>NC_136269.1:98362953-98990453 GCF_964187855.1 Myxine glutinosa
TCAAGAACTGTCACCAGTATTGTCCACTCATGAGCTGGTGCCTTAATGATAGGCATTGTGTGATCTTGATCAAGGTTGGGTGTCTTGTTCTCCTCTGGAGTGCACACACGAGAATTGTATGCTGAACAAACTGGTATACCGTCTGATGTCTCTTCATGGTGCCTCTGTGAATACCGTGAAAGTAGCCATGCAAAGTCTTGCTGTGTTGCATTAACAACTTTATCTTGATACTGACCAAGTTGAAAGTTTTCATAGCGTGGACTTCTACTTGGCTTGGGGTTAGGGACGAAGACGCCATTGAAAAAAATGGAACCAACTCAGGTCTTGTTGCCAAGGGTATATAGATGCAAAAAAACATTGGTTCCACTAGTGTAGCAAATTTTGCACTTACATATAATAATTCTACATAACACCATGTGCTATTCTCGTTGTTGGATTCCATCCTGCCCGGACCTTTCTCCCCTTCTCTCCCGTTTGGACCTCTTCCCTTCTTGCCTTTTCGTTCCCGTTTGGACTTTCGCTTGGTGGACGTTGGAAAGACGGTGGGGTGCCGACAATCATCCTCCCCTGTTGTTCTTGCTCCTGGTGCCTGCGTACAAGTGTTGTGTGGCGTGGGACGTTACAACGCCCGAGCGGTTCGCACCAACTGGAGCGCGGTCGGACGACGTGCTCAAGCCCGATGATTCCTGACCGACACTGCAGACAGATATGACGCACCACACAATGAAACGTTTATTTTCATATCCTCCCCATCTGTGTGTGTAGTCGAAGTCTGTGTGGGGACGTCCCGATATAGGGGTTTAGTTTTTACCGGCGCGTTTCTTTGTTCTCGGGTTCCATTAATAAATATTCCTTTTGTACATTTTACATCCATCTCGGGTTGAATTTATTTGCAGGTGAAGACACCTTCGCGTGGGGCCGTGAAGGTAAGTTGGCATTCTCCCTCAAACCCCCCCTGCTCGAGTATCGTCCACCATCAATTGGAAACGCCTCAAAGTAAGCTCGATTAGCCATCCGTGGACGCTCTGTCTTAATAGAGTCGTCCACAGGACAGTATGAAACGGGATGTGGGACTCCAATATAAAACTGAATGATCTCCTAAAATACCGGACGGCTAGTCACAGTGCTGACGTGTGTGCGACTACCGAACACTACCAGTAGGTGTCACAGGAGCGTGTGACTGCTCATCTATCTATAATTCCAGTAATCTCTGTGTGTGTGTGTGTGTGTCTGTGACCGCTGTTTCTCGACAACCACGGGTCCGATATACTTGAAACTTGCCAGGTATATTGCTGGGGACCCGAGGATGTGCCTTTTCAAGGTTTCATATTAATCGGAGAAGTAGTTACCGAGCTATGTCCAAAAAACGATTCAACCAATCAGAGAGCAGCGAGCTATCACGTGTGCCGAACGTGGCGAACAGACTCTGCCTCGGACGGCACATTTGAGAGCGTATTCATTTATTTCACGTTGGCAAACTATGTTGGCGCTATGTTGGCGTTAAACTATGTTTTAAAACTAATTAAAACTAATTTGCGATTCATCGTAACTGCGATATGCGACCTTCCGGACAGTCAAATGAGGACGTCACTTCCGGACTTACGGATAGTCATAGTGACGACGTACTGATGCTGAACGTGGCGAGCAGACGCTGCCTCGGACGGCACATTTGAGAGCGTATTCATTTATTTGACGTTGCAATCTGTGTTGATTGTTGTAAGGTACGATCGATTGTAGTACATACATATTTATATTTTGTACATATTCATTACGGGCACGTCACGGGTACGGGTACGGTACGGGTACGGTACCGGGTACGGTACGGTTACGGGTACGCCACGTATGGGCACGTCCTAGTGAAACTAAATTTGTGTCAAGAAAAAACAATTACAGTTGAACATTTATTTTTGTGTTTAATTGGGAGTAGAATGACTGTACATCAGCTTTGTACTGTTCTGGCTTTCTGATTGGATGGATGATAACACCTTGCAGTGTAATTTATAACATGAGCACAAGGTATGCTGTTGAACAGTATATTTTAATGGGACAAAGAGATACCATTTTCATAGTATTAGCATTTACTCTTTTCTCCTCCATTTCCAATACTATGTGTATTTGTCACAAATTGAAGGGGACATTATTAGTCTTCTGATGGAAGAACCAAGCAAAGATTTTGTTTATGAAACAAAATATTTTGAAAATTTAACGTGATGATAAAAAAAACAGCACTCGCAGGGGCGGATCCAGGAATTTCAAGGGGGGGGGGGGGGGTGCATGAAACTACAGCGCTGGAGGGGGGGATAAAGGGGGAGTCTGGGGGTCCTCCCCCAGGAAATTGTAAAAAATTGATTCTCAGAAACGGCATTTCGTGCGTCCTTGGAAGTTTCTGCAGTTCTTTATGTTCTTCCCTGGTCCAACAGTTCAGCAGATTCACCCCGCCTGCACCCTCATCCTGGATCGAAAGGGGGGGTGCACCCCCTGCACCCCCCCCCGGATCCGCCCCTGACTCGGTAGAACGCGTACCTCCGCCAGGTTGAACAGTTTACGTTTTGTATCCCACTGATAGGCCGGATCTGCATCTGGGCCTGATCCAGAATCTAATCAACTTGTTCTTATCTCCTAAGCAACTCATCCACAAAGTTTTGTCATAATCCGTCCACAACTTTTTAAGATATCATGATATATATAGATTTTGGGTGAAGAATCACTCAATGGTGAAGATTCACGTACAAAATTAAAAAGATTTTCCAGTATCCGGATCCGGGTCTTCACCAAAATCGAATCGATTCCTTTTTGGCACACACCACTTGTCCACCAAATTTCGGCCGAATCTGTCCATTAATGACACGTTTTGAGACATCCTGAAACTTTTCATTCTGCAGTGGGAATGCTTTATTTATTTATTTTAGCTCAAACAGGTTTCTGAATGACGTGGTGGCTGTGGTGACGTCATGACGGAGGTAATGGCGCCGATGCATGGCGACGTTTTACGATGTGCTCTCGTATTTTTCGTGTACATGACACCAGCAGCTATTAGACATCATAACGAGAGTTAATGAAGTGACATTTCGTCTGAATGTGGATAAAAATGACTGTTTACCAAACGCCTGAGGACGAAGGACGTCGCCATTAACGCAAATGCGGGAAGAGGTTCGTTGGTAAGATTACGGCGCCGTTCATCTCGACCACCACTCCCTAGTGTTCACATTGCTAAATCTGAAGTCCATGGACAACAAGTGAATCCTCTTGGATTGCGCTGAGGTTCGGGCTTGGAATTTCTAGGAGGAAGTATAATTTGTATGCAATGAAAGTACATGTAATATGGGATCGAGTAAGATCGAGTAAGCTTCACCAGTGCGCGTGCGCGAATTTACGTCACGTCGGCAGCGAGAAGGCGTTCCCCAACACGAACCAATCAGGAACTGCCACGCCCACTTATATGATCTCCGAATTCCTGTGACAGGAATTAGCGTTACACTGGCTGGAAGTCATTCGCTAGAGGCGCTTCCTCAGCGCCAATAAACCTGACGAACATTTTTTTTACCGTGTTCCACACCAACGTGATGTGAGTGAGTGCGTTCTGCTTCTGCTTAACCGAGACGTTACGTGATGCCGACACCCCGGATGCTGCTATTCAACCAGATGGTTTCTTCGTGTATGGAATGGACAGATCGAAGGAGATTAATGATAATGTAAAGGGAGGTGGGGTATGTTACAGTGTTCATATGTTGTGCAGTGCATGAGGCCGGTGTGCATGCGCGGATCCTCACTGGCGAGAATGGCGATGCTTGAGAATGGTGCTGGCTGAACAAGCCTGAATGACCCAGCGATCTTTGTTCATGACGACTCATTGAAACAGGGTATGCTTTGTTAGCTCACCTGGAACTACGTTCAGGGGAGTTTATGCGACGACACGTCATCAGTCAGTCAGTCCGTCCGTCAACACTTGAAACTTCTCCGAAACCGCTGAAGGGATTTCGACCAAATTTGGCACAAATTATATTTGTTGTGTTGTGACTAAAGTTTGTCACGGCATTAAAAAAAACATCTGGGTCTAAGGAGGTTTACCGGGGTCAAAGTGGATCCAGGTTTGACCTCCCAAAATAGGAATTTGCTTTCTTCTCAGAAACTACACAAACAATTCGATGAAACTTCACCACAACCTTCATCACCCTTGATGTACAAATGTTTGTTCAGGGAATTAGATAAAATTGGGGGTCTTAGGAGGTATATGGGGTTGGGGGAGGGTGGGTTGCCCCCCAAAATAGTTATTTTTTTGGTTTGTTTGTTTAAAGTCTTATGATTATGTTAGTATGATTCTACCTGCTGCCTTGTCTTCTAGCAACCATTGAAATTGGTTTAAAATACCTTTCGTCGGTGCAGTATACTGTTTATTCTACCAGGTGAATGCCAGAGGTATTGCCCCTATGTTTTATAAACATCACCTGGTGTACGAACGTTCAGATTGTCTCTCAGTTCTGTCCACCTGACCTGGAATGCTTGGTAATTAAGAGCCGTCCCCACTACCTGCCTCGGAAATTCTCATCGGTTATCCTGACTGGTTACAAGCCAGGCTGGCTACATACAACTGGCTGAATACTGGTGACTGGCTACATACAACTGGCTGAATACTGGTGACTGGCTACATACAACTGGCTGAATACTGGTGACTGGCTACATACAACTGGCTGAATACTGGTGACTGGCTACATACAACTGGCTGAATACTGGTGACTGGCTACATACAACTGGCTGAATACTGGTGACTGGCAACATACAACTGGCTGAATACTGGTGACTGGCTACATACAACTGGCTGAATACTGGTGACTGGCTACATACAACTGGCTGAATACTGGTGACTGGCTACATACAACTGGCTGAATACTGGTGACTGGCTACATACAACTGGCTGAATACTGGTGACTGGCAACATACAACTGGCTGAATACTGGTGACTGGCTACATACAACTGGCTGAATACTGGTGACTGGCTACATACAACTGGCTGAATACTGGTGACTGGCTACATACAACTGCCTGAATACTGGTGACTGGCTACATACAACTGCCTGAATACTGGTGACTGGCTACATACAACTGGCTGAATACTGGTGACTGGCTGAATACTGGTGACTGGCTACATACAACCACATGCCAATGCTACAACAGCACTTCACATGAACTTTCGGACATTATTTTCCACTTTGAAAATTTATACTCTGATGCCGTTTCCGTCGTTTCTGGAGATTTCAATCATTGCAACCTCAAGCAGGTGCTTCCAAAGTATTTCCAACATGTCACATGTCCAAGAAGAGGCAATAACACTTCAGACCACTGCTATACAACAATGAAGGGTGCTCATCATTCGGTACTTCGTCCTCACTACGGTAAATCCAATCATGCTTCAGTTTTCCTGATACCAGCATAAAACAGGAACTCAAACGTGTTCAAAGCCAACTAAATTGGTCCGGAGCTACCCAAACCAAAAGCCGTGGTTCAACAGGTGACAAAGTACGGGTGAGGGCTGACGCATTCAAAGCAGGTGATGAATACATGTACAAAAGATCGTGCGACGACCTGGAGAGGACCATCATGGCTACCAAGCAGCAATACAGAGCCAAGCTGGATGATCAAATGAAGGTGAAGGAATCACGCAAGCTGTGGCAGGTGCTCCAGGTGGTCACGTCATACAAGGGGAAATCCAAGGAAGTTGACAGCTCTGACGCCAAGTTGTCAGACACTCTAAACGACTTCTTCGCCTGTTTCGACAAGGTCAATATTGAACCACGTGGAACCAGTGAAATAGATTCTGAGGCTGCCACTCGAAGTCGCCCATTCCGACGTGAGCAGTCGACTGACGCCATTACAGGACTGCTTTATTATGCGCATGCGCCACCTCTCATCACGTCATGACGTCATTCAACACAATACTGCACTCCTCCATCCTATATACACAATACCCATTCTAATTTAACATTGGTATTATACCATGACTCTGAACCTTTGAATAAAACATCAATTCCCTTCATCTCTTCAGTTATTGCTTTCACCACAGTTGTTACCAGTTGAGTACCAAAAGGAACAGAACATTGGAAGAACAAGAACATTTTTTCTTTCTTTTTAGAAAAACAAAATTGACTTATAGCATCAGAATTCTTTTGCTCCCAAAGAAATCCCCAATCCCCACTGTTGTACCATTCAAGTTGAAGAACTACAGATCTAACCGGGATGGAGGTTTAACCACTCAAGTGGACCTTCTGACGGTTGTTGGTGCCATGGTGGTACCTTTACTGCCTCCTGGTGAGGGTGAAACGACTGGTTTCTCATTTACACCAGTTTGGTCATTTCCTGGTTCTGGTATTGGATTTACCAACTTCTCTGGAGGTTTTAAACTAACAGGAAGACTAATCGATGGGACGTCTAGTCTTGGTACCGCCTCAGGTAGGTAAGCTCTCTCTAACGGATTTGGTGTTTGCTCTCGACAGTCATCTGTGATCAAATGATCTGTGTGTACAAATCGGTGGTTATTTCCCGGTATCCTGACTAGGTACATATTAGGACTTTTAATGGATACGATGGTACCAGGTATCCACTTCTCTTTTCCTCCCCTTAAATTTCTAATACGTACCGGCTGATACATGTCATATTGATGAACGTTCGGGTGTAATCCGTTGTGTGGAATTTTGAAGCCCTCTGCCTCTTTTCGACTTTTCGTTGTGGACATGGTTTGATTAACGAAAGTCGAGTTCTGGTTGGAATTTTGAAGCCCTCTGCCTCTTTTCGACTTTTCGTTGTGGACATGGTTTGATTAACGAAAGTCGAGTTCTGGGAGTGCGTTTCAGGAGCAGTTCTGCGGGTGTTATCCCAGTTGTGGTGTGCGGCGTGTTCCTGTAATTCAGGAGTACTTTTTCTACCCTGTGTTGTCTCGACAATGAATTGTCTGATTTCTTGAACTTCCTCTTGAATGTCTGTACGTTCTTTTTGGCCAATCCATTTGAAAAGGGATGGTAGGGAGGGCATAAGGTATGTTTAACACCATTGGATTTCAAAAATGCAACAAATTCGTCCGCAATGAATTGTGGTCCATTATCTGAGACTGAGTGACCAAGTCGTATCTTGCAAATAAGGATCGTAGAACCTCGATCAAACCCCCCGCGGTGGCTCGAGACAAAGGGAAGACTTCTAGCCATTTAGAGTAGCTGTCTACAACCACGAGAAAGTTTTGACCCTTGACCTCGACATAGTCCACATGAATTCTCTGCCACGGTTCTGTAGCCCAAGGCCATAACAAAAGAGGAACAACTTTCAGTGTTATTTGTGCGTCTGTGCATTTGCTGCATGACCTGACCCTGTCTTTTATGTCCCCATCTAGCCCGGACCACCAAACCAACGACCTCAATAACGCTTTCATTCGACAAACACCGGGGTGACTTTCGTGAAGTTCACCGATCATACGCGTTTGTAAAGAGTTGGGAACTACAACCCGTCGTCCCCACAACAAACATCCGTCATCGATCGACAGCTCGTCTCGCCGTGTGAAGTTCGGTTGTAACATCTCATCTTTACAATAACTCGGCCATCCTGATAAAGTGCACTCTTGCACTTTCGCTAATACCGGATCTTTCCCCATAGGCCCTACTCTCTGCAATTTGTTTTGCATTCAACGATAACGAGTCTACCATTGTTTTGAAAACAACGGTAATGAGTCCACCATTGTTTTGAAAGCAACGGTAACGAGTCCCCCATTGTTTTGAAAACAACGGTAACAACTCCACAAACACTATATCTCGCTCCCCAAACACTATCTCTCGCTCCCCAAACACTATATCTCACCCCCCAAACACCATATCTCGCCCCCCAAACACTATATCTCGCCTCCCAAACACTCTCTCGCTCCCCAAACACTCTCTCGCTCACCAAACACTATCTCTCGCTCCACAAACACTATCTCTCGCTCCCCAAACACTATCTCTCACTCCACAAACACTATATCTAGTTCTCCAAACACTATCTCTCGCTCCACAAACACTATCTCTCGCTCCACAAACACTATATCTCGCTCCACAAACACTATCTCTCGCTCCCCAAACACTATCTCTCACTCCACAAACACTATATCTAGCTCTCCAAACACTATCTCTCGCTCCCCAAACACTATCTCTCGACCCCCAAACACTATCTCTCGCCCCCGAAACACTATCTCTCGCCCCCCAAACACTATCTCTCGCCCCCCAAACACTACCTCTCGCTCCCCAAACACTATCTCTCGCTCCCCAAACACTATCTCTCGCTCCCCAAACACTATATCTCGCTCCCCAAACACTATCTCTCGCTCCACAAACACTATCTCTCGCTCCCCAAACACTATCTCTCGCTCCCCAAACACTATATCTCGCCCCCCAAACACTATATCTCGCCCCCCAAACACTATATCTCGCTCTCCAAACACTATCTCTCGCTCCACAAACACTATCTCTCGCTCCCCAAACACTATCTCTCGCCCCCCCAAACACTATCTCTCGCCCCCCCAAACATTATCTCTCGCTCCCCAAACACTATCTCTCACTCCCCAAACACTATCTCCCGCTTCCCAAACACTACCTCTCGCCCCCCAAACACTATATCTGGCCCCCCAAACACTATATCTCGCCCCCCAACACTATATCTTGCCCCCCAACACTATATCTCGCCCCCCCCAACACTATATCTCGCCCCCCAAACACTATCTCTAGCCCCCCAAACACTATCTCTCGCTCCCCAAACACTATCTCTCGCTCCCTAAACATTATATCTCGCTCCACAAACACTATCTCTCGCCCCACAAACACTATCTCTCGCTCCCCAAACACGATCTCTCGCTCCCCAAACACTATCTCTCGCTCCCCAAACACTATCTCTCGCTCCCCAAACACTATCTCTCGCTCATCAAACACTATCTCTCGCTCCACAAACACTATATCTAGCTCTCCAAACACTATCTCTCGCTCCCCAAACACTATCTCTCGCCCCCCAAACACTACATCTCGCTCCACAAACACTATCTCTCGCTCCCCAAACACTATCTCTCGCTCCACAAACACTATATCTCGCCCCCCAAACACTATCTCTCGCCCCCCAAACACTATCTCTCGCTCCCCAAACACTATCTCTCGCTCCCCAAACACTATCTCTCGCTCCCCAAACACTATCTCTCGCTCCACAAACACTATATCTCGCCCCCCAAACACTAGCTCGCTCCACAAACACTATATCTCGCCCCCCAAACATTGTATCTCACTCCACAAACACTATCTCTCGCCTCCCAAACACTATATCTCGCTGCCCAAACACTATCTCTCGCTCCCCAAACATGATCTCTTGCCCCCCCAAACACTATATCTAGCTCCCCAAACACTATCTCTCGCCCCCCAAACACAAAATCTCGCTCCACAAACACTAAATCTCCCTCCCCAAACACTATCTCTCGCTCCCCAAACACTATCTCTCGCTCCCCAAACACTATCTCTCGCTCCCCAAACACTATCTTTCACTCCACAAACACTATATCTAGCTCTCCAAACACTATCTCTCACCCCCCAAACACTATCTCTCGCCCCCCAAACACTATCTCTCACCCCCCAAACACTATCTCTCACTCCCCAAACACTATCTCTCGCCCCACAAACACTATCTCTCGCTCCCCAAACACTATCTCTCACTCCACAAACACTATATCTAGCTCTCCAAACACTATCTCTCGCTCCCCAAACACTATCTCTCGCTCCCCAAACACTATCTCTCACTCACCAAACACTATATCTCGCTCCCCAAACACTATATCTCGCTCCCCAAACACGATCTCTCGCCCCCCCAAACACTATCTCTCGCCCCCCCCCCAAACACTATCTCTCGCCCCCCAAACACTATCTCTCGCCCCCCAAACACTATCTCTCGCCCCCCAAACACTATCTCTCGCCCCCCAAACACTATCTCTCGCTCCCCAAACACTATATCTAGCTCCTCAAACACTATCTCTTGCCCCCTTTTCTTTCAATCAAATATTGTTGCCACACCAAGTGACCGATGACGTTTTCGTGATCAACTTTCAATCATCATGCCTTGTCGATGACACACATAAAGTTTCGAGTCGATCACCATCAGTGGTTTGGGAGAAGATGTCTTTTGAAACTTTTAGGCTAAATCCAATATGGCTGACAAACCATGTGACGTATGATGTTATAAATTTAATATTTCGACACAAATGGGTCATAGATCATGTGTATCCAATATCAGATATTTAGGATAAGGAATTCGATGAAAACATTTGTGGCTGGTTTCCCACTTCACGATGATGTCATCATTATCACACTTTTGTTCCCCATTGGGAGTACTTGACAATGTGCCAAGTTTAAAAAATTTCCATTCAGCTGTTACGGATTTATGTGAATTACTATTCAGGTCTTTGCTTATTAATGTGTAGTCGATTAAAGGTTGTTGTGATTAAAGGGTCAGGAGCCCTTCTGGGGAAAAGGAGACCGGAAACGGAAGAAGAAAGACACGAGGTCCGGGAGAAGCGGCGATTCTCTTCTTCTTCCTCGCCCAGTGCCGAGAAGAGCGGTATCGATATTGAGCAGCGGGGAACGCTGCTTTTGAAAGCCCGTCTGGCGAGAGGAGTTACCTGGGCGGGGTAATTACCCATTTACACGTCAAGTCGCCGTGGGTTCGTGCACGGAACCCAGCGTCCGGCACAGTTCGCCTCACCGTCTACAAGGACGCGTACGGGTCGCACCTTGGGTCTCGCGCGCGTTGCAAGCCGCGCTTGGTTTTGCCCCGTTGCTTGGCAAGGAGTTGTGCGCTGCAGCAGCTGTCCTCGGTACGAGACGTGCACGTTTGGAGCACGTCCGCCCGGGGTTCGTTCAACCGCCCGTGTGCGGAGAAGAGAGACATTGTGAGGGCAGTGACCCAAGTGGTCGTGAGTGGGGACAGGGGGGGACACATATGTAAGATGGCCATCTTCGTAATATTGATTGTGGATTGTTGATGGTTGTTGATTGCTCGGGGAATATATTATTGATTACTCCGGATCCTTGGTGTGGGGTTTCTTATTGACTGAAATTCATATTGATTGCGTTACGAAAGCGTATAAATCATAGATCTTTCTGGCGGAGTTCCTCTCACGGTCCGGGGGTCACCGAGACCAGGTAGTCACCGGGAGGACCACGTAACAGAATTGGGGGCTCGTCCAAATTACAATTTGCGGATTCGCAATTGGGTCTACGTCCGGGATCTATAAAATTTTCTAAATTTTAGTCCGGGAAAGAATTCCCAAGAGTGGGAACTTTTCCAACGTTCCCAAAATTGTTTTGCTCTGTCGACAAAACAACAACAACAACAACAAAAAAAAAATAATAAAAAATAAACAATAGCAATAACAGTAAGACTTGCTTTTCTTTGTTGGTAAAGTCTTGGGTGAAGGTTAACAGGTGTTAACGATAGTCACCATGGCGTTTGTTGCACAGAACTTTGCGGTAACACCTAGTGAGGCACAGTTCCGAGCGTTACTAAAAGCGGACCTCTTGAAATTGGCCAAACATTTTAACTTGGAGGTCCGAACTAATTTGAGGAAGGCAGAGTTGCAGACCACGGTGATAGTCTATGGTGGGATTAGGAACATGGGAAGAGTTAGCCTGGCAGTGGCTACCCGAAGAACCAGAAGACGTTGAGCTCCGGAAACTGGAGTTGCAATTACGGAGCCAGGAACGGATCAAAGAAGAGGAAAGGAAAGCAGAAGAGAGGAGAGAAGAGAAACAAGCAGAGGAAAGGAGAGTGGAAAGCGAACTCCAGGAAAGGTTAAAAGAAGAAGAAAGGAAAGCAGAAAAGGAAAGAGCAGAAGAAGAAAGGAAAGCAGAAGAGAGGAGAGAAGAGAAACAAGCAGAGGAAAGGAGAGTGGAACGAGAACTCCAGGAAAGGTTAAAAGAAGAAGAAAGGAAAGCAGAAAAGGAAAGAGCAGAAGAAGAAAGGAAAGCAGAAGAGAGGAGAGAAGAGAAACAAGCAGAGGAAAGGAGAGTGGAACGAGAACTCCAGGAAAGGTTAGAAGGGAGAAAAGCAGAGGAGAGGAGAGCTGCCAGGGAACTCGAAGCAGAGGAGAGAAAAGCCGAAAGGGAGTTGAAGGAACGTGATCTGGCGCTTCAGCAAGAGATTAAATTCAAGGAGCTGGAGGTAATGAGAGAACGGGGAGAGGTACCACCCTTGCTGACGGGGTCGACACCTAGCCAGAACACCTGGGAGGTGGGCAGACATGTGAGGCTGGTTCCACCCTTCAGTGAAAAGGAGGTCACTCAATTTTTTCCACACTTTGAGAAAGTGGCTCGACAGTTAAACTGGCCGGAGGAGGCCTGGACCATACTAGTGCAAAGTGTGCTGGTGGGTAAAGCTCAAGAGATTTATTTGGCGTTACCAATGGACCAATGTGCAGATTATGAGGTATTGAAGAAGCATATCCTCAAAGCCTATGAGTTGGTTCCGGAAACTTACCGGCAAAAATTCAGGAATGCCAGGAAGAGGGAGAGTGAGACCCATGTGGAGTTTGCTAGAGTGAAAGAAAACATGTTTGATCGGTGGTGTGAGTCAAAAGGAGTCTGGAACGACTTCAAAGCATTGCGTGACCTGATGCTGGTGGAGGAATTTCAACAGTGTGTCCACGAGGACATCAAAGTGTACCTGCAGGAAAAGAAAGTACCGAAGTTGTGGGACGCAGCCACCATGGCAGATGATTATGCCTTAACACACTGGATAGGGGTCCATGAACCTAACTCATCGCCTAGATCTCCGCAGGGGAGGTGTGGAACAGCAGGTGCGGAGAACGACAATACATGGCGGCGGCCTCGAGATGATTATGGGGACAACGCTGATACCCGAACTGTTCGAAATCAGGGGGCTACGGGCCCAAGACAAACTTATTTTTCGGGGGGCCCGAGGCAGACCACGAGTTTTTCCTCCGGGCCTACTTGCGCTTTTTGCAAGAAACCTGGACACTTGATGTCCAGTTGTTACCTCATGAAAAGGGAAAACCCAGAGCGGAGTCCGACTATTACCACTCCGAATGCGATGGCAAGCGTAAGAAATCGCCCACAGAAGAGTTACCAACCATTTATTTATGAGGGGTTGGTCTCACTCAAGGGAGACTTGACTAACCCAAGACCGGTTAGGGTTTTGAGGGACACAGGAGCCCATCAATCCTTAATGCTTGAAGGCATTTTGCCATTGTCAAAGAGTACCGCAACTGGTGATAGTGTTCGGTTACAAGGGATCGGTGGCTGTGTTAGTGCCCCACTTCATGTCATCCATTTGGAATCCGATTTGGTGTCAGGACCGGTCACCGTCGGTTTACAAGCCACGCTTCCTGTAGAGGGAGTATCTGTGATTATCGGGAATGATTTGGCCGGGGGGCAAATTTATGGTAACCCGAGGGTGGATAAAGAGCCCCACAGGGGAAATAACACCACCCCAGCTCGGGAGGGCGACAAAAGTTCCAAGTTATTTGTAGGGGGACTGAACTTCAACACAGAGGAAGAAGTTCTGACCTCTGTCTTCAACAGATATGGGCCGCTGGTGGAAGTGCGGGTGGTAAAAGACAGGGAAACGCAACGGTCAAGAGGGTTCGGCTTTGTCACGTTTGCAAGCCCAAGAGACGCCAGAGAGGCAGAGAAGAATTGGAATGGTAAGGCTTTGGAGGGTCGGACCATAACAGTAGGGAAGGCATTTCGTCGGCGTCGAGAGGTCTACAGAAGAGGACAACTTGGCGGTAGTTTTGGGGTTGGCAGCAGCCGATATTACTATGGAGGCTCCCAGAGTTACGGCACCTCCCGAAAGAATGAATGTCAGAGCACTGGCCAAGAAGGAGACCACCAGTCAAGTAACGGCTGGGACAAGGGGTCCCACCGTAACTGTTAGGAGTCTGGAGAAGTTGAAGCACTAGAAACGGGGGAGCCGCCGAGCCGGGGCTCCTACACGGACTAACCGTGAACGCCACGTTCTTAAAGGCGTCCAGGTAGTGAACTTTCCTGCACGGACTAACCGTGAACTCCACGTTCTTAAAGGCGTCCATGTAATGAACTTTCCTCCCCGGACTAACCGTGAACTCCACATTCCTTAAGGCGTCCATGTAGGGAATACTCAGCTGGGCCTCCCGAAAAAGTGCTATCGAGAGGTTTAAATTTGGGGGCTTTGGTCACCACCTCTTAACCGTCATTCAAGAGAAACTAGAAGTGGTTGACGCTTGGTCCAGAGTGAATTAATCTAGGGGTTTTGGTGAAATTTTGTTGCTTTCTTTTTAAGTGATAATCGTGCCCGGGGGGAACTGATCATTTGGGGGTGTGAGTTATCTGGTTTGTTTATCCAAGTTGGCCGGCAAAGAAAGTTTTCGCTGGGGTCACACTTTCTTTCTTGAAGGGGGGGAGTGTTACGGATTTATGTGAATTACTATTCAGGTCTTTGCTTATTAATGTGTAGTCGATTAAAGGTTGTTGTGATTAAAGGGTCAGGAGCCCTTCTGGGGAAAAGGAGACCGGAAACGGAAGAAGAAAGACACGAGGTCCGGGAGAAGCGGCGATTCTCTTCTTCTTCCTCGCCCAGCGCCGAGAAGAGCGGTATCGATATTGAGCAGCGGGGAACGCTGCGTTTGAAAGCCCGTCTGGCGAGAGGAGTTACCTGGGCGGGGTAATTACCCATTTACACGTCAAGTCGCCGTGGGTTCGTGCACGGAACCCAGCGTCCAGCACAGTTCGCCTCACCGTCTACAAGGACGCGTACGGGTCGCACCTTGGGCCTCGCGCGCGTTGCAAGCCGCGCTTGGTTTTGCCCCGTTGCTTGGCAAGGAGGTGTGCGCTGCAGCAGCTGTCCCCGGTACGAGACGAGCACGTCCGCCCGGGGTTCGTTCAACCGCCCGTGTGCGGAGAAGAGAGACATTGTGAGGGCAGTGACCCAAGTGGTCGTGAGTGGGGACAGGGGGGGACACATATGTAAGATGGCCATCTTCGTAATATTGATTGTGGATTGTTGATGGTTGTTGATTGCTCGGGGAATATATTATTGATTACTCCGGATCCTTGGTGTGGGGTTTCTTATTGACTGAAATTCATATTGATTGCGTTACAAAAGCGTATAAATCATAGATCTTTCTGGCGGAGTTCCTCTCACGGTCCGGGGGTCACCGAGACCAGGTAGTCACCGGGAGGACCACGTAACACAGCGGTTTCCAAGATATATATTTTAATTATTTGCGTTTAAACCAAGATGGCTGCCATACCACGTGACATATGACGTCACAATCATTAAAAAACATTCTGCATGGGTGTCACTCACCCGAAAAGGTTTGTCTCAATCGGATATGTGGTTGCTGAGAAAAACGAGGTTTAGCCTGTATGGACAGACGCACAGACAACCCAAAAACATAATGCCTCAGGCCACCTTCGGGGGCGGAGGCGTAATGAAATTTTTCAGGTTTATTGCCATCGTGGGGCAGACTGCAAGCATATACTGGGGTGCAACCGACGTGCAGACGTAATAAATAAAAGGTTTATACATTTGATGAAGTGGGTTATGCTTGCATTGTGCAAGCACCGAAATAAATCAAATAATCAACCATGCGTGATCAGAATGAGCGCTTTATTGAACAGTTTACAGCGATTGTATATTTACCCTGCGCTCGCGAAGCAAAAATTCGGGGTTAAGCATTCAGATGTGTACGTCTGCCGTGTGCCGTACGTGCGTGTCTCCAATTTAAAAATTCATTTTCCCGGCAACCGTTGGTCCGATTGACACGAAATTTTTACCAGAGAAGCGCCTCCGCCTGTATAATTTTTTAATGATAATTATAACGTCATAGGTCACGTGGTACGGACGCCATCTTGGAAAAACGTTGCACCTCCACATCTCCCAAACCGCTAAATGGAAAAAATTGAAACATGGCTCATTGTCAAATACTCACCATAGGGAATAAGGCATGTTGATGGTGATGTCATTGGTGCCTTAATTATGACGTCATAATTCGACTACTACAACGCTTGATCTGTTCAGTATGAATAAAACAAAAATTCCTCTGCAACTGTTTGACCGATGGACCCGAAATTTTCAGAATATGTGCGGCTCCTCCTGTATAATTTTTTAATGATAATTATAACGTCATAGGTCACGTGATACAGACGCCATCTTGGAAAAAATTAGAAAAAAGTTGCACCTCTTTCTCTCCGAAACCACTCCATGGAAAAAATTGAAGCGTGGCTCATTGTCAAGTACTCCCCTTGGGGAATAAGATATGTTAATAATGATGTCATCGGTTCCTTTGTTATGACGTCATAATTCGACAAGTACAACACTTATCCGATTATTGTGAATTTTTTTTCTCATCAACTGTTTGTCTGATGGGCACGAAATTTTCATTATAGGAGTGCCTCCTCCTGTAGAATATTTTAATGATAATCATGACGTCATAGGTCATGTGGTACAGGCGCCATCTTGGAAAAACCGAAAAATGTTGCATCTCTATAACTCCAAAACCGCTGCATGGAATAAATTGAAACATGGCTCATTGTAAAGAACTCCATATGGGGAAGCACTTGCGTCGAATCGGACTCTCTTCAATTTGAATTCATCCAGCGTTGCGTCTTTGTACTGCACCTCGCCGTGCAGTTTTTTTGAAGTGTTCCCGTAGTTTTGCAGGTGCAAAGCTGGAGTTGCTCAACTTGACATTGCAAAGCATGCATTGAGGACGCTGACTCACTTTCGGGTCCGTCCCGTTCTGTCAAACACGTGAACCCGTACAGCACATAATCCTCCGACCACTTCCTTTTTTTGCCCACTCTTCTCACAACGATGGTGCGTGAAGGAATCCCTTTGCAGCTTGGTTGATGGTGTCCTCCAAGTTCATTGGTAAATTATAGTCCTTGCTCTCATGTAACCCCCATCCTTATTTATATGAAATGTGTCGTATGACTTTTCATCATGTACACTGACTTCCCAGTAATAAAGAGGAACGAAATGTCAAATGTCTCTCTCTCTCTCTCCCTCTCTCTCTCTCTCTCCTCGCACAGCTGCCGCTCGCTTAGCACGCACGTGCGAGCGCCAGGTCTGTTGCTCAGTCACTGGCGGTACGTGCTGTGTCTCTTGTTGCTTTTTCCTTCCTACCTTTTGGTCCTTTCTGCTGTCCGAGTGTCGGTGTCCCTTTCTATCGTCTTGTCTACGTCCCACCGGAGGATGCGTTTTGTCCCACCAGAGGATGTCTCGCAATCGGAGAATTGATCGGTTGTGAGAACATTCGGGCAGCGTCCCGAATGCACCACAAGGTGGTTGTTTTCGTTTCACGTGTCCATTTCGCGCGCATCGTCGTGCAGAACGGACTCACCTTGGGTAATGACCAGTTTGTTCCGGTTTCGCCATGGAACACTCCAGCCTCGAAGGTAATACTATCAAACGTTCTACCGACGCTGTCTAATGAGGAAATTCTTCAGAAGCTCGGTCAGTGCGGTACTGTGGTGTCGAGAATTATCCAAGCCTCCATACGCACTACAGACGGGAAGCTTAAGCATATCGAAATGTTTAGACGGTTTTGTTATGTTGTTTTGAAGGATGGTTTGACGCAATTGAATGTCTCTCTCGTATTTAAGTCATCAAAACGTGAGCACAGGATTTTTGCGGCAACGGAGAGGTTGATTTGTTATGGGTGTGGTGCACATGGACACACCAGGCAGTATTGTCCTGATGGGGAGAAAACGTATGCCATAGCAGCCGGACCAGCTCCCCCCATGACCACTATGGAGGATTCTATAGATGTTTCGCCTTCAGTGCGGGAATCTACGTCGGACCATCAAGGTACGGCTAAGAGTGGTGCTGATGAGACCCATACGGATGTGCTTCGTGTAATCGATGAGTCATCCAGTACAGCTGACCATCGTGCAACCGATGAGTCAGCAAATGTAAGGGAGAACCTTCTACCTGTAGAGGGAATGATTTGTGAGGAGCAGCAGATTGTAGATGCGGTATCTCGGAAAAATTTGAAACGGTCACTTTTAAGTACGAGGAATAAGGACAAAGGTGTTAAAGTGTTGGTGGTGCAGACAGGAAGCAGTTTAAACGATTCAGACAGTCCTTCACATGAAGATCAGCAAGGTGGTGAAACTATGGCTGACATGATACCACCTGCTCGGGATGAAGGGGAACTTTTTCCTGAAGGTTGTAAATCAACCTGCGAAACCGAACAGCCTACTGATGACCATATCAATTCTAACGGGGAATGCAAAATACCCATTACTGCTAATAACGACTCCCCCCCCCCCCCCCATTGCAATGATGCATGAGGATAAAGAGGATGAAGAACCTAAGGTAGATGGGGATGGAACAGGTGTTTCTGTACAGGTTCAGGAGGAACTCGTTGCTAGCGTCACTAAGGGAATTCTAACTACCGAGACACTGATCGGCCATGAGGAACCAGTGGCAATGGTTGACAGGGCTCCCCTCCACCCCCCCCCCTCAGGAGGAAGAGCAGCTTTTGGAGATCTCAAAAGAAAATATTGTTAGATTTTTGAAGGAAACTTTTAGACAAAGGCATGTACGAATTAAGGATCATTTTCCTAATATCCAGGCCTTCCTTGCAGCCACAAAACCTTTGCTGCAAAGGAGCGAGTATGTGGAAATCCCCGAACCTGAATTTCAGCGGCTGAGGAAAGCCATCACGAAGGCAAACAAGTAATTAAATGAGGAAGAGGACTATACCCCCCAGAAGAATCAACTATGGAACTAAATGTTGTATCCTTAAATATAAATGGGGGTCGTGCCCCCTTACGGAGGGTGCAAACCATTCAAGCGGTTGGAAAAGAAAAGGCTGACATTATTCTCTTACAAGAGACCCACACTACTAGTGCTCAAGTAGCCGATTGGGGGGAAACTTTTTAAGGGGCAATGGTGGCTAAGTGGGTTCCCTACACCTCAGGCCGGTGTTGCCATTTGCCTAAGTCATAAGATTTGTGCTCAACAGGTTTCATTTAAAGAAATCTATAAAGGGCATTTGATCTCCATAGAATTTCTTTATAATACCCAAACGATTATAGTAGTGAATGTTTATGCACCGTGTGACCCAATGGAGAGGAAAATTTTCTTTTCCACTCTGCGGGATTTTGTAAAAACTCTGGACGCAACAGCTTTTATCTGTATCGCGGGAGATTTTAATTGCACAATTTGTCCGTCGATTGATAGGAATGGTCATGAGCCTCATGTTGCCTCGACGAAAGCTCTAGAGGACACCATCAACATCTTTCGGCTTAAGGATGTGTGGAGATCACAACACCCACTCTCACGCTGTTATACATGGTGTAGATGCAATGATGGTATTATGTCAATGGCAAGGCTGGACAGATTTTATGTGAACAAGCCAATGTTGAATGTGGTGTCTGTCTCCAAAATTTTACCAACTGGATTCACAGACCACAGTTTAATCTCAATGTCCTTTAAGTTACCCTTTCCACCTGGTGGTAGTGCTTACTGGTCTTGGAATACTCGTCTCTTACATGACAAATAATTTAATGAGGCCTTTCACGTCGTGTGGGAGAAAATTCGCTCCTCCAGACCTGAGTGTGATAGTCTCCAGCTGTGGTGGGACATTGCAAAATCCCAAATTAAGAATTTCTGTCAACAATATAGTGCATACACCACTAAAATCCAATCAATATCAATCGATCAGTTAAAATCTGAAATTATATCGTTAGAACAGAATGTTGACGAGGTTGGGAGAGGTGCACGTGACCAACTAATATGGGCAAAGAAAGCAGTGCTGGAGGAAGCGGTACGGCAACGGGCGATGGGTGCCTTGGTCCGAATGCGAATGAGCTATTTAACTCTGGACATGCCAAACAAAGAGTTCTTTAAGTTAGAGTCTTCCCTCAAAAGGTCACAACAAATTCATACTTTACTCACTCCCAATGGGTCGCTGGTGACCTCCCAGCAGGCGATCAGGTGTACTCTGAAAGGGTTCTATTCTAACTTGTATTCTCCTCAGAACGTGGACAATGAGGTGATACGAGAGTTAACTGCTGGGCTTCCGAGTGTCGAGGAGGATGAGCGATGCATGCTTGACTCCCCAATTTCGGCTGATGAACTTGAAGCAGCTGTGCGGAGCCTGAAAGATGGGAAAGCTTCTGGAATAGATGGCCTGCCCACAGAATTCTACAAGGCCTTCTGGGCCCTTGTGGGACCTGACTTACTCGATGAAAGCAGACGTGCCGGAGAACTTCCAATGTCTTGTAGACGAGCAGTCGTTTGTTTGCTACCACAAGCTGGGAATCTTCAACTCGTTGATAACTGGCGATCTGTCTCCTTATTGTGTGTTGATTACAAGATTCTCTCTAAAGTACTTGCTAATCGTATGAAGACTGTGATCAGTTCAGTTATACACCCAGACCAGACCTATTGTGTGCCTGGAAAATCTATTTATGATAATATTTTTTCGGTAAGAGATGTTATTTCATGCAATAATTTCCTGCGTGACGATTTTGGATTGCTGTTTCTTGATCAAACTAAGGTCTTCGATCGTGTTGACCACAAGTACCTTTTTTCTGTCCTGGAAGGAATGGGGTTTGCTGAAACTTTCATCTCTTATGTGAAACTCCTGTATACTAATACTCAATGTATGATAAAGATCAACAATAGGTTATGCTCTCCCTTTCCTTTCCAACGGGGTATTCGCCGAGGGTGCCCCCTCTCTGGGCTTTTATATATAGTCGCCCTTGAACCACTCCTTCGGTCTATTAGACAGCGAATACCTCAGGGAATGAGAAGTATAGAAGGAGCAGAATTTGTGCAGACGGCTTATGCTGATGATGTCTGTGTTTTGATTGGAAGCTCCAATGATGTCTCTGCTTTACAACGTTGTATGCGAGATTTCTCTGCAGCCTCTTCCGGTGGGATCAATTGGAATAAAAGTACAGCATTATGGTGTGGCAAAGGCAATCTCTCTTGTGTATCACCACCCTCACTCCCACACAACCTGGTCTGGAGAACGGATGGGGTTAAATATCTTGGAGTGCATATTGGTAATCGTGAAACAGAAATGAAAAATTGGGAAGGAGTGCTGGAACAAATTATGCACAGATTGAAAGCATGGGAAGGACTGCTGAGGTCCATCTCCTATCGAGGTCGTACCCTTGTCATAAACAATCTGGTTGCAACAAAATTATGGCACAGAATTATTGCTTTACAGCCATCAAACCAACTAATTATGGCTACTCAGCGAATGCTGGTAAACTTCTTTTGGAGTGGCTAACATTGGCTGAGGCCTGAGATATTGTACTACCCCCGGAAGGAAGGTTGCCAGGGCATTGTTGATATCTCTGGCCGGGTTGTGGCCTTTCAGCTGCAGTCTCTGCAGAGACTACTGTTCGCTGAACAGCTGCCCTGGAGGCCCTTTGCATTTTTTCTGTTACAACGGGCTGGTAAATTGAGATATGATCGGCAGCTTCTTTTGATCGACCTCGAGCATATAAATTTTGCCTCTCTTCCGAGATTCTATCAGAGTTTATTGGACACTTGGAAAAGGTTTGACATCCACCGCTTCCTTGAGGGCTATAATTATCTAATGTTCCTTCAAGAACCCCTTTTCTTCAATAATTTTTTTCCTGCTATCCCTCATAGCCATGCCCTGATTAAAAAATTTATCCAAGGAGGGATTAACAAAGTATGTGATCTGAGAGATTCATCTGGAGTTAAGTGGAAACCTGCTGGTTTGGTGGCAACCTCAGTTGGATCTCGGTCTGTCCGACTTGTAGACCAAGTTGTACGTATAGTTATTAGAAAATTTAGACAGCTAAACATCGGCTGGGAAGGTATTGGTAACATTGAGGATTTTCAGTTAAGTTTCCCTGAAATCAAAGTGCTCCCTTCTTCTTCTCTTCAGCCGGAGATTGAACATACCCCTCCTTTTCATCTTATAACTAAGATTGAAATCCGTGATCTCTCTCGACAAAATAAGAATGTACCCCTCTCTGGGAGAACAGGAGTAGCTTTTTGGTCAGAGCAGTTAGGATCGGGGTCTCCGTCTACTCCCCTTTGGCCTCACATGTACACCTCACCAATACATGGCGTGTTAGCGGATATACAATGGAGGTTAGCACACTGGGCGCTCCCCTCCAATATTTTTGTTCATCGTATTAACAGCTCGCTGCCGGAAATTGTCCTTTCTGTGATCAGAAGGAGGATTTGTTTCATGCTTATGCACAGTGTCGTAGACTGACATCGCTTTTCTTGCTCCTTGAATATCTTTTTCACCAACTGTCCTTCCCTTTCAATATGCATATGTTTATATTTGGTGTGTCTTTCAGGCCCACATGTAGAGACGTGGGTGTTCTTCTCAATTTTTTGGTTGCTGTTGCAAAATATGCAATATATAAATCTCGAAAAATTAAAATAGATAACGGCTATGGCTCTGGTGCTATTTCTATTTTTAAAGGTGGCAAGCACTCTTCTCTACAATAAACAAACTCCTCAGCCCCCTGAACACCACCACCCAGTCATTCACAATAGACAACTGCATCTCCTTCCTTTCATTCTTCCAACGCAATGAAAACATCTACAACAGCTTGACCACCGCCGCACCCGCTCCCCCTCAAACCACCTGCCCCCCCTTATCCTGCCATCCCCTGTCTCAATTCTCCCCAGTCTCCCCTACTGACCTCTCTGAACTCCTCATCGGAATGAAAACTGCCACCTGCACTCTTGACCCCATCCCCTCCAGCTTTGTCAAGGCCTCCCTTCCTGCTCTCTCTCCACTTATCATTGCAACAATAAACTCCTCCCTGTCTACAGGCATCGTCCCACCATCCCTCAAAATTGCTGCTGTTACCCCCATTCTGAAAAAACCTCGACTAAACCCTGACACCCTAAATAACTTCAGACCCATCTCCAACCTACCCTTTCTGTCAAAGGTTTTGGAACGCGCTGTAGCCACTCAACTCAAACATCACCTCTCTGCCAATAACCTGTATGAAACATTCCAATCCGGATTCCGCTCCAACCACAGTACTGAAACTGCTCTCGTCAAAATCACCAACGACCTTCTCCTCTCCTCTGACGCTGGCAACCTCAACATTCTCATCCTCCTCGACCTCAGCGCCGCCTTTGACACCATCGATCACACCATCCTCCTCACCCGACTTGAAACCACCTTTAACATTACCGGCACTGCCCTCTCTTGGATTAAATCATACCTCTCTGACAGACGTCAGTTCATCTCCATCAATAACTGCAAATCCCCCACTGCTCCCCTCCCCCAAGGTGTCCCCCAAGGTTCAGTTCTTGGCCCCCTCCTCTTCATCCTTTACCTGTCCCCCCTCGGTCACTTAATCCGCCGTCATGGTCTCCAATTCCACTGCTTCGCCGATGACATCCAGCTTTTCATCTCCACCAAGTCCATCTCCACCGCCACCCACTCTATCCTGACAAACTGCATCACTGAAATAAAAT
The DNA here is from genome assembly GCF_964187855.1 of Myxine glutinosa. Lineage (NCBI taxonomy): Eukaryota > Metazoa > Chordata > Myxini > Myxiniformes > Myxinidae > Myxine > Myxine glutinosa. The sequence continues at coordinate 98,386,441 of NC_136269.1, forward strand.
CCTGGCTTCAAATCAACTTCCTCAAACTTAACTGTGATAAATCTGAAATAATCATCATTGGCCCAAAAACGCTCACCAAGTCCACCCATAACTTTGCCCTCAACATCGACGGTTTCCCAGTATCCACCTCCCCTCACATCCGGAATCTTGGCATCATCTTTGACCAAACCCTCTCCTTCGACAAATACACTAAACAGATCACAAAGACAGCCTTCTTTCACCTGAAAAACATCGCCCGTCTCCGTCCATCCCTCTCCTCCGTGGCTGCAGAAACCCTCATCCACGCCTTCATCACTTCCCGTCTGGACTACTGCAATAGCCTCCTTTATGGTTCACCCTCAACAATCACCAATAAACTCCAATAGATTCAGAACTCCGCTGCCCGTCTACTCACCCATTCCCGGACCCATGACCACATCACCCCCGTCCTTTACAAGCTTCACTGGCTCCCCATCTCCCAGAGAATCCAGTACAAAATCCTCCTCTTGACCTACAAAGCCCTCCATAACCTGGCCCCATCCTACCTGGCTGACCTCCTCTCCAGACACACTCCCACCCGCAACCTCCGCTCTGCTGGTACCAACCTCCTGACCCCCCCCCCCATCCGGACCAAATTTAGATCCTGGGGGGACAGGGCCTTCTCCATCGCTGCTCCCACCCTCTGGAACTCGCTACCTCACACCATCAGAGACTCCTCCTCACTCACCACATTCAAAACATCACTCAAGACCCACCTGTTCAACACTGCATTCAACATTTAACCCACAGCATCTAACCCCTGACTATCTCCTCTCCTTCTCCCTCCTTTGTGCTTTGAATATTTCCCTATTGATTCTTCTTTTTTTGCAATTGTTTTTATGTTTTGCTATGCATTATGTTTTGCACTCTGTCAAAGCGTCTTTGGGCTTCCTGAAAAGCGCTATATAAAATAAATGCATTATTATTATTATTATTAAAGGGTTTGTCTCAACACGACTCAAGCTAGAATTTGATTTCTTTATCAGTAATGGAAACGTCCAACTTTTTGAGAGAAAGTGGTGTATTGGCAATGTTTTGTGCTCAGTCGATGATTCAAAAGTGGTAATTACTTTATAATTCCTGATTGATTTGACTTTTTTTCTTTGGAACTGATTGCTTGCATACATGTTTCTTCCTGTGTCCTTGAATACATTTCTAGCTCTCTCTCGCTTAATTTTTCACTTAACTTAAATTAAACGCGTAATTTTGCTCTTGATGTATTCATAGCTCTTGCATGAGCACTTTCCTTTAAAATTGTTTGTGGTTTTGTTTGTGTCTTTACCTTTGGTTTGTAAAATATTGTTTTATACTTGCTGGTTTCTTTTAAATATCCTTTGCTCCTTTTGGTGTATTCATGATCCTTATGCAATGTTTATTTAAACTGGTTGCTTTGCTTACAAATGCTTTGTGGAATGACTTTTCACTTTTATAATAAAAGGACACAAAAGTCAAGCTTCTCTCTCTCTCTCTCTCTCTCTTTCTCTTTCTCTTTCTCTTTCTCTTTCTCTTTCTCTTTCTCTTTCTCTTTCTCTTTCTCTTTCTCTTTCTCTTTCTCTTTCTCTTTCTCTCTCCGGGACCCCCCCATAGGCATTTTTGATTTGTTTAAAGTCTCATGATTATGTCCCTATGATTCCACATGCTGCTCAGTCCTCCAGCAACCACTGAAATTGGTTTAACACACTGTGATACTGTTTAATATACCTGCAGTCATGTAGCATGCTGCTTTATTATACCAGGTGAGCACCCAGGGATATTGCCCCTATTTTTTGAGATCAATAAAATGCACTCACACTGAGATGCTAAATTAATCAAGAGTTATTACATTCCTGTTATTATATTAATTTATTTTTTAGCTTATAGTGATAGCTCTGTTTTCTGGATTGTTTTGGTGAATATTGGAGAGAAGAGTAAAGTCCAATCGCAATCTGCGGTGCATTATTGAAGGGACATGCATTGTGAAAATTGGGCGTTTTACTCTTGTTCAGAATGGGTTGGGTGGGAATAAAGGAGGTGTGGGGGCCCATCTTTGACTTTTGACAGGGGCACAGGGCCCCGAAATCACTAAGACCACCCCTGCTGACCTGACCGGTTGATGACACTTCAACAGAGGAATCTATTACACCAGCAACGGTACCCGCCCTACAGGCGGGGCTTTTATTGGGAAGCCCTCAATTGGGAAGGCAAAATATCAGAAATTGAAGGCTTTTTTTATTTTAAACGATTTATATAAATATCCGTTAAATCACATCACACGCAAATCATCAAAATGTAAACAGTATTTGTAGACAAATCGTTTGGGCAATGGGGTCTCCAATATTCCATGTGTTCACTTTTTGAATTACGTAACGTAACCTTTGTGACGATGTTGTGACGATGTTTGTGTTCACGGTAGTGTTTGATGTGACGGTGTGAACGTAATTTCGTAATGTTTTTCGTTTTTATTTTCGTAATCGTTTAATGAACGTTTAATGTTTAATTAATGAGCGTTATTACGTTTAATAATTAATTATTACGTTTAATGAGCATAATAATAATGTTTAATGGTCATTAAATGAATGAATAAATGAATGAATGTAATGAATAATGCCATGGCGTCGCGTTGGCAGCAGTGACAATATAAAAATGTTTGCCAAGAACTTCAAAGAGAGAAAAGGAACTTTTATCAGCAATGTCATCTATCCTGAAGTTCTAAGCTGAAGAAGAGGTACAAAATCATACCATTTTTTGTCCTAAAGAAAAGTGTACAGTTGATATCACGATTTGAAACACGATGGAATATTATTTACCGATATGAACAGTGATGTGGTTTTTTATTGAAATTCTAAAAATACTGTTAGATTTTGATGATTTGCGTGTGATATTTAACGGATGTTTATATAAATCGTTTAAATAATCATTTGCGCCTCCCAATTGAAGCCCCGCCCTTAGGGCGGGTACCGTTGCTCGTAATATATAATGGCGAAACAACAAATTTTACCGCTTTGCTTTGAAGAACGGGAATGAAGGGGGAGGAGCGTGTTAATATGTCTGGTTGAACGCTTTGGGTGGTGAGGGGGCTTAAAGCCAGATTTTAAGCTTACAGCCGCCATGTTGGTGCTCGCCGTCACTGCGATGCAAAGCGAACGACGCCTCAGAGCTGTCACATTCACAATCGCTATGTCGTATGTACTCCCGATACGTGTTTCCTTCATTGTAAAAACTACAAAGTCAACAGTTAAAAGGATTTTGAGCCGACAGGTGTTACGGCCTTGGCAAGATCGATGGAGACAGCGATCTGTTAGCTTATCCGATTTGATTTGATTCGATTGTTGGAGTCCGATCGGTGCAGCCATTTGTGCGGCACCCGGGAAAATAACGTTATGCGGGAGTCCAAACCTGAAAATGCTGGAGGCCAAAGCTGAAACTGGAAAAATAATATAGCCTATTTTACTCCAGGAGATCCCAGGATTACCCACCCAAAATAGCGTTGCAACACTATTTAAGCTTCAATGACACTCCCCTCATCAGCAGGCCACTCAGGTCCTGAAACTTCTTCCATGCACATCTCACTCTGGCAACCGTTGCCGAGTCTGATCCACCTTCTCCATTCAGCACGTCTCCGAGGTAGCAAAATGTTTTCACACCTTCCACCTTCACGCCGTCTCCAAGATCCAACTCAACATTTCCTCCATCTGCAGCTCCCTCTGTGCACACCTTACATTTGAATGTAGCTGCCACACTGGTTAATTACCCTCTCAGACCACTACATTTTTTATGAACCCACTCAGCGCACATTGTACATTGAATGGAGTTCACTCCGACACCCTTCCTGCACACAGCACACGGCCACTTCCCAGTTCTTTCCACCTCACCACATGCTTTACCACTTGCCATTACCTTCGTCTTTCCGAAATTCACCTTCAGACCTTTTGTCTCAATACATTCCTTCCACTTGTTCATCTTTTCCATCAGTCCATCCATACTTTCTGCAATCATCACCAGATCATCTGCATACAACAACTCCCACGGTAAACCCTCATTTACATTCTGAGCCAGCACCTCCATCACAGCTACAAATAGTAGTGGACTTAGAACCGACCCCTGACACACTCCCACCTTCACTTCAAACTCACTCAGATTGGCGGATCAAGTCAGGTAAAAACTTCCAGCTTCCTCTTCTTCTTCTTCTTTCTTCCACCCGCACTTGTACAGTGAAATCCGCCATTTGAACTAAACGCCTTTGGAGTTAAAGCTGGCTTTGGCTATTCGTGATGTCCGGGTCTTCACCGAGGGGAATCACGCAACAATATATTTGTCTATCAGCAGTCAAAAGTTCAAGTCACACCTTTTCTAGCTGTTTCCTTAGGTAGAAAAGTTTTTTCTAGCCCCTTTCCGTCGGACTGCCCACGGCCTTTAACCCTCACATTCAAATCCAACCCAAACGTAAGCCTAACCCTCACGTCCCAAACAATGCTAACCCTCACATTCAAATCCAAAACCAACACTCACGCCCCAAACCCAACGCTAACCCTCACATTGAAATCCAAACCTAACCCTCACACCCCAAACCCAATGCTAACCCTCACATTCAAATCCAAACCCAACACTCACACCCCAAACCCAACGCTAACTCTCACATTGAGATCCAAACCTAACACTCACACCCCAAACCCAACGCCAACCCTCACAGTCAAATCCAAACCCAACACTCACACCCCAAACCCAACGCTAACCCTCACATTCAAATCCAAACCCACCACTCACACCCCAATTCCAACGCTAACCCGCACATTCAAATCCAAACCCAAACCAACCCTCACATCCCAAACCCAACGCTAACCCTCACATTCAAATCCAAACCCAACACTCACACCCCAAATCCAACCCTCACACCCCAAACCCAACCCTTATCCCAAGATCATAAATCATTTTTACACAAATGTTTGTTTTAAATAGCTCAATTTTTTTATTTGAACAGTTCAATATAATAGATAATACACGGTGAATTAAACACAATCCAATGGAGTATTTCAACTCGATAAAGTTTTTTTTTCTTCTCTTCCTGTTCTGACTCATGAGTGAATTTTCAGTTGTTTCGGTTTGAAGAAGTAGAAAGAGGGACGGATATGTGTTGTAAATGTCTCAAGAAACCCCAGGTCTTCCCAGCACTGTCTTGATATTGCTGAAAAAGAATAAATAAATGCATTGCTTCACCATGTCAAATTAAGTAATAAATCATTTAATTATTTTTGAACCAATTGAATTTAACTCTCATCAAGCAGCATCCAACGAAGAATGACTGATATGTTGAGAACCCAGAGTCTTCTTGGGAGAACCCACTTTTCAACAATCCAAAATGGAACTCACCTTCCAAGTCTCCAAAATCGAACCCACCTTTTGAGTCTCCAATGCAAAACTATTCCTGATTTTCCCAAATTTCCCGAGTCTCCTTAGGTAGGTCGGTAGGTCTCACACTGTGAGCCATCTCGGCAGAACTCTTCCCACCCCCATGCCCAAGTCTCCTAAGGTAGGTCTCACACTGTGAGCCATCTTGGCAGAACTCTTCCCCCCTCCCTCCCCCCCCAATCGCCCGAGTCTCCTGAGGTAGGTCTCACACTGTGAGCCATCCAGGCAGAACTCTCCCCCCCGCCTCCCAATTGCCCGAGTCTCCTTCGGTAGGTCTCACACTGTGAGCCATCGAGGCAGAGCTCTTCCCCCACCGGCCACCACCCTCCGAGTCTCCTTAGGTTGGTCTCACATTGTGAGCCATCTAGGCAGAACTGTTTTCCTGATTTTCCCGAATTTTGTCGTTCTCCAAGGTACAACTCATTTGGTGGGTCATCAAAGTGGAACTTGTGTGCTGGGTCATCAAAGTGGAACTTGTGTGCTGGGTCATCAAGGGAGAACTCTTTTTGTTGGTCTCAAAGGTAAAACGCATTCGCTGGGTCTTGGCCGTTCAAAAGGTGGCAGCAGCTAAAGGGAAGGTGTAAAAAAGGTTTGAGATGAGGGTGAAGTTTAAATGTGTTTGTGCAGTGATGAAGTCAATACAGTAGCCTAATGAAGTCATGCATGATGTACAGTAATGAAGTCATGCATGATGTACAGTAATGAAGTCACACATCATGCACAGTAACAAAGTCACAAAAAGGACGCGAGTGATTATATAAAGTCCATGGAGTGTTTATCGTACCTTAGTTCTGGAGACTGATGTTCAATTAAAAAATTTTGAATTCGCCATCATCAACAACCTGGCATTTCTTTTTGTATTCTTGGAGCGCTTGCACTGCGGAAAGATGACAGACTCACTGCCAAGCATTTCATCTTCGTCTCCAGCGGCCATTACGATGACTTCTTTCGCTGCACACACATCAGCACAAGCACTCAATAGCATCGTCACCATAATCTCCATCATTCTGCTGCCTCCCAACACAATCCTGGAATCCTGGAATGAATATCTGTCGATCTCTTTTTCTGCGCCTCCCCTCTCCCTCGTTTTCTGTATTTGAGTTCATGTTTTATTTCACTTTTCTCTGCAGTTTCACATCTGGATTTTCTTAATCACCAACTCCCAATGGACGAGCAAGAATGTTTACGTTCTGTCACTTTACAAGGGAATTTAAGCGAGTTGATCCATCATTCCTGTGCCTCATGCCGAGCCCACACATCCCCACTTACTGTACGAATTTTAAAATATTAAAACCTCATCTGATGGCCGAGAAGCGAACCATGATGAACTCCTCCGGAGAAGGCAGCTCGAGTCACCTGTCACTGATTGAGAGTGGAATTGTGAAAAAATTAATTTTAATGATCATCCAGGTGTACACTTGACTTCTGTATGGATACATTAACACTCATGCCAGACTTCCACCACATTGGAAGATTTGTTTGGTGCTTGGATGGCTTTGAGCGCAGCAAAATATTGGTTTGTTTTCAACACTTCTGAGGCACAAAGAAAATGGGACACGATGGAGGTGAAGAACGTGCAGCTTCGACAAAGTTTGGAATAATTGGTAATGTAAGGCAAGATTCTTGGCAACTTACGTTCTAACTTGTACGATGGTTTCATGTAGGAGGGTGGTGGAGGAGGGAACGGGCGCCTCTTCTGGGGGGCCTTTGGAAAAACAAAATATGAATGATTAAATACATTGATGTCTTCATCAGTTTGATAACTTGTTCAGGAAAGGACACATCAGAAAATGCATTGATGGAACATGTAATCGATGAAAAGCTTGAATTAGCTGATCCAATCCAATCGAGGGGAGTTAAAATTCTTGGGAATGATCCTTCATGGGGAATGGCTGATCCAATAAGTTAGACTTTCCCAGCAAAATTATAATTACAATTATTTGCACAATTAAGGATATTCCTCTTCATCAAAGGAAGAATTAACAGCAATGTCTGTCAAAGACGAAGTGCCAAATTTATTTCAACTTATCATGTTCATCTTCGGTTGGCTGTGTTTGTCACCTGTCTGTTCACTCCAACTTATCCAAAGTCCTGAAGAATGCTTACCTGTTGAAGGTCATGAATATGGCAGGGCACCTCAGCACCATGCTGCTGCTGTTGCAGCCCTTGATCGACGTGAGGCCTCTGCTCCTGGTGAAATCCCTGAACACCATGTTTCTGTTCACGGTGTTGCTGTTGCTGCCCATAATCACGGCGAGGTGTTTGTGCCTGCTGCAGCCCTTCAACAACATGCTGTTTCGGTTGCTGCTGCTGCAGCCCTTCAACAACATGCTGTTTCGGTTGCTGCTGCTGCAGCCCTTCAACAACATGCTGTTTCGGTTGCTGCTGTTGCAGCCCTTCAACAACATGCTGTTTCGGTTGCTGCTGCTGCAGCCCTTCAACAACATGCTGTTTCGGTTGCTGCTGTTGCAGCCCATTTTCACGGTGAGGCTTCTTTTGTTGCTGATGAGTCCTGCCAACACCGTGGGGTTTCTGTTCAATTCCCACACTTTTCTTTGCTGCCTGCCTTTGCTTCTTTCTTTGTTTTTTCAACAAGAGTTTTTCCTTTGTTTTCACCAGCTGTTCTTCTTCCTGCTTTAGCCGTTGACTCTCATCCCAATTCCGCGACAACTCATTGGCATTCTCATCCCGTAGTTGCTGCCGACGCAGTTTCCATTCACCAACCTTTTGCACAATCATTGCTTCTTCCTCCTCTACCCCAACATTTGATTCCTCCTCCTCCACACAAACACTTGCTTCTACCTCCTCCACACAAACACTTGCTTCTACTTCCTCCACACTAACACTTGCTTCTACCTCCTCTACACCAACACTTGCTTCTAACTCCTCTACACCAACACTTGCTTCTAACTCCTCTACACCAACACCTGCTTCTACCTCCTCTACACTAACACTTGCTTCTACCTCCTCTACACCAACACTTGCTTCTAACTCCTCTACACCAACACTTGCTTCTAACTCCTCTACACCAACACCTGCTTCTACCTCCTCTACACTAACACTTGCTTCTACCTCCTCCACACAAACACTTGCTTCTACTTCCTCCACACTAACACTTGCTTCTACCTCCTCTACACCAACACTTGCTTCTAACTCCTCTACACCAACACTTGCTTCTAACTCCTCTACACCAACACCTGCTTCTACCTCCTCTACACTAACACTTGCTTCTCCCTCTTCTACACCAACACTTGCTTCTAACTCCTCTACACCAACAGTTGCTTCTACTTCCTCCACACAAACACTTGCTTCTACCTCCTCCACACAAACACTTGCTTCTACCTCCTCCACACTAACACTTGCTTCTACCTCCTCTACACCAACACTTGCTTCTAACTCCTCTACACCAACACTTGCTTCTAACTCCTCTACACCAACACTTGCTTCTAACTCCTCCACACAAACACTTGCTTCTACTTCCTCCACACTAACACTTGCTTCTCCCTCTACACTAACACTTGCTTCTACCTCCTCTACACTAACACTTGCTTCTACCTCCTCTACACTAACACTTGCTTCTCCCTCTGCACTCACACTTGCTTCTACCTCCTCTTTCATCTCATGAAATTTCTCAAACGGATCTTTTATTCCCTGATCCGTCACCCTGTGTTTTTCCTGTTCTCTTCGCTTTTGCTCACTTTGCCAAACCTCGTGTTCCCGTGCAAGCGCATCGATTTCCATTTTACAAATCTCTTGCTCCAGTCGATGTGCCTCTTGCTCTCTGCACAACAACTCTCCCTTTTTTCTTGTCTTTGTCTCTACAAATTGTTCTTGCCACACACGATCCTCTTCCACTCTTCGGTGTACCGCTTTCTCCCTTCTCTCAACTTCCCGTTCTCGTTCGCTAACCTCTTCCTCTTGTCGGCGTGTCTCAAGCTCTCTGTGCTTTATCTCCGCTTCTTTTAACGCCTTCATTTTTTCGAATCGAGCCTGCAGTTGTTCGCACTCCATTCCCTTTTTCCAAATCTGTTTCTCTAATTCCTCCACCATGCACTCACTCTTTAGAACTTCTTGCTCTTTTTGTCGGATCTCAAGCATTCTTCCTGTATGCTCCTGACATACCGATTCCTTCCATTGTACAAATTCCGCATGTTCTTTCTGATCTTCCAGTTGGATTTGCCTCCACTCTGCCACCTTTCTTTCCTTTAGCTTTTCATCATGACTTTTCATCTGCTCTTCCTCATCTGTTTTCCTTATTTCCTCTTCCTTGCTTTTCATTTGCTGTTCTTCCTCTATTTTCTTCTGCTTTTCTTTCTCTTTCATCCATACCTCTTCCTCATATCTATGTTGCACATCCATTTCCTGCACCTGTTGCTCTCTGAGCTGAACTAATAGCTTTCTTTCTTTCAGTTCTTCTTCTTCACGAAACAACTTTTCACGCCTTTCCTGCACTTTTTCTTTCTCTCTCAGCCACAACTTTTTTCGCTCTAATTGTTGTTCCTGCGAATCTTGTTTAGCTAACAATGCATTTCTTTCTTTTATTATTCGATCCAGCTGTTTCTTTACTTCCTGCATCTCCATTACTTCCGTTTCTTGAACCTCCTCAGGCAATGGCTGCTCTTTCTTCCCCATTTTTTTCTGCAAATGTCTCCGGCCACATCGAAAACTGCAAGAAACAAAGACGGTACTTGTCAGTTTGAGCTAAAATCAAGTGCGGCATCTATTATATAGTGAAGTGTGGTGTCTGCCTGTGCATTTATATGGTCGCACGTTCAGCTGTCCCCCGTTTCCGGCGGTGGCTTTCCACGCTGCGTTTGAAAAGCTCCGCATGCAGGCAAAGTTCAACATTCAACCAGAAGAAATGCATGATACCAAACGAGATACATTACCTTCACAAAGTATTCACACCCCTTGACTTTTTCACATTTTATGTTACAGCCTGAATTCAAAATGGATTAAATAGAGATTTTTTTGTCACTGATCTTCACATTTTACCCCATAATATCAAAGTGGCATTTTAAAAATTGTCTACAAAATAATTTAAAAGGAAATACAGAAATATCTAATTTACATAATTATTCAACTGAGTCACTACTTAGTAGAAGCTCCTTTGGCAGTGATTACAGCTTCAAGTCTTCTTGCATATGTCGGTATCAGCTTTGCACATATGGATTTGGGGAGTTTCTCCCATTCTTCCTTGAAGATTTGCTCAAGCTGCATCAAGTTGGATGGAGAGCGTCGGTGAACAGCAATCTTTAAGTCATTCCACAGATCCTCAATGGGATTCATGTCTGGGCTTTGGCTGGGCCACTCAATGACTTTCACATTCTTGTTCTAAAGCCATTCCAGTGTTGCTTTGGCTATATGTTTGGGGTCATTGTCCTGTTGGAACGGAAATCAGGTTTCGGTCAGGTCAGTCTTTTGGGACTGCCACTGGTAACATGTAACCCAGTGCTACCTGCCGCATGGTCAGGTTATCGGTGACTAAACCGACACCCATCACTGGCTTTGTTAATGGGGAGGGTGACTGTGACACCCTGACAGGACCAAAAACAACACCTGGCAAAGGGCGGATGAGCTCCCATAGGACGCCAATGGCAATCCAGTTAGGAGACGGTGTCTCCAAAAAACACCCATCTAGTTTGGACCGGTTCAAGTCACACCAAAGACTTTTAAAATGGTACGTGCTGCTTCCTTGCTTGAGAAGGATAGGGCACTGATAATGCTCATCGGTTTGCATTGATGAGGAGGAGGAAATTTCTCAAGGAAATGCCCTGCTGAGTACAGTGAGAAAAGCGGCGCCCTTGTTATGACGTCTCTGGTATCCAGAGTATCCCGGCAAGTGACGGTAACTCTTTTAAGTGTTTGTCTCGTCAGCATGTCTGTGTGTGTGTGTGTGTGTGTGTGTGTGTGTGTGTGTGTGTGTGTGTGTGTGTGTGTGTGTGTGTGCGTGTGTGCGTCAGCTCTATTACAAGCCTTAGCCCAAGTATAATAAAATAAATCTTCGCCACAGTCTAAGCTCTAAGGTATTTTGCAGTCTGAACTCCGAAGCAAGTTCTCCTCAAGGATTTGATTGTGCTTCGCTCCTGTCTTTGTTCCCTCTATCCTTACAAGTCTCCCAGTCCCTCACGATGACAAAGCACCCCATAACATGATGCTGCCACTACCATGCCTCACGGAAAGAATGGTATAAGATTGGCGATGAGCTGTGCTCGGTGTAGTAGCGCTTTCCATTCAGGCCAAAGAGTTAAATTTTCTTCTCATCAGACCACAGAATATTTTGCCTCATACTCTCAAGTCTTTCACCTGCCTTTTTGCAAACTCCCAGCATGCTGTCATGTTCCTTTTTCTCAGGAGTGGCTTCCGTCTGTCCACTCTCCCATAAAGCCTAGATTTGTGAAGTGCTGCAGAGATTGTTGTCCTTCCGGCAGGTTCTCCCATCTCAGTCCAGGAACTCTGTAGTTCTGTCAGAGTGGTTATTGGGTTATTGGTCACCTTCCTGACCAAGGTCCTTCTCGCCCGGGTACCCAGTTTGGTCAGACGGCCAGCCCTAGGAAGATTCTGAGGAGTTCCATATTTTTTCCATTTCCGAATGATGGAGCTCACTGTGCCATTGGTAACTTTCAACTCTAGAAATTGTTTGTACCCTTCCCCAGATCTCTGCCTCCTCACAATTCTATCTCGGAGTTCTACGGAAAGTTCCTTGGACTTCATGCACTGGCGTCACGAGAGGGGTGCGGGGGGGGGGGGGGGGAGGAGGGGGGGGACACTATCAGAGGGGGTGACACCAAATTTTTGCAGTGTTTCAGCAGAAATTTATTAATTTATATAAAAATATTGTGGTGCTGTGCACACACGATTCGTTTGCCAAGAAGGTAGGCCACAACGCGTTGTCCAAACTGAAATGCTTTATTAACAGCTCGCACGTAAGCACGGGGCGGGCTCGACTATCGAGCCCGCATATATGTCCCGAGGCCACGCCTTGCCCCCGGGCGTGGCCGGTCGGCCGAAAGGCGGGGCATGTCCTCAGTTCCACCTTGCGCCTCGTGATGCCTTCGCTCCAGGCGTGGCCCGAGCTGCGCTTCCACCCCCGGACGCTCGCGCCACCCACTAGTGCGCGGAATTATTGCCCATTGACAATCTGTCCGCCACACGCGCCCCCCCAGAATTCCCGCGCACCTGAAGGGTGAGCTTGCGGGGAAGCCGGATGACCCGGCTGAAACGCCCTCTGGCGATGCGTGCAGGGCTGGGGGGTAGCGGGACGGCAGGGTGCCGGGGGTCTGACCGCCGGGGGGCGGCCTCGACGCGGAGGCAGAGCTGCTTGCGGGGGGTGGTCCAGATCGAGGTGGGCCGGCTTGAAGCAGTCCACGGAGATACGATCCGGAGTACCATCGATGTCCACGGTGAAATGCTTGTCCCCGGTCTCCAGCACGCGGAAGGGCCCGTCGTACGGGGGCCACAGTGGTGCCCGGTGGGCGTCGTGCCGGACGAAAACGTACTCCGCCGTGTGAAGCTCCGGGGCGACGTGGGAGGACGGGCAACCGTGGTGTGCCGTCGGCACCGGGGTGAACCTCCTGGTGGTCTCCTGCAGGGTGGAGCACTGTTGCGCCGCGGACCAAGGAGCCGTGGAGTCGGGGATAAATTCGCCCGGTACCCGCAGCGGTTGTCCGAAGACCAGCTCCGCCGAGGACGCGCGCAGGTCGTCCTTGGGTGCCGTACTGAGGCCCAGCAGGATCCAGGGGAACCTGTCGGCCCAGCTGCCGTTGCGGAGGCTGGCCCGGAGCGCGGCCTTCATTGAGCGATGAAAGCGCTCGCACAGGCCGTTGGCCTGGGGGTGGTAGGCCGTGGTGCGGTGCAGCTTGACGCCGAGCCCTTGTGCCACCGCTCCCCAGAGCTCCGAGGTGAACTGGGGGCCGCGGTTGGACGAGATGTCCGAGGGGGCACCGAACCGGGCAACCCACGTGGCGATGAAGGCTTGCGCGACGTCAGCCGTAGCCATCGCCGCCAATGGCACGGCCTCCAGCCACCGGGTGGTGCGGTCCACCATGGTGAGGAGGTGGGTGAACCCCCGCGAGGGGGGCAGAGGTCCCACCAAGTCGACGTGGACATGGCCGAACCGACGCTCGGGCACCGTAAACGGGGCCAACGGGGCCTGGGTGTGGCGGTGGACCTTTGCACGCTGGCACGCGAGGCACGTCCTGGCCCAGTCGCGGACGTTCTTCCTGAGGCCATGCCAGACGAACTTCGCTGCGACGAGATTCTGGGAGGCCTTCGTGCCCGGGTGAGACAGGCCGTGGATGGCGTCAAAAACCGGGCGCTGCCAACCAGCGGGCACGATGGGGCGAGGCCAGCCGAGGGAGACATCGCACAGGAGGGCAGTGCCCGTGACGTCGAACAGCACCTCGGTGACTCGGAGGCCCGTGACGGCGGTCCGCAAGGCCTGGACGTCGGAGTCGGCGGTCTGGTCCTCCGCCATCCGGGCATAGTCGATCCCGAGGTGGACCGCATGTGCGACGGACCGGGAAAGGCAATCCGCCACCGGGTTGTCCTTACCCGCGACGTGATGGATGTCCGTCATGTACACGGACACGGCAGAGAGGTGACGTTGCTGCCGGGCCGACCATGGCTCGGTGACCTTGGCCATCGCGAAAACAAGGGGCTTGTGATCGACGAAAGCCGTGAACGGGCGGCCCTCGAGCAGATGGCAGAAGTGTCGGACCGCCAAGTGGAGCCCGAGCAGCTCGCGGTCGAAGGTGCTGTAGCGGCGTTCATGCGGGCGAAGCTGCCGGCTAAAAAACGCCAGTGGCTGCCAAGCACCACTCACCCACTGCTCGTGCACCGCGCCCACCGCGTAGTCCGATGCGTCGGTGGTGAGGGCGATTGGTGCATCCGGCGCCGGGTGCGCCAGCATGGTGGCGTTGGCCAAGGCCAGCTTTGCGCCCGCAAACGCCGCGGCCATCGGCTCCGTCCAGGCGATGTCACCTTTGCCCGGCTTCCCCCGGAGGGCCTCGTGCAGGGGGCGCAGGAGCTGGGCGACGCGGGGCACGAAGCGGTGATAAAAATTCACCATGCCCAGGAATTCCTCGAGTCCTTTGATCGTGTGGGGGCGCGGGAAACTCCTGACCGCCTCCACCTTGGCCGGTAAAGGGATGGCCCCATGCCTGGTGATGCAGTGCCCCAAGAAGTCGATGGCGGTGACGCCGAAACGGCACTTCGCAGGTTGATTATCAGGCCATGCTGGCCCAGGCGTTCGAAGAGCGTGCGGAGGTGGAGCAGGTGCTCCTCCCGGGACGTGCTCGCGACTAGGATGTCGTCCAGGTAGATGTAGATGAAAGGTAAATCGCGCAAGACGCTGTCCATGAGCTGCTGGAACGCCTGGGCTGCATTTTTCAACCCAAAAGGCATCCGCAGGAACTCAAAGAGGCCGAAAGGGGTGATGACGGCCGTCTTTGGTAAGTCGTCCGGTTGTACAGGGACCTGGTGCTAGCCCTGGATGAGGTCCACCTTGGAGAAAACGGTCATGTTTGCCAACCGGGCGGAAAAGTCCTGAATATGCAGGACCGGGTAGCGGTCGGGGGTGGTGGCGTCGTTGAGCCGGCGGTAGTCACCGCACGGCCGCCATCCGCCGCCGGGCTTGGGCACAATGTGCAGAGGAGAGGCCCATGCGCTGTTGGAGCGCCGTACGATGCCCAGCCGCTCCAGCGTGGCGAACTCCTCTTTCGCCACAGCGAGCTTCGTGGGGTCGAATCGGCGCGCCCGGGCGTAGACCGGTGGTCCGACGGTGGGGATATGGTGCTCCACCCCGTGTTTGACGGCCACCGCTGAAAAGGTGGGCCGCGTGAGTGCCGGGAAACTGGCGAGGCGGCGGGTAAACTCGTCCGCTGCCGGAAGCGTACAGACTAACCTTGCCGGGACGGCACCATTCAGCAAGCCGCTTGGCAAGCCGCTCGGTGAGCCGCTCAACGAGCCGCTCAGCGAACAAGCGAGCGAGCTGAAGGTTTCGGCCTGGACGAGACGTCGACGCTTAACGTCCACCAACAGCCCATGCGCACAAAGGAAGTCCGCACCGAGCAGAGCCATTGGCACGCTGGCGGTAACGAAAGACCACTGGAAGTGCTGCCCTCCAAACCGCAGTGAGAGACAACGCTTCCCGAATGTGCGGATGGGTGTTCCGTTGGCTGCAAGCAAGGTGGGGCCCCGGCCCGCGGCTTGCTTGTCGGACGCGGAGGCAGGGAGGACGCTTACCTGCGCTCCCGTGTCGCACAGAAAACGACGACCAGATGAGGTGTCTGTGATGAACAGGAGGCTGCCGGGATGGCCGACGCTCATGGCCGCAAGTGAGTGCCGGCCCGGTTGTTTCCCGACGCGTCGAAAGAACACGGCTGGCGGCACGTTCTAGCCTTGCGGCCGAACCTGGCATGATAGTAGCACCAGGTTTGCGGTGGTGCCGGCCGCGTCGGCCATGCCGGCGGCGGTGGTGGTGGCGGCAGCGGTAGTGGGCGGGGCGTAGCAGCGGCCACGAGGGAAGCAGGGGGTGCTGTAGCCTCCGCACCGGGATCCACTACGGCAGCACCGTACACCGACCGCGTGTCGCAGGCCACAAAAAATTTGTCGGCCTCTCCGGCCAGGGAGCGGGGTTCCGTTAATTGCGAACCGGCCAGCGCGAGCCGCACCTGCACAAGTAGCTGGCAGAGGAAAAGCGCTCGGAACAGGAAATCTGGGCGCTGGTCTCCAAGAAGGGACAGCATAAAATCCATCCGAACGGACGGTCGTGCGTCGCCGAGGGCGGAAGGTCCAGGAGGAGGTCGGCGCGTTCGACCTCCGTGAGCCTGAACGTGGCGAGGAGGAGACGTTTGAGCGCCGCGTACTTGTGGTCGCCCGGCGGGCGCCGAAGGATGGACACGACGCGGGCGGCATTGCCGGGCCCGAGGGCGGCGGCCACGTGGTAGTACATGGTCTCGTCCACCGTGATGCCCCGGAGCTGGAATTGAGCTTCGGCCTGCACAAACCAAACGTCGGCTTGCGCTTCCCAGAACTCCGGGAGTTTGACGGCGACAGCGTTGGTAGCCAACGTTCAGGGGCTACGTTGGTTGGTAGCCAACGTTTGACAGCGACAGCGTTCAGGGGTCAGCTACGGCTGAACCAGTCGGGGTCACCAGTGTGGTGCTGTGCACACACACGATTCGTTTGCCAAGAAGGTAGGCCACAACGCGTTGTACAAACTGCAATGCTTTATTAACAGCTCGCACGTAAGTACGGGGCGGGCTCGACAATCGAGCCGGCATATATGTCCCGAGGCCACGCCTTGCCCCCGGGCGTGGCCGGTCGGCCGAAAGGCTGCGCATGTCCTCAGTTCCACCTTGCGCCTCATGACGCCTTCGCTCTGGGCGTGGCCCGAGCTGCGCTGCCACGCCCAGACGCTCGCGCCACCCACTGGTGCGCGGAATTATTGCCCATTGACAATGTGTCCGCCACAATATCCCTGTAGTTAGTTATAACAACAAAAACATTTTCCGTAAGCCCAGCTTACATCTATCAATATATCTACAAGGCTAAAACTCCATGCTAATTTGCTTTTTGAACCTTCTAATACGCTCCGGTCAGAGCGGTCATTATTACCCAATTACAATGATGCTTCGAATCACGTGGTTTCGTCTGCACGTGCCACAAGCACGCGCTGTTTTTGTTGCCGCTGGTGTTTTTATAGTCGCTGCTTTTGTCAAATTTTCTGCTGTTTTAGCTACAATATTGTGGTAATTAGTATTTGTGAACCTATATCAATAACTTTTTTGAGAATGAAGTAGTAATTAAAGGAAAAGAAGGAGAAAATAAAAAAGGCTTCCACTTATTTACGAATAATGTTGAAACTAATAATGTTGTAATTCAATGTGGAAAGATTTTACAAAACAATTTTGTTGTTAGTATTCATATAATCAAAGAAATATTACTGTAATGACTGCCAACCAGATGAGTTTTCATAACCAAGCAAACCTTTCATTTCGGTTTTGCCATGCTGAAGGTTATGGCGGTGTAGCAGCTGTGGGAATGAGGTTTTAACGGTGGTTCACACCTTGTTTTTCTTAACAGCACTTTACATATTGATTTTGTGACGTACACCGGCAACATTAGGCCCCATAGCTATTTCCATCTTTTAATTAGTGAAGTCTTTGTAAGTTTCACGATCTGGAGCACGATCATGTGCAAGTGCATGTGGTGACGCGATTTGTAGCGGCCATGTTTGGTCTACGAACCGGAGAACATCGTGCTGAGAGTGAACACTGAAGTCTTGCGTGAGATTAATTAAGGATCCATAGTTGGTATGTAATAAGTAATCTCATTCGTTTCCTTGATACATAAAACGTTTATCACAATGGTCGTTTAAAGGACATTTGTTTCTATAAATGGAAGAATTCGATTTGAGGTGTAATCATTGTTAACGTTCCTTATTCGCCATTGCTGTTTTCTCGTACAGAACGACAAGAAGTGTAGTTGTTTGTATCGAAGCAGAAATTGTGAATTGCAATTTCTGTAGCTTGTAATGAGATCTGTCGGTAATTTCATGCTCGTCTCATGTAGTTTCTTTCACGGAGCCAACGAATAAACGGCTTTGTACGAGACCCAAGGTTTCCTGAGATCTCATTTGCGCAGTGCTCCTCTATTACATAACCTGAACCTTTACGCTTACAATTACAGTTAAGGAATTTATAACTATATTTATCACATATTATTCTATATTTTTACAACTATATATTTTGTTTGAAATATTGCTAATTTGTCTTATTTATTTTTTGTGCAGGGATATTCTATCATGCCACATGGAGTGCATAAATCAATATCAAAGAGGCCAAGTGGATGTCAGCAAAGGAAAGCAAAAGAGGCAAGAATTACATCATTCAAAACACTTGCTGGATCCATGCTTCAATATGTCAAAAGACCGGATGATGGCCAGGGTTCATCAAAAGACACTGCTCGTCAGTCTCCAATTGATGAAGCTGATTCTTCTGATGCTAGCATGCATTCTGCAGAACAGCAAGGAGTGGAAATGGCAGAATTTGAAGCAGAAGAGAGTGCTGAAAGTGACTCTAGCCATGATACTGTAAATGAGATGAGTGACGTCAAGGAGAAAGATTTGCAAATTTTATGTGATGTTTCTTTCTGGGAGATACCAGTTCCAGATCATTTTCGGGTTGAAATCATCAAAAGGGGAAGTGCTTTTTTCCAGAACAAAGATGGGCCTTTCAGTGTTGCGGCAAGGCAAGATGCAAAAGCAAAGGGAGATGTGCGCCAGCTTTCAAAAGAGTGGTTTTACAAGGTGATTCCAAATGGTGAGAAAATTCTGCGGTCATGGATGGTTCACTCACTCGTCAGCGAGAATTTATACTGTTTTTGCTGCCGACTGTTTGCCGTTAGTGCCACAGATACGACATCCAAATTTGTGACTGGGTTTCAGAAGTGGTGGAAACTGAGCCTGAAAGTACATAACCATGAGACATCCGAAGAGCACCTACGTTGCCTTGAAAAGTGGAAAACATTGGCAGCAGGACGGAGGCTGCACAAAACCATTGACGCTGAAACTATTGCT
This sequence comes from Myxine glutinosa, assembly GCF_964187855.1. Taxonomy (NCBI): domain Eukaryota; kingdom Metazoa; phylum Chordata; class Myxini; order Myxiniformes; family Myxinidae; genus Myxine; species Myxine glutinosa. The sequence continues at coordinate 98,405,426 of NC_136269.1, forward strand.
TTGATGGAAATGGAGAAGAAAAAGTGGAGGGACATCTTGCACAGATTGCTTGATATCACATTGTTTCTTGCCAAGCAGAATCTGGCATTCCGTGGCCACAAGGAAGATGAATCTTCATTGAATAAAGGGAACTTTCTTGAGATGGTTGAGATGCTTTCAAAATATGATCCAGTGCTGAAAGAGCACCTAATGAGATTAAAACGCAGCACATGTAAACTTAAAGTATCAGTCTCTTACCTTGCACCAAAAACTTAGAATGAGTTTACAAGTGCCCTGGCAAATCATGTGAAGGAGAAGCTTGTCATGGACATAAAGTCTGCGAAGTACTTTGGGATCATGTTCGACAGCACACCTGACATATCACATACTGACCAGATGTCCGAAGTGATCAGATATGTAAAAATCAACAATAGGAACGTTGAAGTGAAAGAAGTATTTCTAGGATTCTATTTTTATTACTGAAAATAAGAGGCCGATGCTTGAGTGCATTGATCGCTTTCATTCTGAACTCCAGATAAGATCAAGAGCCATCAAAGAAGTAGCAGCCATGTTTTAGGCTGTTCAAGTGAAGAGTCTCATATCTGCCACTGAAGAAGAGTTAAAGGTGTCCATTCCAAAATTGACCACTTTCTATGATGAGGTATCCGAGAGTGAGCTTTTAATAGAAATACAATTTTAATAGAAATTTTAATTTTTTTAAAGAAACAATTGAGAAACAAACAAACAAACAACAAACAAACAATTTTAAGAAACAATTTTTTAAGAAACAATTTTAATAGAAATAAATGTTAGCTCTTTCACGAGCCTCGATTCAGTATACAAAAACCCCCCCCAAAAAAAACAAAAAAAAAACCTTCACTCTTTCATTCCTCTTTTCTCCCGCCTCTGGAACAAACTCCCACACTCCCTTCAATCCCACACCTCCCTTCAGGTCTTTAAAACAGCTGTTCACCACCATCTCTTATCTTCCCCCATCCAAAACCTTGATCTTTTCTACCCCCTCTAATTCACCCCAGATCCACCTTGTTTGAAATTCCAACTTCTTTCCTGGAAGTCCTGGCAGTGTCCATATGTTTTATACCTCTCCCACCCGCACCCCCTTCCCATGCATCCCCGCCCCCAAAGCCCTCTCCCTCCCACAGATCTCTCGATGTCTCCATGTCTCTCGGTCCCTGCTCTCAAATGTTGTGTTTGTGTCCTTCCCCCTCTCTCCCCATCTTGTCTACCGCTCCCGATGTTATATGTTTTATGTGTCGGTTTGTCTTTCTGTGTGATTAATGTTCGCTCTTTCACGAGCCTCGATCTTGTATACAAAAAAAATAAATAATAATAATAATACCAAGGCTGAGAAGGCACCTGAAAGCAGCAGAGATTGATCTGGAAGAAGCCAAATATTGGGCAACATTAGACGTTTTGACATTCATAGCTGAATGGGACTTCGTAGAATCTCTCCCAATCCTTTCACAACAACAACAACAACAACATGCATTTTAAGGCCATTTTCCCTGCTAGAGCGGGGGTTAGCCTTGCGGTCCCCATGACAATCTTCTCCATCTTGCCCTATTTTCTGCATCTCTCCTTGTTAACCCCCTTGCCCGCATTTCTTCTTCCACCATCTTTAGCCAAGTCTTTCTCGGTCTTCCCCGTCTCGTCTCGTCTACTTCCTTCTACATTCATTTCCATCACTCTTCTCAACCAGTCACTTTCATCCTTCCTCAACACATGACCAAACCATCTCGACCTGTTCCTCTTCACAACATCAATCACAGGCTCTATTCCCGTCATTTTTCGCAATTCATCATTTGTCTTCCTCTCTCTCAACGATACTCCGCACATCCATCGAACCATTCGCATTTCCACCCTTTCCAACCTTCGTTGCTGCTATACGTTCATTACCCATGTCTCGCTCCCATAAATCATAACACTTCTCACACATGCAGCATACACCTTTCCCTTCAGCTTCAACGACACTCCCCTCCTCATCAGCACGCCACTCAGTTCCCGAAACGTCTTCCATGCACATCTCACTCTAGCAACCGTTGCCGAGTCTGATCCACCTTCTCCATTCAGCATGTCTCCGAGGTAGCAAAATGTTTTCACACCTTCCAGCTTCACGCCGTCTCCAAGATCCAACTCAACATTTCCTCCATCTGCAGCTCCCTCTGTGCACACCTTACATTTGAATGTAGCTGCCACACTGGTTAATGACCCTCTCAGACCACTACATTTTTGATGAACACACTCAGCGCCCATTGTACATTGAATGGAGTTCACTCCGACACCCTTCCTGCACACAGCACAGGGCCACTTCCCAGTTCTTTCCACCTCACCACATGCTTTACCACTTGCCATCACCTTTATCTTTCCGATATTCACCTTCAGACCTTTTATCTCAATACATTCCTTCCACTTGTTCATCTTTTCCTTCAGTCCATCCATACTTTGCGCAATCAACACCAGATCATCTGCATACAACAACTCCCACGGTAAACCCTCCTTTACGTTCTGAGCCAGCACCTCCATCACAGCTACAAATAGTAGTGGACTTAGTACCGACCCCTGATGCACTCCCACCTTCACCTCAAACTCACCACTGTTCCCGTCCTTCGTCCTTACAGCTGTGCGCGCTCTTTTGTACATTGCCATCACTACTCTGATCAACCATTCCTCCACTCCTAACTTCCTCATTGCCCATGTCAATAGTTTGCGTGGAACCCGATCGAATGCTTTCTCCAGATCAACAAACCCAAGAAACAACTTCTGCCTCTTCTCCATGTACTTCTCCTGCAACTGCCTCACAATAAAAAGCGCGTCTGTCGTTCCTCTTCCTGGCATAAATCCAAACTGCATTTCGTCGATCTTCACTTTCTTCCTTATCCTCCTCTCCAACACCCTTTCCAATACCTTCATTCCATGCTCCAATAACTTTACCGCTCGGTACAAGCCACACTCTAGACGGCTAGAGGGTCACCTTTCCCCTTGTATAGAGGGACGAGGGTACTCAGTTCCCAATCCACTGGAATGCGGCCTTCTTTCACCGCCAGATTACAGATCTCTGTCATGCTCTTCACACCCCAACTTCCTGCTGCCTTCAACATATCTCCCACAACTCCCGTCGGCCCTCCCGCTTTTCTACTCTTCATTGCTTTTATCGCTCCCTGGTGCTTCTGGCACTTCTGGCTCTAGAGGATCCCTGGTGTTGGGCTCGCGGCTAGGGTGCCGGCTTAAGATCCTAGGATCCTGGGTTTGAATCTCGGTCGATCGCCGAATTAACGCCAGGGGGGTTGACTCAGCCTGTCATCCTTCCGAGGTCGGCTAATTGAGTACCAGTTCACTGGTAATTCCCTGTTTGTCGTTGAAGGCGGCAAAAAGGGTTGGCGTCAGGAAGGGCATCCGGCCGTAAAACATAGCTTCAAAAAGGGGACCAAAAAACAACAACTACCACGGTCCCCGAAAAGGCCAACCCCCGCTTTGCGGGGAAAAATGGCCTCTAAACGGTGGTTGGTTTTATTGCTTTTATCGCTTCCTCAACTTCCTTCTCAGTTATCGTCTCTGTCGGTCCTAAAACTATGTTGCCTTCCTCAACTTCAAACTCTCTATGTTGCCATCCCAATCATTCTCTGTATTCAGCAGCATTTCCATATATCTTTTCCATCTTCCTTTAATTCCATCTGGGTCCACAACGATTTGTCCCACTTCATCCTTCAAGCAACTCACCCCCATCACATCACACCTCTTTCGCGATCTGCTTTGCAATCCTGAATACTGCTCTCTGACCCTCTTCCGAACCCAAGCGTTCTCCGAACATTCTCCTACATGCCTCCTGCGCCTTTGCTACCTCTTTCTTTGCAGCCTTCTTGGCTGTCTTATAACTTTCATGCTCTGCTGTTTCTGCTCCCGGACCCTTCGCCTTCTGCCACTCCTTGAACTTCTTCCTCTTCTCGTCAATCCTCTTTCCAACTTCGTCATCCCACCACCATGTTTCCGAGTGCCTCAGTGGTCCTTTTGTCCATCCACATACCTCACCAACGGCTCCCAACAGACTAGCTTTCATTGACATCCAACCACTTTCAAACTCAACCACATCATCCTCTACCCTACTCAGCCTCTCTTTTAATGCCTCCCTTACTGTCACCTCTTTCAACCTCCACACCTTCATTCTCTGTTGGTACTTCACCCGCCGAGCTCTCCTCGCACCTTTCACCCTTATGTCGCAGACACAAGTGGTGGTGTGAAACAGCCTCCTCCCCCGGGATCACCTTTGTGTCCTGGAGGTGCCCCCTATCTCGCCTACGCACCATCAGGTCGTCAACGGTTGTCGTCGACCCACCTGACGTGTATGGAACAAGCTTATTATCCTCTTTCTGGAACTGAGTATTACAAATCAACAAATCAGCTCCATCAGCAAACTCCAAAATCCTTTCACCTTCATTTCTCACACCATATCCGTAACCCCCATGAACTCCCTCAAAACCATCCATACTCCTTCCCACATGTCCATTTAGGTCTCCTCCTACCACAACAACTTCCTCATCTTTCACATTTTCCATCAGCTCCTCTATCGCACACCAGAACTTGTCCTTCTCTTCATCGCTCCGACCAACCTGCAGAGCATATCCCGAGATGACGTTCACCAAGAGCTTTCCAATCATCATTTTCACCATCATCAACCTATCACTCACTCTAGTCACACTCACCACACTGTCTACAAACTCTTTAGAAAACAGGACACCAACACCATTCATGCCCTCCAGGCACCCTTGCCACACAAACTTGTATTTCTGTCCCTGCCTACCCTTCACCATTCTCACACCACTTCCCTTCCATCTCGTCTCTTGCACACAACATATGTCCACTCTTCTTCTGACCAATACTTCCACCACTTCTCCTGATCTCCCTGTCATTGTCCCTACATTCCATGTCCCAAACCTCAGAAACCGATCTCCACTTCGGGCTGTACCCTGCCCATATGTAGTTTTAATTGTCATGGTTCTCTTTTTGAGGCAATGTTTTTATGGCCGGATGCCCTTCCTGACGCCAACCCTCTTAGTCGTCTCTTACGACACGCAGGGATACGGTGTACCTATTCTAATCCAGGGTACACACTGGGAAACGTTTAAAACATGGAAATTCTGGGGGGGGGGGGGGGGGGGGGGAGGGGGGGCATCACGCCTGCGGGGGCCCCGTCAGCACCCCGCCACGTTTGCCCGGTCAGCACCACGGCGGCCCGGTCAGCACCACACCCTTGGAAAGGACTTCGATGCTGTGGAGAGATCGAAGCAAGCCTCCTTGCTCGAGCGGACCGGAAGCGGAAGTCCATATATATAAGCACATATATATAATGTGCACATATATATAAGGATATAATATATTATATCATAATATATATTATACATATTGTGGGCTTTCACAAAAAAAAAAAAAATACTAGCAAGTAACGGCGGGGTAGCAGAAAAGGAGGTGGGTTTGAGAGGTTGGGGTATTAAATCAAGCCTCTCAAAATATCAGCACCACACACCACGTTGGCCCGGTCGGCCCAGAGCCTGGCGTGAAGTCCAAGGACATCAGCACGTCATCCGAAAACAGCTCCGGTTGGTGCGAACCACTCGGTCCCAACCCTTTCACGAAGCCTAAAATTATTTCTGACGATCTGTGTGTCTGTGGCTTCATGTGAGAGGAGCTTTTCAAAGCTGAAACTTATAAAGAACTATTTACGATCTACCATGGGACAGTCAAGGCTTTCCGATCTTGCGATATTATCAATTGAAAGTGAGTTGGCGAAAGGCATTGATTTCGACGAAGTGATTCACAAGTTCGCAGCTTTTAAGGCCAGGAAAGGAAAGTTCTGAATTAGTCGAGATGTTCACCAAGTGCTGAAATGCTTGTGTATTTGTTCCTGTTTATTTTTATGGTATTATTTCATTTATGAGTATATTTCCATATGCGTTTGTCTACAAGTTCGACATTATTTGGGCCGTTATTGATGATGCAAACCTAATCCATTAATGTGTCTCATGCAACAATAAAGTTTAACGTTAAAATCGACATAATTTTGATGTAGTTCTTAAACGTTTTTACATCGAATTCTGTTGTTTTCTTACCGAATTTAACCACATGAAACGATGTAAATGTAAATACATTTAGGCTGTGCGTATGATATTGTAATTTAAAGGTGTAATTTTAATTTTGCTAGTTGTTTATGTCACTACTATTGCCATTACATTCAGTGATATACGGGAATTACGATTTACGAGTAACATTAGCACAAAAAACATTACGAAGGATTCTGTATGGTCTGGTACGGGAGGAGGTCATGGGGGGGGAGGGGTGACACCAACCCGAGTGACGCCACTGACTTCATGGTCGATTTTCTGCTCTGACATGAACTGTTAACTGGGGGACTTTTATAGAAAGGTGTGTTTCTTTCTAAATCATGTCCATTCTATTGAATTGGCCACAGGTGGACTCCAATCAACTTGTAGAGACAACTCGATGATGATCAAAGGAAATGGGATGCATCCGAACTCAATTTGGAGTGTCATAGCAAAGCAGTTGATGAATACTTGTTGACTCGATACATTTCAGCTTTTCATTTGTTATTATTTTGTAAAGATTTCTATTTAAAAAAAATGACACTTTGATGTTATGGGGTATTATTTGTAGATCGGTGATAAAAAAAACAAACAATTTAATCCATTTTAAGTTCAGGCAATTTAACAAAACAAAATGTGAAAAATATTCAAGCAAAAACATGGCCTCAAGGTACGCACACTTGTCTCTAAGCTGTCTTGCCTGGGTTTGAATCCCGACCAAGAAATACACTCTTCCCGTTGTTTCGCAGACTGTGAATCATCACTGTGTGTCATTCCTCCAATGGATGTTATACTAGGCGATGAATCTCCCGTGATGAAGCTAACTCCGAGGACTTTTCACTCACTCACCAAAGGCAGGTTGGTGGTCTTTCTGTCTTCTTCCTACTCCTCTCCGGCCTTGCTCCCCCAGCTCTGTCTGTGCTCTGTCCCCAAAATATTCCTACAGGTCGCGCAAGATCTGCCAGCAACCCTCTTCTGGTGAAACTGCCAAAATCAAGGCTCTCTGCTCACCTTCACTCTTTCATTCCTCTTTTCTCCCACCTCTGGAACAAACTCCCTCACTCTCTTCAATCCCACTCCTCCCTCCAGGTCTTTAAAACAGCTGTTCACCACCATCTCTTATCTTCCCCCATCCAAAACCTTGGTCTTTTCTACCCCCGTTAATTCACCCCAGATCCACTTTTTTGAAATACTGACTTCTTTCCTGGAAGTCCAAGCAGTGTCCACGTGTTTTTTTTCACCTCTCCCACCCCCTTACCCCTTTCCATGCCTCCTTCCCCCAAGCCCTCTCCCCCCCACAGATCTCCTGATGTCGCTGCTCTCAAATGTTGTACTTTTTTTTCTTCTTTTTTTTCCTTTTTGTAGACTGAATCGAGGCTCGTGAAAGAGCTAACATTTACTTCACAAACAAATCAACCAGACAAACAAAATATATAACAAGAGGGAGCATAAGACAAGATGGGGAGAGAAGGGGAAGCACACAAACACAACATTTGAGAGCAAGGAGATGTGTGGGAGGGAGAGGGCTTGGGGGGAGGAGGTGTGGGAAGGGGGGGGGGGGAAGTATAAAACACAAGGACACCAAGGACTTCCAGGACAGAAGTTGGTATTTCAAAAAAGTGGAATTGGGGTGAAAATTAGCGGGGGTAGAAAAGATCAAGGTTTTGGATCGGGGAAGATAAGAGATGGTGGTGAACAGCTGTTTTAAAGACCTGGAGGGTGGAGTTGGATTGAAGAGAGTGAGGGAGTTTGTTCCAGAGGCGGGAGAAAAGAGGAATGAAGGAGTGAAGGTGAGCAGAGAGTCTTGATTTTGGCAGTTTAACCATAAGAGGGTTGCAGGCAGATCTTGTGCGACCTGTAGGAATATTTGCGGGACAGAGCCCAGAGAGAGCTGGGGGGCAAGGCCAGAGAGAGTCGGTAGAAGACGGAAAGACCACCAACCTGCCTGCGGTGAGTGAGTCGGAGGCCCTTGGAGTTAGCTTCATCGCGGGAGATTCCAATGATTCTGAACGCTTTGGTTTCAACAGCGTGAAGACGAGCTAGGTGTGAGGCAGGAGCACCAGCCCAGAGGGGAGAGCAGTATTCCATTGAGCTGCGGATGAAAGCCTTGTATGTGGTGAGGAGCTCAAGTGTGCCAAGGAAGGACTTCGCACGACGGAGGATGCCCAGTCGGCGACTGGCTTTGGAGGCCAGATTTGAAATGTGGTTTTCCCAGGAAAGATCATGGCAGATAGTGAGACCCAAAAGTTTGAGTGACAGAACTTCTTGGAGAGGATTATTCAGAAAGTGGATGGGAGGGTTGTCCAGTCGGTCTTTTCGGAGAGACATCGTAAGAGTGTGAGATTTGTCAGGATTGAAAGACATGTTCCACTTGTTTGCCCAGTCTGTGATTTTGTCCAGGTCTGCAGAGAGTGAGGAGGCTGCAGACTGCCGATCTGAGGGATGAAGAATGGAGCGACAGAGAGTAGAGTCATCAGCAAAGAGATAGAGAGGATTTTCAAGAGAGTCAGAGAGATCATTGATGAAGACCAGAAAAAGCACAGGGCCCAGAACACTGCCTTGGGGAACTCCAGCCTGAACAGAAAGAGGAGATGATAGTGGGGGGGCCAATGTAGCAGATTGAAATGCCCGGTGAAATTGCTTGTTAATTTTTGGACACTGGTTGGGCTGTCTTTAGGGATGATATAAGTTCTAGAAAAAATATGTCTCCAATTGTTTCAAGTTCTTTATGGCGGCCATTTTGGATTTTCAAAATGGCGGATGTCGAAAACGTAAAATTCCATTATCTTGGCTTCTAAATGACCTAGAGTTTCGATTCTGGTGTCCAGTTGTACATTTTTGGGGATAGAGAATTGAATGAAACCTTCTTTAATAACCTACAAGGGATAAAAATAGGTTTTTATGGCACAGCCGAACCAGTGTCCAAAATCTAACTTAATGCACATCTATCTTAATTGTTATTTGTTATTTGTATGTTCCAGATTCGTGACCCTGAGCTATGATGGAGCCAAAAAGCAAGAAAACCAAGAAAGAAACTGATTTCACACTTTGCATTCAGTGCCAGGATCCCCAAGGTGCACTAGTGACTGAGCCAGCACTGGGCTCATATGCAAAGTTTCTCCAGTTCATCCAGGAGAGGGCACGATATGGTGATGCCGACTTCAAACAGATCAGCGAACGATTAAGCTGTTTCACTGCCACTGACTTGAGGAACAATAAAGCAAAGTGGCACCGGGCATGTTATGGATCTACATGCAACACTGCTCACCTGGAGCGTGCTAGAGTTCGCCACCAGAAAGCCTGCGAACATGGCGACACCCAGCATCTTCATAAGAGGTGTGGACGTCCTTCTTCTGCACCTGCCGCTGCAAGTACCTCAGGTTCTACGCAAGACGAGACTCTTCGCTTCACACGTTCATCATCAACTCCATTCAACAGAGACCTTTGTTTCTTCTGTCAAGAGGTCACTAAGGAAAGTGTACATGTTGTATGCACGTTCAACGCAGGTAAACAGCTGAAGAAAGCTGTTGAAGAAGGCAGCAACCACAAGTGGAAAGTTCAGCTGAGTGCTGCCATCAGTGCACATGATGCTCATGCGATCGACGTCAAGTATCATCTCCCATGCTGGGTGCAGAATGTCCAACGTGCTCCCAAGAGTGGGACATCAAGTGATGACAAAGAACACATACTGCAAGAAACTAATGTTATCAAAATAGCCGCAGACATTGAGTTTGTCAGCCTTGTTCGCTCTCTACTCCAAGCTGGTGAAATTCTCAACATGTCTGACCTGAAGTCGGTTTACTCCAGGATTCTTGACAATAATGGTGTGCACAATGTCCCATCACCTACTACCCAAGGCATGAAGGAGAAAATCAACTCTCACATTGATGACGTTCACTTCATGAAACCAAAACGTCGAAACGAGTCAGACTGTGTATTCTCCACTGCCGTGCGTGATGCAGCTGTCGAAGATGCAATGACGAAGACAAATGAAAAAAACATCGAACAACTGTTTGAGAGTGCCTCTGTTCTCCGCAGTGCCATTGCTTGTCAGAACAAGCACCCATGGCAATTTGAAGGAGAAATGAACACTGATGATGCTGAAAAGCATGTACCCAAAGTACTCTATGCTTTCCTCCGCTGGCTACTGGAAGGACCAGCCACGAGCATTGAGCCAGAGACTATGCGCTCAGCCACTATTCATCGAGATGTTATAACCATCAGTCAGAACATCATGTACGGCTACAAGTCAAAACGCCAAGTCACGTACAAGCCCAAAGAGCCAGATGCACCATTCCGCCATCGCTTAGAATGGCCACAGCAGCTTGCCGTTGCCATTGTAGTCCATCAGTCCACCAGAAACAAGAAGCTTCTGGATTTCCTGCATGGGTTCGGTCTGTCTGTTGATTATAGTCGGATCTTGCGGTTGGAGACACAGCTGGCCAACTCAGTCATAGAGTCTACGACAGAACAGGGTGTATACTTTCCAAGAACCATGCGCATAGGGACGTTTGTCTTCTTTGCAGTGGACAACAGTGACTTCAATGAAGACACACCTGATGGGAAGCGGACACTCCATGCTACAGCCTGGGCACTCTACCAACGACGGGAACATGCACCCTCCACAGATGAACATAGAACACTGACACTACATGACCGAAAGGCCAGACACCGCTCACTCAAGGTTCTGACTGCTCCAGACTTTGTTCCTTGCCAAGCACCAAACAAACAATCTGCCACAGGTACCACGTATAGCTTCAAGACACGGTCAAACCCAGATGTCACCAAGCCGTACTCTGCGACGGACACAGTGTGGCTACTTTCACGCACAATCATGCGAACAGCTGAAGCTGAGGACGTACAAGACGACATCATCCCACCAGATGACCAGCTGCAAGCTGCAGAACCCCAGCATGCTGACCCTGTTGGGTCACTCGTCCACGATCCAAAACAACCACCTGGCAGTAGGATCAAGCATCACGATATCCCAACTTGGACAGCCTACAACTCACTGCTCTCCTCTTCGAAGCCTCTGACAGAGGTCAACGCCCTGCCATTGGTAGCAGCACCAGCCCATGAATGGCAAACACTGATAACAGTCTTGAAACAGACACAGCAAATCAACTGCATGGTCATGGGTCCCGATAGGAAGACAGTGATCACCTTAGACATGGCCCTGTATGAGCGAGCCAAACAGCTGGAGATGACCAGAGATGACTGCAAAGGCAAGTGGGTACTGCGACTAGGGGAGATGCACACTGTGATGGCTGCACTGAGGGCTGCTGGGAATGCCATAGAGGACAGTGGTCTTGACGAGGCTTGGTCTGAGGCTGATATCTATGGCCCAACAACGACCAGACAAATACTGGAAGCCAAGCACATGAAGAGGGCTTTGGAGGCCCACATCACCACTGTCCAAGCCCTCTTCGACCTCTATGTGGACGAATTCTTCCAAGAGCATCCCCATCTGAGGGGCCCATGTACCCAGTCAGCACAACAGGTTGCCCAGAGCTGTCATCTACACAACCGAGAGGAGATGACAAGCGCGCAGAACAACATGCTAGCTGTCCTCGAGTCAAACGAAGTCCTGGAGGCCATGGCAAAGTTTGATGAGAGGATAGAAGCCAAGAGTCCACTGTTCAAGTTTGTGCGACGCTACATGCGGATGATAATGCTGATATACACATTCATCCGTGCCACCCGTGATGGACAATTTGAGCTTCACCTGTCTTCACTGGATGAGATGTGCATATACTTCTTTGCACATGACAAACAGAAATATGCCAGGCTGACTCCCCGGTACCTTGCAGAGATGAAGGCCCTGAAGATGACAGATCCAGGGATCTACCAAGAGTTCATGGATGGGAACTTCAGTGTCCATAAGAATGAAATCCCCTTCTGTGCTGTAGGTGTGGACCATGCACTGGAGCACATCAACAGGATCATGAAGGTGACAGGGGGTATTGTGGGCATTACCCAGAATGCCAGTGCCCGCGAAAGGTTCTTTCTGACAGCACCAGAGCTGAGTAGGCTTGCTGAAGAAGCCCGTCAGATGGCTGGCTCACAATCAGCTACACGCAAGGAGCACCACGACCTATCAACCACAGTCTGGGCTCGGCAGGAAGACAGCATTCGTCGACTGAAGAATGTGATCAGAGAGTCCATGAATCCCATGACGCATGAGGGTGAAGACCTGACGACTATCATCACCAAGGTGGTGATGCCAGCTGAAGTACAGAAGGATGTCTGCAACCAAGATGAGATTGGTCAGAAAGCGTATAACACGTTTGTTGCAGAGCGCATCAACACAAATGAAATCAACCTTTGGGCCAGAATGGGAAAGGTCAAACTGAAGATGTGGAAGAGTGCCAGGAAAGCTGTGAAGCACAAACTGGCAGACAAGGTTGTAGAGCTGAAAGACGACAGGTCACTGTTTGCGCGCATGCTGATCGTGGCCCGCTCACGACCAGAGATCAACTTGAAGGATGCCATAGGTCAATATGAATTCACCGCGCTTCCACGAACCCTCTTTGCAATGGCTGGGACACTACTACCATGCACAGACAAAAGCAAGCTCATGGGCATCCTAGAAGATCTACCCAAGAAGTCAACTGGCACTGGTCAGCAGCCAGACGACGACAATCCTGAACATACTCCACCCCCTCCCAAGAAGGTGACTGTCATAGATGGCATGGCATTAGTGCAAGCAATGGGTAAGCCACAATGGGTCAAAACATGTGCCCAGTGGGCTGGCCATTTCAATGCAACACTGGACTGCAAGACCAACGGGTATGATGAAGTCCACCTCGTGTTTGACCGATATGATCTGCCAAATTCACTGAAAGAGGCCACACGGGAGAGGCGCCAAGGTGGCAAGCCGCCCACTGCTTACCACGTTCAAGACAGCACCCCGATTGGGAAACTGACAGCAAAACAGTTCCTGTCGCACACCAACACCAAAGATGAGCTAACTGTCTATCTGGCAAAGAAAGCTCTGTGTCACTTTGAGGGGACTACCAAGGTCTTCATCGTCACTTCAAGGCAGGATGTCTTCTCCAACTGCATGGATGTACAGCATCTCCGTAGCTCCCAGGAGGAGGCTGATACGAGGATCTTTCTTCACAGTCTAGATGCCGTCCGAAGAGGTGCAACACAGCTGTACATTCAGTCACCTGATACTGATGTATTCATCCTAGCACTCCACCGGTACCATGAACTATGCAAAGACACATACTTCATCACGGGTGTGGGGAACAAGAAGAGGCAAATCTCACTGGAACCAATAGTACATGAACTTGGTGTCAGGAAGGCTGCAGCCCTACCAGGATTCCATGCATTCACGGGAGCAGACCAGACTGGTCGGTTTGCCGGCAAGGGAAAGCTCACATGTTGGCAAGCCCTCAATAGGTGCTCTGTTGAGGTGGTATCTGCGTTTCATGACCTTGGGGCCTCTGAGGAGCTGAGAGCTGACACAGAAAGTGACATTGAGGCATTTGTATGCCAGCTGTATGAGCCTCGTACTACAGTTGTGGATGTGGGCAAGCTGAGGTGGAGACTGTTTACCAAGAAACAGCTAGAGGCACAGAAGCTGCCACCAACACGGGGAGCTTTACATGAAGCCATTGCTCGTGCACATTTCCAGGCCATGGTGTGGCATCAGGCTGATGTACCGGACCCCCAGCTTCCACAACCAACAGAACATGGATGGAGAGCAGAAGGAGATCAGCTGGTGCCCATCACAACCAAGGACCCTCCAGCCCCAGCTGCCATCACACATCTAATCAAATGTAACTGCAAGAAGACCCAATGCATGTCTCACTGCTCATGCAGGTCTCAGCATCTCAACTGTTCTGAGATGTGTATGTGTGGGGCAGATGAAGAGGTGTGTGGTAACACGGGTCAGGAGCGCCCCATGGGAATCGATAACACTGATGATGAGGAGGATGGAGATCCTTCAATGTAACAATGAACACTGCCAACTAAAAATATTGCACAAAGACATTATAAGTGTACATTTGAACACTAAAGTCCAGCCTTTATGTGATTTAGAAGTGAAAATGATGGAAAAAAATATATATATGTGTTGGCATAAGTGCGTGAAAATCCAAGATGGCTGCCATAAGAACCCTTTTGATCATATGTAGGTGTATAAATGTGTGTTTATTGGATTAAGTATCCGCAAATATGTACATTTGGACACCAAAATTAACACTCTAGGTCATTTAGAAGCCAAGATAATGACAATTTCGGTTTTCAACAAACGCCATTTTGATAATCCAAAATGGCCGCTATAAAGAACTTGAAAAAAATGGAGACATATTTTTTCTACAACTTCTATCATCCCTAAAGACAACCCAACCAGTGTCCACAAATTAACATTTGAATTCAACGGGAAAACATTGGCCCCCCCACTATGAGAGAAACACATTCAGGCAGGACCACACGTTGACTACGACTAGAGAGGAAGTCCGCCAGCCATGCATGGAGATTTCCATGGATACCAAAAGAGGAGAGTTTGGTGAGCAGAGCGGGGTGCCAGACCGTATCGAATGCACGTGATATGTCAAGGGAGACAACTCTAATTTCCTGTTTGGTGTTGAGGACCTCCATCCATTGTTGAGAAAGCAGAAGCAGCATGTCCAGAGTAGAGTGACTAGGTCTGAAACCAAATTGATGATCAGAGATCAAGCCATTGGAGAAGAGGAAAGATTTCATATCTGAAGCAATGATGGATTCAAATGTGCTCCCCCCTCTCCCCCCATGTTCTCTCCTGCTCCCTTTATCTCGTGTTTTATGTGTCAGTTTGTCTTTTTGTGAATAATGTTAGCTCTTACATGAGCGTTGATCTTGTGTATAAAAAAAAAGAAAAAAACTGGGAGTCCCGTCTCCCAACATTAGTTGGTGGATGTTAAAGATCCTCACTGTGTCCTTGCAAACAAAGAGGAGACGAGTTATCGGTGGGACCATGGCCAAATTGCAAATTCCTGCCTGAAATACTGCTGGTAAGGCAATGGCAAACCACCCAGTACAACCCTGGCTCAGTAAGCTGCTTCGGCGGTGGCACTGATGCTCTGTGACAGAGTATGAGGATTATCACAAAGTTGAACAAACCATGTCAGCGTTGTTAACAGTAGCCCATACTGAAAGTCTTTGTACAAAGGTTGCAGTGTTAACCATTGAATGAAAAACCTAGAACAGGTACTCGGTAGAGAGCATACCTCCACCTGGCTGAATAGTTTACGTTTTGTTTCCCAATGATGGGCCGGATCTGGATTCGGACATGAACCAAAATCGAATCCATTTTATGTTCAGGCCGACCCAACTGTTCCACCAAGTTTTGTCATAAATCATCCACGTTTCCAAATATCATATTATGCATCTATTTTGGCCACGTCTCTCAATGGTGAAGAATCCCAACCACAACCACATTCCCAACCTCTCCACCAAATTTCGTCCGAATCCGTCCACAACTTTTTTTGAGATATCCTGTTCACAGAGAAACAGACAAACAAACCGAGAGGGTGAAAAAGTAACTTGTGGCCTCCTACGGTGGTGGAGGTAAGACCTATATTTAGCATCGTGACCGAAAAATAACATTTAATAATAAACTACAAAGGAGTCCAAAATAAGCTTAAATTTAACGATCTTAGACTTGATGACATAACTTGATCACGCGTGTGGGTTAGAGCGGGTGCATGGTTGTAGACCCTATAGGTTTGTAGACCCAATGTGCATGTGGGTATATCCTGTAGACCCCATTAGACCCTTTATAACCCTTAGAGGAGACTAACTATTAACACCCTATGGACCCCATTAGAACTTAGACCCCTGAGATCCTAAAGAGCCCATGATACCCTGTAGGACTAACTGTCTTAGACCTTTGAAGACTTTTTAGACCCTTTAGACATTTGCATCTTTGTTTAGAACCCGTGGACCTCTATATAGCTCTGCACCCCTTAAGACCCTTTGGAACCCAAAACCCTTGAAGAACATTGACGACCCGAAAGACTATTTAGAACTCCTGCAACCCTGACACACCTAAGACCCCCTTAACCCTTTTGAAGTCCCTGAAGACAGACCACACAAACAGATCTATAGTTTTCTTGGAAAACACCGACTGTTCTTTTTCAGCAAGTAATGTGCAAACTGAGGGTCGATCCTCTGCTAGTTATTTGTAAAAATTCAACGTGAATTCATTTTAAATTCCTGAGCTATCTTGTCCTCTTGGATGAAAATATTGATGTTGATAGAAAGTAAAATATTGATGTAAACGTCACTTGTGTTCCTCACCACTGAGTGCGGGGCTTTGTTTTGTGCATCTTCCTCTTGAACCAGGCCAATGGTTCAAATGATTGCACCACGACAAATAAAATGATCGCAATTGCGACCACCAGGACAACCCAAACTTGGGACATCATTGCTCCCTCCACAGCATCATTCTGGAAAATCTATGGACATGGACAAGGGCAGGGACAGGAGAAACGTTTATTACATTTGAAATTAAACTAAACAATATTTTTACAATTCGCTTACAAAATCCAAAACTTGGTGACATCAAAGAACTAGAACGCCACTCAGTAGAGCGCATACTCCCGCCGTGGGTCAAGTTGGAATAATACGTTTTGTTTAACATCCTCTCTCCCCAAAACAATAAATGAAAAGGAAAGTGGGCCCTAACTGTCAGAGAATTAATTTTGATATATCTCGGAATTAGAGGAGAAAAACATCATTTAAGAATAAGAATAAAAGCTTTTATGCAGTAAAGCAGAAAAAATCTTTCCCAAAAAAATTCCTGGATCCGGAATAATATCCTGAGCTTCACCAAAAACTAATCAATCCTTCCTTATCCCAAGGGCAATCATCCCACCAACTTTCATCCAAATCCGTTCAGAACTTTTCCAGATATGTTGTTCACAAACACACGAACATAAGAACACACACACACGGACGGACACGATCGAATGCATTACTCCCTGGCGGGAGTAATAAACCTGAAAATCGCAGAGCCAGAACCAGAATTATTTATTTGGTCTGGGAAGCCCATGCGAGGTTTCTTCTTCAGCCTCTCACAAACATGAGTGAATATGCGATGTTAAAAAAAAAAAAAAGTTGTAATTTTGCCAAATCTTTTTTATTCGTTTGTTAATATACCTCAGCCATTGACAAATCTGGAATTATAATTGTATTTGAGGTTCAAATTAACCCGGGAGATTGTGTCAAACGATGCCTGCAAGTTTGTACATGTGATAAATAATTAATCGTCCACAGTCGAAGACTCTTCTTCTTCACGCAATAACTTCTAGCTTCCAGACCGTACATCCAATCATCTTCAAATTTTGCAAACTTGTTACTCTTCATGACTTCTACTACAGTATGAAGTTTCATGTCGATCAATGAAGTGGTTCAATAGATACAAATGTTTTTATCATTTGCGTTTAATTAACGATGTCTGCCAAACCACGTGACCTATCGCAAATTCTAAAAGCACATTTTCGTAGACTGATATGCTGAACAGATTTGTGAAGTTTCCCCTCGAATGGATCACAAATGAGGGAGGAGCTAGGTTTTAAAGGTTTGTGCTTAAAAACGTCATAACTCTGAAACCATGTGATGCATGACTTCATGCTCGCTGACCTTTTTGTTCGTCATGGGGATGCGAATCTGCCTGCAAAGTTTTGCCTCGATCTGTTCAGGCGTTTTGGAGAAAATGGGATTTTAGTGTTTTTCACTCAAAACAATATGGCGGCCGAACCACGTGACCTGTGACGTCATAATTACCATTAAAATATTCTACAGACCGAGTCCCTCCTCTGGTGAAAATTTGCTCTCAATCGGTCCAATTATTACAGAGAAAATGTTTTTTAAAGGAAAACAGAAAAAAAATTCCCCCCAAAAATTCCTGGATCCGGAATAATATCCTGAGCCTCACCAAAAACTAATCAATTCTTCCTTATCCCAAGAGCAATCATCCCACCAACTTTCATCCAAATCCGTTCAGAACTTTTCCAGATATCTTGTTCACGAACACACACACACACACGGACGGACACGAGCAAATGCATTACTCCCTGGTGGGAGAAACAAGATGTTTGTGATTTTTTTTTTGTTATGGGAAACTTTATCATCTGTTTAAGAAAAGGGCTTAGACCCAACTTTTCAAGATGCATTTCATCACCATCATCCATCAGCCCGTTTTCAATCCAATGGACACAGGATGAAGCCCTCATTGAACTCCCACTGGTCATATTGGTTTAGTGATCAAGGGCACGGTTTGGGAAGTTTGCAACACGGTTTGGGAAGCAATTTGTGATTTGTTCAGAATGCTGGTGCTAACTCGCCTCCTCTTTGTGAGAAACGAGTGCTGGCAGACGGGTCCTCTGGCCTAACGTTCCTCCGATGATTGGGACACACACTGATGTACCACTCTGCACGTGAAACACCAGGGTGGCAGTTTATACATGGATCAAGATTCAAACCCAGGTAGGACAGCTCAAGGTGAGTGCGCAACCTGCTAAGCTTTGCCAATCCCGATATGTATTTTATCGGTTATCAATTTCCACCTTGTAAACAAGTGCAATGTGTGGTACCAGTGACACAAAAAGTATACCGTGAGTATTTCTCCATGGACACGACCATGAAGAAGCTTTTTCCTTGAACGGACAAATTCCAACTTTGCTTGGTGGGGAAAGTTAACCCGAAAACCTGCAGTTTCCTACCAAAGATAAACTCTCTTTATATTCCTCATCACATCCTCTCGACGATGAGGGATCACAACGATTTAAACATGTGGATGTTTTACTACTGAGGGACCATCAAGACCACGATGATAACACTGATTGCTGGTGCATGCCGAGCATCAACTGGGGAAATGGAAATTTAACTATTAAATAAATCGTTCAATTTCCAGTTCCCCAGGTGATGCTTGGCATTTACCAGCAATCGGTGTTATCATCCGCCAGGTGGATGGACGTTTTGTTTTCACCCCTGTCTGTCCGTTTGTGTGTTTGTTTGTTTGTGAACAAGAATCTCAAAAAGTTGTGGATGGATTTGGACGAAACTTGGTGGACAGGTTGAGGGACTGACAAGGACAAATATATTCGATTTTGGTGAAGATCTAAATATTGATTCGGATATGAGAATTATTTAAAATTGTAAGTGATTCTTCACCTTCACCTTCAAGGGATTCTTAAGGATTATCACTCCCACCACCACCACCACCATCACAACCATTTTTATCACAACCACCATTATCACTCCCACCACCACCATCACAACCATTTTCATCACAACCACCATTATCACTCCCACCACCACCATCACACCATTTTCATCACAACCACCATTATCACTCCCACCTCTACCATCACACCATTTTCATCACAACCACCATTATCACTCCCACCACCACCATCACAACCATTTTCATCACAACCACCATTATCACTCCCACATCCACCAACACAACCACCATTGTCACTCTCAATTCCACTCCAACCACCACCATCACAACCACCATTGTCACTCCCACATCCACCAACACAACCACCATTGTCACTCTCAATTCCACTCCAACTACCACCATCACAACCACCATTGTAACTCACATCACTCCCACGACCATCACAACCACCATTATCACTCCCACCTCCACCAACACAACCGCCATTGTCACTCACGACATCACTCCCACCACCACCATCACATCCATTTTCATCACAACCACCATTATCACTCCCACCACAACCATCACAACCATTTTCATCACAACCACCATTATTACTCCCACCACCACCATCACAACCATTTTCATCACAACCACCATTATCTCTCCCACATCCACCAACACAACCACCATTGCCACTCTCAATTCCACTCCAACTACCACCATCACAACCACCATTGTCACTCACATCACTCCCACCACCACCACGACCATCACAACCACCATTATCACTCCGACCTCCACCAACACTCTTTCGCTCTTTCACGAGCCTCGATCTTGTATGCAAAAAAAACAAACAAAAAAAAAAAACCACAACCGCCATTGTCACTCACGACATCACTCCCACCACCACCATCACATCCATTCTCATCACAACCACCATTATCATTCCCACCACCACCATCACAACCATTATCACTCCCACCACCATCATCACAACCATTTTCATCACAACCACCATTATCACTCCCACCACAACCATCACAACCATTTTCATCACAATCACCATTAACACTCCCACCACCACCATCACAACCATTTTCATCACAACCACCATTATCACTCCCACCACCACCATCACAACCATTTTCATCACAACCACCATTATCACTCCCAACACAACCACCATTGTCACTCTCAATTCCACTCCAACTACCACCATCACAACCACCATTGTCTATCACAACATCACCACCACCACCATCACAACCATTTTCATCACAACCACCATTATCTCTCCCACCACCACCACCATCACAACCACCATTATCACTCACAACACCACCAACACAACTGTTATTGTCACTCACATCACTCCCACCACCACCATCACAACCATTTTCATCACAACCACCATTATCACTCCCACCACCACCATCACAACCATTTTCATCACAACCACCATTATCACTCCCAACACAACCACCATTATCACTCCCACCACCACCATCACAACCACCATTATCACTCACAACACCACCAACACAACTGTTATTGTCACTCACATCGCTCCCACTGCCACAATCACAACCATTTTCATCACAACCACCACCACCACCACCATCACAACCATTTTCATGACAACCACCATTATCACCACCATCACAACCATTTTCATCACAACCACCATTATCACTCCCACCACCACCATCACACCATTTTCATCACAACCACCATTATCACTCCCATCACCACCATCACAACCACCATTATCACTCCCATCACCACCATCACAACCACTTTCATCACAACCACCATTATCACTCCCACCACCACCATCACATCATTATCATCACAACCACCATTGTCACTCCCACCTCTACCATCACAACCATTTTCATCACAACCACCATTATCACTCCGACCACCACCATCACAACCATTTTCATCACAACCACCATTGTCACACAATTCCACTCCCACCACCACCAAAACAACCACCATTATGACTCCCACCACCACCATCACAACCATTTTCATCACAACCACCATTATGACTCCCACCACCACCATCACAACCATTTTCATCACAACCACCATTATCACTCCCACCACCACCATCACAACCATTTTCATGACAACCACCATTATCACTCCCATCACCACCATCACAACCATTTTCATCACAACCACCATTATCACTCCCGCCACAACCATTTTCATCACAATCACCATTAACCCTCCCACCACCACCATCACAACCATTTTCACCACAAACACCATAAACACTCCCATCACCACCATCACACGATTTTCATCACAACCACCATTATCACTCCCACCTCTACCATCACAACCATTTTCATCACTCCCACCACCACCATCACAACCATTTTCATCACAATCACCATTAACACTCCCATCACCACCGTCACACCATTTTCATCACAACCACCATTATCACTCCCACCTCTACCATCACAACCATTTTCATCACAACCACCATTATCACTCCCACCACCACCAAAACAACCACCATTATCACTCCCACCACCACCATCACAACCATTTTCATCACAACCACCATTATCACTCCCAATTCCACTCCAACTACCACCATCACAACCACCATTGTCAATCACAACATCACTACCACCACCACCACCATCACAACCATTTTCATCACAACCACCATTATTACTCCCACCACCACCACCACCATCACAACCACTATTGTCACTCACAATTCCACTCCCACCACCACCAACACAAACACCATTGTCACTCAGAATTCCACTCCCACTACCACCAACACAACCACCATTGTCACTCACAATTCCACTCCCACCACCACCAACACAACCACCACTACAACTAAGAATCTCCTGTCGTGTGGTGTACCTTCCCCGAGTACGTTATCTCTTCCAAACCCGTTACCTGCTGTGTTGGTCGCGATATTCCACAACTGAGCACCAGGATGAGGACAGCGATGAGAATCCACATCTTGTCTGCTTCTCGTCGATAACCAAATGAGCCCGAACAATGTACGTCTCTGTCTGTCATTGTGACCATGCCCAACAAGTGACGTCACAATCGCTGAGTGTGTGACAAGGACGAATCCGGAGATTTTTTTTATATTTTAATTGATTTTTCACCATTGAGAGATGGTCGGCTCAAAAACGTTATATGGCACGACGTTATGGACGGATTAAGACCTGTGGTGGGACGCCAAATATTGAGATGCCAGATCCTGAAAAAATGTTGACATCGCCAGATTTACCGTCACATCAAGTTTTAACATGACGATTACCATTTGCGTCCCAAAACGAGTGACAAATGAAACACATTTTACCATAATTTGTAAACAAAAGGAGAAATAACACACACACACGCACACGCTTAATGCACAATGGAGAGGAATCCACTTTTAATAAACACACATATCAGTCCGTCTCAAACCAAAGTCAATCACAACCATCCATTATCACTCACAACTCCACCAACACAACTGTTATTGTCACTCACATCACTCCCACCACCACCATCACAACCATTTTCATCACAACCACCATTATCACTCCCACCACCACCATCACAACCATTTTCATCACAACCACCATTATTACTCCCACCTCTACCATCACAACCATTTTCATCACAACCACCCTTATCACTCCCACCTCCACCAACACAACTGCCATTGTCACTCACAACATCACTCCCACCACCACCATCACATCCATTTTCATCACAACCACCATTATCACTCCCACCACCACCATCACAACCATTTTCATCACAACCACAATTGTCACTCACAATTCCACTCCCACCACCACCAACACAACCACCATTATCACTCCCACCACCACCATCACAACCATTTTCATCACAACCACCATTATCACTCCCACCACCACCATCACAACCATTTTCATCACAACCACCATTATCACTCCCACATCCACCAACACAACCACCATTGTCACTCTCAATTCCACTCCAACTACCACCATCACAACCACCATTGTCACACATCATTTCCACCACCACCACGACCATCACAACCACCATTATCACTCCCACCTCCACCAACACAACCGTCATTGTCACTCACGACATCACTCCCACCACCACCATCACATCCATTTTGATCACCACAACCATTATCATTCCCACCTCCGCCATCACAACCATTATCACTCCCACCACCATCATCACAACCATTTTCATCACAACCACCATTATCACTCCCACGACAACCATCACAACCATTTTCATCACAATCACCATTAACACTCCCACCACCACCATCACAACCATTTTCATCACAACCACCATTATCACTCCCACCACCACCATCACAACCATTTTCATCACAACCACCATTATCACTCCGAACACAACCACCATTGTCACTCTCAATTCCACTCCAACTACCACCATCACAACCACCATTGTCAATCACAACATCACTCCCACCACCACCACCATCACAGCCATTTTCATCACAACCACCATTATCACTCCCACCACCACCACCATCACAACCACCATTATCACTCACAACACCACCAACACAACTGTTATTGTCACTCACATCACTCCCACCACCACCATCACAACCATTTTCATCACAACCACCATTATCACTCCCACCACCACCATCACAACCATTTTCATCACAACCACCATTATCACTCCCAACACAACCACCATTATCACTCACAACACCACCAACACAACTGTTATTGTCACTCACATCGCTCCCACTGCCACAATCACAACCATTTTCATCACAACCACCATTATCACTCCCACCACCACCATCACAACCATTTTCATCACAACCACCATTATCACTCCCACCACCACCATCACACCATTTTCATCACAACCACCATTATCACTCCCACCTCTACCATCACAACCATTTTCATCACAACCACCATTGTCACTCACAATTCCACTCCCACCACCCCCAAAACAACCACCATTACAACTCCCACCACCACCATCACAACCATTTTCATGACAACCACCATTATCACTCCCACCACCACCATCACAACCATTTTCATGACAACCACCATTATCACTCCCACCACCACCATCGCACCATTTTCATCACAACCACCATTATCACTCCCACCTCTACCATCACAACCATTGTCATCACAACCACCATTATCACTCCCACCACCACCATCACAACCATTTTCATCACAACCACCATTATCACTCCCATCACCACCATCACACCATTTTCATCACAACCACCATTATCACTCCCACCTCTACCATCACAACCATTTTCATCACAACCACCATTATCACTCCCACCACCCCCATCACAACCATTTTCATCACAACCACTATTGTCATTCACAATTCCACTCCCACCACCACCAAAACAACCACCATTATGACTCCCACCACCACCATCACAACCATTTTCATCACAACCACCATTATCACTCCCACCACCACCATCACAACCACCATTATCACTCAGAACACCACCAACACAACTTATTGTCACTCACATCGCTCCCACTGCCACAATCACAACCATTTTCATCACAACCACCATTATCACTCCCACCACCATCACAACCATTTTCATGACAACCACCATTATCACCCCCATCACAACCATTTTCATCACAACCACCATTATCACTCCCACCACCACCATCCCAACCATTTTCATCACAACCACCATTATCACTCCCACCACCACCATCGCACCATTTTCATCACAACCACCATTATCACTCCCACCTCTACCATCACAACCATTTTCATCACAACCACCATTATCACTCCCACCACCACCATCACAACCATTTTCATCACAACCACCATTATCACTCCCATCACTCCCATCACCACCATCACACCATTTTCATCACAACCACCAGTATCACTCCCACCACCACCATCACAACCATTTTCATCACAACCACCATTGTCACTCACAATTCCACTCCCACCACCACCAAAACAACCACCATTATGACTCCCACCACCACCATCACAACCATTTTCATCACAACCGCCATTATCACTCCCACCACCACCATCACAACCATTTTCATCACAACCACCATTATCACTCCCACATCCACCAACACAACCACCATTGTCACTCACATCACTCCCACCACCACGACCATCACAACCACCATTATCACTCCCACCTCCACCTACACAACCGCCATTGTCACTCACGACATCACTCCCACCACCACCATCACATCCATTTTCATCACAACCACCATTATCATTCCCACCACCACCATCAAAACCATTATCACTCCCACCACCACCATCACAACCATTTTCATCACAACCACCATTATCACTCCCACCACAACCATCACAACCATTTTCATCACAATCACCATTAACACTCCCACCACCACCATCACAACCATTTTCACCACAACCACCATTAACACTCCCATCACCACCATCACACCATTTTCATCACAACCACCATTATCACTCCCACCTCTACCATCACAACCATTTTCATCACAACCACTATTATCACTCCCACCACCACCATCACAACCATTTTCATCACAATCACCATTAACACTCCCATCACCACCATCACACCATTTTCATCACAACCACCATTATCACTCCCTCCTCTACCATCACAAGCATTTTCATCACTCCCACCACCACCATCACAACCATTTTCATCACAACCACCATTATCACTCCCAACACAACCACCATTGTCACTCTCAATTCCACTCCAACTACCACCATCACAACCACCATTATCACTCCCAACGCAACCACCATTATCACTCCCACCACTACCATCACAACCACCATTATCACTCACAACACCACCAACACAACTGTTATTGTCACTCACATCGCTCCCACTGCCACAATCACAACCATTTTCATCACAACCACCATTATCATTCCCACCACCACCATCACAACCATTTTCATGACAACCACCATTATCACTCCCATAACCACCATCACAACCATTTTCATCACAACCACCATTATCACTCCCACCACCACCATCACAACCATTTTCATCACAACCACCATTATCAATCCCACCACCACCATCACAACCATTTTCATCACAACCACCATTATCACTCCCACCACCACCATCACACCATTTTCATCACAACCACCATTGTCACTCCCACCTCTACCATCACAACCATTTTCATCACAACCACCATTATCACACCCACCACCACCATCACAACCATTTTCATCACAACCACCATTATCAATCCCACCACATCCATCACAACCATTTTCATCACAATCACCATTAACACTCCCACCACCACCATCACAACCATTTTCATCACAACCACCATTATCACTACCACCACCACCATCACAACCATTTTCATCACAACCACCATTATCACTCCCAACACAACCACCATTGTCACTCTCAATTCCACTCCAACTACCACCATCACAACCACCATTGTCAATCACAACATCACTCCCACCACCACCACCACCATCACAACCATTTTCATCACAACCACCATTATCACTCCCACCACCACCATCACAACCACCATTATCACTCACAACACCACCAACACAACTGTTATTGTCACTCACATCACTCCCACCACCACCATCACAACCATTTTCATCACAACCACCATTATCACTCCCACCACCACCATCACAACCATTTTCATCACAACCACCATTATCACTCCCAACACAACCACCATTATCACTCCCAACACAACCACCATTATCACTCCCAAAACAACCACCATTATCACTCCCACCACCACCATCACAACCACCATTATCACTCACACCACCAACACAACTGTTATTGTCACACATCGCTCCCACTGCCACAATCACAACCATTTTCATCACAACCACCATTATCACTCCCACCACCACCACCAACACCATCACAACCATTTTCATGACAACCACCATTATCACTCCCATCACCACCATCACAACCATTTTCATCACAACCACCATTATCACTCCCACCACCACCATCACAACCATTTTCATCACAACCACCATTATCACTCCCACCACCACCATCACACCATTTTCATCACAACCACCATTGTCACTCCCACCTCTACCATCACAACCATTTTCATCACAACCACCATTGTCACTCACAATTCCACTCCCACCACCACCAAAACAACCACCATTATGACTCCCACCACCACCATCACAACCATTTTCATCACAACCACCATTATCACTCCCACCACCACCATCACAACCATTTTCATCACAACCACCATTATCACTCCCACCACCACCATTACAACCATTTTCATGACAACCACCATTATCACTCCCATCACCACCATCCCAACCATTTTCATCACAACCACCATTATCACTCCCACCACCACCATCACAAACATTTTCATCACAACCACCATTTTCACTCACAATTCCACTCCCACCACCACCAAAACAACCACCATTATGACTCCCACCACCACCATCACAACCATTTTCATCACAACCACCATGATCACACCCACCACCACCATCACAACCATTTTCATCACAACCACCATTATCACTCACAACACAACCACCATTATCACTCCCACCACCACCATCACAACCACCATTATCACTCACAACACCACCAACACAACTGTTATTGTCACTCACATCGCTCCCACTGCCACAATCACAACCATTTTCATCACAACCACCATTATCACTCCCACCACCACCACCACAACCATTTTCATCACAACCACCATTATCACTCCCACCACCACCATCACACCATTTTCATCACAACCACCATTGTCACTCCCACCTCTACCATCACAACCATTTTCATCACAACCACCATTGTCACTCACAATTCCACTCCCACCACCACCAAAACAACCACCATTATGACTCCCACCACCACAATCACAACCATTTTCATCTCAACCACCATTATCACTCCCACCACCACAACCATTTTCATCACAACCACCATTATCACTCCCACCACCACCACCAACACAACCATTTTCATCACAACCACCATTATCACTCCCATCCCAACCATTTTCATCACAACCACCATTATCACTCCCACCACCACCATCACACCATTTTCATCACAACCACCATTATCACTCCCACCTCTACAATCACAACCATTTTCATCACAACCACCATTATCACTCCCACCACCACCATCACAACCATTTTCATCACAACCACCATTATCACTCCCATCACCACCATCACACCATTTTCATCACAACCACCATTATCACTCCCACCTCTACCATCACAACCATTTTCATCACAACCACCATTATCACTCCCACCACCACCATCACAACCACTTTCATCACAACCACCATTGTCACTCACAATTCCACTCCCACCACCACCAAAACAACCACCATGATGACTCCCACCACCACCATCACAACCATTTTCATCACAACCACCATTATCACTCCCACCACCACCATCACAACCATTTTCATCACAACCACCATTATCACTCCCACATCCACCAACACAACCACCATTGTCACTCACATCACTCCCACCACCACGACCATCACAATCACCATTA
This sequence comes from Myxine glutinosa, assembly GCF_964187855.1. NCBI lineage: Eukaryota > Metazoa > Chordata > Myxini > Myxiniformes > Myxinidae > Myxine > Myxine glutinosa. Next base: position 98,434,296 of record NC_136269.1, read on the forward strand.
TCACTCCCACCTCCACAACCGCCATTGTCACTCATGACATCACTCCCACCACCACCATCACATCCATTTTCATCACAACCACCATTATCATTCCCACCACCACCATCACAACCATTATCACTCCCACCACCACCATCACAACCATTTTCATCACAATCACCATTAACACTCCCACCACCACCATCACAACCATTTTCACCACAACCACCATTAACACTCCCATCACCACCATCACACCATTTTCATCACAACCACCATTATCACTCCCACCTCTACCATCACAACCATTTTCATCACAACCACTATTATCACTCCCACCACCACCATCACAACCATTTTCATCACAATCACCATTAACACTCCCATCACCACCATCACACCACTTTCATCACAACCACCATTATCACTCCCTCCTCTACCATCACAAGCATTTTCATCACTCCCACCACCACCATCACAACCATTTTCATCACAACCACCATTATCACTCCCAACACAACCACCATTGTCACTCTCAATTCCACTCCAACTACCACCATCACAACCACCATTATCACTCCCACCACCACCACCACCACCACCACCATCACAACCACCATTGTCACTCACAATTCCACTCCCACCACCACCAACACAAACACCATTGTCACTCACAATTCCACTCCAACCACCACCAACACAACCACCATTGTCACTCACAATTCCACTCCCACCACCACCACCAACACAACCACCACTACAACTAAGAATCTCCTGTCGTGTGGTGTACCTTCCCCGAGTACGTTATCTCTTCCAAACCCGTTACCTGCTGTGTTGGTCGCGATATTCCACAACTGAGCACCAGGATGAGGACAGCGATGAGAATCCACATCTTGTCTGCTTCTCGTCGATGACCAAATGAGCCCGAACAATGTACGTCTCTGTCTGTCATTGTGACCATGCCTAAGCATAGTGACGTCACAATCGCTGAGTATGTGACAAGGACGAATCCGGAGAATTTTTTTATTTTAATTGATTTTTCACCATTGAGAGATGGTCGGCTCAAAAACGTTATATGGCACGACGTTATGGACGGATTAGGACCTGTGGTGGGACGCCAAATATTGAGATGCCAGATCCTGAAAAAATGTTGACATCGCCAGATTTCCCGTCACATCAAGTTTTAACATGACGATTACCATTTGCGTCCCAAAACGAGTGACAAATGAAACACATTTTACCATAATTTGTAAACAAAAGGAGAAATAACACACACACACACACACACACACACACACACACACACACACACACACACACACACACGCGCGCGCACGCACACGCACACACGCTTAATGCACAATGGAGAGGAATCCACTTTTAATAAACACACATATCAGTCCGTCTCAAACCAACGTCTATCACAACCATCCATAATTATCACTCACCTCTCCACCAACACAACTGTTATTGTCACTCACATAATTCCCACCACCACCATCACAACCATTTTCATCACAACCACCATTAACACTCCCACCACCACCATCACAACCATTTTCATCACAACCACCATTATCAATCCCACCACATCCATCACAATCACCATTAACACTCCCACCACCACATCACAACCATTTTCATCACAACCACCATTATCAATCCCACCACCACCTTCACAACCATTTTCATCACAACCACCATTATCACTCCCAACACAACCACCATTATCACTCCCACCACCACCATCACAACCACCATTATCACTCACAACACCACCAACACAACTGTTATTGTCACACATCGCTCCCACTGCCACAATCACAACCATTTTCATCACAACCACCATTATCACTCCCACCACCACCACCAACACCATCACAACCATTTTCATGACAACCACCATTATCACTCCCATCACCACCATCACAACCATTTTCATCACAACCACCATTATCACTCCCACCACCACTATCACACCATTTTCATCACAACCACCATTGTCACTCCCACCTCTACCATCACAACCATTTTCATCACAACCACCATGATCACACCCACCACCACCATCACAACCATTTTCATCACAACCACCATTGTCACTCACAATTCCACTCCCACCACCACCAACACAACCACCATTATGACTCCCACCACCACCATCACAACCATTTTCATCACAACCACCATTATCACTCCCACCACCACCATCACAACCATTTTCATCACAACCACCATTATCACTCCCACCACCACCATTACAACCATTTTGATCACAACCACCATTATCACTCCCAACACAACCACCATTATCACTCCCACCACCACCATCACAACCACCATTATCACTCACAACACCACCAACACAACTGTTATTGTCACACATCGCTCCCACTGCCACAATCACAACCATTTTCATGACAACCACCATTATCACTCCCATAACCACCATCACAACCATTTTCATCACAACCACCATTATCACTCCCACCACCACCATCACAACCATTTTCATCACAACCACCATTATCACTCCCACCACCACCATCACACCATTTTAATCACAACCACCATTGTCACTCCCACCTCTGCCATCACAACCATTTTCATCACAACCACCATTATCACACCCACCACCACCATCACAACCATTTTCATCACAACCACCATTATCAATCCCACCACAACCATCACAACCATTTTCATCACAATCACCATTAACACTCCCACCACCACCATCACAACCATTTTCATCACAACCACCATTATCACTACCACCACCACCATCACAACCATTTTCATCACAACCACCATTATCACTCACAACACCACCAACACAACTGTTATTGTCACTCACATCACTCCCACCACCACCATCACAACCATTTTCATCACAACCACCATTATCACTCCCACCACCACCATCACAACCATTTTCATCACAACCACCATTATCACTCCCAACACAACCACCATTATCACTCCCACCACCACCATCACAACCACCATTATCACTCACAACACCACCAACACAACTGTTATTGTCACACATCGCTCCCACTGCCACAATCACAACCATTTTCATCACAACCACCATTATCACTCCCACCACCACCACCAACACCATCACAACCATTTTCATGACAACCACCATTCTCACTCCCATCACCACCATCACAACCATTTTCATCACAACCACCATTATCACTCCCACCACCACCATCACAACCATTTTCAACACAACCACCATTATCACTCCCACCACCACCATTACAACCATTTTTATCACAACCACCATTATCACTCCCAACGCAACCACCATTATCACTCCCACCACCACCATCACAACCACCATTATCACTCACAACACCACCAACACAACTGTTATTGTCACACATCGCTCCCACTGCCACAATCACAACCATTTTCATCACAACCACCATTATCACTCCCACCACCACCACCAACACCATCACAACCATTTTCATGACAACCACCATTATCACTCCCATCACCACCATCACAACCATTTTCATCACAACCACCATTATCACTCCCACCACCACCATCACAACCATTTTCATCACAACCACCATTATCACTCCCACCACCACAATCACAACCATTTTCATCACAACCACCATTATCACTCCCACCACCAACATCACAACCATTTTCATGACAACCACCATTATCACTCCCATCACCACCATCACAACCATTTTCATCACAACCACCATTATCACTCCCACCACCACCATCACAACCATTTTCATCACAACCACCATTATCACTCCCACCACCACCATTACAACCATTTTTATCACAACCACCATTATCACTCCCAACGCAACCACCATTATCACTCCCACCACCACCATCACAACCACCATTATCACTCACAACACCACCAACACAACTGTTATTGTCACACATCGCTCCCACTGCCACAATCACAACCATTTTCATGACAACCACCATTATCACTCCCATCACCACCATCACAACCATTTTCATCACAACCACCATTATCACTCCCATCACCACCATCACAACCATTTTCATCACAACCACCATTATCACTCCCACCACCACCATCACAACCATTTTCATCACAACCACCATTATCACTCCCACCACCACAATCACAACCATTTTCATCACAACCACCATTATCACTCCCACCACCAACATCACAACCATTTTCATGACAACCACCATTATCACTCCCATCACCACCATCACAACCATTTTCATCACAACCATTTTCATCACAACCACCATTATCACTCCCACCACCACCATCACAACCATTTTCATCACAACCACCATTATCACTCCCACCACCACCATCACAACCATTTTCATCACAACCACCATTATCACTCCCACCACCACCATCACACCATTTTCATCACAACCACCATTGTCACTCCCACCTCTACCATCACAACCATTTTCATCACAACCACCATTATCACACCCACCACCACCATCACAACCATTTTCATCACAACCACCATTATCAATCCCACCACAACCATCACAACCATTTTCATCACAATCACCATTAACACTCCCACCACCACCATCACAACCATTTTCATCACAACCACCATTATCACTACCACCACCACCATCACAACCATTTTCATCACAACCACCATTATCACTCCCAACACAACCACCAATGTCACTCAATTCCACTCCAACTACCACCATCACAACCACCATTGTCAATCACAACATCACTCCCACCACCACCACCATCACAACCATTTTCATCACAACCACCATTATCACTCCCACCACCACCACCATCACAACCACCGTTATCACTCACAACACCACCAACACAACTGTTATTGTCACTCACATCACTCCCACCACCACCATCACAACCATTTTCATCACAACCACCATTATCACTCCCACCACCACCATCACAACCATTTTCATGACAACCACCATTATCACTCCCAACACAACCACCATTATCACTCCCACCACCACCATCACAACCACCATTATCACTCACACCACCAACACAACTGTTATTGTCACACATCGCTCCCACTGCCACAATCACAACCATTTTCATCACAACCACCATTATCACTCCCACCACCACCACCAACACCATCACAACCATTTTCATGACAACCACCATTATCACTCCCATCACCACCATCACAACCATTTTCATCACAACCACCATTATCACTCCCACCACCACCATCACAACCATTTTCATCACAACCACCATTATCACTCCCACCACCACCATCACACCATTTTCATCACAACCACCATTGTCACTCCCACCTCTACCATCACAACCATTTTCATCACAACCACCATTGTCACTCACAATTCCACTCCCACCACCACCAAAACAACCACCATTGACTCCCACCACCACCATCAGAACCATTTTCATCACAACCACCATTATCACTCCCACCACCACCATCACAACCATTTTCATCACAACCACCATTATCACTCCCACCACCACCATTACAACCATTTTCATGACAACCACCATTATCACTCCCATCACCACCATCCCAACCATTTTCATCACAACCACCATTATCACTCCCACCACCACCATCACAAACATTTTCATCACAACCACCATTTTCACTCACAATTCCACTCCCACCACCACCAAAACAACCACCATTATGACTCCTACCACCACCATCACAACCATTTTCATCACAACCACCATTATCACTCCCACCACCACCATCACAACCATTTTCATCACAACCACCATTATCACTCCCACCACCACCACCACAACCATTTTCATCACCACCACCATTATCACTCCCACATCCACCAACATAACCACCATTGTCACTCTCAATTCCACTCCAACTACCACCATCACAACCACCATTGTCATTCACATCACTCCCACGACCATCACAACCACCATTATCACTCCCACCTCCACCAACACAACCACCATTGTCACTCACGACATCACTCCCACCACCACCACCACCACCATCACAACCACCATTGTCACTCACAATTCCACTCCCACCACCACCAACACAACCACCATTGTCACTCACAATTCCACTCCCACCACCACCAACACAACCACCATTGTCACTCACAATTCCACTCCCACCACCACCAACACAACCACCATTGTCACTCACAATTCCACTCCCACCACCACCAACACAACCACCATTGTCACTCACTATTCCACTCCCACTACCACCAACACAACCACCATTGTCACACAATTCCACTCCCACCACCACCAACACAACCACCACTACAACTAAGAATCTCCTGTCGTGTGGTGTACCTTCCCCGAGTACGTTATTTCTTCCAAACCCGTTACCTGCTGTGTTGGTCGCGATATTCCACAACTGAGCACCAGGATGAGGACAGCGATGAGAATCCACATCTTGTCTGCTTCTCGTCGATAACCAAATGAGCCCGAACAATGTACGTCTCTGTCTGTCATTGTGACGTCACAATCACTGAGTGTGTGACAAGGACGAATCCGGAGATTTTTTAAAATTTCAATTGATTTTTCACCATTGAGAGATGGTCGGCTCAAAAACGTTATATGGCACGACGTTATGGACGGATTATGACCTGTGGTGGGACGCCAAATATTTAGATGCCAGATCCTGAAAAAATGTTGACATCGCCAGATTTACCGTCACATCAAGTTTTAACATGACGATTACCATTTGCGTCCCAAAACGAGTGACAAATGAAACACATTTTACCATAATTTGTAAACAAAAGGAGAAATAACACACACACACACACACACGCGCGCACGCACACGCACACACGCTTAATGCACAATGGAGAGGAATCCACTTTTAATAAACACACATATCAGTCCGTCTCAAACCAACGTCTATCACAACCATCTATTATCACTCACCTCTCCACCAACACAACTGTTATTGTCACTCACATCACTCCCAGCACCACCATCACAACCATTTTCATCACAACCACCATTATCACTCCCACCACCACCATCACAACCATTTTCATCACAACCACCATTATTACTCCCACCTCTACCATCACAACCATTTTCATCACAACCACCATTATCACTCCCACCACCACCAACACAACCACCATTATCACTCCCACCACCACCATCACAACCATTTTCATCACAACCACCATTATCACTCCCACCACCACCATCACAACCATTTTCATCACAACCACCATTATCGCTCCCACATCCACCAACACAACCACCATTGTCACTCTCAATTCCACTCCAACTACCACCATCACAACCACCATTGTCACTCACATCACTCCCACCACCACCACGACCATCACAACCACCATTGTCACTCCCACCTCCACCAACACAACCACCATTGTCACTCACTACATCACTCCCACCACCACCATCACATCCATTTTCATCACAACCACCATTATCATTTCCACCACCACCATCACAACCATTATCACTCCCACCACCATCATCACAACCATTTTCATCACAACCACCATTAACACTCCCACCACAACCATCACAACCATTTTCATCACAACCACCATTATCACTCCCACCACAACCATCACAACCATTTTCATCACAATCACCATTAACACTCCCACCACCACCATCACAACCATTTTCATCACAACCACCATTATCACTCCCACCACAACCATCACAACCATTTTCATCACAATCACCATTAACACTCCCACCACCACCATCACAACCATTTTCATCACAACCACCATTATCACTCCCACCACCACCATCACAACCATTTTCATCACAACCACCATTATCACTCCCAACACAACCACCATTATCACTCCAACCACCACCATCACAACCACCATTATCACTCACAACACCACCAACACAACTGTTATTGTCACTCACATCGCTCCCACTGCCACAATCACAACCATTTTCATCACAACCACCATTATCACTCCCACCACCACCACCAACACCATCACAACCATTTTGATGACAACCACCATTATCACTCCCATCACCACCATCACAACCATTTTCATCACAACCACCATTATCACTCCCAACACCACAATCACAACCATTTTCATCACAACCACCATTATCACTCCCACCACCACTATCACACCATTTTCATCACAACCACTATTGTCACTCCCACCTCTACCATCACAACCATTTTCAGCACAACCACCATGATCACACCCACCACCACCATCACAACCATTTATCACAACCACCATTATCACTCCCAACACAACCACCATTATCACTCCCACCACCACCATCACAACCACCATTATCACTCACAACACCACCAACACAACTGTTATTGTCACTCACATCACTCCCACCACCACCGTCACAACCATTTTCATCACAACCACCATTATCACTCCCACCACCACCATCACAACCATTTTCATCACAACCACCATTATCACTCCCACATCCACCAACACAACCACCATTGTCACTCACATCACTCCCACCACCACGACCATCACAACCACCATTATCACTCCCACCTCCACCTACACAACCGCCATTGTCACTCACGACATCACTCCCACCACCACCATCACATCCATTTTCATCACAACCACCATTATCATTCCCACCACCACCATCACAATCATTATCACTCCCACCACCACCATCACAACCATTTTCATCACAACCACCATTATCACTCCCAACGCAACCACCATTATCACTCCCACCGCTACCATCACAACCACCATTATCACTCACAACACCACCAACACAACTGTTATTGTCACTCACATCGCTCCCACTGCCACAATCACAACCATTTTCATCACAACCACCATTATCACTCCCACCACCACCATCACAACCATTTTCATGACAACCACCATTATCACTCCCATAACCACCATCACAACCATTTTCATCACAACCACCATTATCACTCCCACCACCACCATCACAACCATTTTCATCACAACCACCATTATCACTCCCACCACCACCATCACAACCATTTTCATCACAACCACCATTATCACTCCCACCACCACCATCACACCATTTTCATCACAACCACCATTGTCACTCCCACCTCTACCATCACAACCATTTTCATCACAACCACCATTATCACACCCACCACCACCATCACAACCATTTTCATCACAACCACCATTATCAATCCCACCACAACCATCACACCCATTTTCATCACAATCACCATTAACACTCCCACCACCACCATCACAACCATTTTCATCACAACCACCATTATCACTACCACCACCACCATCACAACCATTTTCATCACAACCACCATTATCACTCCCAACACAACCACCATTGTCACTCTCAATTCCACTCCAACTACCACCATCACAACCACCATTGTCAATCACAACATCACTCCCACCACCACCACCATCACAACCATTTTCATCACAACCACCATTATATTATCACTCCCACCACCACCACGATCACAACCACCATTATCACTCACAACACCACCAACACAACTGTTATTGTCACTCACATCACTCCCACCACCACCATCACAACCATTTTCATCACAACCACCATTATCACTCCCACCACCACCATCACAACCATTTTCATCACAACCACCATTATCACTCCCAACACAACCACCATTATCACTCCCACCACCACCATCACAACCACCATTATCACTCACACCACCAACACAACTGTTATTGTCACACATCGCTCCCACTGCCACAATCACAACCATTTTCATCACAACCACCATTATCACTCCCACCACCACCACCAACACCATCACAACCATTTTCATGACAACCACCATTATCACTCCCACCACCACCATCACAACCATTTTCATCACAACCACCATTATCACTCCCATCACCACCATCACAACCATTTTCATCACAACCACCATTATCACTCCCACCACCACCATCACAACCATTTTCATCACAACCACCATTATCACTCCCACCACCACCATCACACCATTTTCATCACAACCACCATTGTCACTCCCACCTCTACCATCACAACCATTTTCATCACAACCACCATTGTCACTCACAATTCCACTCCCACCACCACCAAAACAACCACCATTATGACTCCCACCACCACCATCACAACCATTTTCATCACAACCACCATTATCACTCCCACCACCACCATTACAACCATTTTCATGACAACCACCATTATCACTCCCATCACCACCATCCCAACCATTTTCATCACAACCACCATTATCACTCCCACCACCACCACCAACACAACCACCACTACAACTAAGAATCTCCTGTCGTGTGGTGTACCTTCCCCGAGTACGTTATCTCTTCCAAACCCGTTACCTGCTGTGTTGGTCGCGATATTCCACAACTGAGCACCAGGATGAGGACAGCGATGAGAATCCACATCTTGTCTGCTTCTCGTCGATGACCAAATGAGCCCGAACAATGTACGTCTCTGTCTGTCATTGTGACCATGCCCAACAATAGTGACGTCACAATCGCTGAGTGTGTGACAAGGACGAATCCGGAGATTTTTTAAAATTTCAATTGATTTTTCACCATTGAGAGATGGTCGGCTCAAAAACGTTATATGGCACGACGTTATGGACGGATTAGGACCTGTGGTGGGACGCCAAATATTGAGATGCCAGATCCTGAAAAAATGTTGACATCGCCAGATTTACCGTCACATCAAGTTTTAACATGACGATTACCATTTGCGTCCCAAAACGAGTGACAAATGAAACACATTTTACCATAGTTTGTAAACAAAAGGAGAAATAACATACACACACACACACGCCCACGCACACACGCTTAATGCACAATGGAGAGGAATCCACTTTTAATAAACACACATATCAGTCCGTCTCACACCACCATCATCACAACCATTTTCATCACAACCACCATTGTCACTCACAATTCCACTCCCACCACCACCAACACAACCACCATTATCACTCCCACCACCGCCATCACAACCATTTTCATCACAACCACAATTATCACTCCCACCACCACCATCACAATCATTTTCATCACAACCACCATTATCACTCCCACATCCACCAACACAACCACCATTGTCACCCTCAATTCCACTCCAACTACCACCATCACAACCACCATTGTCACTCACATCACTCCCACCACCACCACGACCATCACAACCACCATTATCACTCCCACCTCCACCAACACAACCGCCATTGTCACTCACGACATCACTCCCACCACCACCATCACATCCATTTTGATCACCACCACCATTATCATTCCCACCACCACCATCACAACCATTATCACTCCCACCACCATCATCACAACCATTTTCATCACAACCACCATTATCACTCCCACCACAACCATCACAACCATTTTCATCACAATCACCATTAACACTCCCACCACCACCATCACAACCATTTTCATCACAACCACCATTATCACTCCCACCACCACCATCACAACCATTTTCATCACAACCACCATTATCACTCCGAACACAACCACCATTGTCACTCAATTCCACTCCAACTACCTCCATCACAACCACCATTGTCAATCACAACATCACTCCCACCACCATCACAGCCATTTTCATCACAACCACCATTAACACTCCCACCACCACCACCATCACAACCACCATTATCACTCCCACCACCACCACCATCACAACCACCATTATCACTCACAACACCACCAACACAACTGTTATTGTCACTCACATCACTCCCACCACCACCATCACAACCATTTTCATCACAACCACCATTATCACTCCCACCACCACCATCACAACCATTTTCATCACAACCACCATTATTACTCCCACCACCACCATCACAATGGTGATCTAATTGGAAGCTCCAATGATGTCTCTGCTTTACAACGTTGTATGCAAGATTTCTCTGCAGCCTCTTCCGGTGGGATCAATTGGAATAAAAGTACAGCATTATGGTGTGGCAAAGGCAATCTCTCTTGTGTATCACCACCCTCACTCCCACACAACCTGGTCTGGAGAACGGACGGGGTTAAATATCTTGGAGTGCATATTGGTAATCGTGAAACAGAAATGAAAAATTGGGAAGGAGTGCTGGAACAAATTATGCACAGATTGAAAGCATGGGAAGGACTGCTGAGGTCCATCTCCTATCGAGGTCGTACCCTTGTCATAAACAATCTGGTTGCAACAAAATTATGGCACAGAATTATTGCTTTACAGCCATCAAACCAACTAATTATGGCTACTCAGCGAATGCTGGTAAACTTCTTTTGGAGTGGCTAACATTGGCTGAGGCCTGAGATATTGTACTACCCCCGGAAGGAAGGTTGCCAGGGCATTGTTGATATCTCTGGTCGGGTTGTGGCCTTTCGGCTGCAGTCTCTGCAGAGACTACTGTTCGTTGAACAGCTGCCCTGGAGGCCCTTTGCATTTTTTCTGTTACAACAGGCTGGTAAATTGAGATATGATCGGCAGCTTCTTTTGATCGACCTCGAGCATATAAATTTTGCCTCTCTTCCGAGATTCTATCAGAGTTTATTGGACACTTGGAAAAGGTTTGACATCCACCGCTTCCTTGAGGGCTATAATTATCTAATGTTCCTTCAAGAACCCCTTTTCTTCAATAATTTTTTTCCTGCTATCCCTCATAGCCATGCCCTGATTAAAAAATGTATCCAAGGAGGGATTAACAAAGTATGTGATCTGAGAGATTCATCTGGAGTTAAGTGGAAACCTGCTGGTTTGGTGGCAACCTCAGTTGGATCTCGGTCTGTCCGACTTGTAGACCAAGTTGTACGTATAGTTATTAGAAAATTTAGACAGCTAAACATCGGCTGGGAAGGTATTGGTAACATTGAGGACTTTCGGTTCGGTTTCCCTGAAATCAAAGTGCTCCCTTCTTCTTCTCTTCAGCCGGAGATTGAACATACACCTCCTTTTCATCTTATAACTAAGATTGGAATCCGTGATCTCTCTCGACAAAATAAGAATGTACCCCTCTCTGGGAGAACAGGAGTAGCTTTTTGGTCAGAGCAGTTAGGATCGGGGTCTTCGTCTACTCCCCTTTGGCCTCACATGTACACCTCACCAATACATGGCGTGTTAGCGGATATACAATGGAGGTTAGCACACTGGGCGCTCCCCTCCAATATTTTTGTTCATCGTATTAACAGCTCGCTGCCGGAAATTGTCCTTTCTGTGATCAGAAGGAGGATTTGTTTCATGCTTATGCACAGTGTCGTAGACTGACATCGCTTTTCTTGCTCCTTGAATATCTTTTTCACCAACTGTCCTTCCCTTTCAATATGCATATGTTTATATTTGGTGTGTCTTTCAGGCCCACATGTAGAGAAGTGGGTGTTCTTCTCAATTTTTTGGTTGCTGTTGCAAAATATGCAATATATAAATCTCGAAAAATTAAAATAGATAACGGCTATGGCTCTGGTGCTATTTCTATTTTTAAAGGTGGCAAGCACTCTTCTCTACAATAAACAAACTCCTCAGCCCCCTGAACACCACCACCCAGTCATTCACAATAGACAACTGCATCTCCTTCCTTTCATTCTTCCAACGCAATGAAAACATCTACAACAGCTTGACCACCGCCGCACCCGCTCCCCCTCAAACCACCTGCCCCCCCTTATCCTGCCATCCCCTGTCTCAATTCTCCCCAGTCTCCCCTACTGACCTCTCTGAACTCCTCATCGGAATGAAAACTGCCACCTGCACTCTTGACCCCATCCCCTCCAGCTTTGTCAAGGCCTCCCTTCCTGCTCTCTCTCCACTTATCATTGCAACAATAAACTCCTCCCTGTCTACAGGCATCGTCCCACCATCCCTCAAAATTGCTGCTGTTACCCCCATTCTGAAAAAACCTCGACTAAACCCTGACACCCTAAATAACTTCAGACCCATCTCCAACCTACCCTTTCTGTCAAAGGTTTTGGAACGCGCTGTCGCCACTCAACTCAAACATCACCTCTCTGCCAATAACCTGTATGAAACATTCCAATCCGGATTCCGCTCCAACCACAGTACTGAAACTGCTCTCCTCAAAATCACCAACGACCTTCTCCTCTCCTCTGACGCTGGCAACCTCAACATTCTCATCCTCCTCGACCTCAGCACCGCCTTTGACACCATCGATCACACCATCCTCCTCACCCGACTTGAAACCACCTTTAACATTACCGGCACTGCCCTCTCTTGGATTAAATCATACCTCTCTGACAGACGTCAGTTCATCTCCATCAATAACTGCAAATCCCCCACTGCTCCCCTCCCCCAAGGTGTCCCCCAAGGTTCAGTTCTTGGCCCCCTCCTCTTCATCCTTTACCTGTCCCCCCTCGGTCACTTAATCCGCCGTCATGGTCTCCAATTCCACTGCTTCGCCGATGACATCCAGCTTTTCATCTCCACCAAGTCCATCTCCACCACCACCCACTCTATCCTGACAAACTGCATCACTGAAATAAAATCCTGGCTTCAAATCAACTTCCTCAAACTTAACTGTGATAAATCTGAAATAATCATCATTGGCCCAAAAACGCTCACCAAGTCCACCCATAACTTTGCCCTCAACATCGACGGTTTCCCAGTATCCACCTCCCCTCACATCCGGAATCTTGGCATCATCTTTGACCAAACCCTCTCCTTCGACAAATACACTAAACAGATCACAAAGACAGCCTTCTTTCACCTGAAAAACATCGCCCGTCTCCATCCATCCCTCTCCTCCGTGGCTGCAGAAACCCTCATCCACGCCTTCATCACTTCCCGTCTGGACTACTGCAATAGCCTCCTTTATGGTTCACCCTCAACAATCACCAATAAACTCCAATACATTCAGAACTCAGCTGCCCGTCTACTCACCCATTCCCGGACCCATGACCACATCACCCCCGTCCTTTACAAGCTTCACTGGCTCCCCATCTCCCAGAGAATCCAGTACAAAATCCTCCTCTTGACCTACAAAGCCCTCCATAACCTGGCCCCATCCTACCTGGCTGACCTCCTCTCCAGACACACTCCCACCCGCAACCTCCGCTCTGCTGGTACCAACCTCCTGACCGACCCCCCCCCCCCATCCGGACCAAATTTAGATCCTGGGGGGACAGGGCCTTCTCCATCGCTGCTCCCACCCTCTGGAACTCGCTACCTCACACCATCAGAGACTCCTCCTCACTCACCACATTCAAAACATCACTCAAGACCCACCTGTTCAACACTGCATTCAACATTTAACCCACAGCATCTAACCCCTGACTATCTCCTCTCCTTCTCCCTCCTTTGTGCTTTGAATATTTCCCTATTGATTCTTCTTTTTTGCAATTGTTTTTATGTTTTGCTATGCATTATGTTTTGCACTCTGTCAAAGCGTCTTTGGGCTTCCTGAAAAGCGCTATATAAAATAAATGCATTATTATTATTATTATTATTATTATTAAAGGGTTTGTCTCAACACGACTCAAGCTAGAATTTGATTTCTTTATCAGTAATGGAAACGTCCAACTTTTTGAGAGAAAGTGGTGTATTGGCAATGTTTTGTGCTCAGTCGATGATTCAAAAGTGGTAATTACTTTATAATTCCTGATTGATTTGACTTTTTTTCTTTGGAACTGATTGCTTGCATACATGTTTCTTCCTGTGTCCTTGAATACATTTCTAGCTCTCTCTCGCTTAATTTTTCACTTAACTTAAATTAAACGCGTAATTTTGCTCTTGATGTATTCATAGCTCTTGCATGAGCACTTTCCTTTAAAATTGTTTGTGGTTTTGTTTGTGTCTTTACCTTTGGTTTGTAAAATATTGTTTTATACTTGCTGGTTTCTTTTAAATATCCTTTGCTCCTTTTGGTGTATTCATGATCCTTATGCAATGTTTATTTAAACTGGTTGCTTTGCTTACAACTGCTTTGTGGAATGGCTTTTCACTTTTATAATAAAAGGACACAAAAGTCAAGTCTCTCTCTCTCTCTCTCTCTCTCTCTCTCTCTCTCTCTCTCTCTCTCTCTCTCTCTCTCTTTCTTTCTCTTTCTCTTTCTCTTTCTCTTTCTCTCTCCGGGACCCCCCCATAGGCATTTTTTATTTGTTTAAAGTCTCATGATTACGTCCGTATGATTCCACATGCTGCTCAGTCCTCCAGCAACCACTGAAATTGGTTTAACACACTGTGATACTGTTTAATATACCTGCAGTCATGTAGCATGCTGCTTTATTATACCAGGTGAGCACCCAGGGATATTGCCCCTATTTTTTGAGATCAATAAAATGCACTCACACTGAGATGCTAAATTAATCAAGAGTTATTACATTCCTGTTATTATATTAATTTATTTTTTAGCTTATAGTGATAGCTCTATGTTTTCTGGATTGTTTTGGTGAATATTGGAGAGAAGAGTAAAGTCCAATCGCAATCTGCGGTGCATTATTGAAGGGACATGCATTGTGAAAATTGGGCGTTTTACTCTTGTTCAGAATGGGTTGGGTGGGAATAAAGGAGGTGTGGGGGCCCATCTTTGACTTTTGACAGGGGCACAGGGCCCCGAAATCACTAAGACCACCCCTGCTGACCTGACCGGTTGATGACACTTCAACAGAGGAATCTATTACACCAGCAACGGTACCCGCCCTACAGGCGGGGCTTCTATTGGGAAGCCCTCAATTGGGAAGGCAAAATATCAGAAATTGAAGGCTTTTTTTATTTTAAACGATTTATATAAATATCCGTTAAATCATATCACACGCAAATCATCAAAATGTAAACAGTATTTGTAGACAAATCGTTTGGGCAATGGGGTCTCCAATATTCCATGTGTTCACTTTTTGAATTACGTAACGTAACCTTTGTGACGATGTTGTGACGATGTTTGTGTTCACGGTAGTGTTTGATGTGACGGTGTGAACGTAATTTCGTAATGTTTTTCGTTTTTATTTTCGTAATCGTTTAATGAACGTTTAATGTTTAATTAATGAGCGTTATTACGTTTAATAATTAATTATTACGTTTAATGAGCGTAATAATAATGTTTAATGGTCATTAAATGAATGAATAAATGAATGAATGTAATGAATAATGCCATGGCGTCGCGTTGGCAGCAGTGACAATATAAAAATGTTTGCCAAGAACTTCAAAGAGAGAAAAGGAACTTTTATCAGCAATGTCATCTATCCTGAAGTTCTAAGCTGAAGAAGAGGTACAAAATCATACCATTTTTTGTCCTAAAGAAAAGTGTACAGTTGATATCACGATTTGAAACACGATGGTGTGGCGGACACAAAAGCCCACTGGCGTGGTGACATCATTCCACGCACCAAGTGGGCGGTGGCCACGCCCGAGGGGTAGGCGTGGCCTCATGATATACACCGGGCGACCAGCCCGGAGCAGTTCAGTGTTACAGTGTGCTCTTACAATAAAGACGTTTATATGTTACCGCTTGTCCGCTTCCTCCTTGCTCACAAGCAGCGCGCGTAACACCGCGCTTTACTGGTGACCCTCGACGTTGGATCTGCCGTAGCGATCCTTCCGAACACGACGCCATTGCAACGGCCAACGACAAGGCAATGGCGATTAAACTTCCCGAATTTTGGGAGGCCCAGGCCGAAGTCTGGTTCGTTCAAGCCGAAGCCCAATTTCAGCTTCGGCGCCTCACCAACGACGACCTGCGCTACTGCCATGTCGTCGCCTCCCTCGGGCCCGGCACGGCCGCTCGAGTTGTGTCCGTCCTTCGCCACCCACCGGACGGCCACAAGTACGAGGCACTCAAGCGGCTACTCCTAGCCACGTTCGGCCTCACGGACGACGCACGGGCCGACCGCCTCCTGGATCTCCCCGAGCTCGGTGAGACGTGCCCGTCGGTCCGAATGGACCATATGCTGTCACTGTTGGGCGACGAAGCCCCCGGTTCGCTATTCCGGGCGCTTTTCCGGCGCCAACTTCCAGCGCAGGTTCGCCTCGCGTTGGCCGGGACCAAGCTAACGGAACCCCGAGCATTGGCAGCCGAGGCGGACAGGTACTTCGCCGCTTCGGACACGCGGGCGAGCGTCGGCGTGGCCGTCACGGCCCTCGACGCTGATGTTCAGCAGCATGTTCCACAGCATCAGCTTCTACAGCACGCTGATGTTCAGCAGCATGCTGATACGCACCTCGTGAACGCCGCCACGCCCCGCCCACCGCCGCGGCGAAAACCGCCACCGCGGGGAAACCCGCCAACTCCACCGGCCTGGCGGAGCCAGCCGCGCTCCTCCAGCTCCACCACCTGGTGCTGGTTCCACGCCAAGTTCGGCCACGAAGCTCGGCGGTGTCATCCGCCGTGCTCCTTCAACGGGTCGGGAAACGCCCGGGCCGGCGCTCAATAGTGGCGATGAGCGCCGGCCGTTCGAGCAGCCTGCTGTTCATAACGGACACCTTCTCCGGGCGCCGTTACCTGTGCGACACGGGAGCGCAGGTGAGTGTCATTCCCGCCGGCACGTCAGACAAGCACGCCGCGGGTGGGGGCCCCGCGCTGCTTGCCGCGAACGGGACGCCCATCCGTACGTACGGAAAACGCTGCCTCTCTCTGCGGTTTGGAGGGCAGGTTTTCCGATGGACGTTCGTCACCGCCGACGTGCCCATGGCACTGCTTGGCGCGGACTTCCTGTGCGCTAATGGGCTCCTGGTCGACGTCAAGCGCAGACGGCTTGTCCAGGCCGAGACGTTCAGCTCGCTCGCTTGTGCATTGCCCAGCTCAACGAGCGGCTTGCCAAGCGGCTTGCTGAACGATTCGGTTCCGGCCACGTTGGTCTGGAAGCTTCCGGCAGCGGACGCATTCACCCGCCTCCTCGCCGGCTTCCCGGCCCTCACGCGCACCTTCTCGGCGGGGGCCGTCAAGCACGGGGTGGCCCATCACATCCCCAACGTCGGGCCACCGGTCTACGCCCGGGCACGCCGCCTCGAGCCGACGAAGCTGGCGGTGGCAAAAGCGGCGTTCGCTACCCTGGAGCGACTCGGCATCGTTCGGCGCTCAGAGAGCGCTTGGGCGTCGCCGCTGCACATCGTGCCGAAGCCCGGCGGGGGATGGCGACCGTGCGGGGACTATCGCCGTCTCAATGACGCCACGACTCCCGACCGCTACCCCGTCCCCCACATTCAGGACTTTTCCGCCCGTTTGGCGGGCAGGTCCTTCTTCTCGAAGGTGGACCTCATACGCGGCTACCATCAGTTCCCTGTCAGGCCGGAGGACGTCCCGAAGACGGCGGTCATCATGCCATTCGGACTCTTCGAGTTCTTGCGCATGCCCTTCGGTCTGAAGAATGCGGCTCAGGCGTTCCAGCGACTGATGGACAGCGTCCTGCGCGACTTGGATTTTGTCTACGTCTACCTGGACGATATCCTCGTCGCCAGCGCGTCCTGCGAAGAGCACCTGCGCCACCTCCGCACGCTCTTCGAACGCCTGGGCCAGCATGGCCTGATTGTGAACCCCGCAAAGTGCCGGTTCGGCGCCGCCACAATCGATTTTCTGGGGCACCGTGTCACCAGGCACGGAGCCGTCCCCCTGCCGGCCAAGGTGGAGGCGGTGAAGGGGTTTCCGCGCCCTCGCACGATCAGAGGGCTGCAGGAGTTCCTGGGCATGGTGAACTTTTACCATCGGTTCCTGCCCCGTATCGCCCAGCTCCTGCGCCCCCTGCACGAAGCTCTCCGAGGTAAGCCGGGCAAAGGCGACGTTACCTGGACCGAGCAGATGGACACGGCGTTCACGGGCGCGAAGCTCACCTTGGCTAACGCCACCATGCTCGCGCACCCGGCGCCCGATGCACCGATCGCCCTCACCACCGATGCCTCGGACTACGCGGTGGGCGCGGTGCACGAGCAATGGGTGCGTGGAGCTTGGCAACCGCTGGCGTTCTTTAGCCGGCAGCTTCGCCCGCACGAACGCCGTTACAGTACCTTCGACCGCGAGTTGCTCGGACTTCACTTGGCGGTCAGGCACTTCCGCCATCTGCTCGAGGGCCGGGCGTTCACTGCCTTCGTCGACCACAAGCCGCTGATCTTCGCGATGGGCAAGGTCACCGAGCCGTGGTCGGCCCGGCAGCAGCGTCACCTCTCGGCCGTGTCCGAGTACATGACGGACATCCAGCACGTCGCGGGGAAGGACAACCCGGTGGCGGATTGCCTTTCCCGGGCCGTCGCCCACGCAGTCCACCTCGGCATCGACTATGCCCGGATGGCAGCGGACCAGGCCGCTGACCCCGACGTCCAGGCCTTGCGGACCGCCGTCACGGGCCTCCGCGTCACCGAGGTGCCGTTCGACGGCGCGGGCGCGGCCCTCTTGTGCGACGTCTCCCTCGGGCGTCCTCGCCCCATCGTGCCCGCGGGCTGGCAGCGCCAGGTGTTTGACACCATCCATGGCCTGTCCCACCCGGGCGCGAGGGCCTCCCAAAGGCTGATCGCCGACAAGTTCGTCTGGCATGGCCTCCGGAAGGCCGTCCGCGGGTGGGCCAGGACGTGCCTCGCGTGCCAGCGCGCCAAGGTGCACCGGCACACCCAGGCCCCGTTGGCCCCGTTCACGGTGCCGGAACGCCGGTTTGACCACGTCCACGTGGACCTGGTGGGACCTCTGCCCCCCTCACGGGGTTTCACCTACGTCCTCACCATGGTGGACCGCACCACCCGGTGGCCGGAGGCCGTGCCCTTGGCGTCGACAACGGCGGCCGATGTCGCGCAGGCTTTCATCGCCACCTGGGTCGCCCGGTTCGGCGCCCCCTCAGACATCTCATCCGACCGCGGCCCCCAGTTCACCTCGGAGCTCTGGGGGGCGGTTGCGCAAGGGCTCGGGGTCCGGCTGCACCGAACCACGGCCTACCACCCCCAGGCTAACGGCCTGTGTGAGCGATTTCACCGCTCATTGAAGGCCGCGCTCCGGGCCACCCTCCGCGACGGCGGCTGGGTCGACAGGCTCCCCTGGGTCCTGCTGGGCCTCCGGATGGCGCCCAAGGAGGACCTGCGCGCATCCGCGTCGGAGTTGGTCTTCGGGCAACCGCTGCGGGTGCCGGGCGAGTTCCTCCCCGACTCCACGGCACCATGGTCCGCGGCACAGCAGCACTCCGCTCTGCAAGAGACCGCCCAGAGGTTCGCCCCGGTGCCAACGGCATGCCACGGGCACCCACCGACGCACGTCGCCCCGGAGCTTCGCACGGCGGAGTACGTCTTCGTCCGCCACGATGCCCATCGGACACCACTGCGGCCCCCGTACGACGGGCCTTTCCGCGTGCTGGAGACCGGGGCGAAGCACTTCACCCTGGACATCGGCGGTACTCCTGACCGCGTTTCGGTAGACCGCCTCAAGCCGGCCCACCTCGATGTGGACCATCCACCGCCAGTGGCCCGACCCCCACGTCGGGGCCGCCCTCCTGCGGGCGGACCCCCGGCACCGCCCAGCCCCGCCGCCACGCCGCCCCCCGGTCCTGCACCCATCCCAGGGGCAGCCAGGGGCATCCCACCTGGCATCCCTGCACCCCAGACGCCGCCGATCGCCAGGGGGCGCTTCGGCCGGGTCATTCGTCTGCCCCGCAAACTGGCCCTCCAGGTGCGCGGGAATTCTGGGGGGGCGCTTGTGGCGGACACAAAAGCCCACTGGCGTGGTGACATCATTCCACGCACCAAGTGGGCGGTGGCCACGCCCGAGGGGTAGGCGTGGCCTCATGATATACACCAGGCGACCAGCCCGGAGCAGTTCAGTGTTACAGTGTGCTCTTACAATAAAGACGTTTATATGTTACCGCTTGTCCGCTTCCTCCTTGCTCACAAGCAGCGCGCGTAACACCGCGCTTTAATGGAATATTATTTACCGATATGAACAGTGATGTGGTTTTTTATTGAAATTCTAAAAATACTGTTAGATTTTGATGATTTGCGTGTGATATTTAACGGATGTTTATATAAATCGTTTAAATAATCATTTGCGCCTCCCAATTGAAGCCCCGCCCGTTAGGGCGGGTACCGTTGCTCGTAATATATAATGGCGAAACAACAAATTTTACCGCTTTGCTTTGAAGAACGGGAATGAAGGGGGAGGAGCGTGTTAACATGTCTGGTTGAACGCTTTGGGTGGTGAGGGGGCTTAAAGCCAGATTTTAAGCTTACAGCCGCCATGTTGGTGCTCGCCGTCACTGCGATGCAAAGCGAACGACGCCTCAGAGCTGTCACATTCACAATCGCTATGTCGTATGTACTCCCGATACGTGTTTCCTTCATTGTAAAAACTACAAAGTCAACAGTTAAAAGGATTTTGAGCCGACAGGTGTTACGGCCTTGGCAAGATCGATGGAGACAGCGATCTGTTAGCTTATCCGATTTGATTTGATTCGATTGTTGGAGTCCGATCGGTGCAGCCATTTGTGCGGCACCCGGGAAAATAACGTTATGCGGGAGTCCAAACCTGAAAATGCTGGAGGCCAAAGCTGAAACTGGAAAAATAATATAGCCTATTTTACTCCAGGAGATCCCAGGACTACCCACCCAAAATAGCGTTGCAACACTATTTAAGCTTCAATGACACTCCCCTCCTCATCAGCAGGCCACTCAGGTCCTGAAACTTCTTCCATGCACATCTCACTCTGGCAACCGTTGCCGAGTCTGATCCACCTTCTCCATTCAGCACGTCTCCGAGGTAGCAAAATGTTTTCACACCTTCCACCTTCACGCCGTCTCCAAGATCCAACTCAACATTTCCTCCATCTGCAGCTCCCTCTGTGCACACCTTACATTTGAATGTAGCTGCCACACTGGTTAATTACCCTCTCAGACCACTACATTTTTTATGAACCCACTCAGCGCACATTGTACATTGAATGGAGTTCACTCCGACACCCTTCCTGCACACAGCACACGGCCACTTCCCAGTTCTTTCCACCTCACCACATGCTTTACCACTTGCCATTACCTTCGTCTTTCCGAAATTCACCTTCAGACCTTTTGTCTCCATACATTCCTTCCACTTGTTCATCTTTTCCATCAGTCCATCCATACTTTCTGCAATCATCACCAGATCATCTGCATACAACAACTCCCACGGTAAACCCTCATTTACATTCTGAGCCAGCACCTCCATCACAGCTACAAATAGTAGTGGACTTAGAACCGACCCCTGATACACTCCCACCTTCACTTCAAACTCACTCAGATTGGCGGATCAAGTCAGGTAAAAACTTCCAGCTTCCTCTTCTTCTGCTTCTTCTTTCTTCCACCCGCACTTGTACAGTGAAATCCGCCATTTGAACTAAACGCCTTTGGAGTTAAAGCTGGCTTTGGCTATTCGTGATGTCCGGGTCTTCACCGAGGGGAATCACGCAACAATATATTTGTCTATCAGCAGTCAAAAGTTCAAGTCACACCTTTTCTAGCTGTTTCCTTAGGTAGAAAAGTTTTTTCTAGCCCCTTTCCGTCGGACTGCCCACGGCCTTTAACCCTCACATTCAAATCCAACCCAAACGTAAGCCTAACCCTCACGTCCCAAACAATGCTAACCCTCACATTCAAATCCAAAACCAACACTCACGCCCCAAACCCAACGCTAACCCTCACATTGAAATCCAAACCTAACCCTCACACCCCAAACACAACGCTAACCCTCACATTCAAATCCAAACCCAAACCCAATGCTAACCCTCACATTCAAATCCAAACCCAACACTCACACCCCAAACCCAACGCTAACTCTCACATTGAGATCCAAACCTAACACTCACACCCCAAACCCAACGCCAACCCTCACAGTCAAATCCAAACCCAACACTCACACCCCAAACCCAACGCTAACCCTCACATTCAAATCCAAACCCACCACTCACACCCCAATTCCAACGCTAACCCTCACATTCAAATCCAAACCCAAACCAACCCTCACATCCCAAACCCAACGCTAACCCTCACATTCAAATCCAAACCCAACACTCACACCCCAAATCCAACCCTCACACCCCAAACCCAACCCTTATCCCAAGATCATAAATCATTTTTACACAAATTTTTGTTTTAAATAGCTCAATTTTTTTATTTGAACAGTTCAATATAATAGATAATACACGGTGAATTAAACACAATCCAATGGAGTATTTCAACTCGATAAAGTTTTTTTTTCTTCTCTTCCTGTTCTGGCTCATGAGTGAATTTTCAGTTGTTTCGGTTTGAAGAAGTAGAAAGAGGGACGGAGATGTGTTGTAAATGTCTCAAGAAATCCCAGGTCTTCCCAGCACTGTCTTGATATTGCTGAAAAAGAATAAATAAATGCATTGCTTCACCATGTCAAATTAAGTAATAAATCATTTAATTATTTTTGAACCAATTGAATTTAACTCTCATCAAGCAGCATCCAACGAAGAATGACTGATATGTTGAGAACCCAGAGTCTTCTTGGGAGAACCCACTTTTCAACAATCCAAAATGGAACTCACCTTCCAAGTCTCCAAAATCGAACCCACCTTTTGAGTCTCCAATGCAAAACTATTCCTGATTTTCCCAAATTTCCCGAGTCTCCTTAGGTAGGTCGGTAGGTCTCACACTGTGAGCCATCTCGGCAGAACTCTTCCCACCCCCATGCCCGAGTCTCCTAAGGTAGGTCTCACACTGTGAGCCATCTTGGCAGAACTCTTCCCCCACCACCCTCCGAGTCTCCTTCGGTAGGTCTCACACTGTGAGCCATCGAGGCAGAGCTCTTCCCCCACCACCCTCCGAGTCTCCTGAGGTAGGTCTCACACTGTGAGCCATCCAGGCAGAACTCTCTCCCCCGCCTCCCAATTGCCCGAGTCTCCTTCGGTAGGTCTCACATTGTGAGCCATCTAGGCAGAACTGTTTTCCTGATTTTCCCGAATTTTGTCGTTCTCCAAGGTACAACTCATTTGGTGGGTCATCAAAGTAGAACTTGTGTGCTGGGTCATCAAAGTGGAACTTGTGTGCTGGGTCATCAAAGTGGAACTTGTGTGCTGGGTCATCAAGGGAGAACTCTTTTTGTTGGTCTCAAAGGTAAAACGCATTCGCTGGGTCTCGGCCGTTCAAAAGGTGGCAGCAGCTAAAGGGAAGGTGAAAAAAAGGTTTGAGATGAGGGTGAAGTTTAAATGTGTTTGTGCAGTGATGAAGTCAATACAGTAGCCTAATGAAGTCATGCATGATGTACAGTAATGAAGTCATGCATGATGTACAGTAATGAAGTCACAAAAAGGACGCGAGTGATTATATAAAGTCCATGGAGTGTTTATCGTACCTTAGTTCTGGAGACTGATGTTCAATTAAAAAATTTTGAATTCGCCATCATCAACAACCTGGCATTTCTTTTTGTGTTCTTGGAGCGCTTGCACGGCGGAAAGATGACAGACTCACTGCCAAGCATTTCATCTTCGTCTCCAGCGGCCATTACGATGACTTCTTTCGCTGCACACACATCAGCACAAGCACTCAATAGCATCGTCACCATAATCTCCATCATTCTGCTGCCTCCCAACACAATCCTGGAATCCTGGAATGAATATCTGTCGATCTCTTTTTCTGCGCCTCCCCTCTCCCTCGTTTTCTGTATTTGAGTTCATGTTTTATTTCACTTTTCTCTGCAGTTTCACATCTGGATTTTCTTAATCACCAACTCCCAATGGACGAGCAAGAATGTTTACGTTCTGTCACTTTACAAGGGAATTTAAGCGAGTTGATCCATCATTCCTGTGCCTCACGCCGAGCCCACACATCCCCACTTACTGTACGAATTTTAAAATATTAAAACCTCATCTGATGGCCGAGAAGCAAACCATGATGAACTCCTCCGGAGAAGGCAGCTCGAGTCACCTGTCACTGATTGAGAGTGGAATTGTGAAAAAATTAATTTTAATGATCATCCAGGTGTACACTTGACTTCTGTATGGATACATTAACACTCATGCCAGACTTCCACCACATTGGAAGATTTGTTTGGTGCTTGGATGGCTTTGAGTGCAGCAAAATATTGGTTTGTTTTCAACACTTCTGAGGCACAAAGAAAATGGGACACGATGGAGGTGAAGAACGTGCAGCTTCGACAAAGTTTGGAATAATTGGTAATGTAAGGCAAGATTCTTGGCGACTTACGTTCTAACTTGTACGATGGTTTCATGTAGGAGGGTGGTGGAGGAGGGAACGGGCGCCTCTTCTGGGGGGCCTTTGGAAAAACAAAATATGAATGATTAAATACATTGATGTCTTCATCAGTTTGATAACTTGTTCAGGAAAGGACACATCAGAAAATGCATTGATGGAACATGTAATCGATGAAAAGCTTGAATTAGCTGATCCAATCCAATCGAGGGGAGTTAAAATTCTTGGGAATGATCCTTCATGGGGAATGGCTGATCCAATAAGTTAGACTTTCCCAGCAAAATTATAATTACAATTATTTGCACAATTAAGGATATTCCTCTTCATCAAAGGAAGAATTAACAGCAATGTCTGTCAAAGACGAAGTGCCAAATTTATTTCAACTTATCATGTTCATCTTCGGTTGGCTGTGTTTGTCACCTGTATGTTCACTCCAACTTATCCAAAGTCCTGAAGAATGCTTACCTGTTGAAGGTCGTGAATATGGTAGGGCACCTCAGCACCATGCTGCTGCTGTTGCAGCCCTTGATCGACGTGAGGCCTCTGCTCCTGGTGAAATCCCTGAACACCATGTTTCTGTTCACGGTGTTGCTGTTGCTGCCCATAATCACGGCGAGGTGTTTGTGCCTGCTGCAGCCCTTCAACAACATGCTGTTTCGGTTGCTGCTGCTGCAGCCCTTCAACAACATGCTGTTTCGGTTGCTGCTGCTGCAGCCCTTCAACAACATGCTGTTTCGGTTGCTGCTGCTGCAGCCCTTCAACAACATGCTGTTTTGGTTGCTGCTGCTGCAGCCCTTCAACAACATGCTGTTTCGGTTGCTGCTGCTGCAGCCCTTCAACAACATGCTGTTTCGGTTGCTGCTGCTGCAGCCCTTCAACAACATGCTGTTTCGGTTGCTGCTGCTGCAGCCCTTCAACAACATGCTGTTTCGGTTGCTGCTGCTGCAGCCCTTCAACAACATGCTGTTTCGGTTGCTGCTGCTGCAGCCCTTCAACAACATGCTGTTTTGGTTGCTGCTGCTGCAGCCCTTCAACAACATGCTGTTTCGGTTGCTGCTGCTGCAGCCCTTCAACAACATGCTGTTTCGGTTGCTGCTGCTGCAGCCCATTTTCACGGTGAGGCTTCTTTTGTTGCTGATGAGTCCTGCCAACACCGTGGGGTTTCTGTTCAATTCCCACACTTTTCTTTGCTGCCTGCCTTTGCTTCTTTCTTAGTTTTTTCAACAAGAGTTTTTCCTTTGTTTTCACCAGCTGTTCTTCTTCCTGCTTTAGCCGTTGACTCTCATCCCAATTCCGCGACAACTCATTGGCATTCTCATCCCGTAGTTGCTGCCGACGCAGTTTCCATTCACCAACCTTTTGCACAATCATTGCTTCTTCCTCCTCTACCCCAACATTTGATTCCTCCTCCTCCACACAAACACTTGCTTCTACCTCCTCCACACAAACACTTGCTTCTACTTCCTCCACACTAACACTTGCTTCTACCTCCTCTACACCAACACTTGCTTCTAACTCCTCTACACCAACACTTGCTTCTAACTCCTCTACACCAACACCTGCTGCTACCTCCTCTACACTAACACTTGCTTCTCCCTCTTCTACACCAACACTTGCTTCTAACTCCTCTACACCAACACTTGCTTCTACCTCCTCTACACTAACACTTGCTTCGCCCTCTACACTAACACTTGCTTCTACCTCCTCTACACTAACACTTGCTTCTACCTCCTCTACACTAACACTTGCTTCTCCCTCTGCACTCACACTTGCTTCTACCTCCTCTTTCATCTCATGAAATTTCTCAAACGGATCTTTTATTCCCTGATCCGTCACCCTGTGTTTTTCCTGTTCTCTTCGCTTTTGCTCACTTTGCCAAGCCTCGTGTTCCCGTGCAAGCGCATCGATTTCCATTTTACAAATCTCTTGCTCCAGTCGATGTGCCTCTTGCTCTCTGCACAACAACTCTCCCTTTTTTCTTGTCTTTGTCTCTACAAATTGTTCTTGCCACACACGATCCTCTTCCACTCTTCGGTGTACCGCTTTCTCCCTTCTCTCAACTTCCCGTTCTCGTTCGCTAACCTCTTCCTCTTGTCGGCGTGTCTCAAGCTCTCTGTGCTTTATCTCCGCTTCTTTTAACGCCTTCATTTTTTCGAATCGAGCCTGCAGTTGTTCGCGCTCCATTCCCTTTTTCCAAATCTGTTTCTCTAATTCCTCCACCATGCACTCACTCTTTAGAACTTCTTGCTCTTTTTGTCGGATCTCAAGCATTCTTCCTGTATGCTCCTGACATACCGATTCCTTCCATTGTACAAATTCCGCATGTTCTTTCTGATCTTCCAGTTGGATTTGCCTCCACTCTGCCACCTTTCTTTCCTTTAGCTTTTCATCATGCCTTTTCATCTGCTCTTCCTCATCTGTTTTCCTCATTTCCTCTTCCTTGCTTTTCATTTGCTGTTCTTCCTCTATTTTCTTCTGCTTTTCTTTCTCTTTCATCCATACCTCTTCCTCATATCTATGTTGCACATCCATTTCCTGCACCTGTTGCTCTCTGAGCTGAACTAATAGCTTTCTTTCTTTCAGTTCTTCTTCTTCACGAAACAACTTTTCACGCCTTTCCTGCACTTTTTCTTTCTCTCTCAGCCACAACTTTTTTCGCTTTAATTGTTGTTCCTGCGAATCTTGTTTCGCTAACAATGCATTTCTTTCTTTTATTATTCGATCCAGCTGTTTCTTTACTTCCTGCATCTCCATTACTTCCGTTTCTTGAACCTCCTCAGGCAATGGCTGCTCTTTCTTCCCCATTTTTTTCTGCAAATGTCTCCGGCCACATCGAAAACTGCAAGAAACAAAGACGGTACTTGTCAGTTTGAGCTAAAATCAAGTGCGGCATCTATTATATAATGTGAAGTGTGGTGTCTGCCTATGCATTTATATGGTCGCACGTTCAGCTGTCCCCCGTTTCCGGCGGTGGCTTTCCACGCTGCGTTTGAAAAGCTCCGCATGCAGGCAAAGTTCAACATTCAACCAGAAGAAATGCATGATACCAAACGAGATACATTACCTTCACAAAGTATTCACACCCCTTGACTTTTTCACATTTTATGTTACAGCCTGAATTCAAAATGGATTAAATAGAGATTTTTTTGTCACTGATCTTCACATTTTACCCCATAATATCAAAGTGGCATTTTTAAAATTGTCTACAAAATAATTTAAAAGGAAATACAGAAATATCTAATTTACATAATTATTCAACTGAGTCACTACTTAGTAGAAGCTCCTTTGGCAGTGATTACAGCTTCAAGTCTTCTTGCATATGTCTGTATCAGCTTTGCACATATGGATTTGGGGAGTTTCTCCCATTCTTCCTTGAAGATTTGCTGAAGCTGCATCAAGTTGGATGGAGAGCGTCGGTGAACAGCAATCTTTAAGTCATTCCACAGATCCTCAATGGGATTCATGTCTGGGCTTTGGCTGGGCCACTCAATGACTTTCACATTCTTGTTCTAAAGCCATTCCAGTGTTGCTTTGGCTATATGTTTGGGGTCATTGTCCCGTTGGAACGGAAATCAGGTTTCGGTCAGGTCAGTCTTTTGGGACTGCCACTGGTAACATGTAACCCAGTGCTACCTGCCGCATGGTCAGGTTATCGGTGACTAAACCGACACCCATCACTGGCTTTGTTAATGGGGAGGGTGACTGTGACACCCTGACAGGACCAAAAACAACACCTGGCAAAGGGCGGATGAGCTCCCATAGGACGCCAATGGCAATCCAGTTAGGAGACGGTGTCTCCAAAAAACACCCATCTAGTTTGGACCGGTTCAAGTCACACCAAAGACTTTTAAAATGGTACGTGCTGCTTCCTTGCTTGAGAAGGATAGGGCACTGATAATGCTCATCGGTTTGCATTGATGAGGAGGAGGAAATTTCTCAAGGAAATGCCCTGCTGAGTACAGTGAGAAAAGCGGCGCCCTTGTTATGACGTCTCTGGTATCCAGAGTATCCCGGCAAGTGACGGTAACTCTTTTAAGTGTTTGTATCGTCAGCATGTCTGTGTGTGTGTGTGTGTGTGTGTGTGTGTGTGTGTGTGTGTGTGTGTGTGTGTGTGCGTGCGTCAGCTCTATTACAAGCCTTAGCCCAAGTATAATAAAATTAATCTTCGCCACGGTCGAAGCTCTAAGGTCTTTTGCAGTCTGAACTCCGAAGCAAGTTCTCCTCAAGGATTTGATTGTGCTTCGCTCCTGTCTTTGTTCCCTCTATCCTTACAAGTCTCCCAGTCCCTCACGATGACAAAGCACCCCATAACATGATGCTGCCACTACCATGCCTCACGGAAAGAATGGTATAAGATTGGCGATGAGCTGTGCTCGGTGTAGTAGCGCTTTCCATTCAGGCCAAAGAGTTAAATTTTCTTCTCATCAGACCACAGAATATTTTGCCTCATACTCTCAAGTCTTTCACCTGCCTTTTTGCAAACTCCCAGCATGCTGTCATGTTCCTTTTTCTCAGGAGTGGCTTCCGTCTGTCCACTCTCCCATAAAGCCTAGATTTGTGAAGTGCTGCAGAGATTGTTGTCCTTCCGGCAGGTTCTCCCATCTCAGTCCAGGAACTCTGTAGTTCTGTCAGAGTGGTTATTGGGTTATTGGTCACCTTCCTGACCAAGGTCCTTCTCGCCCGGGTACCCAGTTTGGTCAGACGGCCAGCCCTAGGAAGATTCTGAGGAGTTCCATATTTTTTCCATTTCCGAATGATGGAGCTCACTGTGCCATTGGTAACTTTCAACTCTAGAAATTGTTTGTACCCTTCCCCAGATCTCTGCCTCCTCACAATTCTATCTCGGAGTTCTACGGAAAGTTCCTTGGACTTCATGCACTGGCGTCACGAGAGGGGTGCGGGGAGAGGGGGTGGGGGGGGGGGGACACTATCAGAGGGGGTGACACCAAATTTTTGCAGTGTTTCAGCAGAAATTTATTAATTTTTATAAAAATATTGTGGTGCTGTGCACACACGATTCGTTTGCCAAGAAGGTAGGCCACAACGCTTTGTCCAAACTGAAATGCTTTATTAACAGCTCGCACGTAAGCACGGGGCGGGCTCGACTATCGAGCCCGCATATATGTCCCGAGGCCACGCCTTGCCCCCGGGCGTGGCCGGTCGGCCGAAAGGCGGGGCATGTCCTCAGTTCCACCTTGCGCCTCGTGATGCCTTCGCTCCGGGCGTGGCCCGAGCTGCGCTTCCATCCCCGGACGCTCGCGCCACCCACTAGTGCACGGAATGATTGCCCATTGACAATCTGTCCGCCACACGCGCCCCCCCAGAATTCCCGCGCACCTGAAGGGTGAGCTTGCGGGGAAGCCGGATGACCCGGCTGAAACGCCCTCTGGCGATGCGTGCAGGGCTGGGGGGTAGCGGGACGGCGGGGTGCCGGGGGTCTGACCGCCAGGGGGCGGCCTCGACGCGGAGGCAGAGCTGCTTGCGGGGGGTGGTCCAGATCGAGGTGGGCCGGCTTGAGGCAGTCCACGGAGATACGATCCGGAGTACCGTCGATGTCCATGGTGAAATGCTTGTCCCCGGTCTCCAGCATGCGGAAGGGCCCGTCGTACGGGGGCCACAGTGGTGCCCGGTGGGCGTCGTGCCGGACGAAAACGTACTCCGCCGTGCGAAGCTCCGGGGCGACGTGGGAGGACGGGCAACCGTGGTGTGCC
This sequence comes from Myxine glutinosa, assembly GCF_964187855.1. Taxonomy (NCBI): domain Eukaryota; kingdom Metazoa; phylum Chordata; class Myxini; order Myxiniformes; family Myxinidae; genus Myxine; species Myxine glutinosa. The sequence goes on from NC_136269.1 coordinate 98,466,126, forward strand.
GTCGGCACTGGGGTGAACCTCCTGGCGGTCTCCTGCAGGGTGGAGCGCTGTTGCGCCGCGGACCAAGGAGCCGTGGAGTTGGGGATAAATTCGCCCGGTACCCGCAGCGGTTGTCTGAAGACCAGCTCCGCCGAGGACGCGCGCAGGTCGTCCTTGGGTGCCGTACTGAGGCCCAGCAGGACCCAGGGGAACCTGTCGGCCCAGCTGCCGTCGCGGAGGCTGGCCCGGAGCGCGGCCTTCATTGAGCGATGAAAGCGCTCGCACAGGCCGTCGGCCTGGGGGTGGTAGGCCGTGGTGCGGTGCAGTTTGACGCCGAGCCCTTGTGCCACCGCTCCCCAGAGCTCCGGGGTGAACTGGGGGCCGTGGTCGGACGAGATGTCCGAGGGGGCACCGAACTGGGCAACCCACGTGGCGATGAAGGCTTGCGCGACGTCAGCCGTAGCCGTCGCCGCCAATGGCACGGCCTCCGGCCACCGGGTGGTGCGGTCCACCATGGTGAGGAGGTGGGTGAACCCCCGTGAGGGGGGCAGAGGTCCCACCAAGTCGACGTGGACGTGGCCGAACCGACGCTCGGGCACCGTAAACGGGGCCAACGGGGCCTGGGTGTGGCGGTGGACCTTTGCACACTGGCACGCGAGGCACGTCCTGGCCCAGTCACGGACGTTCTTCCTGAGGCCATGCCAGACGAACTTCGCTGCGACGAGATTCTGGGAGGCCTTCGTGCCCGGGTGAGACAGGCCGTGGATGGCGTCAAAAACCGGGCGCTGCCAACCAGCGGGCACGATGGGGCGAGGCCAGCCGAGGGAGACATCGCACAGGAGGGCAGTGCCCGTGACGTCGAACGGCACCTCGGTGACTCGGAGGCCCGTGACGGCGGTCCGCAAGGCCTGGACGTCGGAGTCGGCGGTCTGGTCCTCCGCCATCCGGGCATAGTCGATCCCGAGGTGGACCGCATGTGCGACGGACCGGGAAAGGCAATCCGCCACCGGGTTGTCCTTACCCACGACGTGATGGATGTCCGTCGTGTACACGGACACGGCAGAGAGGTGACGTTGCTGCCGGGCCGACCATGGCTCGGTGACCTTGGCCATCGCGAAAACAAGGGGCTTGTGATCGACGAAAGCCGTGAACGGGCGGCCCTCGAGCAGATGGCAGAAGTGTCGGACCGCCAAGTGGAGCCCGAGCAGCTCGCGGTCGAAGGTGCTGTAGCGGCGTTCATGCGGGCGAAGCTGCCGGCTAAAAAACGCCAGTGGCTGCCAAGCACCACTCACCCACTGCTCGTGCACCGCGCCCACCGCGTAGTCCGACGCTTCGGTGGTGAGGGCGAATGGTGCATCCGGCGCCGGGTGCGCCAGCATGGTGGCGTTGGCCAAGGCCAGCTTTGCGCCCGCAAACGCCGCGGCCATCGGCTCCGTCCAGGCGATGTCACCTTTGCCCGGCTTCCCCCGGAGGGCCTCGTGCAGGGGGCGCAGGAGCTGGGCGACGCGGGGCACGAAGCGGTGATAAAAATTCACCATGCCCAGGAATTCCTGGAGTCCTTTGATCGTGTGGGGGCGCGGGAAACTCCTGACCGCCTCCACCTTGGCCGGTAAAGGGATGGCCCCATGCCTGGTGATGCGGTGCCCCAAGAAGTCGATGTCGGTGACGCCGAAACGGCACTTCGCAGGGTTGATTATCAGGCCATGCTGGCCCAGGCGTTCGAAGAGCGTGCGGAGGTGGAGCAGGTGCTCCTCCCGGGACGTGCTCGCGACTAGGATGTCGTCCAGGTAGACGTAGATGAAAGGTAAATCGCACAAGACGCTGTCCATGAGCTGCTGGAACGCCTGGGCTGCATTTTTCAACCCAAAAGGCATCCGCAGGAACTCAAAGAGGCCGAAAGGGGTGATGACGGCCGTCTTTGGTAAGTCGTCCGGTTGTACAGGGACCTGGTGCTAGCCCTGGATGAGGTCCACCTTGGAGAAAACGGTCGTGTTTGCCAACCGGGCAGAAAAGTCCTGAATATGCAGGACCGGGTAGCGGTCGGGGGTGGTGGCGTCGTTGAGCCGGCGGTAGTCACCGCACGGCCGCCATCCGCCGCCGGGCTTGGGCACAATGTGCAGAGGAGAGGCCCATGCGCTGTTGGAGCGCCGTACGATGCCCAGCCGCTCCAGCGTGGCGAACTCCTCTTTCGCCACAGCGAGCTTCGTGGGGTCGAATCGGTGCGCCCGGGCGTAGACCGGTGGTCTGACGGTGGGGATATGGTGCTCCACCCCGTGTTTGACGGCCACCGCTGAAAAGGTGGGCCGCGTGAGTGCCGGGAAACTGGCGAGGAGGCGGGTAAACTCGTCCGCTGCCGGAAGCGTACAGACTAACCTCGCCGGGATGGCACCATTCAGCAAGCCGCTTGGCAAGCCGCTCGGTGAGCCGCTCAACGAGCCGCTCAGCGAACAAGCGAGCGAGCTGAAGGTTTCAGCCTGGACGAGACGTCGACGCTTAACGTCCACCAACAGCCCATGCGCACAAAGGAAGTCCGCACCGAGCAGAGCCATTGGCACGCTGGCGGTAACGAAAGACCACTGGAAGTGCTGCCCTCCGAACCGCAGTGAGAGACAACGCTTCCCGAATGTGCGGATGGGTGTTCCGTTGGCTGCAAGCAAGGTGGGGCCGTGGCCCGCGGCTTGCTTGTCGGACACGGAGGCAGGGAGGATGCTTACCTGCGCTCCCGTGTCGCACAGAAAACGACGACCAGACGAGGTGTCTGTGATGAACAGGAGGCTGCCGGAATGGCCGACGCTCATGGCCGCAAGTGAGTGCCGGCCCGGTTGTTTCCCGACGCGTCGAAAGAACACGGCTGGCGGCACGTTCTAGCCTTGCGGCCGAACCTGGCATGATAGTAGCACCAGGTTTGCGGTGGTGCCGGCCGCGTCGGCCGTGCCGGCGGCGGTGGTGATGGCGGCAGCGGTAGTGGGCGGGGCGTAGCAGCGGCCACGAGGGAAGCAGGGGGTGCTGTAGCCGCCGCACCGGGATCCACTACGGCAGCACCGTACACCGACCGCGTGTCGCAGGCCACAAAAAATTTGTCGGCCTCTCCGGCCAGGGCGCGGGGTTCCGTTAATTGCGAACCGGCCAGCGCGAGCCGCACCTGCACAAGTAGCTGGCAGAGGAAAAGCGCTCGGAACAGGAAATCCGGGCGCTGGTCTCCAAGAAGGGACAGCATAAAATCCATCCGAACGGACGGTCGTGTGTCGCCGAGGGCGGAAGGTCCAGGAGGAGGTCGGCGCGTTCGACCTCCGTGAGCCTGAACGTGGCGAGGAGGAGACGTTTGAGCGCCGCGTACTTGTGGTCGCCCGGCGGGCGCCGAAGGATGGACACGACGCGGGCGGCATTGCCGGGCCCGAGGGCGGCGGCCACGTGGTAGTACATGGTCTCGTCCGCCGTGATGCCCCGGAGCTGGAATTGAGCTTCGGCCTGCACAAACCAAACGTCGGCTTGCGCTTCCCAGAACTCCGGGAGTTTGACAGAGGACTCCGGGATCAGAGGGGGTGACACCAAATTTTTGCAGTGTTTCAGCAGAAATTTATTAATTTTTATAAAAATATTGTGGTGCTGTGCACACACGATTCGTTTGCCAAGAAGGTAGGCCACAACGCTTTGTCCAAACTGAAATGCTTTATTAACAGCTCGCACGTAAGTACGGGGCGGGCTCGACAATCGAGCCGGCATATATGTCCCGAGGCCACGCCTTGCCCCCGGGCGTGGCCGGTCGGCCGAAAGGCTGCGCATGTCCTCAGTTCCACCTTGCGCCTCATGACGCCTTCGCTCTGGGCGTGGCCCGAGCTGCGCTGCCACGCCCGGACGCTTGCGCCACCCACTGGTGCGCGGAATTATTGCCCATTGACAATGTGTCCGCCACAATATCCCTGTAGTTAGTTATAACAACAAAAACATTTTCCGTAAGCCCAGCTTACATCTATCAATATACCTACAAGGCTAAAACTCCATGCTAATTTGCTTTTTGAACCTTCTAATACGCTCCGGTCAGAGCGGTCATTATTACCCAATTACAATGATGCTTCTAATCACGTGGTTTCGTCTGCACGTGCCACAAGCACGCGCTGTTTTCGTTGCCGCTGGTGTTTTTATAGTCGCTGCTTTTGTCAAATTTTCTGGTGTTTTAGCTACAATATTGTGGTAATTAGTATTTGTGAACCTATATCAATAACTTTTTTGAGAATGAAGTAGTAATTAAAGGAAAAGAAGGAGAAAATAAAAAAGGCTTCCACTTATTTACGAATAATGTTGAAACTAATAATGTAATTCAATGTGGAAAGATTTTACAAAACAATTTTGTTGTTAGTATTCATATAATCAAAGAAATATTACTGTAATGACTGCCAACCAGATGAGTTTTCATAACCAAGCAAACCTTTCATTTCGGTTTTGCCATGCTAAAGGTTATGGCGGTGTAGCAGCTGTGGGAATGAGGTTTTAACGGTGGTTCACACCTTGTTTTTCTTAACAGCACTTTACATATTGATTTTGTGACGTACACCGGCAACATTAGGCCCCATAGCTATTTCCATCTTTTAATTAGTGAAGTCTTTGTAAGTTTCACGATCTGGAGCACGATCATGTGCAAGTGCATGTGGTGACGCGATTTGTAGCGGCCATGTTTGGTCTACGAACCGGAGAACATCGTGCTGAGAGTGAACACTGAAGTCTTGCGTGAGATTAATTAAGGATCCATAGTTGGTATGTAATCAGTAATCTCATTCGTTTCCTTGATACATAAAACGTTTATCACAATGGTCGTTTAAAGGACATTTGTTTCTATAAATGGAAGAATTCGATTTGAGGTGTAATCATTGTTAACGTTCCTTATTCGCCATTGCTGTTTTCTCGTACAGAGCGACAAGAAGTGTAGTTGTTTGTATCGAAGCAGAAATTGTGAATTGCAATTTCTGTAGCTTGTAATGAGATCTGTCGGTAATTTCATGCTCGTCTCATGTAGTTTCTTTCACGGAGCCAACGAATAAACGGCTTTGTACGAGACCCAAGGTTTCCTGAGATCTCATTTGCGCAGTGCTCCTCTAGCTCTATTACATAACCTGAACCTTTACGCTTACAATTACAGTTAAGGAATTTACAACTATATTTATCACATACTAGGGCATGCCCGTACTATATATAAGCTAGGACGTGCCCGTACGTGGGTGCCCGTTCCTTGCCAAAAAAAAAAAAAAAAAAATTTGTGTAGGGGTGTGTGTGTGTGTAAACATCCTAGGGCGTGCCCGTACGTGGGTGCAAAAAAACATGCGTGCAAACAACAACAACAAAAAAAAACTTTGAAACCACGTGGCAGTAACGACCACAGAACCCCCCCCCCTCTATTTGCATGAATGGTTTGGTCCATTCGCAACGACCACAGAACCCCCCCCTCTATTTACATGCAATGGTTTGGTCCATTCGCAACGCCAAAGCGAACGGCGAACGGCTAAATCGCCATAGCTCGGTAAGTACTTGTCCGATTAATTTCAAACCTTGAAAAGGCACATCCTCGGGTCCCCAGCAATATACCTGGCAAGTTTAAAGTATATCGGACCCGTGGTTGTCGAGAAACAGCGGTCACAGACAAACAAACAAACGTACAAACAAACACACAGAGATTACTGGAATTATATATAGATTATTCTATATTTTTACAACTATATATTTTGTTTGAAATATTGCTAATTTGTCATTTATTTTTTGTGCAGGGATATTCTATCATGCCACATGGAGTGCATAAATCAATATCAAAGAGGCCAAGTGGATGTCAACAAAGGAAAGCAAAAGAGGCAAGAATTACATCATTCAAAACACTTGCTGGATCCATGCTTCAATATGTCAAAAGACCGGATGATGGCCAGGGTTCATCAAAAGACACTGCTCGTCAGTCTCCAATTGATGAAGCTGATTCTTCTGATGCTAGCATGCATTCTGCAGAACAGCAAGGAGTGGAAATGGCAGAATTTGAAGCAGAAGAGAGTGCTGAAAGTGACTCTAGCCATGATACTGTAAATGAGATGAGTGACGTCAAGGAGAAAGATTTGCAAATTTTATGTGATGTTTCTTTCTGGGAGATACCAGTTCCAGATCATTTTCGGGTTGAAATCGTCAAAAGGGGAAGTGCTTTTTTCCAGAACAAAGATGGGCCTTTCAGTGTTGCGGCAAGGCAAGATGCAAAAGCAAAGGGAGATGTGCGCCAGCTTTGAAAAGAGTGGTTTTACAAGGTGATTCCAAATGGTGAGAAAATTCTGCGGTCATGGATGGTTCACTCACTCGTCAGCGAGAATTTATACTGTTTTTGCTGCCGACTGTTTGCCGTTAGTGCCACAGATACGACATCCAAATTTGTGACTGGGTTTCAGAAGTGGTGGAAACTGAGCCTGAAAGTACATAACCATGAGACATCCGAAGAGCACCTACGTTGCCTTGAAAAGTGGAAAACATTGGCAGCAGGACGGAGGCTGCACAAAACCATTGACGCTGAAACTATTGCTTTGATGGAAATGGAGAAGAAAAAGTGGAGGGACATCTTGCACAGATTGCTTGATATCACATTGTTTCTTGCCAAGCAGAATCTGGCATTCCGTGGCCACAAGGAAGATGAATCTTCATTGAATAAAGGGAACTTTCTTGAGATGGTTGAGATGCTTTCAAAATATGATCCAGTGCTGAAAGAGCACCTAATGAGATTAAAGCGCAGCACATGTAAACTTAAAGTATCAGTCTCTTACCTTGCACCAAAAACTTAGAATGAGTTTACAAGTGCCCTGGCAAATCATGTGAAGGAGAAGCTTGTCATGGACATAAAGTCTGCGAAGTACTTTGGGATCATGTTCGACAGCACACCTGACATCACATACTGACCAGATGTCCGAAGTGATCAGATATGTAAAAATCAACAATAGGAACGTTGAAGTGAAAGAAGTATTTCTAGGATTCTATTTTTATTACTGAAAATAAGAGGCCGATGCTTGAGTGCATTGATCGCTTTCATTCTGAACTCCAGATAAGATCAAGAGCCATCAAAGAAGTAGCAGCCATGTTTTAGGCTGTTCAAGTGAAGAGTCTCATATCTGCCACTGAAGAAGAGTTAAAGGTGTCCATTCCAAAATTGACCACTTTCTATGATGAGGTATCCGAGAGTGAGCTTTTAATAGAAATACAATTTTAATAGAAATTTTAATTTTTTTTAAGAAACAATTAAGAAACAAACAAACAACAAACAAACAATTTTAAAAAACAATTTTTTAAGTAACAATTTTAATAGAAATAAATGTTAGCTCTTTCACGAGCCTCGATTCAGTATACAAAAAAACCCCCCCCAAAAAAAACAAAAAAACCTTCACTCTTTCATTCCTCTTTTCTCCCGCCTCTGGAACAAACTCCCACACTCCCTTCAATCCCACTCCTCCCTTCAGGTCTTTAAAACAGCTGTTCACCACCATCTCTTATCTTCCCCCATCCAAAACCTTGATCTTTTCTACCCCCTCTAATTCACCCCAGATCCACCTTGTTTGAAATTCCAACTTCTTTCCTGGAAGTCCTGGCAGTGTCCATATGTTTTATACCTCTCCCACCCCCACCCCCTTCCCATGCATCCCCGCCCCCAAAGCCCTCTCCCTCCCACAGATCTCTCGATGTCTCCATGTCTCTCGGTCCCTGCTCTCAAATGTTGTGTTTGTGTCCTTCCCCCTCTCTCCCCATCTTGTCTACTGCTCCCGATGTTATATGTTTTATGTGTCGGTTTGTCTTTCTGTGTGATTAATGTTCGCTCTTTCACGAGCCTCGATCTTGTATACAAAAAAAAAAAAAAAAAATAATAATACCAAGGCTGAGAAGGCACCTGAAAGCAGCAGAGATTGATCTGGAAGAAGCCAAATATTGGGCAACATTAGACGTTTTGACATTCATAGCTGAATGGGACTTCGTAGAATCTCTCCCAATCCTTTCACAACAACAACAACAACAACATGCATTTTAAGGCCATTTTCCCTGCTAGAGCGGGGGTTAGCCTTGCGGTCCCCATGACAATCTTCTCCATCTTGCCCTATTTTCTGCATCTCTCCTTGTTAACCCCCTTGCCCGCATTTCTTCTTCCACCATCTTTAGCCAAGTCTTTCTCGGTCTTCCCCGTCTCGTCTCGTCTACTTCCTTCTACATTCATTTCCATCACTCTTCTCAACCAGTCACTTTCATCCTTCCTCAACACATGACCAAACCATCTCGACCTGTTCCTCTTCACAACATCAATCACAGGCTCTATTCCCGTCATTTTTCGCAATTCATCATTTGTCTTCCTCTCTCTCAACGATACTCCGCACATCCATCGAACCATTCGCATTTCCACCCTTTCCAACCTTCGTTGCTCCTATACGTTCATTACCCATGTCTCGCTCCCATAAATCATAACACTTCTCACACATGCAGCATACACCTTTCCCTTCAGCTTCAACGACACTCCCCTCCTCATCAGCACGCCACTCAGTTCCCGAAACGTCTTCCATGCACATCTCACTCTAGCAACCGTTGCCGAGTCTGATCCACCTTCTCCATTCAGCATGTCTCCGAGGTAGCAAAATGTTTTCACACCTTCCAGCTTCACGCCGTCTCCAAGATCCAACTCAACATTTCCTCCATCTGCAGCTCCCTCTGTGCACACCTTACATTTGAATGTAGCTGCCACACTGGTTAATGACCCTCTCAGACCACTACATTTTTGATGAACACACTCAGCGCCCATTGTACATTGAATGGAGTTCACTCCGACACCCTTCCTGCACACAGCACAGGGCCACTTCCCAGTTCTTTCCACCTCACCACATGCTTTACCACTTGCCATCACCTTTATCTTTCCGATATTCACCTTCAGACCTTTTATCTCAATACATTCCTTCCACTTGTTCATCTTTTCCTTCAGTCCATCCATACTTTGCGCAATCAACACCAGATCATCTGCATACAACAACTCCCACGGTAAACCCTCCTTTACGTTCTGAGCCAGCACCTCCATCACAGCTACAAATAGTAGTGGACTTAGTACCGACCCCTGATGCACTCCCACCTTCACCTCAAACTCACCACTGTTCCCGTCCTTCGTCCTTACAGCTGTGCGCGCTCTTTTGTACATTGCCATCACTACTCTGATCAACCATTCCTCCACTCCTAACTTCCTCATTGCCCATGTCAATAGTTTGCGTGGAACCCGATCGAATGCTTTCTCCAGATCAACAAACCCAAGAAACAACTTCTTCCTCTTCTCCATGTACTTCTCCTGCAACTGCCTCACAATAAAAAGCGCGTCTGTCGTGCCTCTTCCTGGCATAAATCCAAACTGCATTTCGTCGATCTTCACTTTCTTCCTTATCCTCCTCTCCAACACCCTTTCCAATACCTTCATTCCATGCTCCAATAACTTTACCGCTCGGTACAAGCCACACTCTAGAGCAGAGGTCGGCAACCTTTTTGACATGAAGTGCCAGTTTGAAATGTTCTTGTTAATTAGTGTGCCATATCAACATTAAGTTTAACATTAAGTTTAATTATGACACCACATCAAAAAAATATTTCCAACAGACATGGAATTTTATTCCATCCATATAGGCTGCATGCATTAAAAAAAAAAAAAAACCCACCTTTTAGAGGCCATTTTTCCCCGCAAGCGGGGGTTGGCCTTTTTCGGGAACTGTGGTTGTTGTTGTTTTTCGGTCCCCTTTTTGAAGCAATGTTTTACGGCCGGATGCCCTTCCTGACGCCAACCCTTTTTGCCGCCTTTAACGACAAGCAGGGAATTACCAGTGAACTGGTACTCAATTTGCCGACCTCGGAAGGATGACAGGCTGAGTCAACCCCCCTGGCGTTAATTCAGCGATTGACCGGGATTCGAACCCAGGATCCTAGGATCCTAAGCCGGCACCCTAGCCGCTAGCCCAACACCAGGGACTCATAGGCTGCATGCATAGCAACAACATTTTAAAGAAACATTTATCTCTCATAATCAGGACATTGTAATGATCATTTTATCATTGTAAAATTAGTCCCCAATGAGGTTACAAATTATATGCATGGACCCCATTTCAAAACACTGCTTTCAGAAACTCATTTACAAAGTATTGCATTGGAAACAAATGTCAAAAATCTTTGATTTCATCTTTCATCTTTCATCAATCATCTTTGATTATTATTCCAGTAAAATAATTTGGAATTGGAATGGTGACTCTGCTCTGATCCATCTGCACCATCACACCGGAATACTGTTATAGTGCAACACACACAACAGCCAATGGCTGTTCAAGAGGCGATTTGGCATGCAGCGGAGAGGGCACTGCTTTCGCCAGTGTGCCAATGATTACACTGCCGCGTGCCAATGGTGGCACGCATGCCTAAGGTTGCCGACCCCTGCTCTAGAGGGCCACCTTTCCCCTTGTATAGAGGGACGAGGGTACTCAGTTCCCAATCCACTGGAATGCGGCCTTCTTTCACCGCCAGATTTTTTTTTTTTTTTTTTTTTCTATACTGAATTGAGGCTCGTGAAAGAGCTGACAACCGCGAGGGAAAGACAAAGACAGTACATGGGGACCGCGAGGGAAAGACAGTACATGGGGACCGCGAGGGAAAGACAGTACATGGGGACCGCGAGGGAAAGACAAAAACAGCACATGGGGACCGCGAGGGAAAGACAAAGACAGCACATAGGGACCGCGAGGGAAAGACAAAGACAGTACATGGGGACCGCGAGGGAAAGACAAAAACAGCACATGGGGACCGCGAGGGAAAGACAGTACATGGGGACCGCGAGGGAAAGACAAAAACAGCACATGGGGACCGCGAGGGAAAGACAGTACATGGGGACCGCGAGGGAAAGACAGTACATGGGGACCGCGAGGGAAAGACAAAAACAGCACATGGGGACCGCGAGGGAAAGACAAAGACAGCACATAGGGACCGCGAGGGAAAGACAAAGACAGTACATGGGGACCGCGAGGGAAAGACAAAAACAGCACATGGGGACCGCGAGGGAAAGACAGTACATGGGGACCGCGAGGGAAAGACAGTACATGGGGACCGCGAGGGAAAGACAAAGACAGTACATGGGGACCGCGAGGGAAAGACAGTACATGGGGACCGCGAGGGAAAGACAGTACATGGGGACCGCGAGGGAAAGACAAAAACAGCACATGGGGACCGCGAGGGAAAGACAAAGACAGCACATAGGGACCGCGAGGGAAAGACAAAGACAGTACATGGGGACCGCGAGGGAAAGACAAAAACAGCACATGGGGACCGCGAGGGAAAGACAGTACAGGAGGACCGCGAGGGAAAGACAAAAACAGCACATGGGGACCGCGAGGGAAAGACAAAGACAGTACATGGGGACCGCGAGGGAAAGACAGTACATGGGGACCGCGAGGGAAAGACAGTACATGGGGACCGCGAGGGAAAGACAAAAACAGCACATGGGGACCGCGAGGGAAAGACAAAGACAGTACATGGGGACCACGAGGGAAAGACAAAGACAGCACATGGGGACCGCGAGGGAAAGACAAAGACCAAAGATTACAGATCTCTGTCATGCTCTTCACACCCCAACTTCCTGCTGCCTTCAACATATCTCCCACAACTCCCGTCGGCCCTCCCGCTTTTCTACTCTTCATTGCTTTTATCGCTTCCTCAACTTCCTTCTCAGTTATCGTCTCTGTCGGTCCTAAAACTATGTTGCCTTCCTCAACTTCAAACTCTCTATGTTGCCATCCCAATCATTCTCTGTATTCAACAGCATTTGCATATATCTTTTCCATCTTCCTTTAATTCCATCTGGGTCCACAACGATTTGTCCCACTTCATCCTTCAAGCAACTCACCCCCATCACATCACACCTCTTTCGCGATCTGCTTTGCAATCCTGAATACTGCTCTCTGACCCTCTTCCGAACCCAAGCGTTCTCCGAACATTCTCCTACATGCCTCCTGCGCCTTTGCTACCTCTTTCTTTGCAGCCTTCTTGGCTGTCTTATAACTTTCATGCTCTGCTGTTTCTGCTCCCGGACCCTTCGCCTTCTGCCACTCCTTGAACTTCTTCCTCTTCTCGTCAATCCTCTTTCCAACTTCGTCATCCCACCACCATGTTTCCGAGTGCCTCAGTGGTCCTTTTGTCCATCCACATACCTCACCAACGGCTCCCAACAGACTAGCTTTCATTGACATCCAACCACTTTCAAGCTCAACCACATCATCCTCTACCCTACTCAGCCTCTCTTTTAATGCCTCCCTTACTGTCACCTCTTTCAACCTCCACACCTTCATTCTCTGTTGGTACTTCACCCGCCGAGCTCTCCTCGCACCTTTCACCCTTATGTCGCAGACACAAGTGGTGGTGTGAAACAGCCTCCTCCCCCGGGATCACCTTTGTGTCCCGGAGGTGCCCCCTATCTCGCCTACGCACCATCAGGTCGTCAACGGTTGTCGTCAACCCACCTGACGTGTATGTAACAAGCTTATTATCCTCTTTCTGGAACTGAGTATTACAAATCAACAAATCAGCTCCATCAGCAAACTCCAAAATCCTTTCACCTTCATTTCTCACACCATATCCGTAACCCCCATGAACTCCCTCAAAACCATCCATACTCCTTCCCACATGTCCATTTAGGTCTCCTCCTACCACAACAACTTCCTCATCTTTCACATTTTCCATCAGCTCCTCTATCGCACACCAGAACTTGTCCTTCTCTTCATCGCTCCGACCAACCTGCGGAGCATATCCCGAGATGACGTTCACCAAGAGCTTTCCAATCATCATTTTCACCATCATCAACCTATCACTCACTCTAGTCACACTCACCACACTGTCTACAAACTCCTTAGAAAACAGGACACCAACACCATTCATGCCCTCCAGGCACCCTTGCCACACAAACTTGTATTTCTGTCCCTGCCTACCCTTCACCATTCTCACACCACTTCCCTTCCATCTCGTCTCTTGCACACAACATATGTCCACTCTTCTTCTGACCAATACTTCCACCACTTCTCCTGATCTCCCTGTCATTGTCCCTACATTCCATGTCCCAAACCTCAGAAACTGATCTCCACTTCGGGCTGTACCCTGCCCATATGTAGTTGTAATTGTCATGGTTCTCTTTTTGAGGCAATGTTTTTATGGCCGGATGCCCTTCCTGACGCCAACCCTCTTAGTCGTCTCTTACGACACGCAGGGATACGGTGTACCTATTCTAATCCAGGGTACACACTGGGAAACGTTTAAAACATGGAAATTCTGGGGGGGGGAGGGGGGGCATCACGCCTGCGGGGGGCCCGTCAGCACCACGCCACGTTTGCCCGGTCAGCACCACGGCGGCCCGGTCAGCACCACACCCTTGGAAAGGACTTCGATGCTGTGGAGAGATCGAAGCAAGCCTCCTTGCTCGAGCGGACCGGAAGCGGAAGTCCATATATATAAGCACATATATATAATGTGCACATATATATAAGGATATAATATATTATATCATAATATATATTTTGCATATTGTGGGCTTTCACAAAAAAAAAAAAAAATTCTAGCAAGTAACGGCGGGGTAGCAGAAAAGGAGGTGGGTTTGAGAGGTTGGGGTATTAAATCAAGCCTCTCAAAATATCAGCACCACACACCACGTTGGCCCGGTCGGCCCAGAGCCTGGCGTGAAGTCCAAGGACATCAGCACGTCATCCGAAAACAGCTCCGGTTGGTGCGAACCACTCGGTCCCAACCCTTTCACGAAGCCTAAAATTATTTCTGACGATCTGTGTGTCTGTGGCTTCATGTGAGAGGAGCTTTTCAAAGCTGAAACTTATAAAGAACTATTTACGATCTACCATGGGACAGTCAAGGCTTTCCGATCTTGCGATATTATCAATTGAAAGTGAGTTGGCGAAAGGCATTGATTTCGACGAAGTGATTCACAAGTTCGCAGCTTTTAAGGCCAGGAAAGGAAAGTTCTGAATTAGTCGAGATGTTCACCAAGTGCTGAAATGCTTGTGTATTTGTTCCTGTTTATTTTTATGGTATTATTTCATTTATGAGTATATTTCCATATGCATTTGTCTACAAGTTCGACATTATTTGGGCCGTTATTGATGATGCAAACCTAATCCATTAATGTATCTCATGCAACAATAAAGTTTAACGTTAAAATCGACATAATTTTGATGTAGTTCTTAAACGTTTTTACATCGAATTCTGTTGTTTTCTTACCGAATTTAACCACATGAAACGATGTAAATGTAAATACATTTAGGCTGTGCGTATGATATTGTAATTTAAAGGTGTAATTTTAATTTTGCTAGTTGTTTATGTCACTACTATTGCCATTACATTCAGTGATATACGGGAATTACGATTTACGAGTAACATTAGCACAAAAAACATTACGAAGGATTCTGTATGGTCTGGTACGGGAGGAGGTCATGGGGGGGGAGGGGTGACACCAACCCGAGTGACGCCACTGACTTCATGGTCGATTTTCTGCTCTGACATGAACTGTTAACTGGGGGACTTTTATAGAAAGGTGTGTTTCTTTCTAAATCATGTCCATTCTATTGAATTGGCCACAGGTGGACTCCAATCAACTTGTAGAGACAACTCGATGATGATCAAAGGAAATGGGATGCATCCGAACTCAATTTGGAGTGTCATAGCAAAGCAGTTGATGAATACTTGTTGACTCGATACATTTCAGCTTTTCATTTGTTATTATTTTGTAAAGATTTCTATTTAAAAAAATGACACTTTGATGTTATGGGGTATTATTTGTAGATCGGTGATAAAAAAAACAAACAATTTAATCCATTTTAAGTTCAGGCAATTTAACAAAACAAAATGTGAAAAATATTCAAGCAAAAACATGGCCTCAAGGTACGCACACTTGTCTCTAAGCTGTCTTGCCTGGGTTTCAATCCCGACCAAGAAATACACTCTTCCCGTTGTTTCGCAGACTGTGAATCATCACTGTGTACCATTCCTCCAATGGATGTTATACTAGGCGATGAATCTCCCGTGATGAAGCTAACTCCGAGGACTTTTCACTCACTCACCAAAGGCAGGTTGGTGGTCTTTCTGTCTTCTTCCTACTCCTCTCCGGCCTTGCTCCCCCAGCTCTGTCTGTGCTCTGTCCCCAAAATATTCCTACAGGTCGCGCAAGATCTGCCAGCAACCCTCTTCTGGTGAAACTGCCAAAATCAAGGCTCTCTGCTCACCTTCACTCTTTCATTCCTCTTTTCTCCCACCTCTGGAACAAACTCCCTCACTCTCTTCAATCCCACTCCTCCCTCCAGGTCTTTAAAACAGCTGTTCACCACCATCTCTTATCTTCCCCCATCCAAAACCTTGGTCTTTTCTACCCCCGTTAATTCACCCCAGATCCACTTTTTTGAAATACTGACTTCTTTCCTGGAAGTCCAAGCAGTGTCCATGTGTTTTTTTTCACCTCTCCCACCCCCTCCCCCCTTTCCATGCCTCCCTCCCCCAAGCCCTCTCCCCCCCACAGATCTCCTGATGTCGCTGCTCTCAAATGTTGTACTTTTTTTTCTTCTTTTTTTTTCTTTTTGTAGACTGAATCGAGGCTCGTGAAAGAGCTAACATTTACTTCACAAACAAATCAACCAGACAAACAAAATATATAACAAGAGGGAGCATAAGACAAGATGGGGAGAGAAGGGGAAGCACACAAACACAACATTTGAGAGCAGGGAGATGTGTGGGAGGGAGAGGGCTTGGGGGGAGGAGGTGTGGGAAGGGGGGGGGGGGGGGGGGAGAAGTATAAAACACAAGGACACCAAGGACTTCCAGGACAGAAGTTGGTATTTCAAAAAAGTGGAATTGGGGTGAAAATTAGCAGGGGTAGAAAAGATCAAGGTTTTGGATGGGGGAAGATAAGAGATGGTGGTGAACAGCTGTTTTAAAGACCTGGAGGGTGGAGTTGGATTGAAGAGAGTGAGGGAGTTTGTTCCAGAGGCGGGAGAAAAGAGGAATGAAGGAGTGAAGGTGAGCAGAGAGTCTTGATTTTGGCAGTTTAACCATAAGAGGGTTGCAGGCAGATCTTGTGCGACCTGTAGGAATATTTGCGGGACAGAGCCCAGAGAGAGCTGGGGGGGCAAGGCCAGAGAGAGTCGGTAGAAGACGGAAAGACCACCAACCAGCCTGCGGTGAGTGAGTCGGAGGCCCTTGGAGTTAGCTTCATCGCGGGAGATTCCAATGATTCTGAACGCTTTGGTTTCAACAGCGTGAAGACGAGCTAGGTGTGAGGCAGGAGCACCAGCCCAGAGGGGAGAGCAGTATTCCATTGAGCTGCGGATGAAAGCCTTGTATGTGGTGAGGAGCTCAAGTGTGCCAAGGAAGGACTTCGCACGACGGAGGATGCCCAGTCAGCGACTGGCTTTGGAGGCCAGATTTGAAATGTGGTTTTCCCAGGAAAGATCATGGCAGATAGTGAGACCCAAAAGTTTGAGTGACAGAACTTCTTGAAGAGGATTATTCAGAAAGTGGATGGGAGGGTTGTCCAGTCGGTCTTTTCGGAGAGACATCGTAAGAGTGTGAGATTTGTCAGGATTGAAAGACATGTTCCACTTGTTTGCCCAGTCTGTGATTTTGTCCAGGTCTGCAGAGAGTGAGGAGGCTGCAGACTGCCGATCTGAGGGATGAAGAATGGAGCGACAGAGAGTAGAGTCATCAGCAAAGAGATAGAGAGGATTTTCAAGAGAGTCAGAGAGATCATTGATGAAGACCAGAAAAAGCACAGGGCCCAGAACACTGCCTTGGGGAACTCCAGCCTGAACAGAAAGAGGAGATGAGAGAAACACATTCAGGCAGGACCACACGTTGACTACGACTAGAGAGGAAGTCCGCCAGCCATGCGTGGAGATTTCCATGGATACCAAAAGAGAAGAGTTTGGTGAGCAGAGCGGGGTGCCAGACCGTATCGAATGCACGTGATATGTCAAGGGAGACAACTCTAATTTCCTGTTTGGCGTTGAGGACCTCCATCCATTGTTGAGAAAGCAGAAGCAGCATGTCCAGAGTAGAGTGACTAGGTCTGAAACCAAATTGATGATCAGAGATCAAGCCATTGGAGAAGAGGAAAGATTTCATATCTGAAGCAATGATGGATTCAAATGTGCTCCCCCCTGTCCCCCCATGTTCTCTCCTGCTCCCTTTATCTCGTGTTTTATGTGTCAGTTTGTCTTTTTGTGAATAATGTTAGCTCTTACATGAGCGTTGATCTTGTGTATAAAAAAAAAGAAAAAAACTGGGAGTCCCGTCTCCCAACATTAGTTGGTGGATGTTAAAGATCCTCACTGTGTCCTTGCAAACAAAGAGGAGACGAGTTATCGGTGGGACCATGGCCAAATTGCAAATTCCTGCCTGAAATACTGCTGGTAAGGCAATGGCAAACCACCCAGTACAACCCTGGCTCAGTAAGCTGCTTCGGCGGTGGCACTGATGCTCTGTGACAGAGTATGAGGATTATCACAAAGTTGAACAAACCATGTCAGCGTTGTTAACAGTAGCCCATACTGAAAGTCTTTGTACAAAGGTTGCAGTGTTAACCATTGAATGAAAAACCTAGAACAGGTACTCGGTAGAGAGCATACCTCCACCTGGCTGAATAGTTTACGTTTTGTTTCCCAATGATGGGCCGGATCTGGATTCGGACATGAACCAAAATCGAATCCATTTTATGTTCAGGCCGACCCAACTGTTCCACCAAGTTTTGTCATAAATCATCCACGTTTCCAAATATCATATTATGCATCTATTTTGGCCACGTCTCTCAATGGTGAAGAATCCCAACCACAACCACATTCCCAACCTCTCCACCAAATTTCGTCCGAATCCGTCCACAACTTTTTTTGAGATATCCGGTTCACAGAGAAACAGACAAACAAACCGAGAGGGTGAAAAAGTAACTTGTGGCCTCCTACGGTGGTGGAGGTAAGACCTATATTTAGCATCGTGACCGAAAAATAACATTTAATAATAAACTACAAAGGAGTCCAAAATAAGCTTAAATTTAACTATCGTAGACTTGATGACGTAACTTGATCACCCGTGTGGGTTAGAGCGGGTGCATGGTTGTAGACCCTATAGGTTTGTAGACCCAATGTGCATGTGGGTATATCCTGTAGACCCCATTAGACCCTTTATAACCCTTAGAGGAGACTAACTATTAACACCCTATGGACCCCGTTAGAACTTAGACCCCTGAGATCCTAAAGAGCCCATGATACCCTGTAGGACTAACTGTCTTAGACCTTTGAAGACTTTTTAGACCCTTTAGACATTTGCATCTTTGTTTAGAACCCGTGGACCTCTATATAGCTCTGCACCCCTTAAGACCCTTTGGAACCCAAAACCCTTGAAGAACATTGACGACCCGAAAGACTATTTAGAACTCCTGCAACCCTGACACACCTAAGACCCCCTTAACCCTTTTGAAGTCCCTGAAGACAGACCACACAAACAGATCTATAGTTTTCTTGGAAAACATCGACTGTTCTTTTTCAGCAAGTAATGTGCAAATTGAGGGTCGATCCTCTGCTAGTTATTTGTAAAAATTCAACGTGAATTCATTTTAAATTCCTGAGCTATCTTGTCCCCTTGGATGAAAATATTGATGTTGATAGAAAGTAAAATATTGATGTTGATAGAAAGTAAAATATTGATGTAAACGTCACTTGTGTTCCTCACCACTGAGTGCGGGGCTTTGTTTTGTGCATCTTCCTCTTGAACCAGGCCAATGGTTCAAATGATTGCACCACGACAAATAAAATGATCGCAATTGCGACCACCAGGACAACCCAAACTTGGGACATCATTGCTCCCTCCACAGCATCATTCTGGAAAATCTATGGACATGGACAAGGGCAGGGACAGGAGAAACGTTTATTACATTTGAAATTAAACTAAACAATATTTTTACAATTCGCTTACAAAATCCAAAACTTGGTGACATCAAAGAACTAGAACGCCACTCAGTAGAGCGCATACTCCCGCCGTGGGTCAAGTTGGAATAATACGTTTTGTTTAACATCCTCTCTCCCCAAAACAATAAATGAAAAGGAAAGTGGGCCCTAACTGTCAGAGAATTAATTTTGATATATCTCGGAATTAGAGGAGAAAAACATCATTTAAGAATAAGAATAAAAGCTTTAATGCAGTAAAGCAGAAAAAATCTTTCCCAAAAAAATTCCTGGATCCGGAATAATATCCTGAGCTTCACCAAAAACTAATCAATCCTTCCTTATCCCAAGGGCAATCATCCCACCAACTTTCATCCAAATCCGTTCAGAACTTTTCCAGATATGTTGTTCACAAACACACGAACATAAGAACACACACACACACGGACGGACACGATCGAATGCATTACTCCCTGGCGGGAGTAATAAACCTGAAAATCGCAGAGCCAGAACCAGAATTATTTATTTGGTCTGGGAAGCCCATGCGAGGTTTCTTCTTCAGCCTCTCACAAACATGAGTGAATATGCGATGTTTAAAAAAAAAAAAAGTTGTAATTTTGCCAAATCTTTTTTATTCGTTTGTTAATATACCTCAGCCATTGACAAATCTGGAATTATAATTGTATTTGAGGTTCAAATTAACCCGGGAGATTGTGTCAAACGATGCCTGCAAGTTTGTACATGTGATAAATAATTAATCGTCCACAGTCGAAGACTTCTTCTTCACGCAATAACTTCTAGCTTCCAGACCGTACATCCAATCATCTTCAAATTTTGCAAACTTGTTACTCTTCATGACTTCTACTACAGTATGAAGTTTCATGTCGATCAATGAAGTGGTTCAATAGATACAAATGTTTTTATAATTTGCGTTTAATTAACGATGTCTGCCAAACCACGTGACCTATCGCAAATTCTAAAAGCACATTTTCGTAGACTGATATGCTGAACAGATTTGTGAAGTTTCCCCTCGAATGGATCACAAATGAGGGAGGAGCTAGGTTTTAAAGGTTTGTGCTTAAAAACGTCATAACTCTGAAACCATGTGATGCATGACTTCATGCTCGCTGACCTTTTTGTTCGTCATGGGGATGCGAATCTGCCTGCAAAGTTTTGCCTCGATCTGTTCAGGCGTTTTGGAGAAAATGGGATTTTAGTGTTTTTCACTCAAAACAATATGGCGGCCGAACCACGTGACCTGTGACGTCATAATTACCATTAAAATATTCTACAGACCGAGTCCCTCCTCTGGTGAAAATTTGCTCTCAATCGGTCCAATTATTACAGAGAAAATGTTTTTTAAAGGAAAACAGAAAAAAAAATTCCCCCAAAAAATTCCTGGATCCGGAATAATATCCTGAGCCTCACCAAAAACTAATCAATTCTTCCTTATCCCAAGAGCAATCTACCCACCAACTTTCATCCAAATCCGTTCAGAACTTTTCCAGATATCTTGTTCACGAACACACACACACACACGGACGGACACGAGCAAATGCATTACTCCCTGGTGGGAGAAACAAGATGTTTGTGATTTTTTTTTTGTTATGGGAAACTTTATCATCTGTTTAAGAAAAGGGCTTAGACCCAACTTTTCAAGATGCATTTCATCACCATCATCCATCAGCCCGTTTTCAATCCAGTGGACACAGGATGAAGCCCTCATTGAACTCCCACTGGTCATATTGGTTTAGTGATCAAGGGCACGGTTTGGGAAGTTTGCAACACGGTTTGGGAAGCAATTTGTGATTTGTTCAGAATGCTGGTGCTAACTCGCCTCCTCTTTGTGAGAAACGAGTGCTGGCAGACGGGTCCTCTGGCCTAACGTTCCTCCGATGATTGGGACACACACTGATGTACCACTCTGCACGTGAAACACCAGGGTGGCAGTTTATACATGGATCAAGATTCAAACCCAGGTAGGACAGCTCAAGGTGAGTGCGCAACCTGCTAAGCTTTGCCAATCCCGATATGTATTTTATCGGTTATCAATTTCCACCTTGTAAACAAGTGCAATGTGTGGTACCAGTGACACAAAAAGTATACCGTGAGTATTTCTCCATGGACACGACCATGAAGAAGCTTTTTCCTTGAACGGACAAATTCCAACTTTGCTTGGTGGGGAAAGTTAACCCGAAAACCTGCAGTTTCCTACCAAAGATAAACTCTCTTTATATTCCTCATCACATCCTCTCGACGATGAGGGATCACAACGATTTAAACATGTGGATGTTTTACTACTGAGGGACCATCAAGACCACGATGATAACACTGATTGCTGGTGCATGCCGAGCATCAACTGGGGAAATGGAAATTTAACTATTAAATAAATCGTTCAATTTCCAGTTCCCCAGGTGATGCTTGGCATTTACCAGCAATCGGTGTTATCATCCGCCAGGTGGATGGAGGTTTTGTTTTCACCCCTGTCTGTCCGTTTGTGTGTTTGTTTGTTTGTGAACAAGAATCTCAAAAAGTTGTGGATGGATTTGGACGAAACTTGGTGGACAGGTTGAGGGACTGACAAGGACAAATATATTCGATTTTGGTGAAGATCTAAATATTGATTCGGATATGAGAATTATTTAAAATTGTAAGTGATTCTTCACCTTCACCTTCAAGGGATTCTTAAGGATTATCACTCCCACCACCACCACCACCATCACAACCATTTTTATCACAACCACCATTATCACTCCCACCACCACCATCACAACCATTTTCATCACAACCACCATTATCACTCCCACCACCACCATCACACCATTTTCATCACAACCACCATTATCACTCCCACCTCTACCATCACAACCATTTTCATCACAACCACCATTATCACTCCCACCACCACCATCACAACCATTTTCATCACAACCACCATTATCACTCCCACATCCACCAACACAACCACCATTGTCACTCTCAATTCCACTCCAACCACCACCATCACAACCACCATTGTCACTCCCACATCCACCAACACAACCACCATTGTCACTCTCAATTCCACTCCAACTACCACCAACACAACCGCCATTGTCACTCACGACATCACTCCCACCACCACCATCACATCCATTTTCATCACAACCACCATTATCACTCCCACCACAACCATCACAACCATTTTCATCACAACCACCATTATTACTCCCACCACCACCATCACAACCATTTTCATCACAACCACCATTATCGCTCCCACATCCACCAACACAACCACCATTGCCACTCTCAATTCCACTCCAACTACCACCATCACAACCACCATTGTCACTCACATCACTCCCACCACCACCACGACCATCACAACCACCATTATCACTCCGACCTCCACCAACACTCTTTCGCTCTTTCACGAGCCTCGATCTTGTATGCAAAAAAAACAAACAAAAAAAAAAAACCACAACCGCCATTGTCACTCACGACATCACTCCCACCACCACCATCACATCCATTCTCATCACAACCACCATTATCATTCCCACCACCACCATCACAACCATTATCACTCCCACCACCATCATCACAACCATTTTCATCACAACCACCATTATCACTCCCACCACAACCACCATTGTCACTCTCAATTCCACTCCAACTACCACCATCACAACCACCATTGTCTATCACAACATCACCACCACCACCATCACAACCATTTTCATCACAACCACCATTATCTCTCCCACCACCACCACCATCACAACCACCATTATCACTCACAACACCACCAACACAACTGTTATTGTCACTCACATCACTCCCACCACCACCATCACAACCATTTTCATCACAACCACCATTATCACTCCCACCACCACCATCACAACCATTTTCATCACAACCACCATTATCACTCCCAACACAACCACCATTATCACTCCCACCACCACCATCACAACCACCATTATCACTCACAACACCACCAACACAACTGTTATTGTCACTCACATCGCTCCCACTGCCACAATCACAACCATTTTCATCACAACCACCACCACCACCACCATCACAACCATTTTCATGACAACCACCATTATCACCACCATCACAACCATTTTCATCACAACCACCATTATCACTCCCACCACCACCATCACACCATTTTCATCACAACCACCATTATCACTCCCATCACCACCATCACAACCACCATTATCACTCCCATCACCACCATCACAACCACTTTCATCACAACCACCATTATCACTCCCACCACCACCATCACATCATTATCATCACAACCACCATTGTCACTCCCACCTCTACCATCACAACCATTTTCATCACAACCACCATTATCACTCCGACCACCACCATCACAACCATTTTCATCACAACCACCATTGTCACACAATTCCACTCCCACCACCACCAAAACAACCACCATTATGACTCCCACCACCACCATCACAACCATTTTCATCACAACCACCATTATGACTCCCACCACCACCATCACAACCATTTTCATCACAACCACCATTATCACTCCCACCACCACCATCACAACCATTTTCATGACAACCACCATTATCACTCCCATCACCACCATCACAACCATTTTCATCACAACCACCATTATCACTCCCGCCACAACCATTTTCATCACAATCACCATTAACCCTCCCACCACCACCATCACAACCATTTTCACCACAAACACCATAAACACTCCCATCACCACCATCACACGATTTTCATCACAACCACCATTATCACTCCCACCTCTACCATCACAACCATTTTCATCACTCCCACCACCACCATCACAACCATTTTCATCACAATCACCATTAACACTCCCATCACCACCGTCACACCATTTTCATCACAACCACCATTATCACTCCCACCTCTACCATCACAACCATTTTCATCACAACCACCATTATCACTCCCACCACCACCAAAACAACCACCATTATCACTCCCACCACCACCATCACAACCATTTTCATCACAACCACCATTATCACTCCCAATTCCACTCCAACTACCACCATCACAACCACCATTGTCAATCACAACATCACTACCACCACCACCACCATCACAACCATTTTCATCACAACCACCATTATTACTCCCACCACCACCACCACCATCACAACCACTATTGTCACTCACAATTCCACTCCCACCACCACCAACACAAACACCATTGTCACTCAGAATTCCACTCCCACTACCACCAACACAACCACCATTGTCACTCACAATTCCACTCCCACCACCACCAACACAACCACCACTACAACTAAGAATCTCCTGTCGTGTGGTGTACCTTCCCCGAGTACGTTATCTCTTCCAAACCCGTTACCTGCTGTGTTGGTCACGATATTCCACAACTGAGCACCAGGATGAGGACAGCGATGAGAATCCACATCTTGTCTGCTTCTCGTCGATAACCAAATGAGCCCGAACAATGTACGTCTCTGTCTGTCATTGTGACCATGCCCAACAAGTGACGTCACAATCGCTGAGTGTGTGACAAGGACGAATCCGGAGATTTTTTTTATATTTTAATTGATTTTTCACCATTGAGAGATGGTCGGCTCAAAAACGTTATATGGCACGACGTTATGGACGGATTAAGACCTGTGGTGGGACGCCAAATATTGAGATGCCAGATCCTGAAAAAATGTTGACATCGCCAGATTTACCGTCACATCAAGTTTTAACATGACGATTACCATTTGCGTCCCAAAACGAGTGACAAATGAAACACATTTTACCATAATTTGTAAACAAAAGGAGAAATAACACACACACACGCACACGCTTAATGCACAATGGAGAAGAATCCACTTTTAATAAACACACATATCAGTCCGTCTCAAACCAAAGTCAATCACAACCATCCATTATCACTCACAACTCCACCAACACAACTGTTATTGTCACTCACATCACTCCCACCACCACCATCACAACCATTTTCATCACAACCACCATTATCACTCCCACCACCACCATCACAACCATTTTCATCACAACCACCATTATTACTCCCACCTCTACCATCACAACCATTTTCATCACAACCACCCTTATCACTCCCACCTCCACCAACACAACTGCCATTGTCACTCACAACATCACTCCCACCACCACCATCACATCCATTTTCATCACAACCACCATTATCACTCCCACCACCACCATCACAACCATTTTCATCACAACCACAATTGTCACTCACAATTCCACTCCCACCACCACCAACACAACCACCATTATCAATCCCACCACCACCATCACAACCATTTTCATCACAACCACCATTATCACTCCCACCACCACCATCACAACCATTTTCATCACAACCACCATTATCACTCCCACATCCACCAACACAACCACCATTGTCACTCTCAATTCCACTCCAACTACCACCATCACAACCACCATTGTCACACATCATTTCCACCACCACCACGACCATCACAACCACCATTATCACTCCCACCTCCACCAACACAACCGTCATTGTCACTCACGACATCACTCCCACCACCACCATCACATCCATTTTGATCACCACAACCATTATCATTCCCACCTCCGCCATCACAACCATTATCACTCCCACCACCATCATCACAACCATTTTCATCACAACCACCATTATCACTCCCACGACAACCATCACAACCATTTTCATCACAATCACCATTAACACTCCCACCACCACCATCACAACCATTTTCATCACAACCACCATTATCACTCCCACCACCACCATCACAACCATTTTCATCACAACCACCATTATCACTCCGAACACAACCACCATTGTCACTCTCAATTCCACTCCAACTACCACCATCACAACCACCATTGTCAATCACAACATCACTCCCACCACCACCACCATCACAACCACCATTATCACTCCCACCACCACCACCATCACAACCACCATTATCACTCACAACACCACCAACACAACTGTTATTGTCACTCACATCACTCCCACCACCACCATCACAACCATTTTCATCACAACCACCATTATCACTCCCACCACCACCATCACAACCATTTTCATCACAACCACCATTATCACTCCCAACACAACCACCATTATCACTCACAACACCACCAACACAACTGTTATTGTCACTCACATCGCTCCCACTGCCACAATCACAACCATTTTCATCACAACCACCATTATCACTCCCACCACCACCATCACAACCATTTTCATCACAACCACCATTATCACTCCCACCACCACCATCACACCATTTTCATCACAACCACCATTATCACTCCCACCTCTACCATCACAACCATTTTCATCACAACCACCATTGTCACTCACAATTCCACTCCCACCACCCCCAAAACAACCACCATTACAACTCCCACCACCACCACCATCACAACCATTTTCATGACAACCACCATTATCACTCCCACCACCACCATCACAACCATTTTCATGACAACCACCATTATCACTCCCACCACCACCATCGCACCATTTTCATCACAACCACCATTATCACTCCCACCTCTACCATCACAACCATTGTCATCACAACCACCATTATCACTCCCACCACCACCATCACAACCATTTTCATCACAACCACCATTATCACTCCCATCACCACCATCACACCATTTTCATCACAACCACCATTATCACTCCCACCTCTACCATCACAACCATTTTCATCACAACCACCATTATCACTCCCACCACCCCCATCACAACCATTTTCATCACAACCACTATTGTCATTCACAATTCCACTCCCACCACCACCAAAACAACCACCATTATGACTCCCACCACCACCATCACAACCATTTTCATCACAACCACCATTATCACTCCCACCACCACCATCACAACCACCATTATCACTCAGAACACCACCAACACAACTTATTGTCACTCACATCGCTCCCACTGCCACAATCACAACCATTTTCATCACAACCACCATTATCACTCCCACCACCATCACAACCATTTTCATGACAACCACCATTATCACCCCCATCACAACCATTTTCATCACAACCACCATTATCACTCCCACCACCACCATCCCAACCATTTTCATCACAACCACCATTATCACTCCCACCACCACCATCGCACCATTTTCATCACAACCACCATTATCACTCCCACCTCTACCATCACAACCATTTTCATCACAACCACCATTATCACTCCCACCACCACCATCACAACCATTTTCATCACAACCACCATTATCACTCCCATCACTCCCATCACCACCATCACACCATTTTCATCACAACCACCAGTATCACTCCCACCACCACCATCACAACCATTTTCATCACAACCACCATTGTCACTCACAATTCCACTCCCACCACCACCAAAACAACCACCATTATGACTCCCACCACCACCATCACAACCATTTTCATCACAACCGCCATTATCACTCCCACCACCACCATCACAACCATTTTCATCACAACCACCATTATCACTCCCACATCCACCAACACAACCACCATTGTCACTCACATCACTCCCACCACCACGACCATCACAACCACCATTATCACTCCCACCTCCACCTACACAACCGCCATTGTCACTCACGACATCACTCCCACCACCACCATCACATCCATTTTCATCACAACCACCATTATCATTCCCACCACCACCATCAAAACCATTATCACTCCCACCACCACCATCACAACCATTTTCATCACAACCACCATTATCACTCCCACCACAACCATCACAACCATTTTCATCACAATCACCATTAACACTCCCACCACCACCATCACAACCATTTTCACCACAACCACCATTAACACTCCCATCACCACCATCACACCATTTTCATCACAACCACCATTATCACTCCCACCTCTACCATCACAACCATTTTCATCACAACCACTATTATCACTCCCACCACCACCATCACAACCATTTTCATCACAATCACCATTAACACTCCCATCACCACCATCACACCATTTTCATCACAACCACCATTATCACTCCCTCCTCTACCATCACAAGCATTTTCATCACTCCCACCACCACCATCACAACCATTTTCATCACAACCACCATTATCACTCCCAACACAACCACCATTGTCACTCTCAATTCCACTCCAACTACCACCATCACAACCACCATTATCACTCCCAACGCAACCACCATTATCACTCCCACCACTACCATCACAACCACCATTATCACTCACAACACCACCAACACAACTGTTATTGTCACTCACATCGCTCCCACTGCCACAATCACAACCATTTTCATCACAACCACCATTATCATTCCCACCACCACCATCACAACCATTTTCATGACAACCACCATTATCACTCCCATAACCACCATCACAACCATTTTCATCACAACCACCATTATCACTCCCACCACCACCATCACAACCATTTTCATCACAACCACCATTATCAATCCCACCACCACCATCACAACCATTTTCATCACAACCACCATTATCACTCCCACCACCACCATCACACCATTTTCATCACAACCACCATTGTCACTCCCACCTCTACCATCACAACCATTTTCATCACAACCACCATTATCACACCCACCACCACCATCACAACCATTTTCATCACAACCACCATTATCAATCCCACCACATCCATCACAACCATTTTCATCACAATCACCATTAACACTCCCACCACCACCATCACAACCATTTTCATCACAACCACCATTATCACTACCACCACCACCATCACAACCATTTTCATCACAACCACCATTATCACTCCCAACACAACCACCATTGTCACTCTCAATTCCACTCCAACTACCACCATCACAACCACCATTGTCAATCACAACATCACTCCCACCACCACCACCACCATCACAACCATTTTCATCACAACCACCATTATCACTCCCACCACCACCATCACAACCACCATTATCACTCACAACACCACCAACACAACTGTTATTGTCACTCACATCACTCCCACCACCACCATCACAACCATTTTCATCACAACCACCATTATCACTCCCACCACCACCATCACAACCATTTTCATCACAACCACCATTATCACTCCCAACACAACCACCATTATCACTCCCAACACAACCACCATTATCACTCCCACCACCACCATCACAACCACCATTATCACTCACACCACCAACACAACTGTTATTGTCACACATTGCTCCCACTGCCACAATCACAACCATTTTCATCACAACCACCATTATCACTCCCACCACCACCACCAACACCATCACAACCATTTTCATGACAACCACCATTATCACTCCCATCACCACCATCACAACCATTTTCATCACAACCACCATTATCACTCCCACCACCACCATCACAACCATTTTCATCACAACCACCATTATCACTCCCACCACCACCATCACACCATTTTCATCACAACCACCATTGTCACTCCCACCTCTACTATCACAACCATTTTCATCACAACCACCATTGTCACTCACAATTCCACTCCCACCACCACCAAAACAACCACCATTATGACTCCCACCACCACCATCACAACCATTTTCATCACAACCACCATTATCACTCCCACCACCACCATCACAACCATTTTCATCACAACCACCATTATCACTCCCACCACCACCATTACAACCATTTTCATGACAACCACCATTATCACTCCCATCACCACCATCCCAACCATTTTCATCACAACCACCATTATCACTCCCACCACCACCATCACAAACATTTTCATCACAACCACCATTTTCACTCACAATTCCACTCCCACCACCACCAAAACAACCACCATTATGACTCCCACCACCACCATCACAACCATTTTCATCACAACCACCATTATCACTCCCACCACCACCATCACAAACATTTTCATCACAACCACCATTTTCACTCACAATTCCACTCCCACCACCACCAAAACAACCACCATTATGACTCCCACCACCACCATCACAACCATTTTCATCACAACCACCATGATCACACCCACCACCACCATCACAACCATTTTCATCACAACCACCATTATCACTCACAACACAACCACCATTATCACTCCCACCACCACCATCACAACCACCATTATCACTCACAACACCACCAACACAACTGTTATTGTCACTCACATCGCTCCCACTGCCACAATCACAACCATTTTCATCACAACCACCATTATCACTCCCACCACCACCACCACAACCATTTTCATCACAACCACCATTATCACTCCCACCACCACCATCACACCATTTTCATCACAACCACCATTGTCACTCCCACCTCTACCATCACAACCATTTTCATCACAACCACCATTGTCACTCACAATTCCACTCCCACCACCACCAAAACAACCACCATTATGACTCCCACCACCACAATCACAACCATTTTCATCTCAACCACCATTATCACTCCCACCACCACAACCATTTTCATCACAACCACCATTATCACTCCCACCACCACCACCAACACAACCATTTTCATCACAACCACCATTATCACTCCCATCCCAACCATTTTCATCACAACCACCATTATCACTCCCACCACCACCATCACACCATTTTCATCACAACCACCATTATCACTCCCACCTCTACAATCACAACCATTTTCATCACAACCACCATTATCACTCCCACCACCACCATCACAACCATTTTCATCACAACCACCATTATCACTCCCATCACCACCATCACACCATTTTCATCACAACCACCATTATCACTCCCACCTCTACCATCACAACCATTTTCATCACAACCACCATTATCACTCCCACCACCACCATCACAACCACTTTCATCACAACCACCATTGTCACTCACAATTCCACTCCCACCACCACCAAAACAACCACCATGATGACTCCCACCACCACCATCACAACCATTTTCATCACAACCACCATTATCACTCCCACCACCACCATCACAACCATTTTCATCACAACCACCATTATCACTCCCACATCCACCAACACAACCACCATTGTCACTCACATCACTCCCACCACCACGACCATTACAATCACCATTATCACTCCCACCTCCACAACCGCCATTGTCACTCATGACATCACTCCCACCACCACCATCACATCCATTTTCATCACAACCACCATTATCATTCCCACCACCACCATCACAACCATTATCACTCCCACCACCACCATCACAACCATTTTCATCACAATCACCATTAACACTCCCACCACCACCATCACAACCATTTTCACCACAACCACCATTAACACTCCCATCACCACCATCACACCATTTTCATCACAACCACCATTATCACTCCCATCACCACCATCACACCACTTTCATCACAACCACCATTATCACTCCCTCCTCTACCATCACAAGCATTTTCATCACTCCCACCACCACCATCACAACCATTTTCATCACAACCACCATTATCACTCCCAACACAACCACCATTGTCACTCTCAATTCCACTCCAACTACCACCATCACAACCACCATTATCACTCCCACCACCACCACCACCACCACCATCACAACCACCATTGTCACTCACAATTCCACTCCCACCACCACCAACACAAACACCATTGTCACTCACAATTCCACTCCAACCACCACCAACACAACCACCATTGTCACTCACAATTCCACTCCCACCACCACCACCAACACAACCACCACTACAACTAAGAATCTCCTGTCGTGTGGTGTACCTTCCCCGAGTACGTTATCTCTTCCAAACCCGTTACCTGCTGTGTTGGTCGCGATATTCCACAACTGAGCACCAGGATGAGGACAGCGATGAGAATCCACATCTTGTCTGCTTCTCGTCGATGACCAAATGAGCCCGAACAATGTACGTCTCTGTCTGTCATTGTGACCATGCCTAAGCATAGTGACGTCACAATCGCTGAGTATGTGACAAGGACGAATCCGGAGAATTTTTTTATTTTAATTGATTTTTCACCATTGAGAGATGGTCGGCTCAAAAACGTTATATGGCACGACGTTATGGACGGATTAGGACCTGTGGTGGGACGCCAAATATTGAGATGCCAGATCCTGAAAAAATGTTGACATCGCCAGATTTCCCGTCACATCAAGTTTTAACATGACGATTACCATTTGCGTCCCAAAACGAGTGACAAATGAAACACATTTTACCATAATTTGTAAACAAAAGGAGAAATAACACACACACACACACACACACACACACACACACACACACACACACACACACACACACACACACACACACACACACACACACACACGCGCGCACGCACACGCACACACGCTTAATGCACAATGGAGAGGAATCCACTTTTAATAAACACACATATCAGTCCGTCTCAAACCAACGTCTATCACAACCATCCATAATTATCACTCACCTCTCCACCAACACAACTGTTATTGTCACTCACATAATTCCCACCACCACCATCACAACCATTTTCATCACAACCACCATTAACACTCCCACCACCACCATCACAACCATTTTCATCACAACCACCATTATCAATCCCACCACATCCATCACAATCACCATTAACACTCCCACCACCACATCACAACCATTTTCATCACAACCACCATTATCAATCCCACCACCACCTTCACAACCATTTTCATCACAACCACCATTATCACTCCCAACACAACCACCATTATCACTCCCACCACCACCATCACAACCACCATTATCACTCACAACACCACCAACACAACTGTTATTGTCACACATCGCTCCCACTGCCACAATCACAACCATTTTCATCACAACCACCATTATCACTCCCACCACCACCACCAACACCATCACAACCATTTTCATGACAACCACCATTATCACTCCCATCACCACCATCACAACCATTTTCATCACAACCACCATTATCACTCCCACCACCACTATCGCACCATTTTCATCACAACCACCATTGTCACTCCCACCTCTACCATCACAACCATTTTCATCACAACCACCATGATCACACCCACCACCACCATCACAACCATTTTCATCACAACCACCATTGTCACTCACAATTCCACTCCCACCACCACCAACACAACCACCATTATGACTCCCACCACCACCATCACAACCATTTTCATCACAACCACCATTATCACTCCCACCACCACCATCACAACCATTTTCATCACAACCACCATTATCACTCCCACCACCACCATTACAACCATTTTGATCACAACCACCATTATCACTCCCAACACAACCACCATTATCACTCCCACCACCACCATCACAACCACCATTATCACTCACAACACCACCAACACAACTGTTATTGTCACACATCGCTCCCACTGCCACAATCACAACCATTTTCATCACAACCACCATTATCACTCCCACCAACACCATCACAGCCATTTTCATGACAACCACCATTATCACTCCCATAACCACCATCACAACCATTTTCATCACAACCACCATTATCACTCCCACCACCACCATCACACCATTTTCATCACAACCACCATTATCAATCCCAACACAACCACCATTATCACTCCCACCACCACCATCACAACCACCATTATCACTCACAACACCACCAACACAACTGTTATTGTCACTCCGCTCCCACTGCCACAATCACAACCATTTTCATCACACCACCATTATCACTCCCACCAACACCATCACAGCCATTTTCATGACAACCACCATTATCACTCCCATAACCACCATCACAACCATTTTCATCACAACCACCATTATCACTCCCACCACCACCATCACAACCATTTTCATCACAACCACCATTATCACTCCCACCACCACCATCACACCATTTTAATCACAACCACCATTGTCACTCCCACCTCTGCCATCACAACCATTTTCATCACAACCACCATTATCACACCCACCACCACCATCACAACCATTTTCATCACAACCACCATTATCAATCCCACCACAACCATCACAACCATTTTCATCACAATCACCATTAACACTCCCACCACCACCATCACAACCATTTTCATCACAACCACCATTATCACTACCACCACCACCATCACAACCATTTTCATCACAACCACCATTATCACTCACAACACCACCAACACAACTGTTATTGTCACTCACATCACTCCCACCACCACCATCACAACCATTTTCATCACAACCACCATTATCACTCCCACCACCACCATCACAACCATTTTCATCACAACCACCATTATCACTCCCAACACAACCACCATTATCACTCCCACCACCACCATCACAACCACCATTATCACTCACAACACCACCAACACAACTGTTATTGTCACACATCGCTCCCACTGCCACAATCACAACCATTTTCATCACAACCACCATTATCACTCCCACCACCACCACCAACACCATCACAACCATTTTCATGACAACCACCATTCTCACTCCCATCACCACCATCACAACCATTTTCATCACAACCACCATTATCACTCCCACCACCACCATCACAACCATTTTCATCACAACCACCATTATCACTCCCACCACCACCATTACAACCATTTTTATCACAACCACCATTATCACTCCCAACGCAACCACCATTATCACTCCCACCACCACCATCACAACCACCATTATCACTCACAACACCACCAACACAACTGTTATTGTCACACATCGCTCCCACTGCCACAATCACAACCATTTTCATCACAACCACCATTATCACTCCCACCACCACCACCAACACCATCACAACCATTTTCATGACAACCACCATTATCACTCCCATCACCACCATCACAACCATTTTCATCACAACCACCATTATCACTCCCACCACCACCATCACAACCATTTTCATCACAACCACCATTATCACTCCCACCACCACAATCACAACCATTTTCATCACAACCACCATTATCACTCCCACCACCAACATCACAACCATTTTCATGACAACCACCATTATCACTCCCATCACCACCATCACAACCATTTTCATCACAACCACCATTATCACTCCCACCACCACCATCACAACCATTTTCATCACAACCACCATTATCACTCCCACCACCACCATCACAACCATTTTCATCACAACCACCATTATCACTCCCACCACCACCATCACACCATTTTCATCACAACCACCATTGTCACTCCCACCTCTACCATCACAACCATTTTCATCACAACCACCATTATCACACCCACCACCACCATCACAACCATTTTCATCACAACCACCATTATCAATCCCACCACAACCATCACAACCATTTTCATCACAATCACCATTAACACTCCCACCACCACCATCACAACCATTTTCATCACAACCACCATTATCACTACCACCACCACCATCACAACCATTTTCATCACAACCACCATTATCACTCCCAACACAACCACCAATGTCACTCAATTCCACTCCAACTACCACCATCACAACCACCATTGTCAATCACAACATCACTCCCACCACCACCACCATCACAACCATTTTCATCACAACCACCATTATCACTCCCACCACCACCACCATCACAACCACCGTTATCACTCACAACACCACCAACACAACTGTTATTGTCACTCACATCACTCCCACCACCACCATCACAACCATTTTCATCACAACCACCATTATCACTCCCACCACCACCATCACAACCATTTTCATGACAACCACCATTATCACTCCCAACACAACCACCATTATCACTCCCACCACCACCATCACAACCACCATTATCACTC
Source organism: Myxine glutinosa (assembly GCF_964187855.1). Lineage (NCBI taxonomy): Eukaryota > Metazoa > Chordata > Myxini > Myxiniformes > Myxinidae > Myxine > Myxine glutinosa. The sequence continues at coordinate 98,501,983 of NC_136269.1, forward strand.
ACACCACCAACACAACTGTTATTGTCACACATCGCTCCCACTGCCACAATCACAACCATTTTCATCACAACCACCATTATCACTCCCACCACCACCACCAACACCATCACAACCATTTTCATGACAACCACCATTATCACTCCCATCACCACCATCACAACCATTTTCATCACAACCACCATTATCACTCCCACCACCACCATCACAACCATTTTCATCACAACCACCATTATCACTCCCACCACCACCATCACACCATTTTCATCACAACCACCATTGTCACTCCCACCTCTACCATCACAACCATTTTCATCACAACCACCATTGTCACTCACAATTCCACTCCCACCACCACCAAAACAACCACCATTGACTCCCACCACCACCATCAGAACCATTTTCATCACAACCACCATTATCACTCCCACCACCACCATCACAACCATTTTCATGACAACCACCATTATCACTCCCATCACCACCATCCCAACCATTTTCATCACAACCACCATTATCACTCCCACCACCACCATCACAAACATTTTCATCACAACCACCATTTTCACTCACAATTCCACTCCCACCACCACCAAAACAACCACCATTATGACTCCTACCACCACCATCACAACCATTTTCATCACAACCACCATTATCACTCCCACCACCACCATCACAACCATTTTCATCACAACCACCATTATCACTCCCACCACCACCATCACAACCATTTTCATCACCACCACCATTATCACTCCCACATCCACCAACATAACCACCATTGTCACTCTCAATTCCACTCCAACTACCACCATCACAACCACCATTGTCATTCACATCACTCCCACGACCATCACAACCACCATTATCACTCCCACCTCCACCAACACAACCACCATTGTCACTCACGACATCACTCCCACCACCACCACCACCACCATCACAACCACCATTGTCACTCACAATTCCACTCCCACCACCACCAACACAACCACCATTGTCACTCACAATTCCACTCCCACCACCACCAACACAACCACCATTGTCACTCACAATTCCACTCCCACCACCACCAACACAACCACCATTGTCACTCACAATTCCACTCCCACCACCACCAACACAACCACCATTGTCACTCACTATTCCACTCCCACTACCACCAACACAACCACCATTGTCACACAATTCCACTCCCACCACCACCAACACAACCACCACTACAACTAAGAATCTCCTGTCGTGTGGTGTACCTTCCCCGAGTACGTTATTTCTTCCAAACCCGTTACCTGCTGTGTTGGTCGCGATATTCCACAACTGAGCACCAGGATGAGGACAGCGATGAGAATCCACATCTTGTCTGCTTCTCGTCGATAACCAAATGAGCCCGAACAATGTACGTCTCTGTCTGTCATTGTGACGTCACAATCGCTGAGTGTGTGACAAGGACGAATCCGGAGATTTTTTAAAATTTCAATTGATTTTTCACCATTGAGAGATGGTCGGCTCAAAAACGTTATATGGCACGACATTATGGACGGATTATGACCTGTGGTGGGACGCCAAATATTTAGATGCCAGATCCTGAAAAAATGTTGACATCGCCAGATTTACCGTCACATCAAGTTTTAACATGACGATTACCATTTGCGTCCCAAAACGAGTGACAAATGAAACACATTTTACCATAATTTGTAAACAAAAGGAGAAATAACACACACACACACACACACACACACACACACACACACACACACACACACACACACACACACACACACACACACACACACGCGCGCGCACGCACACGCACACACGCTTAATGCACAATGGAGAGGAATCCACTTTTAATAAACACACATATCAGTCCGTCTCAAACCAACGTCTATCACAACCATCTATTATCACTCACCTCTCCACCAACACAACTGTTATTGTCACTCACATCACTCCCAGCACCACCATCACAACCATTTTCATCACAACCACCATTATCACTCCCACCACCACCATCACAACCATTTTCATCACAACCACCATTATTACTCCCACCTCTACCATCACAACCATTTTCATCACAACCACCATTATCACTCCCACCACCACCAACACAACCACCATTATCACTCCCACCACCACCATCACAACCATTTTCATCACAACCACCATTATCACTCCCACCACCACCATCACAACCATTTTCATCACAACCACCATTATCGCTCCCACATCCACCAACACAACCACCATTGTCACTCTCAATTCCACTCCAACTACCACCATCACAACCACCATTATCACTCCCACCACCACCATCACAACCACCATTATCACTCAGAACACCACCAACACAACTTATTGTCACTCACATCGCTCCCACTGCCACAATCACAACCATTTTCATCACAACCACCATTATCACTCCCACCACCATCACAACCATTTTCATGACAACCACCATTATCACCCCCATCACAACCATTTTCATCACAACCACCATTATCACTCCCACCACCACCATCCCAACCATTTTCATCACAACCACCATTATCACTCCCACCACCACCATCGCACCATTTTCATCACAACCACCATTTTCACTCCCACCTCTACCATCACAACCATTTTCATCACAACCACCATTATCACTCCCACCACCACCATCACAACCATTTTCATCACAACCACCATTATCACTCCCATCACTCCCATCACCACCATCACACCATTTTCATCACAACCACCAGTATCACTCCCACCACCACCATCACAACCATTTTCATCACAACCACCATTGTCACTCACAATTCCACTCCCACCACCACCAAAACAACCACCATTATGACTCCCACCACCACCATCACAACCATTTTCATCACAACCGCCATTATCACTCCCACCACCACCATCACAACCATTTTCATCACAACCACCATTATCACTCCCACATCCACCAACACAACCACCATTGTCACTCACATCACTCCCACCACCACGACCATCACAACCACCATTATCACTCCCACCTCCACCTACACAACCGCCATTGTCACTCACGACATCACTCCCACCACCACCATCACATCCATTTTCATCACAACCACCATTATCATTCCCACCACCACCATCAAAACCATTATCACTCCCACCACCACCATCACAACCATTTTCATCACAACCACCATTATCACTCCCACCACAACCATCACAACCATTTTCATCACAATCACCATTAACACTCCCACCACCACCATCACAACCATTTTCACCACAACCACCATTAACACTCCCATCACCACCATCACACCATTTTCATCACAACCACCATTATCACTCCCACCTCTACCATCACAACCATTTTCATCACAACCACTATTATCACTCCCACCACCACCATCACAACCATTTTCATCACAATCACCATTAACACTCCCATCACCACCATCACACCATTTTCATCACAACCACCATTATCACTCCCTCCTCTACCATCACAAGCATTTTCATCACTCCCACCACCACCATCACAACCATTTTCATCACAACCACCATTATCACTCCCAACACAACCACCATTGTCACTCTCAATTCCACTCCAACTACCACCATCACAACCACCATTATCACTCCCAACGCAACCACCATTATCACTCCCACCACTACCATCACAACCACCATTATCACTCACAACACCACCAACACAACTGTTATTGTCACTCACATCGCTCCCACTGCCACAATCACAACCATTTTCATCACAACCACCATTATCATTCCCACCACCACCATCACAACCATTTTCATGACAACCACCATTATCACTCCCATAACCACCATCACAACCATTTTCATCACAACCACCATTATCACTCCCACCACCACCATCACAACCATTTTCATCACAACCACCATTATCAATCCCACCACCACCATCACAACCATTTTCATCACAACCACCATTATCACTCCCACCACCACCATCACACCATTTTCATCACAACCACCATTGTCACTCCCACCTCTACCATCACAACCATTTTCATCACAACCACCATTATCACACCCACCACCACCATCACAACCATTTTCATCACAACCACCATTATCAATCCCACCACATCCATCACAACCATTTTCATCACAATCACCATTAACACTCCCACCACCACCATCACAACCATTTTCATCACAACCACCATTATCACTACCACCACCACCATCACAACCATTTTCATCACAACCACCATTATCACTCCCAACACAACCACCATTGTCACTCTCAATTCCACTCCAACTACCACCATCACAACCACCATTGTCAATCACAACATCACTCCCACCACCACCACCACCATCACAACCATTTTCATCACAACCACCATTATCACTCCCACCACCACCATCACAACCACCATTATCACTCACAACACCACCAACACAACTGTTATTGTCACTCACATCACTCCCACCACCACCATCACAACCATTTTCATCACAACCACCATTATCACTCCCACCACCACCATCACAACCATTTTCATCACAACCACCATTATCACTCCCAACACAACCACCATTATCACTCCCAACACAACCACCATTATCACTCCCACCACCACCATCACAACCACCATTATCACTCACACCACCAACACAACTGTTATTGTCACACATTGCTCCCACTGCCACAATCACAACCATTTTCATCACAACCACCATTATCACTCCCACCACCACCACCAACACCATCACAACCATTTTCATGACAACCACCATTATCACTCCCATCACCACCATCACAACCATTTTCATCACAACCACCATTATCACTCCCACCACCACCATCACAACCATTTTCATCACAACCACCATTATCACTCCCACCACCACCATCACACCATTTTCATCACAACCACCATTGTCACTCCCACCTCTACTATCACAACCATTTTCATCACAACCACCATTGTCACTCACAATTCCACTCCCACCACCACCAAAACAACCACCATTATGACTCCCACCACCACCATCACAACCATTTTCATCACAACCACCATTATCACTCCCACCACCACCATCACAACCATTTTCATCACAACCACCATTATCACTCCCACCACCACCATTACAACCATTTTCATGACAACCACCATTATCACTCCCATCACCACCATCCCAACCATTTTCATCACAACCACCATTATCACTCCCACCACCACCATCACAAACATTTTCATCACAACCACCATTTTCACTCACAATTCCACTCCCACCACCACCAAAACAACCACCATTATGACTCCCACCACCACCATCACAACCATTTTCATCACAACCACCATTATCACTCCCACCACCACCATCACAAACATTTTCATCACAACCACCATTTTCACTCACAATTCCACTCCCACCACCACCAAAACAACCACCATTATGACTCCCACCACCACCATCACAACCATTTTCATCACAACCACCATGATCACACCCACCACCACCATCACAACCATTTTCATCACAACCACCATTATCACTCACAACACAACCACCATTATCACTCCCACCACCACCATCACAACCACCATTATCACTCACAACACCACCAACACAACTGTTATTGTCACTCACATCGCTCCCACTGCCACAATCACAACCATTTTCATCACAACCACCATTATCACTCCCACCACCACCACCACAACCATTTTCATCACAACCACCATTATCACTCCCACCACCACCATCACACCATTTTCATCACAACCACCATTGTCACTCCCACCTCTACCATCACAACCATTTTCATCACAACCACCATTGTCACTCACAATTCCACTCCCACCACCACCAAAACAACCACCATTATGACTCCCACCACCACAATCACAACCATTTTCATCTCAACCACCATTATCACTCCCACCACCACAACCATTTTCATCACAACCACCATTATCACTCCCACCACCACCACCAACACAACCATTTTCATCACAACCACCATTATCACTCCCATCCCAACCATTTTCATCACAACCACCATTATCACTCCCACCACCACCATCACACCATTTTCATCACAACCACCATTATCACTCCCACCTCTACAATCACAACCATTTTCATCACAACCACCATTATCACTCCCACCACCACCATCACAACCATTTTCATCACAACCACCATTATCACTCCCATCACCACCATCACACCATTTTCATCACAACCACCATTATCACTCCCACCTCTACCATCACAACCATTTTCATCACAACCACCATTATCACTCCCACCACCACCATCACAACCACTTTCATCACAACCACCATTGTCACTCACAATTCCACTCCCACCACCACCAAAACAACCACCATGATGACTCCCACCACCACCATCACAACCATTTTCATCACAACCACCATTATCACTCCCACCACCACCATCACAACCATTTTCATCACAACCACCATTATCACTCCCACATCCACCAACACAACCACCATTGTCACTCACATCACTCCCACCACCACGACCATTACAATCACCATTATCACTCCCACCTCCACAACCGCCATTGTCACTCATGACATCACTCCCACCACCACCATCACATCCATTTTCATCACAACCACCATTATCATTCCCACCACCACCATCACAACCATTATCACTCCCACCACCACCATCACAACCATTTTCATCACAATCACCATTAACACTCCCACCACCACCATCACAACCATTTTCACCACAACCACCATTAACACTCCCATCACCACCATCACACCATTTTCATCACAACCACCATTATCACTCCCATCACCACCATCACACCACTTTCATCACAACCACCATTATCACTCCCTCCTCTACCATCACAAGCATTTTCATCACTCCCACCACCACCATCACAACCATTTTCATCACAACCACCATTATCACTCCCAACACAACCACCATTGTCACTCTCAATTCCACTCCAACTACCACCATCACAACCACCATTATCACTCCCACCACCACCACCACCACCACCATCACAACCACCATTGTCACTCACAATTCCACTCCCACCACCACCAACACAAACACCATTGTCACTCACAATTCCACTCCAACCACCACCAACACAACCACCATTGTCACTCACAATTCCACTCCCACCACCACCACCAACACAACCACCACTACAACTAAGAATCTCCTGTCGTGTGGTGTACCTTCCCCGAGTACGTTATCTCTTCCAAACCCGTTACCTGCTGTGTTGGTCGCGATATTCCACAACTGAGCACCAGGATGAGGACAGCGATGAGAATCCACATCTTGTCTGCTTCTCGTCGATGACCAAATGAGCCCGAACAATGTACGTCTCTGTCTGTCATTGTGACCATGCCTAAGCATAGTGACGTCACAATCGCTGAGTATGTGACAAGGACGAATCCGGAGAATTTTTTTATTTTAATTGATTTTTCACCATTGAGAGATGGTCGGCTCAAAAACGTTATATGGCACGACGTTATGGACGGATTAGGACCTGTGGTGGGACGCCAAATATTGAGATGCCAGATCCTGAAAAAATGTTGACATCGCCAGATTTCCCGTCACATCAAGTTTTAACATGACGATTACCATTTGCGTCCCAAAACGAGTGACAAATGAAACACATTTTACCATAATTTGTAAACAAAAGGAGAAATAACACACACACACACACACACACACACACACACACACACACACACACACACACACACACACACACACACACACACACACACACACACGCGCGCACGCACACGCACACACGCTTAATGCACAATGGAGAGGAATCCACTTTTAATAAACACACATATCAGTCCGTCTCAAACCAACGTCTATCACAACCATCCATAATTATCACTCACCTCTCCACCAACACAACTGTTATTGTCACTCACATAATTCCCACCACCACCATCACAACCATTTTCATCACAACCACCATTAACACTCCCACCACCACCATCACAACCATTTTCATCACAACCACCATTATCAATCCCACCACATCCATCACAATCACCATTAACACTCCCACCACCACATCACAACCATTTTCATCACAACCACCATTATCAATCCCACCACCACCTTCACAACCATTTTCATCACAACCACCATTATCACTCCCAACACAACCACCATTATCACTCCCACCACCACCATCACAACCACCATTATCACTCACAACACCACCAACACAACTGTTATTGTCACACATCGCTCCCACTGCCACAATCACAACCATTTTCATCACAACCACCATTATCACTCCCACCACCACCACCAACACCATCACAACCATTTTCATGACAACCACCATTATCACTCCCATCACCACCATCACAACCATTTTCATCACAACCACCATTATCACTCCCACCACCACTATCGCACCATTTTCATCACAACCACCATTGTCACTCCCACCTCTACCATCACAACCATTTTCATCACAACCACCATGATCACACCCACCACCACCATCACAACCATTTTCATCACAACCACCATTGTCACTCACAATTCCACTCCCACCACCACCAACACAACCACCATTATGACTCCCACCACCACCATCACAACCATTTTCATCACAACCACCATTATCACTCCCACCACCACCATCACAACCATTTTCATCACAACCACCATTATCACTCCCACCACCACCATTACAACCATTTTGATCACAACCACCATTATCACTCCCAACACAACCACCATTATCACTCCCACCACCACCATCACAACCACCATTATCACTCACAACACCACCAACACAACTGTTATTGTCACACATCGCTCCCACTGCCACAATCACAACCATTTTCATCACAACCACCATTATCACTCCCACCAACACCATCACAGCCATTTTCATGACAACCACCATTATCACTCCCATAACCACCATCACAACCATTTTCATCACAACCACCATTATCACTCCCACCACCACCATCACACCATTTTCATCACAACCACCATTATCAATCCCAACACAACCACCATTATCACTCCCACCACCACCATCACAACCACCATTATCACTCACAACACCACCAACACAACTGTTATTGTCACTCCGCTCCCACTGCCACAATCACAACCATTTTCATCACACCACCATTATCACTCCCACCAACACCATCACAGCCATTTTCATGACAACCACCATTATCACTCCCATAACCACCATCACAACCATTTTCATCACAACCACCATTATCACTCCCACCACCACCATCACAACCATTTTCATCACAACCACCATTATCACTCCCACCACCACCATCACACCATTTTAATCACAACCACCATTGTCACTCCCACCTCTGCCATCACAACCATTTTCATCACAACCACCATTATCACACCCACCACCACCATCACAACCATTTTCATCACAACCACCATTATCAATCCCACCACAACCATCACAACCATTTTCATCACAATCACCATTAACACTCCCACCACCACCATCACAACCATTTTCATCACAACCACCATTATCACTACCACCACCACCATCACAACCATTTTCATCACAACCACCATTATCACTCACAACACCACCAACACAACTGTTATTGTCACTCACATCACTCCCACCACCACCATCACAACCATTTTCATCACAACCACCATTATCACTCCCACCACCACCATCACAACCATTTTCATCACAACCACCATTATCACTCCCAACACAACCACCATTATCACTCCCACCACCACCATCACAACCACCATTATCACTCACAACACCACCAACACAACTGTTATTGTCACACATCGCTCCCACTGCCACAATCACAACCATTTTCATCACAACCACCATTATCACTCCCACCACCACCACCAACACCATCACAACCATTTTCATGACAACCACCATTCTCACTCCCATCACCACCATCACAACCATTTTCATCACAACCACCATTATCACTCCCACCACCACCATCACAACCATTTTCATCACAACCACCATTATCACTCCCACCACCACCATTACAACCATTTTTATCACAACCACCATTATCACTCCCAACGCAACCACCATTATCACTCCCACCACCACCATCACAACCACCATTATCACTCACAACACCACCAACACAACTGTTATTGTCACACATCGCTCCCACTGCCACAATCACAACCATTTTCATCACAACCACCATTATCACTCCCACCACCACCACCAACACCATCACAACCATTTTCATGACAACCACCATTATCACTCCCATCACCACCATCACAACCATTTTCATCACAACCACCATTATCACTCCCACCACCACCATCACAACCATTTTCATCACAACCACCATTATCACTCCCACCACCACAATCACAACCATTTTCATCACAACCACCATTATCACTCCCACCACCAACATCACAACCATTTTCATGACAACCACCATTATCACTCCCATCACCACCATCACAACCATTTTCATCACAACCACCATTATCACTCCCACCACCACCATCACAACCATTTTCATCACAACCACCATTATCACTCCCACCACCACCATCACAACCATTTTCATCACAACCACCATTATCACTCCCACCACCACCATCACACCATTTTCATCACAACCACCATTGTCACTCCCACCTCTACCATCACAACCATTTTCATCACAACCACCATTATCACACCCACCACCACCATCACAACCATTTTCATCACAACCACCATTATCAATCCCACCACAACCATCACAACCATTTTCATCACAATCACCATTAACACTCCCACCACCACCATCACAACCATTTTCATCACAACCACCATTATCACTACCACCACCACCATCACAACCATTTTCATCACAACCACCATTATCACTCCCAACACAACCACCAATGTCACTCAATTCCACTCCAACTACCACCATCACAACCACCATTGTCAATCACAACATCACTCCCACCACCACCACCATCACAACCATTTTCATCACAACCACCATTATCACTCCCACCACCACCACCATCACAACCACCGTTATCACTCACAACACCACCAACACAACTGTTATTGTCACTCACATCACTCCCACCACCACCATCACAACCATTTTCATCACAACCACCATTATCACTCCCACCACCACCATCACAACCATTTTCATGACAACCACCATTATCACTCCCAACACAACCACCATTATCACTCCCACCACCACCATCACAACCACCATTATCACTCACACCACCAACACAACTGTTATTGTCACACATCGCTCCCACTGCCACAATCACAACCATTTTCATCACAACCACCATTATCACTCCCACCACCACCACCAACACCATCACAACCATTTTCATGACAACCACCATTATCACTCCCATCACCACCATCACAACCATTTTCATCACAACCACCATTATCACTCCCACCACCACCATCACAACCATTTTCATCACAACCACCATTATCACTCCCACCACCACCATCACACCATTTTCATCACAACCACCATTGTCACTCCCACCTCTACCATCACAACCATTTTCATCACAACCACCATTGTCACTCACAATTCCACTCCCACCACCACCAAAACAACCACCATTGACTCCCACCACCACCATCAGAACCATTTTCATCACAACCACCATTATCACTCCCACCACCACCATCACAACCATTTTCATGACAACCACCATTATCACTCCCATCACCACCATCCCAACCATTTTCATCACAACCACCATTATCACTCCCACCACCACCATCACAAACATTTTCATCACAACCACCATTTTCACTCACAATTCCACTCCCACCACCACCAAAACAACCACCATTATGACTCCTACCACCACCATCACAACCATTTTCATCACAACCACCATTATCACTCCCACCACCACCATCACAACCATTTTCATCACAACCACCATTATCACTCCCACCACCACCATCACAACCATTTTCATCACCACCACCATTATCACTCCCACATCCACCAACATAACCACCATTGTCACTCTCAATTCCACTCCAACTACCACCATCACAACCACCATTGTCATTCACATCACTCCCACGACCATCACAACCACCATTATCACTCCCACCTCCACCAACACAACCACCATTGTCACTCACGACATCACTCCCACCACCACCACCACCACCATCACAACCACCATTGTCACTCACAATTCCACTCCCACCACCACCAACACAACCACCATTGTCACTCACAATTCCACTCCCACCACCACCAACACAACCACCATTGTCACTCACAATTCCACTCCCACCACCACCAACACAACCACCATTGTCACTCACAATTCCACTCCCACCACCACCAACACAACCACCATTGTCACTCACTATTCCACTCCCACTACCACCAACACAACCACCATTGTCACACAATTCCACTCCCACCACCACCAACACAACCACCACTACAACTAAGAATCTCCTGTCGTGTGGTGTACCTTCCCCGAGTACGTTATTTCTTCCAAACCCGTTACCTGCTGTGTTGGTCGCGATATTCCACAACTGAGCACCAGGATGAGGACAGCGATGAGAATCCACATCTTGTCTGCTTCTCGTCGATAACCAAATGAGCCCGAACAATGTACGTCTCTGTCTGTCATTGTGACGTCACAATCGCTGAGTGTGTGACAAGGACGAATCCGGAGATTTTTTAAAATTTCAATTGATTTTTCACCATTGAGAGATGGTCGGCTCAAAAACGTTATATGGCACGACATTATGGACGGATTATGACCTGTGGTGGGACGCCAAATATTTAGATGCCAGATCCTGAAAAAATGTTGACATCGCCAGATTTACCGTCACATCAAGTTTTAACATGACGATTACCATTTGCGTCCCAAAACGAGTGACAAATGAAACACATTTTACCATAATTTGTAAACAAAAGGAGAAATAACACACACACACACACACACACACACACACACACACACACACACACACACACACACACACACACACACACACACACGCGCGCGCACGCACACGCACACACGCTTAATGCACAATGGAGAGGAATCCACTTTTAATAAACACACATATCAGTCCGTCTCAAACCAACGTCTATCACAACCATCTATTATCACTCACCTCTCCACCAACACAACTGTTATTGTCACTCACATCACTCCCAGCACCACCATCACAACCATTTTCATCACAACCACCATTATCACTCCCACCACCACCATCACAACCATTTTCATCACAACCACCATTATTACTCCCACCTCTACCATCACAACCATTTTCATCACAACCACCATTATCACTCCCACCACCACCAACACAACCACCATTATCACTCCCACCACCACCATCACAACCATTTTCATCACAACCACCATTATCACTCCCACCACCACCATCACAACCATTTTCATCACAACCACCATTATCGCTCCCACATCCACCAACACAACCACCATTGTCACTCTCAATTCCACTCCAACTACCACCATCACAACCACCATTGTCACTCACATCACTCCCACCACCACCACTTTCATCACAACCACCATTATCACTCCCTCCTCTACCATCACAAGCATTTTCATCACTCCCACCACCACCATCACAACCATTTTCATCACAACCACCATTATCACTCCCAACACAACCACCATTGTCACTCTCAATTCCACTCCAACTACCACCATCACAACCACCATTATCACTCCCACCACCACCACCACCACCACCACCACCATCACAACCACCATTGTCACTCACAATTCCACTCCCACCACCACCAACACAAACACCATTGTCACTCACAATTCCACTCCAACCACCACCAACACAACCACCATTGCCACTCACAATTCCACTCCCACCACCACCACCAACACAACCACCACTACAACTAAGAATCTCCTGTCGTGTGGTGTACCTTCCCCGAGTACGTTATCTCTTCCAAACCCGTTACCTGCTGTGTTGGTCGCGATATTCCACAACTGAGCACCAGGATGAGGACAGCGATGAGAATCCACATCTTGTCTGCTTCTCGTCGATGACCAAATGAGCCCGAACAATGTACGTCTCTGTCTGTCATTGTGACCATGCCTAAGCATAGTGACGTCACAATCGCTGAGTATGTGACAAGGACGAATCCGGAGAATTTTTTTATTTTAATTGATTTTTCACCATTGAGAGATGGTCGGCTCAAAAACGTTATATGGCACGACGTTATGGACGGATTAGGACCTGTGGTGGGACGCCAAATATTGAGATGCCAGATCCTGAAAAAATGTTGACATCGCCAGATTTCCCGTCACATCAAGTTTTAACATGACGATTACCATTTGCGTCCCAAAACGAGTGACAAATGAAACACATTTTACCATAATTTGTAAACAAAAGGAGAAATAACACACACACACACACACACACACACACACACACACACGCGCGCACGCACACGCACACACGCTTAATGCACAATGGAGAGGAATCCACTTTTAATAAACACACATATCAGTCCGTCTCAAACCAACGTCTATCACAACCATCCATAATTATCACTCACCTCTCCACCAACACAACTGTTATTGTCACTCACATAATTCCCACCACCACCATCACAACCATTTTCATCACAACCACCATTAACACTCCCACCACCACCATCACAACCATTTTCATCACAACCACCATTATCAATCCCACCACATCCATCACAATCACCATTAACACTCCCACCACCACATCACAACCATTTTCATCACAACCACCATTATCAATCCCACCACCACCTTCACAACCATTTTCATCACAACCACCATTATCACTCCCAACACAACCACCATTATCACTCCCACCACCACCATCACAACCACCATTATCACTCACAACACCACCAACACAACTGTTATTGTCACACATCGCTCCCACTGCCACAATCACAACCATTTTCATCACAACCACCATTATCACTCCCACCACCACCACCAACACCATCACAACCATTTTCATGACAACCACCATTATCACTCCCATCACCACCATCACAACCATTTTCATCACAACCACCATTATCACTCCCACCACCACTATCGCACCATTTTCATCACAACCACCATTGTCACTCCCACCTCTACCATCACAACCATTTTCATCACAACCACCATGATCACACCCACCACCACCATCACAACCATTTTCATCACAACCACCATTGTCACTCACAATTCCACTCCCACCACCACCAACACAACCACCATTATGACTCCCACCACCACCATCACAACCATTTTCATCACAACCACCATTATCACTCCCACCACCACCATCACAACCATTTTCATCACAACCACCATTATCACTCCCACCACCACCATTACAACCATTTTGATCACAACCACCATTATCACTCCCAACACAACCACCATTATCACTCCCACCACCACCATCACAACCACCATTATCACTCACAACACCACCAACACAACTGTTATTGTCACACATCGCTCCCACTGCCACAATCACAACCATTTTCATCACAACCACCATTATCACTCCCACCAACACCATCACAGCCATTTTCATGACAACCACCATTATCACTCCCATAACCACCATCACAACCATTTTCATCACAACCACCATTATCACTCCCACCACCACCATCACACCATTTTCATCACAACCACCATTATCAATCCCAACACAACCACCATTATCACTCCCACCACCACCATCACAACCACCATTATCACTCACAACACCACCAACACAACTGTTATTGTCACTCCGCTCCCACTGCCACAATCACAACCATTTTCATCACACCACCATTATCACTCCCACCAACACCATCACAGCCATTTTCATGACAACCACCATTATCACTCCCATAACCACCATCACAACCATTTTCATCACAACCACCATTATCACTCCCACCACCACCATCACAACCATTTTCATCACAACCACCATTATCACTCCCACCACCACCATCACACCATTTTAATCACAACCACCATTGTCACTCCCACCTCTGCCATCACAACCATTTTCATCACAACCACCATTATCACACCCACCACCACCATCACAACCATTTTCATCACAACCACCATTATCAATCCCACCACAACCATCACAACCATTTTCATCACAATCACCATTAACACTCCCACCACCACCATCACAACCATTTTCATCACAACCACCATTATCACTCCCACCACCACCATCACAACCATTTTCATCACAACCACCGTTATCACTCACAACACCACCAACACAACTGTTATTGTCACTCACATCACTCCCACCACCACCATCACAACCATTTTCATCACAACCACCATTATCACTCCCACCACCACCATCACAACCATTTTCATGACAACCACCATTATCACTCCCAACACAACCACCATTATCACTCCCAACACAACCACCATTATCACTCCCACCACCACCATCACAACCACCATTATCACTCACACCACCAACACAACTGTTATTGTCACACATCGCTCCCACTGCCACAATCACAACCATTTTCATCACAATCACCATTAACACTCCCACCACCACCATCACAACCATTTTCATCACAACCACCATTATCACTCCCACCACAACCATCACAACCATTTTCATCACAATCACCATTAACACTCCCACCACCACCATCACAACCATTTTCATCACAACCACCATTATCACTCCCACCACCACCATCACAACCACCATTATCACTCCCAACACAACCACCATTATCACTCCAACCACCACCATCACAACCACCATTATCACTCACAACACCACCAACACAACTGTTATTGTCACTCACATCGCTCCCACTGCCACAATCACAACCATTTTCATCACAACCACCATTATCACTCCCACCACCACCACCAACACCATCACAACCATTTTGATGACAACCACCATTATCACTCCCATCACCACCATCACAACCATTTTCATCACAACCACCATTATCACTCCCACCACCACAATCACAACCATTTTCATCACAACCACCATTATCACTCCCACCACCACTATCACACCATTTTCATCACAACCACTATTGTCACTCCCACCTCTACCATCACAACCATTTTCAGCACAACCACCATGATCACACCCACCACCACCATCACAACCATTTATCACAACCACCATTATCACTCCCAACACAACCACCATTATCACTCCCACCACCACCATCACAACCACCATTATCACTCACAACACCACCAACACAACTGTTATTGTCACTCACATCACTCCCACCACCACCGTCACAACCATTTTCATCACAACCACCATTATCACTCCCACCACCACCATCACAACCATTTTCATCACAACCACCATTATCACTCCCACATCCACCAACACAACCACCATTGTCACTCACATCACTCCCACCACCACGACCATCACAACCACCATTATCACTCCCACCTCCACCTACACAACCGCCATTGTCACTCACGACATCACTCCCACCACCACCATCACATCCATTTTCATCACAACCACCATTATCATTCCCACCACCACCATCACAATCATTATCACTCCCACCACCACCATCACAACCATTTTCATCACAACCACCATTATCACTCCCACCGCTACCATCACAACCACCATTATCACTCACAACACCACAACACAACTGTTATTGTCACTCACATCGCTCCCACTGCCACAATCACAACCATTTTCATCACAACCACCATTATCACTCCCACCACCACCATCACAACCATTTTCATGACAACCACCATTATCACTCCCATAACCACCATCACAACCATTTTCATCACAACCACCATTATCACTCCCACCACCACCATCACAACCATTTTCATCACAACCACCATTATCACTCCCACCACCACCATCACAACCATTTTCATCACAACCACCATTATCACTCCCACCACCACCATCACACCATTTTCATCACAACCACCATTGTCACTCCCACCTCTACCATCACAACCATTTTCATCACAACCACCATTATCACACCCACCACCACCATCACAACCATTTTCATCACAACCACCATTATCAATCCCACCACAACCATCACAACCATTTTCATCACAATCACCATTAACACTCCCACCACCACCATCACAACCATTTTCATCACAACCACCATTATCACTACCACCACCACCATCACAACCATTTTCATCACAACCACCATTATCACTCCCAACACAACCACCATTGTCACTCTCAATTCCACTCCAACTACCACCATCACAACCACCATTGTCAATCACAACATCACTCCCACCACCACCACCATCACAACCATTTTCATCACAACCACCATTATATTATCACTCCCACCACCACCACGATCACAACCACCATTATCACTCACAACACCACCAACACAACTGTTATTGTCACTCACATCACTCCCACCACCACCATCACAACCATTTTCATCACAACCACCATTATCACTCCCACCACCACCATCACAACCATTTTCATCACAACCACCATTATCACTCCCAACACAACCACCATTATCACTCCCACCACCACCATCACAACCACCATTATCACTCACACCACCAACACAACTGTTATTGTCACACATCGCTCCCACTGCCACAATCACAACCATTTTCATCACAACCACCATTATCACTCCCACCACCACCACCAACACCATCACAACCATTTTCATGACAACCACCATTATCACTCCCACCACCACCATCACAACCATTTTCATCACAACCACCATTATCACTCCCATCACCACCATCACAACCATTTTCATCACAACCACCATTATCACTCCCACCACCACCATCACAACCATTTTCATCACAACCACCATTATCACTCCCACCACCACCATCACACCATTTTCATCACAACCACCATTGTCACTCCCACCTCTACCATCACAACCATTTTCATCACAACCACCATTGTCACTCACAATTCCACTCCCACCACCACCAAAACAACCACCATTATGACTCCCACCACCACCATCACAACCATTTTCATCACAACCACCATTATCACTCCCACCACCACCATTACAACCATTTTCATGACAACCACCATTATCACTCCCATCACCACCATCCCAACCATTTTCATCACAACCACCATTATCACTCCCACCACCACCACCAACACAACCACCACTACAACTAAGAATCTCCTGTCGTGTGGTGTACCTTCCCCGAGTACGTTATCTCTTCCAAACCCGTTACCTGCTGTGTTGGTCGCGATATTCCACAACTGAGCACCAGGATGAGGACAGCGATGAGAATCCACATCTTGTCTGCTTCTCGTCGATGACCAAATGAGCCCGAACAATGTACGTCTCTGTCTGTCATTGTGACCATGCCCAACAATAGTGACGTCACAATCGCTGAGTGTGTGACAAGGACGAATCCGGAGATTTTTTAAAATTTCAATTGATTTTTCACCATTGAGAGATGGTCGGCTCAAAAACGTTATATGGCACGACGTTATGGACGGATTAGGACCTGTGGTGGGACGCCAAATATTGAGATGCCAGATCCTGAAAAAATGTTGACATCGCCAGATTTCCCGTCACATCAAGTTTTAACATGACGATTACCATTTGCGTCCCAAAACGAGTGACAAATGAAACACATTTTACCATAGTTTGTAAACAAAAGGAGAAATAACATACACACACACACACGCCCACGCACACACGCTTAATGCACAATGGAGAGGAATCCACTTTTAATAAACACACATATCAGTCCGTCTCACACCACCATCATCACAACCATTTTCATCACAACCACCATTGTCACTCACAATTCCACTCCCACCACCACCAACACAACCACCATTATCACTCCCACCACCGCCATCACAACCATTTTCATCACAACCACAATTATCACTCCCACCACCACCATCACAATCATTTTCATCACAACCACCATTATCACTCCCACATCCACCAACACAACCACCATTGTCACCCTCAATTCCACTCCAACTACCACCATCACAACCACCATTGTCACTCACATCACTCCCACCACCACCACGACCATCACAACCACCATTATCACTCCCACCTCCACCAACACAACCGCCATTGTCACTCACGACATCACTC
Source organism: Myxine glutinosa (assembly GCF_964187855.1). Taxonomy (NCBI): domain Eukaryota; kingdom Metazoa; phylum Chordata; class Myxini; order Myxiniformes; family Myxinidae; genus Myxine; species Myxine glutinosa. Next base: position 98,522,217 of record NC_136269.1, read on the forward strand.
CCACCACCACCATCACATCCATTTTGATCACCACCACCATTATCATTCCCACCACCACCATCACAACCATTATCACTCCCACCACCATCATCACAACCATTTTCATCACAACCACCATTATCACTCCCACCACAACCATCACAACCATTTTCATCACAATCACCATTAACACTCCCACCACCACCATCACAACCATTTTCATCACAACCACCATTATCACTCCCACCACCACCATCACAACCATTTTCATCACAACCACCATTATCACTCCGAACACAACCACCATTGTCACTCAATTCCACTCCAACTACCTCCATCACAACCACCATTGTCAATCACAACATCACTCCCACCACCATCACAGCCATTTTCATCACAACCACCATTAACACTCCCACCACCACCACCATCACAACCACCATTATCACTCCCACCACCACCACCATCACAACCACCATTATCACTCACAACACCACCAACACAACTGTTATTGTCACTCACATCACTCCCACCACCACCATCACAACCATTTTCATCACAACCACCATTATCACTCCCACCACCACCATCACAACCATTTTCATCACAACCACCATTATCACTCCCACCACCACCATCACAATGGTGATCCAATTGGAAGCTCCAATGATGTCTCTGCTTTACAACGTTGTTATGCAAGATTTCTCTGCAGCCTCTTCCGGTGGGATCAATTGGAATAAAAGTACAGCATTATGGTGTGGCAAAGGCAATCTCTCTTGTGTATCACCACCCTCACTCCCACACAACCTGGTCTGGAGAACGGACGGGGTTAAATATCTTGGAGTGCATATTGGTAATCGTGAAACAGAAATGAAAAATTGGGAAGGAGTGCTGGAACAAATTATGCACAGATTGAAAGCATGGGAAGGACTGCTGAGGTCCATCTCCTATCGAGGTCGTACCCTTGTCATAAACAATCTGGTTGCAACAAAATTATGGCACAGAATTATTGCTTTACAGCCATCAAACCAACTAATTATGGCTACTCAGCGAATGCTGGTAAACTTCTTTTGGAGTGGCTAACATTGGCTGAGGCCTGAGATATTGTACTACCCCCGGAAGGAAGGTTGCCAGGGCATTGTTGATATCTCTGGTCGGGTTGTGGCCTTTCGGCTGCAGTCTCTGCAGAGACTACTGTTCGTTGAACAGCTGCCCTGGAGGCCCTTTGCATTTTTTCTGTTACAACAGGCTGGTAAATTGAGATATGATCGGCAGCTTCTTTTGATCGACCTCGAGCATATAAATTTTGCCTCTCTTCCGAGATTCTATCAGAGTTTATTGGACACTTGGAAAAGGTTTGACATCCACCGCTTCCTTGAGGGCTATAATTATCTAATGTTCCTTCAAGAACCCCTTTTCTTCAATAATTTTTTTCCTGCTATCCCTCATAGCCATGCCCTGATTAAAAAATTTATCCAAGGAGGGATTAACAAAGTATGTGATCTGAGAGATTAATCTGGAGTTAAGTGGAAACCTGCTGGTTTGGTGGCAACCTCAGTTGGATCTCGGTCTGTCCGACTTGTAGACCAAGTTGTACGTATAGTTATTAGAAAATTTAGACAGCTAAACATTGGCTGGGAAGGTATTGGTAACATTGAGGACTTTCGGTTCGGTTTCCCTGAAATCAAAGTGCTCCCTTCTTCTTCTCTTCAGCCGGAGATTGAACATACCCCTCCTTTTCATCTTATAACTAAGATTGGAATCCGTGATCTCTCTCGACAAAATAAGAATGTACCCCTCTCTGGGAGAACAGGAGTAGCTTTTTGGTCAGAGCAGTTAGGATCGGGGTCTCCGTCTACTCCCCTTTGGCCTCACATGTACACCTCACCAATACATGGCGTGTTAGCGGATATACAATGGAGGTTAGCACACTGGGCGCTCCCCTCCAATATTTTTGTTCATCGTATTAACAGCTCGCTGCCGGAAATTGTCCTTTCTGTGATCAGAAGGAGGATTTGTTTCATGCTTATGCACAGTGTCGTAGACTGACATCGCTTTTCTTGCTCCTTGAATATCTTTTTCACCAACTGTCCTTCCCTTTCAATATGCATATGTTTATATTTGGTGTGTCTTTCAGGCCCACATGTAGAGACGTGGGTGTTCTTCTCAATTTTTTGGTTGCTGTTGCAAAATATGCAATATATAAATCTCGAAAAATTAAAATAGATAACGGCTATGGCTCTGGTGCTATTTCTATTTTTAAAGGTGGCAAGCACTCTTCTCTACAATAAACAAACTCCTCAGCCCCCTGAACACCACCACCCAGTCATTCACAATAGACAACTGCATCTCCTTCCTTTCATTCTTCCAACGCAATGAAAACATCTACAACAGCTTGACCACCGCCGCACCCGCTCCCCCTCAAACCACCTGCCCCCCCTTATCCTGCCATCCCCTGTCTCAATTCTCCCCAGTCTCCCCTACTGACCTCTCTGAACTCCTCATCGGAATGAAAACTGCCACCTGCACTCTTGACCCCATCCCCTCCAGCTTTGTCAAGGCCTCCCTTCCTGCTCTCTCTCCACTTATCATTGCAACAATAAACTCCTCCCTGTCTACAGGCATCGTCCCACCATCCCTCAAAATTGCTGCTGTTACCCCCATTCTGAAAAAACCTCGACTAAACCCTGACACCCTAAATAACTTCAGACCCATCTCCAACCTACCCTTTCTGTCAAAGGTTTTGGAACGCGCTGTCGCCACTCAACTCAAACATCACCTCTCTGCCAATAACCTGTATGAAACATTCCAATCCGGATTCCGCTCCAACCACAGTACTGAAACTGCTCTCCTCAAAATCACCAACGACCTTCTCCTCTCCTCTGACGCTGGCAACCTCAACATTCTCATCCTCCTCGACCTCAGCACCGCCTTTGACACCATCGATCACACCATCCTCCTCACCCGACTTGAAACCACCTTTAACATTACCGGCACTGCCCTCTCTTGGATTAAATCATACCTCTCTGACAGACGTCAGTTCATCTCCATCAATAACTGCAAATCCCCCACTGCTCCCCTCCCCCAAGGTGTCCCCCAAGGTTCAGTTCTTGGCCCCCTCCTCTTCATCCTTTACCTGTCCCCCCTCGGTCACTTAATCCGCCGTCATGGTCTCCAATTCCACTGCTTCGCCGATGACATCCAGCTTTTCATCTCCACCAAGTCCATCTCCACCGCCACCCACTCTATCCTGACAAACTGCATCACTGAAATAAAATCCTGGCTTCAAATCAACTTCCTCAAACTTAACTGTGATAAATCTGAAATAATCATCATTGGCCCAAAAACGCTCACCAAGTCCACCCATAACTTTGCCCTCAACATCGACGGTTTCCCAGTATCCACCTCCCCTCACATCCGGAATCTTGGCATCATCTTTGACCAAACCCTCTCCTTCGACAAATACACTAAACAGATCACAAAGACAGCCTTCTTTCACCTGAAAAACATCGCCCGTCTCCATCCATCCCTCTCCTCCGTGGCTGCAGAAACCCTCATCCACGCCTTCATCACTTCCCGTCTGGACTACTGCAATAGCCTCCTTTATGGTTCACCCTCAACAATCACCAATAAACTCCAATACATTCAGAACTCAGCTGCCCGTCTACTCACCCATTCCCGGACCCATGACCACATCACCCCCGTCCTTTACAAGCTTCACTGGCTCCCCATCTCCCAGAGAATCCAGTACAAAATCCTCCTCTTGACCTACAAAGCCCTCCATAACCTGGCCCCATCCTACCTGGCTGACCTCCTCTCCAGACACACTCCCACCCGCAACCTCCGCTCTGCTGGTACCAACCTCCTGACCGACCCCCCCCCCCCCATCCGGACCAAATTTAGATCCTGGGGGGACAGGGCCTTCTCCATCGCTGCTCCCACCCTCTGGAACTCGCTACCTCACACCATCAGAGACTCCTCCTCACTCACCACATTCAAAACATCACTCAAGACCCACCTGTTCAACACTGCATTCAACATTTAACCCACAGCATCTAACCCCTGACTATCTCCTCTCCTTCTCCCTCCTTTGTGCTTTGAATATTTCCCTATTGATTCTTCTTTTTTGCAATTGTTTTTATGTTTTGCTATGCATTATGTTTTGCACTCTGTCAAAGCGTCTTTGGGCTTCCTGAAAAGCGCTATATAAAATAAATGCATTATTATTATTATTATTATTACTAGGGCATTGCCCGTACTATATCTATATCTAAAATTATATCCCCCCCCTCTATTTACATGAAATGGTTTGGTCCAAAGCGAACGGCTTGCGAGTACGGTGACAATCCCCCCCCTCTATTTACATGCAATGGTTTGGTCCAAAGCGAACGGCTTCCGGAGTTTGGTAAAGAAATCGCCATCGCGTGCACAAACGCGCAGGAAAGCGAATGAATCGCAAATTCGGTTTTATTAGTTTTAAAACATAGTTTAACGCCAACATAGTTTGCAAACGTGAAATAAATGAATACGCTCTCAAATGTGCCATCCGAGGCAGAGTGTGTCCGCCACGTTCGGCACACGCGATCGTTCGCTGCTCTCTGATTGGTTGAATCGTTTTTTGGACATAGCTCGGTAAGTAATTGTCCGATTAATATGAAACCTTGAAAAGGCACATCCTCGGGTCCCCAGCAATATACCTGGCAAGTTAAAAGTATATCGGACCCGTGGTTGTCGAGAAACAGCGGTCACAGACAAACAAACAAACGTACAGACGTACAGACGTACAGACAGAGATTACTGGAATTATAGATAGATTAAAGGGTTTGTCTCAACACGACTCAAGCTAGAATTTGATTTCTTTATCAGTAATGGAAACGTCCAACTTTTTGAGAGAAAGTGGTGTATTGGCAATGTTTTGTGCTCAGTCGATGATTCAAAAGTGGTAATTACTTTATAATTCCTGATTGATTTGACTTTTTTTCTTTGGAACTGATTGCTTGCATACATGTTTCTTCCTGTGTCCTTGAATACATTTCTAGCTCTCTCTCGCTTAATTTTTCACTTAACTTAAATTAAACGCGTAATTTTGCTCTTGATGTATTCATAGCTCTTGCATGAGCACTTTCCTTTAAAATTGTTTGTGGTTTTGTTTGTGTCTTTACCTTTGGTTTGTAAAATATTGTTTTATACTTGCTGGTTTCTTTTAAATATCCTTTGCTCCTTTTGGTGTATTCATGATCCTTATGCAATGTTTATTTAAACTGGTTGCTTTGCTTACAACTGCTTTGTGGAATGGCTTTTCACTTTTATAATAAAAGGACACAAAAGTCAAGTCTCTCTCTCTCTCTCTCTCTCTCTCTCTCTCTCTCTCTCTCTCTCTCTCTCTCTCTCTCTCTCTCTCTCTCTCTTTCTTTCTCTTTCTCTTTCTCTTTCTCTTTCTCTCTCCGGGACCCCCCCATAGGCATTTTTTATTTGTTTAAAGTCTCATGATTACGTCCGTATGATTCCACATGCTGCTCAGTCCTCCAGCAACCACTGAAATTGGTTTAACACACTGTGATACTGTTTAATATACCTGCAGTCATGTAGCATGCTGCTTTATTATACCAGGTGAGCACCCAGGGATATTGCCCCTATTTTTTGAGATCAATAAAATGCACTCACACTGAGATGCTAAATTAATCAAGAGTTATTACATTCCTGTTATTATATTAATTTATTTTTTAGCTTATAGTGATAGCTCTATGTTTTCTGGATTGTTTTGGTGAATATTGGAGAGAAGAGTAAAGTCCAATCGCAATCTGCGGTGCATTATTGAAGGGACATGCATTGTGAAAATTGGGCGTTTTACTCTTGTTCAGAATGGGTTGGGTGGGAATAAAGGAGGTGTGGGGGCCCATCTTTGACTTTTGACAGGGGCACAGGGCCCCGAAATCACTAAGACCACCCCTGCTGACCTGACCGGTTGATGACACTTCAACAGAGGAATCTATTACACCAGCAACGGTACCCGCCCTACAGGCGGGGCTTCTATTGGGAAGCCCTCAATTGGGAAGGCAAAATATCAGAAATTGAAGGCTTTTTTTATTTTAAACGATTTATATAAATATCCGTTAAATCATATCACACGCAAATCATCAAAATGTAAACAGTATTTGTAGACAAATCGTTTGGGCAATGGGGTCTCCAATATTCCATGTGTTCACTTTTTGAATTACGTAACGTAACCTTTGTGACGATGTTGTGACGATGTTTGTGTTCACGGTAGTGTTTGATGTGACGGTGTGAACGTAATTTCGTAATGTTTTTCGTTTTTATTTTCGTAATCGTTTAATGAACGTTTAATGTTTAATTAATGAGCGTTATTACGTTTAATAATTAATTATTACGTTTAATGAGCGTAATAATAATGTTTAATGGTCATTAAATGAATGAATAAATGAATGAATGTAATGAATAATGCCATGGCGTCGCGTTGGCAGCAGTGACAATATAAAAATGTTTGCCAAGAACTTCAAAGAGAGAAAAGGAACTTTTATCAGCAATGTCATCTATCCTGAAGTTCTAAGCTGAAGAAGAGGTACAAAATCATACCATTTTTTGTCCTAAAGAAAAGTGTACAGTTGATATCACGATTTGAAACACGATGGTGTGGCGGACACAAAAGCCCACTGGCGTGGTGACATCATTCCACGCACCAAGTGGGCGGTGGCCACGCCCGAGGGGTAGGCGTGGCCTCATGATATACACCGGGCGACCAGCCCGGAGCAGTTCAGTGTTACAGTGTGCTCTTACAATAAAGACGTTTATATGTTACCGCTTGTCCGCTTCCTCCTTGCTCACAAGCAGCGCGCGTAACACCGCGCTTTACTGGTGACCCTCGACGTTCGATCTGCCGTAGCGATCCTTCCGAACACGACGCCATTGCAACGGCCAACGACAAGGCAATGGCGATTAAACTTCCCGAATTTTGGGAGGCCCAGGCCGAAGTCTGGTTCGTTCAAGCCGAAGCCCAATTTCAGCTTCGGCGCCTCACCAACGACGACCTGCGCTACTGCCATGTCGTCGCCTCCCTCGGGCCCGGCACGGCCGCTCGAGTTGTGTCCGTCCTTCGCCACCCACCGGACGGCCACAAGTACGAGGCACTCAAGCGGCTACTCCTAGCCACGTTCGGCCTCACGGACGACGCACGGGCCGACTGCCTCCTGGATCTCCCCGAGCTCGGTGAGACGCGCCCGTCGGTCCGAATGGACCATATGCTGTCACTGTTGGGCGACGAAGCCCCCGGTTCGCTATTCCGGGCGCTTTTCCGGCGCCAACTTCCAGCGCAGGTTCGCCTCGCGTTGGCCGGGACCAAGCTAACGGAACCCCGAGCATTGGCAGCCGAGGCGGACAGGTACTTCGCCGCTTCGGACACGCGGGCGAGCGTCGGCGTGGCCGTCACGGCCCTCGACGCTGATGTTCAGCAGCATGTTCCACAGCATCAGCTTCTACAGCACGCTGATGTTCAGCAGCATGCTGATACGCACCTCGTGAACGCCGCCACGCCCCGCCCACCGCCGCGGCGAAAACCGCCACCGCGGGGAAACCCGCCAACTCCACCAGCCTGGCGGAGCCAGCCGCGCTCCTCCAGCTCCACCACCTGGTGCTGGTTCCACGCCAAGTTCGGCCACGAAGCTCGGCGGTGTCATCCGCCGTGCTCCTTCAACGGGTCGGGAAACGCCCGGGCCGGCGCTCAATAGTGGCGATGAGCGCCGGCCGTTCGAGCAGCCTGCTGTTCATAACGGACACCTTCTCCGGGCGCCGTTACCTGTGCGACACGGGAGCGCAGGTGAGTGTCATTCCCGCTGGCACGTCAGACAAGCACGCCGCGGGTGGGGGCCCCGCGCTGCTTGCCGCGAACGGGACGCCCATCCGTACGTACGGAAAACGCTGCCTCTCTCTGCGGTTTGGAGGGCAGGTTTTCCGATGGACGTTCGTCACCGCCGACGTGCCCATGGCACTGCTTGGCGCGGACTTCCTGTGCGCTAATGGGCTCCTGGTCGACGTCAAGCGCAGACGGCTTGTCCAGGCCGAGACGTTCAGCTCGCTCGCTTGTGCGTTGCCCAGCTCAACGAGCGGCTTGCCAAGCGGCTTGCTGAACGATTCGGTTCCGGCCACGTTGGTCTGGAAGCTTCCGGCAGCGGACGCATTCACCCGCCTCCTCGCCGGCTTCCCGGCCCTCACGCGCACCTTCTCGGCGGGGGCCGTCAAGCACGGGGTGGCCCATCACATCCCCACCGTCGGGCCACCGGTCTACGCCCGGGCACGCCGCCTCGAGCCGACGAAGCTGGCGGTGGCAAAAGCGGCGTTCGCTACCCTGGAGCGACTCGGCATCGTTCGGCGCTCAGAGAGCGCTTGGGCGTCGCCGCTGCACATCGTGCCGAAGCCCGGCGGGGGATGGCGACCGTGCGGGGACTATCGCCGTCTCAATGACGCCACGACTCCCGACCGCTACCCCGTCCCCCACATTCAGGACTTTTCCGCCCGTTTGGCGGGCAGGTCCTTCTTCTCGAAGGTGGACCTCATACGCGGCTACCATCAGTTCCCTGTCAGGCCGGAGGACGTCCCGAAGACGGCGGTCATCATGCCATTCGGACTCTTCGAGTTCTTGCGCATGCCCTTCGGTCTGAAGAATGCGGCTCAGGCGTTCCAGCGACTGATGGACAGCGTCCTGCGCGACTTGGATTTTGTCTACGTCTACCTGGACGATATCCTCGTCGCCAGCGCGTCCTGCGAAGAGCACCTGCGCCACCTCCGCACGCTCTTCGAACGCCTGGGCCAGCATGGCCTGATTGTGAACCCCGCAAAGTGCCGGTTCGGCGCCGCCACAATCGATTTTCTGGGGCACCGTGTCACCAGGCACGGAGCCGTCCCCCTGCCGGCCAAGGTGGAGGCGGTGAAGGGGTTTCCGCGCCCTCGCACGATCAGAGGGCTGCAGGAGTTCCTGGGCATGGTGAACTTTTACCATCGGTTCCTGCCCCGTATCGCCCAGCTCCTGCGCCCCCTGCACGAAGCTCTCCGAGGTAAGCCGGGCAAAGGCGACGTTACCTGGACCGAGCAGATGGACACGGCGTTCACGGGCGCGAAGCTCACCTTGGCTAACGCCACCATGCTCGCGCACCCGGCGCCCGATGCACCGATCGCCCTCACCACCGATGCCTCGGACTACGCGGTGGGCGCGGTGCACGAGCAATGGGTGCGTGGAGCTTGGCAACCGCTGGCGTTCTTTAGCCGGCAGCTTCGCCCGCCCGAACGCCGTTACAGTACCTTCGACCGCGAGTTGCTCGGACTTCACTTGGCGGTCAGGCACTTCCGCCATCTGCTCGAGGGCCGGGCGTTCACTGCCTTCGTCGACCACAAGCCGCTGATCTTCGCGATGGGCAAGGTCACCGAGCCGTGGTCGGCCCGGCAGCAGCGTCACCTCTCGGCCGTGTCCGAGTACACGACGGACATCCAGCACGTCGCGGGGAAGGACAACCCGGTGGCGGATTGCCTTTCCCGGGCCGTCGCCCACGCAGTCCACCTCGGCATCGACTATGCCCGGATGGCAGCGGACCAGGCCGCTGACCCCGACGTCCAGGCCTTGCGGACCGCCGTCACGGGCCTCCGCGTCACCGAGGTGCCGTTCGACGGCGCGGGCGCGGCCCTCTTGTGCGACGTCTCCCTCGGGCGTCCTCGCCCCATCGTGCCCGCGGGCTGGCAGCGCCAGGTGTTTGACACCATCCACGGCCTGTCCCACCCGGGCGCGAGGGCCTCCCAAAGGCTGATCGCCGACAAGTTCGTCTGGCATGGCCTCCGGAAGGCCGTCCGCGGGTGGGCCAGGACGTGCCTCGCGTGCCAGCGCGCCAAGGTGCACCGGCACACCCAGGCCCCGTTGGCCCCGTTCACGGTGCCGGAACGCCGGTTTGACCACGTCCACGTGGACCTGGTGGGACCTCTGCCCCCCTCACGGGGTTTCACCTACGTCCTCACCATGGTGGACCGCACCACCCGGTGGCCGGAGGCCGTGCCCTTGGCGTCGACAACGGCGGCCGATGTCGCGCAGGCTTTCATCGCCACCTGGGTCGCCCGGTTCGGCGCCCCCTCAGACATCTCATCCGACCGCGGCCCCCAGTTCACCTCGGAGCTCTGGGGGGCGGTTGCGCAAGGGCTCGGGGTCCGGCTGCACCGAACCACGGCCTACCACCCCCAGGCTAACGGCCTGTGTGAGCGATTTCACCGCTCATTGAAGGCCGCGCTCCGGGCCACCCTCCGCGACGGCGGCTGGGTCGACAGGCTCCCCTGGGTCCTGCTGGGCCTCCGGATGGCGCCCAAGGAGGACCTGCGCGCATCCGCGGCGGAGTTGGTCTTCGGGCAACCGCTGCGGGTGCCGGGCGAGTTCCTCCCCGACTCCACGGCACCATGGTCCGCGGCACAGCAGCACTCCGCTCTGCAAGAGACCGCCCAGAGGTTCGCCCCGGTGCCAACGGCATGCCACGGGCACCCACCGACGCACGTCGCCCCGGAGCTTCGCACGGCGGAGTACGTCTTCGTCCGCCACGATGCCCATCGGACACCACTGCGGCCCCCGTACGACGGGCCTTTCCGCGTGCTGGAGACCGGGGCGAAGCACTTCACGCTGGACATTGGCGGTACTCCTGACCGCGTTTCGGTAGACCGCCTCAAGCCGGCCCACCTCGATGTGGACCATCCACCGCCAGTGGCCCGACCCCCACGTCGGGGCCGCCCTCCTGCGGGCGGACCCCCGGCACCGCCCAGCCACGCCGCCCCCCGGTCCTGCACCCATCCCAGGGGCAGCCAGGGGCATCCCACCTGGCATCCCTGCACCCCAGACGCCGCCGATCGCCAGGGGGCGCTTCGGCCGGGTCATTCGTCTGCCCCGCAAACTGGCCCTCCAGGTGCGCGGGAATTCTGGGGGGGCGCTTGTGGCGGACACAAAAGCCCACTGGCGTGGTGACATCATTCCACGCACCAAGTGGGCGGTGGCCACGCCCGAGGGGTAGGCGTGGCCTCATGATATACACCGGGCGACCAGCCCGGAGCAGTTCAGTGTTACAGTGTGCTCTTACAATAAAGACGTTTATATGTTACCGCTTGTCCGCTTCCTCCTTGCTCACAAGCAGCGCGCGTAACACCGCGCTTTAATGGAATATTATTTACCGATATGAACAGTGATGTGGTTTTTTATTGAAATTCTAAAAATACTGTTAGATTTTGATGATTTGCGTGTGATATTTAACGGATGTTTATATAAATCGTTTAAATAATCATTTGCGCCTCCCAATTGAAGCCCCGCCCTTAGGGCGGGTACCGTTGCTCGTAATATATAATGGCGAAACAACAAATTTTACCGCTTTGCTTTGAAGAACGGGAATGAAGGGGGAGGAGCGTGTTAACATGTCTGGTTGAACGCTTTGGGTGGTGAGGGGGCTTAAAGCCAGATTTTAAGCTTACAGCCGCCATGTTGGTGCTCGCCGTCACTGCGATGCAAAGCGAACGACGCCTCAGAGCTGTCACATTCACAATCGCTATGTCGTATGTACTCCCGATACGTGTTTCCTTCATTGTAAAAACTACAAAGTCAACAGTTAAAAGGATTTTGAGCCGACAGGTGTTACGGCCTTGGCAAGATCGATGGAGACAGCGATCTGTTAGCTTATCCGATTTGATTTGATTCGATTGTTGGAGTCCGATCGGTGCAGCCATTTGTGCGGCACCCGGGAAAATAACGTTATGCGGGAGTCCAAACCTGAAAATGCTGGAGGCCAAAGCTGAAACTGGAAAAATAATATAGCCTATTTTACTCCAGGAGATCCCAGGACTACCCACCCAAAATAGCGTTGCAACACTATTTAAGCTTCAATGACACTCCCCTCCTCATCAGCAGGCCACTCAGGTCCTGAAACTTCTTCCATGCACATCTCACTCTGGCAACCGTTGCCGAGTCTGATCCACCTTCTCCATTCAGCACGTCTCCGAGGTAGCAAAATGTTTTCACACCTTCCACCTTCACGCCGTCTCCAAGATCCAACTCAACATTTCCTCCATCTGCAGCTCCCTCTGTGCACACCTTACATTTGAATGTAGCTGCCACACTGGTTAATTACCCTCTCAGACCACTACATTTTTTATGAACCCACTCAGCGCACATTGTACATTGAATGGAGTTCACTCCGACACCCTTCCTGCACACAGCACACGGCCACTTCCCAGTTCTTTCCACCTCACCACATGCTTTACCACTTGCCATTACCTTCGTCTTTCCGAAATTCACCTTCAGACCTTTTGTCTCCATACATTCCTTCCACTTGTTCATCTTTTCCATCAGTCCATCCATACTTTCTGCAATCATCACCAGATCATCTGCATACAACAACTCCCACGGTAAACCCTCATTTACATTCTGAGCCAGCACCTCCATCACAGCTACAAATAGTAGTGGACTTAGAACCGACCCCTGATACACTCCCACCTTCACTTCAAACTCACTCAGATTGGCGGATCAAGTCAGGTAAAAACTTCCAGCTTCCTCTTCTTCTGCTTCTTCTTTCTTCCACCCGCACTTGTACAGTGAAATCCGCCATTTGAACTAAACGCCTTTGGAGTTAAAGCTGGCTTTGGCTATTCGTGATGTCCGGGTCTTCACCGAGGGGAATCACGCAACAATATATTTGTCTATCAGCAGTCAAAAGTTCAAGTCACACCTTTTCTAGCTGTTTCCTTAGGTAGAAAAGTTTTTTCTAGCCCCTTTCCGTCGGACTGCCCACGGCCTTTAACCCTCACATTCAAATCCAACCCAAACGTAAGCCTAACCCTCACGTCCCAAACAATGCTAACCCTCACATTCAAATCCAAAACCAACACTCACGCCCCAAACCCAACGCTAACCCTCACATTGAAATCCAAACCTAACCCTCACACCCCAAACACAACGCTAACCCTCACATTCAAATCCAAACCCAAACCCAATGCTAACCCTCACATTCAAATCCAAACCCAACACTCACACCCCAAACCCAACGCTAACTCTCACATTGAGATCCAAACCTAACACTCACACCCCAAACCCAACGCCAACCCTCACAGTCAAATCCAAACCCAACACTCACACCCCAAACCCAACGCTAACCCTCACATTCAAATCCAAACCCACCACTCACACCCCAATTCCAACGCTAACCCTCATATTCAAATCCAAACCCAAACCAACCCTCACATCCCAAACCCAACGCTAACCCTCACATTCAAATCCAAACCCAACACTCACACCCCAAATCCAACCCTCACACCCCAAACCCAACCCTTATCCCAAGATCATAAATCATTTTTACACAAATTTTTGTTTTAAATAGCTCAATTTTTTTATTTGAACAGTTCAATATAATAGATAATACACGGTGAATTAAACACAATCCAATGGAGTATTTCAACTCGATAAAGTTTTTTTTTCTTCTCTTCCTGTTCTGGCTCATGAGTGAATTTTCAGTTGTTTCGGTTTGAAGAAGTAGAAAGAGGGACGGAGATGTGTTGTAAATGTCTCAAGAAATCCCAGGTCTTCCCAGCACTGTCTTGATATTGCTGAAAAAGAATAAATAAATGCATTGCTTCACCATGTCAAATTAAGTAATAAATCATTTAATTATTTTTGAACCAATTGAATTTAACTCTCATCAAGCAGCATCCAACGAAGAATGACTGATATGTTGAGAACCCAGAGTCTTCTTGGGAGAACCCACTTTTCAACAATCCAAAATGGAACTCACCTTCCAAGTCTCCAAAATCGAACCCACCTTTTGAGTCTCCAATGCAAAACTATTCCTGATTTTCCCAAATTTCCCGAGTCTCCTTAGGTAGGTCGGTAGGTCTCACACTGTGAGCCATCTCGGCAGAACTCTTCCCACCCCCATGCCCGAGTCTCCTAAGGTAGGTCTCACACTGTGAGCCATCTTGGCAGAACTCTTCCCCCACCACCCTCCGAGTCTCCTTCGGTAGGTCTCACACTGTGAGCCATCGAGGCAGAGCTCTTCCCCCACCACCCTCCGAGTCTCCTGAGGTAGGTCTCACACTGTGAGCCATCCAGGCAGAACTCTCTCCCCCGCCTCCCAATTGCCCGAGTCTCCTTCGGTAGGTCTCACATTGTGAGCCATCTAGGCAGAACTGTTTTCCTGATTTTCCCGAATTTTGTCGTTCTCCAAGGTACAACTCATTTGGTGGGTCATCAAAGTAGAACTTGTGTGCTGGGTCATCAAAGTGGAACTTGTGTGCTGGGTCATCAAAGTGGAACTTGTGTGCTGGGTCATCAAGGGAGAACTCTTTTTGTTGGTCTCAAAGGTAAAACGCATTCGCTGGGTCTCGGCCGTTCAAAAGGTGGCAGCAGCTAAAGGGAAGGTGAAAAAAAGGTTTGAGATGAGGGTGAAGTTTAAATGTGTTTGTGCAGTGATGAAGTCAATACAGTAGCCTAATGAAGTCATGCATGATGTACAGTAATGAAGTCATGCATGATGTACAGTAATGAAGTCACAAAAAGGACGCGAGTGATTATATAAAGTCCATGGAGTGTTTATCGTACCTTAGTTCTGGAGACTGATGTTCAATTAAAAAATTTTGAATTCGCCATCATCAACAACCTGGCATTTCTTTTTGTGTTCTTGGAGCGCTTGCACGGCGGAAAGATGACAGACTCACTGCCAAGCATTTCATCTTCGTCTCCAGCGGCCATTACGATGACTTCTTTCGCTGCACACACATCAGCACAAGCACTCAATAGCATCGTCACCATAATCTCCATCATTCTGCTGCCTCCCAACACAATCCTGGAATCCTGGAATGAATATCTGTCGATCTCTTTTTCTGCGCCTCCCCTCTCCCTCGTTTTCTGTATTTGAGTTCATGTTTTATTTCACTTTTCTCTGCAGTTTCACATCTGGATTTTCTTAATCACCAACTCCCAATGGACGAGCAAGAATGTTTACGTTCTGTCACTTTACAAGGGAATTTAAGCGAGTTGATCCATCATTCCTGTGCCTCATGCCGAGCCCACACATCCCCACTTACTGTACGAATTTTAAAATATTAAAACCTCATCTGATGGCCGAGAAGCAAACCATGATGAACTCCTCCGGAGAAGGAAGCTTGAGTCACCTGTCACTGATTGAGAGTGGAATTGTGAAAAAATTAATTTTAATGATCATCCAGGTGTACACTTGACTTCTGTATGGATACATTAACACTCATGCCAGACTTCCACCACATTGGAAGATTTGTTTGGTGCTTGGATGGCTTTGAGTGCAGCAAAATATTGGTTTGTTTTCAACACTTCTGAGGCACAAAGAAAATGGGACACGATGGAGGTGAAGAACGTGCAGCTTCGACAAAGTTTGGAATAATTGGTAATGTAAGGCAAGATTCTTGGCGACTTACGTTCTAACTTGTACGATGGTTTCATGTAGGAGGGTGGTGGAGGAGGGAACGGGCGCCTCTTCTGGGGGGCCTTTGGAAAAACAAAATATGAATGATTAAATACATTGATGTCTTCATCAGTTTGATAACTTGTTCAGGAAAGGACACATCAGAAAATGCATTGATGGAACATGTAATCGATGAAAAGCTTGAATTAGCTGATCCAATCCAATCGAGGGGAGTTAAAATTCTTGGGAATGATCCTTCATGGGGAATGGCTGATCCAATAAGTTAGACTTTCCCAGCAAAATTATAATTACAATTATTTGCACAATTAAGGATATTCCTCTTCATCAAAGGAAGAATTAACAGCAATGTCTGTCAAAGACGAAGTGCCAAATTTATTTCAACTTATCATGTTCATCTTCGGTTGGCTGTGTTTGTCACCTGTATGTTCACTCCAACTTATCCAAAGTCCTGAAGAATGCTTACCTGTTGAAGGTCGTGAATATGGTAGGGCACCTCAGCACCATGCTGCTGCTGTTGCAGCCCTTGATCGACGTGAGGCCTCTGCTCCTGGTGAAATCCCTGAACACCATGTTTCTGTTCACGGTGTTGCTGTTGCTGCCCATAATCACGGCGAGGTGTTTGTGCCTGCTGCAGCCCTTCAACAACATGCTGTTTCGGTTGCTGCTGCTGCAGCCCTTCAACAACATGCTGTTTCGGTTGCTGCTGCTGCAGCCCTTCAACAACATGCTGTTTCGGTTGCTGCTGCTGCAGCCCTTCAACAACATGCTGTTTTGGTTGCTGCTGCTGCAGCCCTTCAACAACATGCTGTTTCGGTTGCTGCTGCTGCAGCCCTTCAACAACATGCTGTTTCGGTTGCTGCTGCTGCAGCCCTTCAACAACATGCTGTTTCGGTTGCTGCTGTTGCAGCCCATTTTCACGGTGAGGCTTCTTTTGTTGCTGATGAGTCCTGCCAACACCGTGGGGTTTCTGTTCAATTCCCACACTTTTCTTTGCTGCCTGCCTTTGCTTCTTTCTTTGTTTTTTCAACAAGAGTTTTTCCTTTGTTTTCACCAGCTGTTCTTCTTCCTGCTTTAGCCGTTGACTCTCATCCCAATTCCGCGACAACTCATTGGCATTCTCATCCCGTAGTTGCTGCCGACGCAGTTTCCATTCACCAACCTTTTGCACAATCATTGCTTCTTCCTCCTCTACCCCAACATTTGATTCCTCCTCCTCCACACAAACACTTGCTTCTACCTCCTCCACACAAACACTTGCTTCTACTTCCTCCACACTAACACTTGCTTCTACCTCCTCTACACCAACACTTGCTTCTAACTCCTCTACACCAACACTTGCTTCTAACTCCTCTACACCAACACCTGCTTCTACCTCCTCTACACTAACACTTGCTTCTACCTCCTCTACACCAACACTTGCTTCTAACTCCTCTACACCAACACTTGCTTCTAACTCCTCTACACCAACACCTGCTTCTACCTCCTCTACACTAACACTTGCTTCTACCTCCTCCACACAAACACTTGCTTCTACTTCCTCCACACTAACACTTGCTTCTACCTCCTCTACACCAACACTTGCTTCTAACTCCTCTACACCAACACTTGCTTCTAACTCCTCTACACCAACACCTGCTTCTACCTCCTCTACACTAACACTTGCTTCTCCCTCTTCTACACCAACACTTGCTTCTAACTCCTCTACACCAACACTTGCTTCTACTTCCTCCACACAAACACTTGCTTCTACCTCCTCCACACAAACACTTGCTCCTACCTCCTCCACACTAACACTTGCTTCTACCTCCTCTACACCAACACTTGCTTCTAACTCCTCTACACCAACACTTGCTTCTAACTCCTCTACACCAACACTTGCTTCTAACTCCTCTACACCAACACTTGCTTCTAACTCCTCTACACCAACACCTGCTTCTACCTCCTCTACACTAACACTTGCTTCTACCTCCTCCACACAAACACTTGCTTCTACTTCCTCCACACTAACACTTGCTTCTCCCTCTACACTAACACTTGCTTCTACCTCCTCTACACTAACACTTGCTTCTACCTCCTCCACACTAACACTTGCTTCTCCCTCTACACTAACACTTGCTTCTACCTCCTCTACACTTACACTTGCTTCTACCTCCTCTACACTAACACTTGCTTCTCCCTCTGCACTCACACTTGCTTCTACCTCCTCTTTCACCTCATGAAATTTCTCAAACGGATCTTTTATTCCCTGATCCGTCACCCTGTGTTTTTCCTGTTCTCTTCGCTTTTGCTCACTTTGCCAAACCTCGTGTTCCCGTGCAAGCGCATCGATTTCCATTTTACAAATCTCTTGCTCCAGTCGATGTGCCTCTTGCTCTCTGCACAACAACTCTTCCTCTTTTCTTGTCTTTGTCTCCACAAATTGTTCTTGCCACACACGATCCTCTTCCACTCTTCGGTGTACCGCTTTCTCCCTTCTCTCAACTTCCCGTTCTCGTTCGCTAACCTCTTCCTCTTGTCGGCGTGTCTCAAGCTCTCTGTGCTTTATCTCCGCTTCTTTTAACGCCTTCATTTTTTCGAATCGAGCCTGCAGTTGTTCGCGCTCCATTCCCTTTTTCCAAATCTGTTTCTCTAATTCCTCCACCATGCACTCACTCTTTAGAACTTCTTGCTCTTTTTGTCGGATCTCAAGCATTCTTCCTGTATGCTCCTGACATACCGATTCCTTCCATTGTACAAATTCCGCATGTTCTTTCTGATCTTCCAGTTGGATTTGCCTCCACTCTGCCACCTTTCTTTCCTTTAGCTTTTCATCATGACTTTTCATCTGCTCTTCCTCATCTGTTTTCCTTATTTCCTCTTCCTTGCTTTTCATTTGCTGTTCTTCCTCTATTTTCTTCTGCTTTTCTTTCTCTTTCATCCATACCTCTTCCTCATATCTATGTTGCACATCCATTTCCTGCACCTGTTGCTCTCTGAGCTGAACTAATAGCTTTCTTTCTTTCAGTTCTTCTTCTTTACGAAACAACTTTTCACGCCTTTCCTGCACTTTTTCTTTCTCTCTCAGCCACAACTTTTTTCGCTTTAATTGTTGTTCCTGCGAATCTTGTTTAGCTAACAATGCATTTCTTTCTTTTATTATTCGATCCAGCTGTTTCTTTACTTCCTGCATCTCCATTACTTCCGTTTCTTGAACCTCCTCAGGCAATGGCTGCTCTTTCTTCCCCATTTTTTTCTGCAAATGTCTCCGGCCACATCGAAAACTGCAAGAAACAAAGACGGTACTTGTCAGTTTGAGCTAAAATCAAGTGCGGCATCTATTATATAATGTGAAGTGTGGTGTCTGCCTATGCATTTATATGGTCGCGCGTTCAGCTGTCCCCCGTTTCCGGCGGTGGCTTTCCACGCTGCGTTTGAAAAGCTCCGCATGCAGGCAAAGTTCAACATTCAACCAGAAGAAATGCATGATACCAAACGAGATACATTACCTTCACAAAGTATTCACACCCCTTGACTTTTTCACATTTTATGTTACAGCCTGAATTCAAAATGGATTAAATAGAGATTTTTTTGTCACTGATCTTCACATTTTACCCCATAATATCAAAGTGGCATTTTTAAAATTGTCTACAAAATAATTTAAAAGGAAATACAGAAATATCTAATTTACATAATTATTCAACTGAGTCACTACTTAGTAGAAGCTCCTTTGGCAGTGATTACAGCTTCAAGTCTTCTTGCATATGTCTGTATCAGCTTTGCACATATGGATTTGGGGAGTTTCTCCCATTCTTCCTTGAAGATTTGCTCAAGCTGCATCAAGTTGGATGGAGAGCGTCGGTGAACAGCAATCTTTAAGTCATTCCACAGATCCTCAATGGGATTCATGTCTGGGCTTTGGCTGGGCCACTCAATGACTTTCACATTCTTGTTCTAAAGCCATTCCAGTGTTGCTTTGGCTATATGTTTGGGGTCATTGTCCTGTTGGAACGGAAATCAGGTTTTGGTCAGGTCAGTCTTTTGGGACTGCCACTGGTAACATGTAACCCAGTGCTACCTGCCGCATGGTCAGGTTATCGGTGACTAAACCGACACCCATCACTGGCTTTGTTAATGGGGAGGGTGACTGTGACACCCTGACAGGACCAAAAACAACACCTGGCAAAGGGCGGATGAGCTCCCATAGGACGCCAATGGCAATCCAGTTAGGAGACGGTGTCTCCAAAAAACACCCATCTAGTTTGGACCGGTTCAAGTCACACCAAAGACTTTTAAAATGGTACGTGCTGCTTCCTTGCTTGAGAAGGATAGGGCACTGATAATGCTCATCGGTTTGCATTGATGAGGAGGAGGAAATTTCTCAAGGAAATGCCCTGCTGAGTACAGTGAGAAAAGCGGCGCCCTTGTTATGACGTCTCTGGTATCCAGAGTATCCCGGCAAGTGACGGTAACTCTTTTAAGTGTTTGTCTCGTCAGCATGTCTGTGTGTGTGTGTGTGTGTGTGTGTGTGTGTGTGTGTGTGTGTGTGTGTGTGTGTGTGCGTGTGTGCGTCAGCTCTATTACAAGCCTTAGCCCAAGTATAATAAAATAAATCTTCGCCACAGTCTAAGCTCTAAGGTATTTTGCAGTCTGAACTCCGAAGCAAGTTCTCCTCAAGGATTTGATTGTGCTTCGCTCCTGTCTTTGTTCCCTCTATCCTTACAAGTCTCCCAGTCCCTCACGATGACAAAGCACCCCATAACATGATGCTGCCACTACCATGCCTCACGGAAAGAATGGTATAAGATTGGCGATGAGCTGTGCTCGGTGTAGTAGCGCTTTCCATTCAGGCCAAAGAGTTAAATTTTCTTCTCATCAGACCACAGAATATTTTGCCTCATACTCTCAAGTCTTTCACCTGCCTTTTTGCAAACTCCCAGCATGCTGTCATGTTCCTTTTTCTCAGGAGTGGCTTCCGTCTGTCCACTCTCCCATAAAGCCTAGATTTGTGAAGTGCTGCAGAGATTGTTGTCCTTCCGGCAGGTTCTCCCATCTCAGTCCAGGAACTCTGTAGTTCTGTCAGAGTGGTTATTGGGTTATTGGTCACCTTCCTGACCAAGGTCCTTCTCGCCCGGGTACCCAGTTTGGTCAGACGGCCAGCCCTAGGAAGATTCTGAGGAGTTCCATATTTTTTCCATTTCCGAATGATGGAGCTCACTGTGCCATTGGTAACTTTCAACTCTAGAAATTGTTTGTACCCTTCCCCAGATCTCTGCCTCCTCACAATTCTATCTCGGAGTTCTACGGAAAGTTCCTTGGACTTCATGCACTGGCGTCACGAGAGGGGTGCGGGGGGGGGGGGGGGGGGGGGAGGAGGGGGGGGGGGACACTATCAGAGGGGGTGACACCAAATTTTTGCAGTGTTTCAGCAGAAATTTATTAATTTATATAAAAATATTGTGGTGCTGTGCACACACGATTCGTTTGCCAAGAAGGTAGGCCACAACGCGTTGTCCAAACTGAAATGCTTTATTAACAGCTCGCACGTAAGCACGGGGCGGGCTCGACTATCGAGCCCGCATATATGTCCCGAGGCCACGCCTTGCCCCCGGGCGTGGCCGGTCGGCCGAAAGGCGGGGCATGTCCTCAGTTCCACCTTGCGCCTCGTGATGCCTTCGCTCCGGGCGTGGCCCGAGCTGCGCTTCCACCCCCGGACGCTCGCGCCACCCACTAGTGCGCGGAATTATTGCCCATTGACAATCTGTCCGCCACACGCGCCCCCCCAGAATTCCCGCGCACCTGAAGGGTGAGCTTGCGGGGAAGCCGGATGACCCGGCTGAAACGCCCTCTGGCGATGCGTGCAGGGCTGGGGGGTAGCGGGACGGCAGGGTGCCGGGGGTCTGACCGCCGGGGGGCGGCCTCGACGCGGAGGCAGAGCTGCTTGCGGGGGGTGGTCCAGATCGAGGTGGGCCGGCTTGAAGCAGTCCACGGAGATACGATCCGGAGTACCATCGATGTCCACGGTGAAATGCTTGTCCCCGGTCTCCAGCACGCGGAAGGGCCCGTCGTACGGGGGCCACAGTGGTGCCCGGTGGGCGTCGTGCCGGACGAAAACGTACTCCGCCGTGTGAAGCTCCGGGGCGACGTGGGAGGACGGGCAACCGTGGTGTGCCGTCGGCACCGGGGTGAACCTCCTGGTGGTCTCCTGCAGGGTGGAGCACTGTTGCGCCGCGGACCAAGGAGCCGTGGAGTCGGGGATAAATTCGCCCGGTACCCGCAGCGGTTGTCCGAAGACCAGCTCCGCCGAGGACGCGCGCAGGTCGTCCTTGGGTGCCGTACTGAGGCCCAGCAGGATCCAGGGGAACCTGTCGGCCCAGCTGCCGTTGCGGAGGCTGGCCCGGAGCGCGGCCTTCATTGAGCGATGAAAGCGCTCGCACAGGCCGTTGGCCTGGGGGTGGTAGGCCGTGGTGCGGTGCAGCTTGACGCCGAGCCCTTGTGCCACCGCTCCCCAGAGCTCCGAGGTGAACTGGGGGCCGCGGTTGGACGAGATGTCCGAGGGGGCACCGAACCGGGCAACCCACGTGGCGATGAAGGCTTGCGCGACGTCAGCCGTAGCCATCGCCGCCAATGGCACGGCCTCCAGCCACCGGGTGGTGCGGTCCACCATGGTGAGGAGGTGGGTGAACCCCCGCGAGGGGGGCAGAGGTCCCACCAAGTCGACGTGGACATGGCCGAACCGACGCTCGGGCACCGTAAACGGGGCCAACGGGGCCTGGGTGTGGCGGTGGACCTTTGCACGCTGGCACGCGAGGCACGTCCTGGCCCAGTCGCGGACGTTCTTCCTGAGGCCATGCCAGACGAACTTCGCTGCGACGAGATTCTGGGAGGCCTTCGTGCCCGGGTGAGACAGGCCGTGGATGGCGTCAAAAACCGGGCGCTGCCAACCAGCGGGCACGATGGGGCGAGGCCAGCCGAGGGAGACATCGCACAGGAGGGCAGTGCCCATGACGTCGAACAGCACCTCGGTGACTCGGAGGCCCGTGACGGCGGTCCGCAAGGCCTGGACGTCGGAGTCGGCGGTCTGGTCCTCCGCCATCCGGGCATAGTCGATCCCGAGGTGGACCGCATGTGCGACGGACCGGGAAAGGCAATCCGCCACCGGGTTGTCCTTACCCGCGACGTGATGGATGTCCGTCATGTACACGGACACGGCAGAGAGGTGACGTTGCTGCCGGGCCGACCATGGCTCGGTGACCTTGGCCATCGCGAAAACAAGGGGCTTGTGATCGACGAAAGCCGTGAACGGGCGGCCCTCGAGCAGATGGCAGAAGTGTCGGACCGCCAAGTGGAGCCCGAGCAGCTCGCGGTCGAAGGTGCTGTAGCGGCGTTCATGCGGGCGAAGCTGCCGGCTAAAAAACGCCAGTGGCTGCCAAGCACCACTCACCCACTGCTCGTGCACCGCGCCCACCGCGTAGTCCGATGCGTCGGTGGTGAGGGCGATTGGTGCATCCGGCGCCGGGTGCGCCAGCATGGTGGCGTTGGCCAAGGCCAGCTTTGCGCCCGCAAACGCCGCGGCCATCGGCTCCATCCAGGCGATGTCACCTTTGCCCGGCTTCCCCCGGAGGGCCTCGTGCAGGGGGCGCAGGAGCTGGGCGACGCGGGGCACGAAGCGGTGATAAAAATTCACCATGCCCAGGAATTCCTCGAGTCCTTTGATCGTGTGGGGGCGCGGGAAACTCCTGACCGCCTCCACCTTGGCCGGTAAAGGGATGGCCCCATGCCTGGTGATGCAGTGCCCCAAGAAGTCGATGGCGGTGACGCCGAAACGGCACTTCGCAGGTTGATTATCAGGCCATGCTGGCCCAGGCGTTCGAAGAGCGTGCGGAGGTGGAGCAGGTGCTCCTCCCGGGACGTGCTCGCGACTAGGATGTCGTCCAGGTAGATGTAGATGAAAGGTAAATCGCGCAAGACGCTGTCCATGAGCTGCTGGAACGCCTGGGCTGCATTTTTCAACCCAAAAGGCATCCGCAGGAACTCAAAGAGGCCGAAAGGGGTGATGACGGCCGTCTTTGGTAAGTCGTCCGGTTGTACAGGGACCTGGTGCTAGCCCTGGATGAGGTCCACCTTGGAGAAAACGGTCATGTTTGCCAACCGGGCGGAAAAGTCCTGAATATGCAGGACCGGGTAGCGGTCGGGGGTGGTGGCGTCGTTGAGCCGGCGGTAGTCACCGCACGGCCGCCATCCGCCGCCGGGCTTGGGCACAATGTGCAGAGGAGAGGCCCATGCGCTGTTGGAGCGCCGTACGATGCCCAGCCGCTCCAGCGTGGCGAACTCCTCTTTCGCCACAGCGAGCTTCGTGGGGTCGAATCGGCGCGCCCGGGCGTAGACCGGTGGTCCGACGGTGGGGATATGGTGCTCCACCCCATGTTTGACGGCCACCGCTGAAAAGGTGGGCCGCGTGAGTGCCGGGAAACTGGCGAGGAGGCGGGTAAACTCGTCCGCTGCCGGAAGCGTACAGACTAACCTTGCCGGGACGGCACCATTCAGCAAGCCGCTTGGCAAGCCGCTCGGTGAGCCGCCAACGAGCCGCTCAGCGAACAAGCGAGCGAGCTGAAGGTTTCGGCCTGGACGAGACGTCGACGTTTAACGTCCACCAACAGCCCATGCGCACAAAGGAAGTCCGCACCGAGCAGAGCCATTGGCACGCTGGCGGTAACGAAAGACCACTGGAAGTGCTGCCCTCCAAACCGCAGTGAGAGACAACGCTTCCCGAATGTGCGGATGGGTGTTCCGTTGGCTGCAAGCAAGGTGGGGCCCCGGCCCGCGGCTTGCTTGTCGGACGCGGAGGCAGGGAGGACGCTTACCTGCGCTCCCGTGTCGCACAGAAAACGACGACCAGACGAGGTGTCTGTGATGAACAGGAGGCTGCCGGAATGGCCGACGCTCATGGCCGCAAGTGAGTGCCGGCCCGGTTGTTTCCCGACGCGTCGAAAGAACACGGCTGGCGGCACGTTCTAGCCTTGCGGCCGAACCTGGCATGATAGTAGCACCAGGTTTGCGGTGGTGCCGGCCGCGTCGGCCATGCCGGCGGCGGTGGTGGTGGCGGCAGCGGTAGTGGGCGGGGCGTAGCAGCGGCCACGAGGGAAGCAGGGGGTGCTGTAGCCTCCGCACCGGGATCCACTACGGCAGCACCGTACACCGACCGCGTGTCGCAGGCCACAAAAAATTTGTCGGCCTCTCCGGCCAGGGAGCGGGGTTCCGTTAATTGCGAACCGGCCAGCGCGAGCCGCACCTGCACAAGTAGCTGGCAGAGGAAAAGCGCTCGGAACAGGAAATCTGGGCGCTGGTCTCCAAGAAGGGACAGCATAAAATCCATCCGAACGGACGGTCGTGCGTCGCCGAGGGCGGAAGGTCCAGGAGGAGGTCGGCGCGTTCGACCTCCGTGAGCCTGAACGTGGCGAGGAGGAGACGTTTGAGCGCCGCGTACTTGTGGTCGCCCGGCGGGCGCCGAAGGATGGACACGACGCGGGCGGCATTGCCGGGCCCGAGGGCGGCGGCCACGTGGTAGTACATGGTCTCGTCCACCGTGATGCCCCGGAGCTGGAATTGAGCTTCGGCCTGCACAAACCAAACGTCGGCTTGCGCTTCCCAGAACTCCGGGAGTTTGACGGCGACAGCGTTGGTAGCCAACGTTCAGGGGCTACGTTGGTTGGTAGCCAACGTTTGACAGCGACAGCGTTCAGGGGTCAGCTACGGCTGAACCAGTCGGGGTCACCAGTGTGGTGCTGTGCACACACACGATTCGTTTGCCAAGAAGGTAGGCCACAACGCGTTGTACAAACTGCAATGCTTTATTAACAGCTCGCACGTAAGTACGGGGCGGGCTCGACAATCGAGCCGGCATATATGTCCCGAGGCCACGCCTTGCCCCCGGGCGTGGCCGGTCGGCCGAAAGGCTGCGCATGTCCTCAGTTCCTCCTTGCGCCTCATGACGCCTTCGCTCTGGGCGTGGCCCGAGCTGCGCTGCCACGCCCAGACGCTCGCGCCACCCACTGGTGCGCGGAATTATTGCCCATTGACAATGTGTCCGCCACAATATCCCTGTAGTTAGTTATAACAACAAAAACATTTTCCGTAAGCCCAGCTTACATCTATCAATATACCTACAAGGCTAAAACTCCATGCTAATTTGCTTTTTGAACCTTCTAATACGCTCCGGTCAGAGCGGTCATTATTACCCAATTACAATGATGCTTCGAATCACGTGGTTTCGTCTGCACGTGCCACAAGCACGCGCTGTTTTTGTTGCCGCTGGTGTTTTTATAGTCGCTGCTTTTGTCAAATTTTCTGCTGTTTTAGCTACAATATTGTGGTAATTAGTATTTGTGAACCTATATCAATAACTTTTTTGAGAATGAAGTAGTAATTAAAGGAAAAGAAGGAGAAAATAAAAAAGGCTTCCACTTATTTACGAATAATGTTGAAACTAATAATGTTGTAATTCAATGTGGAAAGATTTTACAAAACAATTTTGTTGTTAGTATTCATATAATCAAAGAAATATTACTGTAATGACTGCCAACCAGATGAGTTTTCATAACCAAGCAAACCTTTCATTTCGGTTTTGCCATGCTAAAGGTTATGGCGGTGTAGCAGCTGTGGGAATGAGGTTTTAACGGTGGTTCACACCTTGTTTTTCTTAACAGCACTTTACATATTGATTTTGTGACGTACACCGGCAACATTACATTAGGCCCCATAGCTATTTCCATCTTTTAATTAGTGAAGTCTTTGTAAGTTTCACGATCTGGAGCACGATCATGTGCAAGTGCATGTGGTGACGCGATTTGTAGCGGCCATGTTTGGTCTACGAACCGGAGAACATCGTGCTGAGAGTGAACACTGAAGTCTTGCGTGAGATTAATTAAGGATCCATAGTTGGTATGTAATAAGTAATCTCATTCGTTTCCTTGATACATAAAACGTTTATCACAATGGTCGTTTAAAGGACATTTGTTTCTATAAATGGAAGAATTCGATTTGAGGTGTAATCATTGTTAACGTTCCTTATTCGCCATTGCTGTTTTCTCGTACAGAACGACAAGAAGTGTAGTTGTTTGTATCGAAGCAGAAATTGTGAATTGCAATTTCTGTAGCTTGTAATGAGATCTGTCGGTAATTTCATGCTCGTCTCATGTAGTTTCTTTCACGGAGCCAACGAATAAACGGCTTTGTACGAGACCCAAGGTTTCCTGAGATCTCATTTGCGCAGTGCTCCTCTAGCTCTATTACATAACCTGAACCTTTACGCTTACAATTACAGTTAAGGAATTTATAACTATATTTATCACATATTATTCTATATTTTTACAACTATATATTTTGTTTGAAATATTGCTAATTTGTCTTATTTATTTTTTGTGCAGGGATATTCTATCATGCCACATGGAGTGCATAAATCAATATCAAAGAGGCCAAGTGGATGTCAGCAAAGGAAAGCAAAAGAGGCAAGAATTACATCATTCAAAACACTTGCTGGATCCATGCTTCAATATGTCAAAAGACCGGATGATGGCCAGGG
The DNA here is from genome assembly GCF_964187855.1 of Myxine glutinosa. Classification (NCBI taxonomy): domain Eukaryota; kingdom Metazoa; phylum Chordata; class Myxini; order Myxiniformes; family Myxinidae; genus Myxine; species Myxine glutinosa. The sequence goes on from NC_136269.1 coordinate 98,549,223, forward strand.
TTCATCAAAAGACACTGCTCGTCAGTCTCCAATTGATGAAGCTGATTCTTCTGATGCTAGCATGCATTCTGCAGAACAGCAAGGAGTGGAAATGGCAGAATTTGAAGCAGAAGAGAGTGCTGAAAGTGACTCTAGCCATGATACTGTAAATGAGATGAGTGACGTCAAGGAGAAAGATTTGCAAATTTTATGTGATGTTTCTTTCTGGGAGATACCAGTTCCAGATCATTTTCGGGTTGAAATCATCAAAAGGGGAAGTGCTTTTTTCCAGAACAAAGATGGGCCTTTCAGTGTTGCGGCAAGGCAAGATGCAAAAGCAAAGGGAGATGTGCGCCAGCTTTCAAAAGAGTGGTTTTACAAGGTGATTCCAAATGGTGAGAAAATTCTGCGGTCATGGATGGTTCACTCACTCGTCAGCGAGAATTTATACTGTTTTTGCTGCCGACTGTTTGCCGTTAGTGCCACAGATACGACATCCAAATTTGTGACTGGGTTTCAGAAGTGGTGGAAACTGAGCCTGAAAGTACATAACCATGAGACATCCGAAGAGCACCTACGTTGCCTTGAAAAGTGGAAAACATTGGCAGCAGGACGGAGGCTGCACAAAACCATTGACGCTGAAACTATTGCTTTGATGGAAATGGAGAAGAAAAAGTGGAGGGACATCTTGCACAGATTGCTTGATATCACATTGTTTCTTGCCAAGCAGAATCTGGCATTCCGTGGCCACAAGGAAGATGAATCTTCATTGAATAAAGGGAACTTTCTTGAGATGGTTGAGATGCTTTCAAAATATGATCCAGTGCTGAAAGAGCACCTAATGAGATTAAAACGCAGCACATGTAAACTTAAAGTATCAGTCTCTTACCTTGCACCAAAAACTTAGAATGAGTTTACAAGTGCCCTGGCAAATCATGTGAAGGAGAAGCTTGTCATGGACATAAAGTCTGCGAAGTACTTTGGGATCATGTTCGACAGCACACCTGACATATCACATACTGACCAGATGTCCGAAGTGATCAGATATGTAAAAATCAACAATAGGAACGTTGAAGTGAAAGAAGTATTTCTAGGATTCTATTTTTATTACTGAAAATAAGAGGCCGATGCTTGAGTGCATTGATCGCTTTCATTCTGAACTCCAGATAAGATCAAGAGCCATCAAAGAAGTAGCAGCCATGTTTTAGGCTGTTCAAGTGAAGAGTCTCATATCTGCCACTGAAGAAGAGTTAAAGGTGTCCATTCCAAAATTGACCACTTTCTATGATGAGGTATCCGAGAGTGAGCTTTTAATAGAAATACAATTTTAATAGAAATTTTAATTTTTTTAAAGAAACAATTGAGAAACAAACAAACAAACAACAAACAAACAATTTTAAGAAACAATTTTTTAAGAAACAATTTTAATAGAAATAAATGTTAGCTCTTTCACGAGCCTCGATTCAGTATACAAAAAAACCCCCCAAAAAAAACAAAAAAAAAACCTTCACTCTTTCATTCCTCTTTTCTCCCGCCTCTGGAACAAACTCCCACACTCCCTTCAATCCCACACCTCCCTTCAGGTCTTTAAAACAGCTGTTCACCACCATCTCTTATCTTCCCCCATCCAAAACCTTGATCTTTTCTACCCCCTCTAATTCACCCCAGATCCACCTTGTTTGAAATTCCAACTTCTTTCCTGGAAGTCCTGGCAGTGTCCATATGTTTTATACCTCTCCCACCCGCACCCCCTTCCCATGCATCCCCGCCCCCAAAGCCCTCTCCCTCCCACAGATCTCTCGATGTCTCCATGTCTCTCGGTCCCTGCTCTCAAATGTTGTGTTTGTGTCCTTCCCCCTCTCTCCCCATCTTGTCTACCGCTCCCGATGTTATATGTTTTATGTGTCGGTTTGTCTTTCTGTGTGATTAATGTTCGCTCTTTCACGAGCCTCGATCTTGTATACAAAAAAAAATAATAATAATAATAATACCAAGGCTGAGAAGGCACCTGAAAGCAGCAGAGATTGATCTGGAAGAAGCCAAATATTGGGCAACATTAGACGTTTTGACATTCATAGCTGAATGGGACTTCGTAGAATCTCTCCCAATCCTTTCACAACAACAACAACAACAACATGCATTTTAAGGCCATTTTCCCTGCTAGAGCGGGGGTTAGCCTTGCGGTCCCCATGACAATCTTCTCCATCTTGCCCTATTTTCTGCATCTCTCCTTGTTAACCCCCTTGCCCGCATTTCTTCTTCCACCATCTTTAGCCAAGTCTTTCTCGGTCTTCCCCGTCTCGTCTCGTCTACTTCCTTCTACATTCATTTCCATCACTCTTCTCAACCAGTCACTTTCATCCTTCCTCAACACATGACCAAACCATCTCGACCTGTTCCTCTTCACAACATCAATCACAGGCTCTATTCCCGTCATTTTTCGCAATTCATCATTTGTCTTCCTCTCTCTCAACGATACTCCGCACATCCATCGAACCATTCGCATTTCCACCCTTTCCAACCTTCGTTGCTGCTATACGTTCATTACCCATGTCTCGCTCCCATAAATCATAACACTTCTCACACATGCAGCATACACCTTTCCCTTCAGCTTCAACGACACTCCCCTCCTCATCAGCACGCCACTCAGTTCCCGAAACGTCTTCCATGCACATCTCACTCTAGCAACCGTTGCCGAGTCTGATCCACCTTCTCCATTCAGCATGTCTCCGAGGTAGCAAAATGTTTTCACACCTTCCAGCTTCACGCCGTCTCCAAGATCCAACTCAACATTTCCTCCATCTGCAGCTCCCTCTGTGCACACCTTACATTTGAATGTAGCTGCCACACTGGTTAATGACCCTCTCAGACCACTACATTTTTGATGAACACACTCAGCGCCCATTGTACATTGAATGGAGTTCACTCCGACACCCTTCCTGCACACAGCACAGGGCCACTTCCCAGTTCTTTCCACCTCACCACATGCTTTACCACTTGCCATCACCTTTATCTTTCCGATATTCACCTTCAGACCTTTTATCTCAATACATTCCTTCCACTTGTTCATCTTTTCCTTCAGTCCATCCATACTTTGCGCAATCAACACCAGATCATCTGCATACAACAACTCCCACGGTAAACCCTCCTTTACGTTCTGAGCCAGCACCTCCATCACAGCTACAAATAGTAGTGGACTTAGTACCGACCCCTGATGCACTCCCACCTTCACCTCAAACTCACCACTGTTCCCGTCCTTCGTCCTTACAGCTGTGCGCGCTCTTTTGTACATTGCCATCACTACTCTGATCAACCATTCCTCCACTCCTAACTTCCTCATTGCCCATGTCAATAGTTTGCGTGGAACCCGATCGAATGCTTTCTCCAGATCAACAAACCCAAGAAACAACTTCTGCCTCTTCTCCATGTACTTCTCCTGCAACTGCCTCACAATAAAAAGCGCGTCTGTCGTTCCTCTTCCTGGCATAAATCCAAACTGCATTTCGTCGATCTTCACTTTCTTCCTTATCCTCCTCTCCAACACCCTTTCCAATACCTTCATTCCATGCTCCAATAACTTTACCGCTCGGTACAAGCCACACTCTAGAGCAGGGGTCGGCAACCTTTTTGACATGAAGTGCCAGTTTGAAATGTTCTTGTTAATTAGTGTGCCATATCAACATTAAGTTTAACATTAAGTTTAATTATGACACCACATCAAAAAAATATTTCCAACAGACATGGAATTTTATTCCATCCATATAGGCTGCATGCATTAAAAAAAAAAAAAACCCCACCTTTTAGAGGCCATTTTTCCCCGCAAGCGGGGGTTGGCCTTTTTCGGGAACTGTGGTTGTTGTTGTTTTTCGGTCCCCTTTTTGAAGCAATGTTTTACGGCCGGATGCCCTTCCTGACGCCAACCCTTTTTGCCGCCTTTAACGACAAGCAGGGAATTACCAGTGAACTGGTACTCAATTTGCCGACCTCGGAAGGATGACAGGCTGAGTCAACCCCCCTGGCGTTAATTCAGCGATTGACCGGGATTCGAACCCAGGATCCTAGGATCCTAAGCCGGCACCCTAGCCGCTAGCCCAACACCAGGGACTCATAGGCTGCATGCATAGCAACAACATTTTAAAGAAACATTTATCTCTCATAATCAGGACATTGTAATGATCATTTTATCATTGTAAAATTAGTCCCCAATGAGGTTACAAATTATATGCATGGACCCCATTTCAAAACACTGCTTTCAGAAACTCATTTACAAAGTATTGCATTGGAAACAAATGTCAAAAATCTTTGATTTCATCTTTCATCTTTCATCAATCATCTTTGATTATTATTCCAGTAAAATAATTTGGAATTGGAATGGTGACTCTGCTCTGATCCATCTGCACCATCACACCGGAATACTGTTATACTGTTATAGTGCAACACACACAACAGCCAATGGCTGTTCAAGAGGCGATTTGGCATGCAGCGGAGAGGGCACTGCTTTCGCCAGTGTGCCAATGATTACACTGCCGCGTGCCAATGGTGGCACGCATGCCTAAGGTTGCCGACCCCTGCTCTAGAGGGTCACCTTTCCCCTTGTATAGAGGGACGAGGGTACTCAGTTCCCAATCCACTGGAATGCGGCCTTCTTTCACCGCCAGATTTTTTTTTTTTTTTTTTTTCTATACTGAATTGAGGCTCGTGAAAGAGCTGACAACCGCGAGGGAAAGACAAAGACAGTACATGGGGACCGCGAGGGAAAGACAGTACATGGGGACCGCGAGGGAAAGACAGTACATGGGGACCGCGAGGGAAAGACAAAAACAGCACATGGGGACCGCGAGGGAAAGACAAAGACAGCACATAGGGACCGCGAGGGAAAGACAAAGACAGTACATGGGGACCGCGAGGGAAAGACAAAAACAGCACATGGGGACCGCGAGGGAAAGACAGTACATGGGGACCGCGAGGGAAAGACAAAAACAGCACATGGGGACCGCGAGGGAAAGACAGTACATGGGGACCGCGAGGGAAAGACAGTACATGGGGACCGCGAGGGAAAGACAAAAACAGCACATGGGGACCGCGAGGGAAAGACAAAGACAGCACATAGGGACCGCGAGGGAAAGACAAAGACAGTACATGGGGACCGCGAGGGAAAGACAAAAACAGCACATGGGGACCGCGAGGGAAAGACAGTACATGGGGACCGCGAGGGAAAGACAGTACATGGGGACCGCGAGGGAAAGACAAAGACAGTACATGGGGACCGCGAGGGAAAGACAGTACATGGGGACCGCGAGGGAAAGACAGTACATGGGGACCGCGAGGGAAAGACAAAAACAGCACATGGGGACCGCGAGGGAAAGACAAAGACAGCACATAGGGACCGCGAGGGAAAGACAAAGACAGTACATGGGGACCGCGAGGGAAAGACAAAAACAGCACATGGGGACCGCGAGGGAAAGACAGTACAGGAGGACCGCGAGGGAAAGACAAAAACAGCACATGGGGACCGCGAGGGAAAGACAAAGACAGTACATGGGGACCGCGAGGGAAAGACAGTACATGGGGACCGCGAGGGAAAGACAGTACATGGGGACCGCGAGGGAAAGACAAAAACAGCACATGGGGACCGCGAGGGAAAGACAAAGACAGTACATGGGGACCACGAGGGAAAGACAAAGACAGCACATGGGGACCGCGAGGGAAAGACAAAGACCAAAGATTACAGATCTCTGTCATGCTCTTCACACCCCAACTTCCTGCTGCCTTCAACATATCTCCCACAACTCCCGTCGGCCCTCCCGCTTTTCTACTCTTCATTGCTTTTATCGCTTCCTCAACTTCCTTCTCAGTTATCGTCTCTGTCGGTCCTAAAACTATGTTGCCTTCCTCAACTTCAAACTCTCTATGTTGCCATCCCAATCATTCTCTGTATTCAACAGCATTTGCATATATCTTTTCCATCTTCCTTTAATTCCATCTGGGTCCACAACGATTTGTCCCACTTCATCCTTCAAGCAACTCACCCCCATCACATCACACCTCTTTCGCGATCTGCTTTGCAATCCTGAATACTGCTCTCTGACCCTCTTCCGAACCCAAGCGTTCTCCGAACATTCTCCTACATGCCTCCTGCGCCTTTGCTACCTCTTTCTTTGCAGCCTTCTTGGCTGTCTTATAACTTTCATGCTCTGCTGTTTCTGCTCCCGGACCCTTCGCCTTCTGCCACTCCTTGAACTTCTTCCTCTTCTCGTCAATCCTCTTTCCAACTTCGTCATCCCACCACCATGTTTCCGAGTGCCTCAGTGGTCCTTTTGTCCATCCACATACCTCACCAACGGCTCCCAACAGACTAGCTTTCATTGACATCCAACCACTTTCAAGCTCAACCACATCATCCTCTACCCTACTCAGCCTCTCTTTTAATGCCTCCCTTACTGTCACCTCTTTCAACCTCCACACCTTCATTCTCTGTTGGTACTTCACCCGCCGAGCTCTCCTCGCACCTTTCACCCTTATGTCGCAGACACAAGTGGTGGTGTGAAACAGCCTCCTCCCCCGGGATCACCTTTGTGTCCCGGAGGTGCCCCCTATCTCGCCTACGCACCATCAGGTCGTCAACGGTTGTCGTCAACCCACCTGACGTGTATGTAACAAGCTTATTATCCTCTTTCTGGAACTGAGTATTACAAATCAACAAATCAGCTCCATCAGCAAACTCCAAAATCCTTTCACCTTCATTTCTCACACCATATCCGTAACCCCCATGAACTCCCTCAAAACCATCCATACTCCTTCCCACATGTCCATTTAGGTCTCCTCCTACCACAACAACTTCCTCATCTTTCACATTTTCCATCAGCTCCTCTATCGCACACCAGAACTTGTCCTTCTCTTCATCGCTCCGACCAACCTGCGGAGCATATCCCGAGATGACGTTCACCAAGAGCTTTCCAATCATCATTTTCACCATCATCAACCTATCACTCACTCTAGTCACACTCACCACACTGTCTACAAACTCCTTAGAAAACAGGACACCAACACCATTCATGCCCTCCAGGCACCCTTGCCACACAAACTTGTATTTCTGTCCCTGCCTACCCTTCACCATTCTCACACCACTTCCCTTCCATCTCGTCTCTTGCACACAACATATGTCCACTCTTCTTCTGACCAATACTTCCACCACTTCTCCTGATCTCCCTGTCATTGTCCCTACATTCCATGTCCCAAACCTCAGAAACTGATCTCCACTTCGGGCTGTACCCTGCCCATATGTAGTTGTAATTGTCATGGTTCTCTTTTTGAGGCAATGTTTTTATGGCCGGATGCCCTTCCTGACGCCAACCCTCTTAGTCGTCTCTTACGACACGCAGGGATACGGTGTACCTATTCTAATCCAGGGTACACACTGGGAAACGTTTAAAACATGGAAATTCTGGGGGGGGGGGGGAGGGGGGCATCACGCCTGCGGGGGGCCCGTCAGCACCACGCCACGTTTGCCCGGTCAGCACCACGGCGGCCCGGTCAGCACCACATCCTTGGAAAGGACTTCGATGCTGTGGAGAGATCGAAGCAAGCCTCCTTGCTCGAGCGGACCGGAAGCGGAAGTCCATATATATAAGCACATATATATAATGTGCACATATATATAAGGATATAATATATTATATCATAATATATATTTTGCATATTGTGGGCTTTCACAAAAAAAAAAAAAAATACTAGCAAGTAACGGCGGGGTAGCAGAAAAGGAGGTGGGTTTGAGAGGTTGGGGTATTAAATCAAGCCTCTCAAAATATCAGCACCACACACCACGTTGGCCCGGTCGGCCCAGAGCCTGGCGTGAAGTCCAAGGACATCAGCACGTCATCCGAAAACAGCTCCGGTTGGTGCGAACCACTCGGTCCCAACCCTTTCACGAAGACTAAAATTATTTCTGACGATCTGTGTGTCTGTGGCTTCATGTGAGAGGAGCTTTTCAAAGCTGAAACTTATAAAGAACTATTTACGATCTACCATGGGACAGTCAAGGCTTTCCGATCTTGCGATATTATCAATTGAAAGTGAGTTGGCGAAAGGCATTGATTTCGACGAAGTGATTCACAAGTTCGCAGCTTTTAAGGCCAGGAAAGGAAAGTTCTGAATTAGTCGAGATGTTCACCAAGTGCTGAAATGCTTGTGTATTTGTTCCTGTTTATTTTTATGGTATTATTTCATTTATGAGTATATTTCCATATGCATTTGTCTACAAGTTCGACATTATTTGGGCCGTTATTGATGATGCAAACCTAATCCATTAATGTATCTCATGCAACAATAAAGTTTAACGTTAAAATCGACTTAATTTTGATGTAGTTCTTAAACGTTTTTACATCGAATTCTGTTGTTTTCTTACCGAATTTAACCACATGAAACGATGTAAATGTAAATACATTTAGGCTGTGCGTATGATATTGTAATTTAAAGGTGTAATTTTAATTTTGCTAGTTGTTTATGTCACTACTATTGCCATTACATTCAGTGATATACGGGAATTACGATTTACGAGTAACATTAGCACAAAAAACATTACGAAGGATTCTGTATGGTCTGGTACGGGAGGAGGTCATGGGGGGGGAGGGGTGACACCAACCCGAGTGACGCCACTGACTTCATGGTCGATTTTCTGCTCTGACATGAACTGTTAACTGGGGGACTTTTATAGAAAGGTGTGTTTCTTTCTAAATCATGTCCATTCTATTGAATTGGCCACAGGTGGACTCCAATCAACTTGTAGAGACAACTCGATGATGATCAAAGGAAATGGGATGCATCCGAACTCAATTTGGAGTGTCATAGCAAAGCAGTTGATGAATACTTGTTGACTCGATACATTTCAGCTTTTCATTTGTTATTATTTTGTAAAGATTTCTATTTAAAAAAATGACACTTTGATGTTATGGGGTATTATTTGTAGATCGGTGATAAAAAAAACAAACAATTTAATCCATTTTAAGTTCAGGCAATTTAACAAAACAAAATGTGAAAAATATTCAAGCAAAAACATGGCCTCAAGGTACGCACACTTGTCTCTAAGCTGTCTTGCCTGGGTTTGAATCCCGACCAAGAAATACACTCTTCCCGTTGTTTCGCAGACTGTGAATCATCACTGTGTACCATTCCTCCAATGGATGTTATACTAGGCGATGAATCTCCCGTGATGAAGCTTGTAGTGAAATCGTATCCGTACTGAACCCGGGTGGGGATGCTCGCTGCTCGCTGTCATTGTTGTCCCCCACTAGGGGCGTGACTATAAGACCCGTTGCTGTGTCAGTGCTCCGGGACTTCTCCCTTGTGACATGTTACATCGGTAGCCTCGTTAATGGTACGCCTTTATAGAATATCTAGCTTGCTTGCATTGACTGATATGAATGGCTTTATGAGATGTCGCATCGTATGCTTATTGTGTATTTCTACTTACAGGAATGATGTGATGATCTAAATGCAATTAAACCAAACCGTTGGACTAAAAGTTGTGCGGACCTGAATGGTTTTCCACAACACTTAATTGCATTTATGATCTGCTGACATGGCTGGCAACAAGACGTTGACGGTGTCCATTTTCAGCGCCGACCCACAAGCCACGGACGGAGGCTTGCAACTCAAGCACTGGCTCAAGCAACTGGAGCATCTCTTTAATGAGCCTGATACCGCTCCGACGCCTGCCGCGAAGCTGGCAATATTACACTCAAAAATCGACTACCGGGTCTACCACGCGGTCGCTCAATGCACGACGTATGATCTTACCGTCGCGGAGCTGAAGCGGCTTTATATAAAAGAAAAAAGCCCTGTGTATGCGCGTTATTTGCTGCAGACGCGACGGCAGCAACCCAACGAGCCTATGGATCATTACGCCCAGGAGCTCCGGCAGCTCATGCTGGACAGCGCCCAGCCACGGACTCCCGAGCAGGCTAAAGATGATCGCCTTTTAGATGCCTTCATAGCAGGGGTCTCCTCTCAGGAACTACGTCTCAAACTCTTGGAGAAGACCGACCTGACCTTCGCTACGGCGGTTGAGCAAGCGACGGTGTATACTGAAGCGCGGATGCAATCGAACGCCTATGATCGCACGCGCCTTTTGGCGGGCACCTCACTACACGCCCGGCCGGAGAGGACCACTGACGAGGACGTGGATCCGCCTGCTGAACTCCGGGATGCTCCGGAGGATGACCCTACCCTGACAGCTGCCGTTACGACCAGCAGACCCAAGGCCTTGCGCGGGGCCGCATGTTTTTTTTGTGGAGGGCCTCGTCATGCCCGAGTCGTGTGTCCGGCACGTGACGCTATTTGCCATTTGTGCTCGCTAAAGGGACATTACGCGAAAGTATGCAAGAAATCGGCACGCGGCTCGCGGCCCTTCGACTCGCGCAGCCGCGGTCGCGCAGGCGCGGCAACCTTGAACGGGCTTGTAGCAGAACCCACGAGCCCAGCGCCTTACCCGTCTTCGAAGGGGAGGGCCCCTCGCTGCGGCCCGCTGGGCGCTCAGACAACCTTGACTGGCGCCACCGGAAAGCCACCACCGTCTCATTCTCCATCGGGGACAAAGGCCGCGTCCTTGGCCAAACCTCGAGCCACGCAAGGGAAGAAACAGCTTTCGAATACTACGGAAGCCTTTTGTCAAAGCGACCAAACGAAAAAGGCGATTTCGAATACTACTACGGAAGCCTTTTGTCAAAGCGACCAAACGAAAAAGGCGATTTCAAATACTACGGAAGCCTTTTGTCAAAGCGACCAAACGAAAAAGGCGATTTCGGCTACAACGGAAGCCTTTATCTGCCAGGAGTGTCAAAAGGCGATGTCAAATACTACTGAGGCCTTTTCTCATCGGATTTTGAATCGCGAAACACCGGAATGCTGGGGAAAGCCCTCTGATGACGATAATGGATTCCCCATGGTCAACGCAGACTCCGGCCACGATCGCAAAACTGCTGCTGGTGTAGGATCCACCCGCGAGGCTGGTCCGACCCATTCGGGGGGCTCAGTCCCGCTCCCAGCTGCCTCGTCTGGCCTGGCTCAAGCCCTTATTCCCCTTATGGTTGAGGGCCATTGTGTTCAGGCCTTGGTGGACACCGGATCTACGGATAGTTTTATCGACCAGCGACTTGTGCTCAGGCATGGATGGCGGATCGGGCGGTCTACACGACGGATCTTCATGGCATCCCAGGGACTCCGGCTTAGCACAAAAGGGGAATGCCGATTGAAACTAGTGCTAAAGGGACGGGTTTTCCCTGATGTACACCTTATGGTTTTACCCGCATTATGTGCTGATATTCTGCTAGGACACGATTTTCTTAAGCTGCATGGACGTCTGGTAATGGAGTTCGGTGGGCCTGACACTCTTGTTGTGGGGGCGGACGACGCGCTAACGGTGTGCGCCCTAGCGCAAATGGACGTCCGTCCGCTTTCGCTGTTCCCCAATCTAACCTCCGACTGTACCCCTGTCGCGGTAAAATCGAGACGCTACTCCCGCGCGGACATGCAATTCATTGCGGACGAAACGACTCAGCTCTTGAAAGACGGCATCATAGAACCTAGTAGGTCGCCGTGGCGTGCCCAGGTCTTAGTGGTGCGCAGTGAGGCCCATCGCAAACGCATGGTAATCGACTATTCCCAAACGATTAACCGCTTTACACAGCTGGATGCCTACCCCCTTCCGGGGATGGACGCGCTAGTGCAACAGGTGTCCCAGTATTCGGTCTATAGTACTCTCGATCTCCGTAGTGCGTACCACCAGATCCCTATCTCTAGGGCGGATCGTATCTATACCGCTTTCGAGTCGGGGCAGCGGTTGTACCAATTTACACGATTGCCCTTTGGGGTGACGAACGGGGTCGCTTGTTTCCAGAGGGCCATGGATGACCTCGTTGCGCGGGAGCACTTAACCGATGTTTTCGTCTACCTCGATAACCTTACGGTTTGTGGATATGACCAAGGGCACCATGACGCTAATCTGAAGCGCTTCCTTGAGGTCGCGCAACGGTATCACTTAACTATGAACGAGGATAAGTGCCGATACTCCCTACGCACCATAGATCTTCTGGGGTACACCGTGACCCATGGCTCTGTCTCTCCGGATAAGGAACGTCTGCGACCTTTGCTCGACATGGCCCCTCCCTGCGATCGGGCTTCCCTGAAACGCGCCCTTGGGCTGTTCGCCCATTACTCCAAATGGGTGCAAAATTTCTCCGCGAAACTTCGCCCCCTTGTGGCCTGCGACACCTTTCCCCTGAGTTCGGCCGCATTGACGGCCTTTGAAGGACTTAAGACCGACATCGCCCGAGCCGCCGTAGCAACCATTGACGAGAGCGGCTCGTTCGTCCTCGAAAGTGACGCCTCGGATCAGGCCATCGCGGCGACCCTCTCCCAAGGGGGACGTCCCGTGGCTTTCTTTTCACGGACTCTTACCTCCGCTGAGCGGCGGCACTCGTCCGTTGAAAAGGAAGCATATGCGATCGTCGAGTCTATTCGGCGATGGCGCCCGTACCTACTCGGGCGGAGCTTCCAAATCATCACGGACCAGCAAAGCGTTGCGTTCATGTACGACACCTTACACGCCCAGCGCATTAAGAACGAGAAAATCACTCGCTGGCGTATCGAACTCGCCGACTTCTGTTACACCATCAAATATCGCCCAGGGAAGGATAACCAGGCCGCCGATGCCTTATCGCGCCCCACTACATGTGCTGGTATCACCTCGTTGGAGGGCCTACGGGTGCTGCATGCTACTGCGGGCCATCCCGGCGTAACGCGTTTCGCTCATTTCGTGCGGAGTGGGAATCTCCCTTACTCGATTGACGATATCCGCCGTATCTGTCGCGACTGCGCTATCTGCGCGGAAATCAAACCGCGTTTCTATAACCCCCCTATGGGGACTCTGGTGAAGGCTACACGCCCGTGGGAACGCTTGGCGATGGATTTCAAGGGCCCTTTGCCGGTGTCGAGCGGCTCTCGCTATCTGCTCACTATCGTTGATGAGTACTCACGATTCCCCTTTGCTTATATGTGCGCGGACATGACTGCTGCCACGGTGATGCGTTGCTTACAGAACTTGTTCTCAATGTTCGGTTACCCGGCCTATGTCCATACCGACCGGGGTGCAGTCTTCTTGTCTCAGGAGGTGCGCGGCTATCTGCTCCAAAACAACGTTGCGTCTAGTTACACCACGCCGTATAGACCCCAGGCTAATGGGCAGATCGAACGCTTCAACGGGATTATCTGGAGGGCCGTCATGCTCCATCTCCGGACCCACGGCCGGGGCCTCGATAAATGGGCTTGGTCGCTACCTGCGGCGTTGAACTCAATCCGGGCACTCCTGAGTACGGCAACTAACCAAACTCCCCACGAGCGTCTTTTCCACCACCCCAGGAGCTCGGGGTGTATACGGTCTTTGCCCAGTTGGCTCGCTGGGCCCGGGCCGGCCTACCTTAAACGGGCAGTTCGCGCGAGCAAGTACGACCCCCTTGTGGACAAAGTGCAGATTCTCCAGGCTAATCCTGAGCATGCTCGTGTGATGACGTCTGATGGTCGTGAGACTACTGTCTCCGTTCGTCATCTTGCCCCTTGCGGGGTCGACGACCTTAGTAGGGAATCGGACGAACCAGTCGAACCCGTCTATGAGACTATGACCTCTCCCGACGCTCCCATCGCCGACAGTCCACCGACCCTCCCCCCGTCGAGACTGCCCGGGTCCGACGACTTGGCGTTACCCCCTTCATCACCCGACCCTGTTGACGCCTCTGACACCGGGGATACAGGGTTACGAGACGCCGTACCCGGGGAATTTCGAACGCGTGCTGGCAGAGAAATTCGCCGCCCGGCCCGCTACGGTTGGGCCGACTAATACTCCGCGCCCATGCTGACGCTCACTCGCTTTTAGCCACGCGGCCGTATAATTCTGACGGGGGGTGAATGTAGTGAAATCGTATCCGTACTGAACCCGGGTGGGGATGCTCGCTGCTCGCTGTCATTGTTGTCCCCCACTAGGGGCGTGACTATAAGACCCGTTGCTGTGTCAGTGCTCCGGGACTTCTCCCTTGTGACATGTTACATCGGTAGCCTCGTTAATGGTACGCCTTTATAGAATATCTAGCTTGCTTGCATTGACTGATATGAATGGCTTTATGAGATGTCGCATCGTATGCTTATTGTGTATTTCTACTTACAGGAATGATGTGATGATCTAAATGCAATTAAACCAAACCGTTGGACTAAAAGTTGTGCGGACCTGAATGGTTTTCCACAACAAAGCTAACTCCGAGGACTTTTCACTCACTCACCAAAGGCAGGTTGGTGGTCTTTCTGTCTTCTTCCTACTCCTCTCCGGCCTTGCTCCCCCAGCTCTGTCTGTGCTCTGTCCCCAAAATATTCCTACAGGTCGCGCAAGATCTGCCAGCAACCCTCTTCTGGTGAAACTGCCAAAATCAAGGCTCTCTGCTCACCTTCACTCTTTCATTCCTCTTTTCTCCCACCTCTGGAACAAACTCCCTCACTCTCTTCAATCCCACTCCTCCCTCCAGGTCTTTAAAACAGCTGTTCACCACCATCTCTTATCTTCCCCCATCCAAAACCTTGGTCTTTTCTACCCCCGTTAATTCACCCCAGATCCACTTTTTTGAAATACTGACTTCTTTCCTGGAAGTCCAAGCAGTGTCCATGTGTTTTTTTTCACCTCTCCCACCCCCTCCCCCCTTTCCATGCCTCCATCCCCCAAGCCCTCTCCCCCCCACAGATCTCCTGATGTCGCTGCTCTCAAATGTTGTACTTTTTTTTCTTCTTTTTTTTTCTTTTTGTAGACTGAATCGAGGCTCGTGAAAGAGCTAACATTTACTTCACAAACAAATCAACCAGACAAACAAAATATATAACAAGAGGGAGCATAAGACAAGATGGGGAGAGAAGGGGAAGCACACAAACACAACATTTGAGAGCAGGGAGATGTGTGGGAGGGAGAGGGCTTGGGGGGAGGAGGTGTGGGAAGGGGGGGGGGGGGGGAGAAGTATAAAACACAAGGACACCAAGGACTTCCAGGACAGAAGTTGGTATTTCAAAAAAGTGGAATTGGGGTGAAAATTAGCAGGGGTAGAAAAGATCAAGGTTTTGGATGGGGGAAGATAAGAGATGGTGGTGAACAGCTGTTTTAAAGACCTGGAGGGTGGAGTTGGATTGAAGAGAGTGAGGGAGTTTGTTCCAGAGGCGGGAGAAAAGAGGAATGAAGGAGTGAAGGTGAGCAGAGAGTCTTGATTTTGGCAGTTTAACCATAAGAGGGTTGCAGGCAGATCTTGTGCGACCTGTAGGAATATTTGCGGGACAGAGCCCAGAGAGAGCTGGGGGGGCAAGGCCAGAGAGAGTCGGTAGAAGACGGAAAGACCACCAACCTGCCTGCGGTGAGTGAGTCGGAGGCCCTTGGAGTTAGCTTCATCGCGGGAGATTCCAATGATTCTGAACGCTTTGGTTTCAACAGCGTGAAGACGAGCTAGGTGTGAGGCAGGAGCACCAGCCCAGAGGGGAGAGCAGTATTCCATTGAGCTGCGGATGAAAGCCTTGTATGTGGTGAGGAGCTCAAGTGTGCCAAGGAAGGACTTCGCACGACGGAGGATGCCCAGTCAGCGACTGGCTTTGGAGGCCAGATTTGAAATGTGGTTTTCCCAGGAAAGATCATGGCAGATAGTGAGACCCAAAAGTTTGAGTGACAGAACTTCTTGAAGAGGATTATTCAGAAAGTGGATGGGAGGGTTGTCCAGTCGGTCTTTTCGGAGAGACATCGTAAGAGTGTGAGATTTGTCAGGATTGAAAGACATGTTCCACTTGTTTGCCCAGTCTGTGATTTTGTCCAGGTCTGCAGAGAGTGAGGAGGCTGCAGACTGCCGATCTGAGGGATGAAGAATGGAGCGACAGAGAGTAGAGTCATCAGCAAAGAGATAGAGAGGATTTTCAAGAGAGTCAGAGAGATCATTGATGAAGACCAGAAAAAGCACAGGGCCCAGAACACTGCCTTGGGGAACTCCAGCCTGAACAGAAAGAGGAGATGAGAGAAACACATTCAGGCAGGACCACACGTTGACTACGACTAGAGAGGAAGTCCGCCAGCCATGCGTGGAGATTTCCATGGATACCAAAAGAGAAGAGTTTGGTGAGCAGAGCGGGGTGCCAGACCGTATCGAATGCACGTGATATGTCAAGGGAGACAACTCTAATTTCCTGTTTGGCGTTGAGGACCTCCATCCATTGTTGAGAAAGCAGAAGCAGCATGTCCAGAGTAGAGTGACTAGGTCTGAAACCAAATTGATGATCAGAGATCAAGCCATTGGAGAAGAGGAAAGATTTCATATCTGAAGCAATGATGGATTCAAATGTGCTCCCCCCTCTCCCCCCATGTTCTCTCCTGCTCCCTTTATCTCGTGTTTTATGTGTCAGTTTGTCTTTTTGTGAATAATGTTAGCTCTTACATGAGCGTTGATCTTGTGTATAAAAAAAAAGAAAAAAACTGGGAGTCCCGTCTCCCAACATTAGTTGGTGGATGTTAAAGATCCTCACTGTGTCCTTGCAAACAAAGAGGAGACGAGTTATCGGTGGGACCATGGCCAAATTGCAAATTCCTGCCTGAAATACTGCTGGTAAGGCAATGGCAAACCACCCAGTACAACCCTGGCTCAGTAAGCTGCTTCGGCGGTGGCACTGATGCTCTGTGACAGAGTATGAGGATTATCACAAAGTTGAACAAACCATGTCAGCGTTGTTAACAGTAGCCCATACTGAAAGTCTTTGTACAAAGGTTGCAGTGTTAACCATTGAATGAAAAACCTAGAACAGGTACTCGGTAGAGAGCATACCTCCACCTGGCTGAATAGTTTACGTTTTGTTTCCCAATGATGGGCCGGATCTGGATTCGGACATGAACCAAAATCGAATCCATTTTATGTTCAGGCCGACCCAACTGTTCCACCAAGTTTTGTCATAAATCATCCACGTTTCCAAATATCATATTATGCATCTATTTTGGCCACGTCTCTCAATGGTGAAGAATCCCAACCACAACCACATTCCCAACCTCTCCACCAAATTTCGTCCGAATCCGTCCACAACTTTTTTTGAGATATCCGGTTCACAGAGAAACAGACAAACAAACCGAGAGGGTGAAAAAGTAACTTGTGGCCTCCTACGGTGGTGGAGGTAAGACCTATATTTAGCATCGTGACCGAAAAATAACATTTAATAATAAACTACAAAGGAGTCCAAAATAAGCTTAAATTTAACTATCGTAGACTTGATGACGTAACTTGATCACGCGTGTGGGTTAGAGCGGGTGCATGGTTGTAGACCCTATAGGTTTGTAGACCCAATGTGCATGTGGGTATATCCTGTAGACCCCATTAGACCCTTTATAACCCTTAGAGGAGACTAACTATTAACACCCTATGGACCCCGTTAGAACTTAGACCCCTGAGATCCTAAAGAGCCCATGATACCCTGTAGGACTAACTGTCTTAGACCTTTGAAGACTTTTTAGACCCTTTAGACATTTGCATCTTTGTTTAGAACCCGTGGACCTCTATATAGCTCTGCACCCCTTAAGACCCTTTGGAACCCAAAACCCTTGAAGAACATTGACGACCCGAAAGACTATTTAGAACTCCTGCAACCCTGACACACCTAAGACCCCCTTAACCCTTTTGAAGTCCCTGAAGACAGACCACACAAACAGATCTATAGTTTTCTTGGAAAACATCGACTGTTCTTTTTCAGCAAGTAATGTGCAAATTGAGGGTCGATCCTCTGCTAGTTATTTGTAAAAATTCAACGTGAATTCATTTTAAATTCCTGAGCTATCTTGTCCCCTTGGATGAAAATATTGATGTTGATAGAAAGTAAAATATTGATGTAAACGTCACTTGTGTTCCTCACCACTGAGTGCGGGGCTTTGTTTTGTGCATCTTCCTCTTGAACCAGGCCAATGGTTCAAATGATTGCACCACGACAAATAAAATGATCGCAATTGCGACCACCAGGACAACCCAAACTTGGGACATCATTGCTCCCTCCACAGCATCATTCTGGAAAATCTATGGACATGGACAAGGGCAGGGACAGGAGAAACGTTTATTACATTTGAAATTAAACTAAACAATATTTTTACAATTCGCTTACAAAATCCAAAACTTGGTGACATCAAAGAACTAGAACGCCACTCAGTAGAGCGCATACTCCCGCCGTGGGTCAAGTTGGAATAATACGTTTTGTTTAACATCCTCTCTCCCCAAAACAATAAATGAAAAGGAAAGTGGGCCCTAACTGTCAGAGAATTAATTTTGATATATCTCGGAATTAGAGGAGAAAAACATCATTTAAGAATAAGAATAAAAGCTTTAATGCAGTAAAACAGAAAAAAAATCTTTCCCAAAAAAATTCCTGGATCCGGAATAATATCCTGAGCTTCACCAAAAACTAATCAATCCTTCCTTATCCCAAGGGCAATCATCCCACCAACTTTCATCCAAATCCGTTCAGAACTTTTCCAGATATCTTGTTCACAAACACACGAACATAAGAACACACACACACGGACGGACACGATCGAATGCATTACTCCCTGGCGGGAGTAATAAACCTGAAAATCGCAGAGCCAGAACCAGAATTATTTATTTGGTCTGGGAAGCCCATGCGAGGTTTCTTCTTCAGCCTCTCACAAACATGAGTGAATATGCGATGTTTAAAAAAAAAAAAAGTTGTAATTTTGCCAAATCTTTTTTATTCGTTTGTTAATATACCTCAGCCATTGACAAATCTGGAATTATAATTGTATTTGAGGTTCAAATTAACCCGGGAGATTGTGTCAAACGATGCCTGCAAGTTTGTACATGTGATAAATAATTAATCGTCCACAGTCGAAGACTCTTCTTCTTCACGCAATAACTTCTAGCTTCCAGACCGTACATCCAATCATCTTCAAATTTTGCAAACTTGTTACTCTTCATGACTTCTACTACAGTATGAAGTTTCATGTCGATCAATGAAGTGGTTCAATAGATACAAATGTTTTTATAATTTGCGTTTAATTAACGATGTCTGCCAAACCACGTGACCTATCGCAAATTCTAAAAGCACATTTTCGTAGACTGATATGCTGAACAGATTTGTGAAGTTTCCCCTCGAATGGATCACAAATGAGGGAGGAGCTAGGTTTTAAAGGTTTGTGCTTAAAAACGTCATAACTCTGAAACCATGTGATGCATGACTTCATGCTCGCTGACCTTTTTGTTCGTCATGGGGATGCGAATCTGCCTGCAAAGTTTTGCCTCGATCTGTTCAGGCGTTTTGGAGAAAATGGGATTTTAGTGTTTTTCACTCAAAACAATATGGCGGCCGAACCACGTGACATGTGACGTCATAATTACCATTAAAATATTCTACAGACCGAGTCCCTCCTCTGGTGAAAATTTGCTCTCAATCGGTCCAATTATTACAGAGAAAATGTTTTTTAAAGGAAAACAGAAAAAAAATTCCCCCAAAAAATTCCTGGATCCGGAATAATATCCTGAGCCTCACCAAAAACTAATCAATTCTTCCTTATCCCAAGAGCAATCATCCCACCAACTTTCATCCAAATCCGTTCAGAACTTTTCCAGATATCTTGTTCACGAACACACACACACACACACACACACACACACGGACGGACACGAGCAAATGCATTACTCCCTGGTGGGAGAAACAAGATGTTTGTGATTTTTTTTTTGTTATGGGAAACTTTATCATCTGTTTAAGAAAAGGGCTTAGACCCAACTTTTCAAGATGCATTTCATCACCATCATCCATCAGCCCGTTTTCAATCCAGTGGACACAGGATGAAGCCCTCATTGAACTCCCACTGGTCATATTGGTTTAGTGATCAAGGGCACGGTTTGGGAAGTTTGCAACACGGTTTGGGAAGCAATTTGTGATTTGTTCAGAATGCTGGTGCTAACTCGCCTCCTCTTTGTGAGAAACGAGTGCTGGCAGACGGGTCCTCTGGCTTAACGTTCCTCCGATGATTGGGACACACACTGATGTACCACTCTGCACGTGAAACACCAGGGTGGCAGTTTATACATGGATCAAGATTCAAACCCAGGTAGGACAGCTCAAGGTGAGTGCGCAACCTGCTAAGCTTTGCCAATCCCGATATGTATTTTATCGGTTATCAATTTCCACCTTGTAAACAAGTGCAATGTGTGGTACCAGTGACACAAAAAGTATACCGTGAGTATTTCTCCATGGACACGACCATGAAGAAGCTTTTTCCTTGAACGGACAAATTCCAACTTTGCTTGGTGGGGAAAGTTAACCCGAAAACCTGCAGTTTCCAACCAAAGATAAACTCTCTTTATATTCCTCATCACAACCTCTCGACGATGAGGGATCACAACGATTTAAACATGTGGATGTTTTACTACTGAGGGACCATCAAGACCACGATGATAACACTGATTGCTGGTGCATGCCGAGCATCAACTGGGGAAATGGAAATTTAACTATTAAATAAATCGTTCAATTTCCAGTTCCCCAGGTGATGCTTGGCATTTACCAGCAATCGGTGTTATCATCCGCCAGGTGGATGGAGGTTTTGTTTTCACCCCTGTCTGTCCGTTTGTGTGTTTGTTTGTTTGTGAACAAGAATCTCAAAAAGTTGTGGATGGATTTGGACGAAACTTGGTGGACAGGTTGAGGGACTGACAAGGACAAATATATTCGATTTTGGTGAAGATCTAAATATTGATTCGGATATGAGAATTATTTAAAATTTTAAGTGATTCTTCACCTTCACCTTCAAGGGATTCTTAAGGATTATCACTCCCACCACCACCACCACCATCACAACCATTTTCATCACAACCACCATTATCACTCCCACCACCACCATCACAACCATTTTCATCACAACCACCATTATCACTCCCACCACCACCATCACAACCATTTTCATCACAACCACCATTATCACTCCCACCACCACCATCACACCATTTTCATCACAACCACCATTATCGCTCCCACATCCACCAACACAACCACCATTGCCACTCTCAATTCCACTCCAACTACCACCATCACAACCACCATTGTCACTCACATCACTCCCACCACCACCATCACAACCATTTTCATGACAACCACCATTATCACCCCCATCACAACCATTTTCATCACAACCACCATTATCACTCCCACCACCACCATCCCAACCATTTTCATCACAACCACCATTATCACTCCCACCACCACCATCGCACCATTTTCATCACAACCACCATTATCACTCCCACCTCTACCATCACAACCATTTTCATCACAACCACCATTATCACTCCCACCACCACCATCACAACCATTTTCATCACAACCACCATTATCACTCCCATCACTCCCATCACCACCATCACACCATTTTCATCACAACCACCAGTATCACTCCCACCACCACCATCACAACCATTTTCATCACAACCACCATTGTCACTCACAATTCCACTCCCACCACCACCAAAACAACCACCATTATGACTCCCACCACCACCATCACAACCATTTTCATCACAACCACCATTATCACTCCCACCACCACCACCATCACAACCATTTTCATCACAACCACCATTGTCACTCACATCACTCCCACCACCACCACGACCATCACAACCACCATTATCACTCCCACCTTCACCAACACAACCACAATTGTCACTCACGACATCACTCCCACCACCACCATCACATCCATTTTCATCACAACCACTATTATCACTCCCACCACCACCATCACAACCATTTTCATCACAACCACCATTATCACTCCCACCACAACCATCACAACCATTTTAATCACAATCACCATTAACACTCCCACCACCACCATCACAACCATTTTCATCACAACCACCATTAACACTCCCATCACCACCATCACACCATTTTCATCACAACCACCATTATCACTCCCACATCTACCATCACAACCATTTTCATCACAACCACCATTATCACTCCCACCACCACCATCACAACCATTTTCGTCACAACCACCGTTATCACTCCCACCACCACCATCACACCATGTTCATCACAACCACCATTATCACTCCCACCTCTGCCATCACAACCATTTTCATCACAACCACCATTATCACTCCCACCACCACCACCATCACAACCATTTTCATCACAACCACCACCACCACCACCATCACAACCATTTTCATGACAACCACCATTATCACTCCCATCACCACCATCACAACCATTTTCATCACAACCACCATTATCACTCCCACCACCACCATCACACCATTTTCATCACAACCACCATTATCACTCCCACCACCACCATCACAACCACCATTATCACTCACAACACCACCAACACAACTGTTATTGTCACTCACATCGCTCCCACTGCTGCAATCACGACCATTTTCATCACAACCACCACCACCACCACCACCATCACAACCATTTTCATGACAACCACCATTATCACTCCCATCACCACCATCACAACCATTTTCATCACAACCACCATTATCACTCCCACCACCACCATCACACCATTATCATCACAACCACCATTGTCACTCCCACCTCTACCATCACAACCATTTTCATCACAACCACCATTATCACTCCCACCACCACCATCACAACCATTTTCATCACAACCACCATTGTCACTCACAATTCCACTCCCACCACCACCAAAACAACCACCATCACAACCATTTTCATCACAACCACCATTATGACTCCCACCACCACCATCACAACCATTTTCATCACAACCACCATTATCACTCCCACCTCCACCAACACAACCGCCATTGTCACTCACGACATCACTCCCACCACCACCATCACATCCATTTTCATCACAACCACCATTATCACCACCACCATCACAACCACCATTGTCACTCACAATTCCACTCCCACCACCACCAACACAACCACCATTGTCACTCACAATTCCACTCCCACCACCACCAACACAACCACCATTGTCACTCACAATTCCACTCCCACCACCACCAACACAACCACCATTGTCACTCACAATTCCACTCCCACCACCACCAACACAACCACCATTGTCACTCACAATTCCACTCCCACTACCACCAACACAACCACCATTGTCACACAATTCCACTCCCACCACCACCAACACAACCACCACTACAACTAAGAATCTCCTGTCGTGTGGTGTACCTTCCCCGAGTACGTTATCTCTTCCAAACCCGTTACCTGCTGTGTTGGTCGCGATATTCCACAACTGAGCACCAGGATGAGGACAGCGATGAGAATCCACATCATGTCTGCTTCTCGTCGATAACCAAATGAGCCCGAACAATGTAAGTCTCTGTCTGTCATTGTGACCATGCCTAAGCATAGTGACGTCACAATCGCTGAGTGTGTGACGAGGACGAATCCGGAGAATTTTTTTTTTAAATTGATTTTTCACCATTGAGAGATGGTCGGCTCAAAAACGTTATATGGCACGACGTTATGGACGGATTATGACCTGTGGTGGGACGCCAAATATTGAGATGCCAGATCCTGAAAAAATGTTGACATCGCCAGATTTCCCGTCACATCAAGTTTTAACATGACGATTACCATTTGCGTCCCAAAACGAGTGACAAATGAAACACATTTTACCATAATTTGTAAACAAAAGGAGAAATACACACACACACACGCGCACGCACACGCTCACACGCTTAATGCACAATGGAGAGGAATCCACTTTTAATAAACACACATATCAGTCCGTCTCAAACCAACGTCTATCACAACCCTCCATTATCACTCACCTCTCCACCAACACAACTGTTATTGTCACTCACATCACTCCCACCACCACCATCACAACCATTTTCATCACAACCACCATTATCACTCCCACCACCACCATCACAACCATTTTCATCACAACCACCATTATCACTCCCACCACCACCATCACAACCATTTTCATCACAACCACCATTATCACTCACAATTCCACTCCCACCACCACCAACACAACCACCATTATCACTCCCACCACCACCATCACAACTATTTTCATCACAACCACCAATATCACTCCCAACACCACCATCACAACCATTTTCATCACAACCACCATTATCGCTCCCACATCCACCAACACAACCACCATTGTCACTCTCAATTCCACTCCAACTACCACCATCACAACCACCATTGTCACTCACATCACTCCCACCACCACCACGACCATCACAACCACCATTATCACTCCCACCTCCACCAACACAACCGCCATTGTCACTCACGACATCACTCCCACCACCACCATCACATCCATTTTCATCACAACCACCATTATCATTCCCACCACCACCATCACAACCATTATCACTCCCACCACCATCATCACAACCATTTTCATCACAACCACCATTATCACTCCCACCACAACCATTTTCATCACAATCACCATTAACACTCCCACCACCACCATCACAACCATTTTCATCACAACCACCATTATCACTACCACCACCACCATCACAACCATTTTCATCACAACCACCATTATCACTCCCAACACAACCACCATTGTCACTCTCAATTCCACTCCAACTACCACCATCACAACCACCATTGTCAATCACAACATCACTCCCACCACCACCACCACCACCATCACAACCATTTTCATCACAACCACCTTTATCACTCCCACCACCACCACCATCACAACCACCATTATCACTCACAACACCACCAACACAACTGTTATTGTCACTCACATAATTCCCACCACCACCATCACAACCATTTGCATCACAACCACCATTAACACTCCCACCACCACCATCACAACCATTTTCATCACAACCACCATTATCACTCCCACCACCACCATCACAACCATTTTCATCACAACCACCATTATCACTCCCAACACAACCACCATTATCACTCCCACCACCACCATCACAACCACCATTATCACTCACAACACCACCAACACAACTGTTATTGTCACTCACATTGCTCCCACTGCCACAATCACAACCATTTTCATCACAACCACCATTATCACTCCCACCACCAACACCATCACAACCATTTTCATGACAACCACCATTATCACTCCCATCACCACCATCACAACCATTTTCATCACAACCACCATTATCACTCCCACCACCACAATCACAACCATTTTCATCACAACCACCATTATCACTCCCACCACCACTATCACACCATTTTCATCACAACCACCATTGTCACTCCCTCCCACCACCACCACCATCACAACCATTTTCATCACAACCACCATTATCACTCCCACCACCACCATTATCACTCACAACACCACCAACACAACTGTTATTGTCACTCACATAATTCCCACCACCACCATCACAACATTTTCATCACAACCACCATTAACACTCCCACCACCACCATCACAACTATTTTCATCACAACCACCATTATCAATCCCACCACAACCATCACAACCATTTTCATCACAATCACCATTAACACTCCCACCACCACATCACAACCATTTTCATCACAACCACCATTATCACTCCCACCACCACCATCACAACCATTTTCATCACAACCACCATTATCACTCCCAACACAACCACCATTATCACTCCCACCACCACCATCACAACCACCATTATCACTCACAACAACACCACCAACACAACTGTTATTGTCACTCACATCGCTCCCACTGCCACAATCACAACCATTTTCATCACAACCACCATTATCACTCCCACCACCACCACCAACACCATCACAACCATTTTCATGACAACCACCATTATCACTCCCATCACCACCATCACAACCATTTTCATCACAACCACCATTATCACTCCCACCACCACCATCACAACCATTTTCATCACAACCACCATTATCAATCCCACCACAACCATCACAACCATTTTCATCACAATCACCATTAACACTCCCACCACCACCATCACAACCATTTTCATCACAACCACCATTATCACTACCACCACCACCATCACAACCACCATTATCACTCCCAACACAACCACCATTGTCACTCTCAATTCCACTCCAACTACCACCATCACAACCACCATTGTCAATCACAACATCACTCCCACCACCACCACCACCATCACAACCATTTTCATCACGACCACCATTATCACTCCCACCACCACCACCATCACAACCACCATTATCACTCACAACACCACCAACACAACTGTTATTGTCACTCACATCACTCCCACCACCACCATCACAACCACCATTATCACTCCCACCACCACCATCACAACCATTTTCATCACAACCACCATTATCACTCCCAACACAACCACCATTATCACTCCCAACACAACCACCATTATCACTCCCACCACCACCATCACAACCACCATTATCACTCACACCACCAACACAACTGTTATTGTCACACATCGCTCCCACTGCCACAATCACAACCATTTTCATCACAACCACCATTATCACTCCCACCACCACCACCAACACCATCACAACCATTTTCATGACAACCACCATTATCACTCCCATCACCACCATCACAACCATTTTCATCACAACCACCATTATCACTCCCACCACCACCATCACAACCATTTTCATCACAACCACCATTATCACTCCCACCACCACCATCACACCATTTTCATCACAACCACCATTGTCACTCCCACCTCTACCATCACAACCATTTTCATCACAACCACCATTGTCACTCACAATTCCACTCCCACCACCACTAAAACAACCACCATTATGACTCCCACCACCACCATCACAACCATTTTCATCACAACCACCATTATCACTCCCACCACCACCATCACAACCATTTTCATCACAACCACCATTATCACTCCCACCACCACCATTACAACCATGTTCATGACAACCACCATTATCACTCCCATCACCACCATCCCAACCATTTTCATCACAACCACCATTATCACCCACCACCACCATCACAAACATTTTCATCACAACCACCATTTTCACTCACAATTCCACTCCCACCACCACCAACACAACCACCATTATCACTCCCACCACCACCATCACAACCATTTTCATCACAACCACCATTATCACTCCCACCACCACCATCACAACCATTTTCATCACAACCACCATTATCACTCCCACATCCACCAACATAACCACCATTGTCACTCTCAATTCCACTCCAACTACCACCATCACAACCACCATTGTCATTCACATCACTCCCACGACCATCACAACCACCATTATCACTCCCACCTCCACCAACACAACCACCATTGTCACTCACGACATCACTCCCACCACCACCATCACATCCATTTTCATCACAACCACCATTATCACCCCCACCACCACCACCATCACAACCACCATTGTCACTCACAATTCCACTCCCACCACCACCAACACAACCACCATTGTCACTCACAATTCCACTCCCACCACCACCAACACAACCACCATTGTCACTCACAATTCCACTCCCACCACCACCAACACAACCACCATTGTCACTCACAATTCCACTCCCACCACCACCAACACAACCACCATTGTCACACACAATTCCACTCCCACTACCACCAACACAACCACCATTGTCACAATTCCACTCCCACCACCACCAACACAACCACCACTACAACTAAGAATCTCCTGTCGTGTGGTGTACCTTCCCCGAGTACGTTATCTCTTCCAAACCCGTTACCTGCTGTGTTGGTCGCGATATTCCACAACTGAGCACCAGGATGAGGACAGCGATGAGAATCCACATCTTGTCTGCTTCTCGTCGATAACCAAATGAGCCCGAACAATGTACGTCTCTGTCTGTCATTGTGACCATGCCTATTGCCTAAGCATAGTTACGTCACAATCGCTGAGTGTGTGACAAGGACGAATCCGGAGAATTTTTTTATTTTAATTGATTTTTCACCATTGAGAGATGGTCGGCTCAAAAACGTTATATGGCACGACGTTATGGACGGATTATGACCTGTGGTGGGACGCCAAATATTGAGATGCCAGATCCTGAAAAAATGTTGACATCGCCAGATTTCCCGTCACATCAAGTTTTAACATGACGATTACCATTTGCGTCCCAAAACGAGTGACAAATGAAACACATTTTACCATAATTTGTAAACAAAAGGAGAAATAACACACACACACACACACACACACACACACACACACACACACACACACACACACACACACACACACACACACACACACACACACACACAATGCACAATGGAGAGGAATCCACTTTTAATAAACACACATATCAGTCCATCTCAAACCAACGTCTATCACAACCATCCATTATCACTCACCTCTCCACCAACACAACTGTTATTGTCACTCACATAATTCCCACCACCACCATCACAACCATTTTCATCACAACCACCATTAACACTCCCACCACCACCATCACAACCATTTTCATCACAACCACCATTATCAATCCCACCACCACATCACAACCATTTTCATCACAACCACCATTATCACTCCCACCACCACCATCACAACCATTTTCATCACAACCACCATTATCACTCCCAACACAACCACCATTATCACTCCCACCACCACCATCACAACCACCATTATCACTCACAACACCACCAACACAACTGTTATTGTCACACATCGCTCCCACTGCCACAATCACAACCATTTTCATCACAACCACCATTATCACTCCCACCACCACCACCAACACCATCACAACCATTTTCATGACAACCACCATTATCACTCCCATCACCACCATCACAACCATTTTCATCACAACCACCATTATCACTCCCACCACCACAATCACAACCATTTTCATCACAACCACCATTATCACTCCCACCACCACTATCACACCATTTTCATCACAACCACCATTGTCACTCCCACCTCTACCATCACAACCATTTTCATCACAACCACCATGATCACACCCACCACCACCATCACAACCATTTTCATCACAACCACCATTGTCACTCACAATTCCACTCCCACCACCACCAACACAACCACCATTATGACTCCCACCACCATCATCACAACCATTTTCATCACAACCACCATTATCACTCCCACCACCACCATCACAACCATTTTCATCACAACCACTATTATCACTCCCACCACCACCATTACAACCATTTTGATCACAACCACCATTATCACTCCCAACACAACCACCATTATCACTCCCACCACCACCATCACAACCACCATTATCACTCACAACACCACCAACACAACTGTTATTGTCACTCACATCGCTCCCACTGCCACAATCACAACCATTTTCATCACAACCACCATTATCACTCCCACTAACACCATCACAACCATTTTCATCACAACCACCATTATCACTCCCAACACAACCACCATTGTCACTCTCAATTCCACTCCAACTACCACCATCACAACCACCATTGTCAATCACAACATCACTCCCACCACCACCACCATCACAACCATTTTCATCACAACCACCATTATCACTCCCACCACCACCATCACAACCATTTTCATCACAACCACCATGATCACTCCCACCACCACCATTACAACCATTTTCATGACAACCACCATTATCACTCCCATCACCACCATCCCAACCATTTTCATCACAACCACCATTATCACTCCCACCACCACCATCACAAACATTTTCATCACAACCACCATTTTCACTCACAATTCCACTCCCACCACCACCAACACAACCACCATTATCACTCCCACCACCACCATCACAACCATTTTCATCACAACCACCATTATCACTCCCACCACCACCATCACAACCATTTTCATCACAACCACCATTATCACTCCCACATCCACCAACATAACCACCATTGTCACTCTCAATTCCACTCCAACTACCACCATCACAACCACCATTGTCATTCACATCACTCCCACGACCATCACAACCACCATTATCACTCCCACCTCCACCAACACAACCGCCATTGTCACTCACGACATCACTCCCACCACCACCATCACATCCATTTTCATCACAACCACCATTATCACCCCCACCACCACCACCACCACCATCACAACCACCATTGTCACTCACAATTCCACTCCCACCACCACCAACACAACCACCATTGTCACTCACAATTCCACTCCCACCACCACCAACACAACCACCATTGTCACTCACAATTCCACTCCCACCACCACCAACACAACCACCATTGTCACTCACAATTCCACTCCCACCACCACCAACACAACCACCATTGTCACTCACAATTCCACTCCCACCACCACCAACACAACCACCATTGTCACTCACAATTCCACTCCCACTACCACCAACACAACCACCATTGTCACACAATTCCACTCCCACCACCACCAACACAACCACCACTACAACTAAGAATCTCCTGTCGTGTGGTGTACCTTCCCCGAGTACGTTATCTCTTCCAAACCCGTTACCTGCTGTGTTGGTCGCGATATTCCACAACTGAGCACCAGGATGAGGACAGCGATGAGAATCCACATCATGTCTGCTTCTCGTCGATAACCAAATGAGCCCGAACAATGCAAGTCTCTGTCTGTCATTGTGACCATGCCTAAGCATAGTGACGTCACAATCGCTGAGTGTGTGACGAGGACGAATCCGGAGAATTTTTTTTTTAAATTGATTTTTCACCATTGAGAGATGGTCGGCTCAAAAACGTTATATGGCACGACGTTATGGACGGATTATGACCTGTGGTGGGACGCCAAATATTGAGATGCCAGATCCTGAAAAAATGTTGACATCGCCAGATTTCCCGTCACATCAAGTTTTAACATGACGATTACCATTTGCGTCCCAAAACGAGTGACAAATGAAACACATTTTACCATAATTTGTAAACAAAAGGAGAAATACACACACACACACGCGCACGCACACGCTCACACGCTTAATGCACAATGGAGAGGAATCCACTTTTAATAAACACACATATCAGTCCGTCTCAAACCAACGTCTATCACAACCCTCCATTATCACTCACCTCTCCACCAACACAACTGTTATTGTCACTCACATCACTCCCACCACCACCATCACAACCATTTTCATCACAACCACCATTATCACTCCCACCACCACCATCACAACCATTTTCATCACAACCACCATTATCACTCCCACCACCACCATCACAACCATTTTCATCACAACCACCATTATCACTCACAATTCCACTCCCACCACCACCAACACAACCACCATTATCACTCCCACCACCACCATCACAACTATTTTCATCACAACCACCAATATCACTCCCAACACCACCATCACAACCATTTTCATCACAACCACCATTATCGCTCCCACATCCACCAACACAACCACCATTGTCACTCTCAATTCCACTCCAACTACCACCATCACAACCACCATTGTCACTCACATCACTCCCACCACCACCACGACCATCACAACCACCATTATCACTCCCACCTCCACCAACACAACCGCCATTGTCACTCACGACATCACTCCCACCACCACCATCACATCCATTTTCATCACAACCACCATTATCATTCCCACCACCACCATCACAACCATTATCACTCCCACCACCATCATCACAACCATTTTCATCACAACCACCATTATCACTCCCACCACAACCATTTTCATCACAATCACCATTAACACTCCCACCACCACCATCACAACCATTTTCATCACAACCACCATTATCACTACCACCACCACCATCACAACCATTTTCATCACAACCACCATTATCACTCCCAACACAACCACCATTGTCACTCTCAATTCCACTCCAACTACCACCATCACAACCACCATTGTCAATCACAACATCACTCCCACCACCACCACCACCACCATCACAACCATTTTCATCACAACCACCTTTATCACTCCCACCACCACCACCATCACAACCACCATTATCACTCACAACACCACCAACACAACTGTTATTGTCACTCACATAATTCCCACCACCACCATCACAACCATTTGCATCACAACCACCATTAACACTCCCACCACCACCATCACAACCATTTTCATCACAACCACCATTATCACTCCCACCACCACCATCACAACCATTTTCATCACAACCACCATTATCACTCCCAACACAACCACCATTATCACTCCCACCACCACCATCACAACCACCATTATCACTCACAACACCACCAACACAACTGTTATTGTCACTCACATTGCTCCCACTGCCACAATCACAACCATTTTCATCACAACCACCATTATCACTCCCACCACCAACACCATCACAACCATTTTCATGACAACCACCATTATCACTCCCATCACCACCATCACAACCATTTTCATCACAACCACCATTATCACTCCCACCACCACAATCACAACCATTTTCATCACAACCACCATTATCACTCCCACCACCACTATCACACCATTTTCATCACAACCACCATTGTCACTCCCTCCCACCACCACCACCATCACAACCATTTTCATCACAACCACCATTATCACTCCCACCACCACCATTATCACTCACAACACCACCAACACAACTGTTATTGTCACTCACATAATTCCCACCACCACCATCACAACATTTTCATCACAACCACCATTAACACTCCCACCACCACCATCACAACTACCATTATCAATCCCACCACAACCATCACAACCATTTTCATCACAATCACCATTAACACTCCCACCACCACATCACAACCATTTTCATCACAACCACCATTATCACTCCCACCACCACCATCACAACCATTTTCATCACAACCACCATTATCACTCCCAACACAACCACCATTATCACTCCCACCACCACCATCACAACCACCATTATCACTCACAACAACACCACCAACACAACTGTTATTGTCACTCACATCGCTCCCACTGCCACAATCACAACCATTTTCATCACAACCACCATTATCACTCCCACCACCACCACCAACACCATCACAACCATTTTCATGACAACCACCATTATCACTCCCATCACCACCATCACAACCATTTTCATCACAACCACCATTATCACTCCCACCACCACCATCACAACCATTTTCATCACAACCACCATTATCAATCCCACCACAACCATCACAACCATTTTCATCACAATCACCATTAACACTCCCACCACCACCATCACAACCATTTTCATCACAACCACCATTATCACTACCACCACCACCATCACAACCACCATTATCACTCCCAACACAACCACCATTGTCACTCTCAATTCCACTCCAACTACCACCATCACAACCACCATTGTCAATCACAACATCACTCCCACCACCACCACCACCATCACAACCATTTTCATCACGACCACCATTATCACTCCCACCACCACCACCATCACAACCACCATTATCACTCACAACACCACCAACACAACTGTTATTGTCACTCACATCACTCCCACCACCACCATCACAACCACCATTATCACTCCCACCACCACCATCACAACCATTTTCATCACAACCACCATTATCACTCCCAACACAACCACCATTATCACTCCCAACACAACCACCATTATCACTCCCAACACAACCACCATTATCACTCCCACCACCACCATCACAACCACCATTATCACTCACACCACCAACACAACTGTTATTGTCACACATCGCTCCCACTGCCACAATCACAACCATTTTCATCACAACCACCATTATCACTCCCACCACCACCACCAACACCATCACAACCATTTTCATGACAACCACCATTATCACTCCCATCACCACCATCACAACCATTTTCATCACAACCACCATTATCACTCCCACCACCACCATCACAACCATTTTCATCACAACCACCATTATCACTCCCACCACCACCATCACACCATTTTCATCACAACCACCATTGTCACTCCCACCTCTACCATCACAACCATTTTCATCACAACCACCATTGTCACTCACAATTCCACTCCCACCACCACTAAAACAACCACCATTATGACTCCCACCACCACCATCACAACCATTTTCATCACAACCACCATTATCACTCCCACCACCACCATCACAACCATTTTCATCACAACCACCATTATCACTCCCACCACCACCATTACAACCATGTTCATGACAACCACCATTATCACTCCCATCACCACCATCCCAACCATTTTCATCACAACCACCATTATCACCCACCACCACCATCACAAACATTTTCATCACAACCACCATTTTCACTCACAATTCCACTCCCACCACCACCAACACAACCACCATTATCACTCCCACCACCACCATCACAACCATTTTCATCACAACCACCATTATCACTCCCACCACCACCATCACAACCATTTTCATCACAACCACCATTATCACTCCCACATCCACCAACATAACCACCATTGTCACTCTCAATTCCACTCCAACTACCACCATCACAACCACCATTGTCATTCACATCACTCCCACGACCATCACAACCACCATTATCACTCCCACCTCCACCAACACAACCACCATTGTCACTCACGACATCACTCCCACCACCACCATCACATCCATTTTCATCACAACCACCATTATCACCCCCACCACCACCACCATCACAACCACCATTGTCACTCACAATTCCACTCCCACCACCACCAACACAACCACCATTGTCACTCACAATTCCACTCCCACCACCACCAACACAACCACCATTGTCACTCACAATTCCACTCCCACCACCACCAACACAACCACCATTGTCACTCACAATTCCACTCCCACCACCACCAACACAACCACCATTGTCACACACAATTCCACTCCCACTACCACCAACACAACCACCATTGTCACAATTCCACTCCCACCACCACCAACACAACCACCACTACAACTAAGAATCTCCTGTCGTGTGGTGTACCTTCCCCGAGTACGTTATCTCTTCCAAACCCGTTACCTGCTGTGTTGGTCGCGATATTCCACAACTGAGCACCAGGATGAGGACAGCGATGAGAATCCACATCTTGTCTGCTTCTCGTCGATAACCAAATGAGCCCGAACAATGTACGTCTCTGTCTGTCATTGTGACCATGCCTATTGCCTAAGCATAGTTACGTCACAATCGCTGAGTGTGTGACAAGGACGAATCCGGAGAATTTTTTTATTTTAATTGATTTTTCACCATTGAGAGATGGTCGGCTCAAAAACGTTATATGGCACGACGTTATGGACGGATTATGACCTGTGGTGGGACGCCAAATATTGAGATGCCAGATCCTGAAAAAATGTTGACATCGCCAGATTTCCCGTCACATCAAGTTTTAACATGACGATTACCATTTGCGTCCCAAAACGAGTGACAAATGAAACA
The DNA here is from genome assembly GCF_964187855.1 of Myxine glutinosa. Classification (NCBI taxonomy): domain Eukaryota; kingdom Metazoa; phylum Chordata; class Myxini; order Myxiniformes; family Myxinidae; genus Myxine; species Myxine glutinosa. The sequence goes on from NC_136269.1 coordinate 98,584,756, forward strand.
CATTTTACCATAATTTGTAAACAAAAGGAGAAATAACACACACACACACACACACACACACACACACACACACACACACACACACACACACACACACACACACACACACACACACACACACACACACACACACACAATGCACAATGGAGAGGAATCCACTTTTAATAAACACACATATCAGTCCATCTCAAACCAACGTCTATCACAACCATCCATTATCACTCACCTCTCCACCAACACAACTGTTATTGTCACTCACATAATTCCCACCACCACCATCACAACCATTTTCATCACAACCACCATTAACACTCCCACCACCACCATCACAACCATTTTCATCACAACCACCATTATCAATCCCACCACCACATCACAACCATTTTCATCACAACCACCATTATCACTCCCACCACCACCATCACAACCATTTTCATCACAACCACCATTATCACTCCCAACACAACCACCATTATCACTCCCACCACCACCATCACAACCACCATTATCACTCACAACACCACCAACACAACTGTTATTGTCACACATCGCTCCCACTGCCACAATCACAACCATTTTCATCACAACCACCATTATCACTCCCACCACCACCACCAACACCATCACAACCATTTTCATGACAACCACCATTATCACTCCCATCACCACCATCACAACCATTTTCATCACAACCACCATTATCACTCCCACCACCACAATCACAACCATTTTCATCACAACCACCATTATCACTCCCACCACCACTATCACACCATTTTCATCACAACCACCATTGTCACTCCCACCTCTACCATCACAACCATTTTCATCACAACCACCATGATCACACCCACCACCACCATCACAACCATTTTCATCACAACCACCATTGTCACTCACAATTCCACTCCCACCACCACCAACACAACCACCATTATGACTCCCACCACCATCATCACAACCATTTTCATCACAACCACCATTATCACTCCCACCACCACCATCACAACCATTTTCATCACAACCACTATTATCACTCCCACCACCACCATTACAACCATTTTGATCACAACCACCATTATCACTCCCAACACAACCACCATTATCACTCCCACCACCACCATCACAACCACCATTATCACTCACAACACCACCAACACAACTGTTATTGTCACTCACATCGCTCCCACTGCCACAATCACAACCATTTTCATCACAACCACCATTATCACTCCCACTAACACCATCACAACCATTTTCATCACAACCACCATTATCACTCCCAACACAACCACCATTGTCACTCTCAATTCCACTCCAACTACCACCATCACAACCACCATTGTCAATCACAACATCACTCCCACCACCACCACCATCACAACCATTTTCATCACAACCACCATTATCACTCCCACCACCACCATCACAACCATTTTCATCACAACCACCATGATCACTCCCACCACCACCATTACAACCATTTTCATGACAACCACCATTATCACTCCCATCACCACCATCCCAACCATTTTCATCACAACCACCATTATCACTCCCACCACCACCATCACAAACATTTTCATCACAACCACCATTTTCACTCACAATTCCACTCCCACCACCACCAACACAACCACCATTATCACTCCCACCACCACCATCACAACCATTTTCATCACAACCACCATTATCACTCCCACCACCACCATCACAACCATTTTCATCACAACCACCATTATCACTCCCACATCCACCAACATAACCACCATTGTCACTCTCAATTCCACTCCAACTACCACCATCACAACCACCATTGTCATTCACATCACTCCCACGACCATCACAACCACCATTATCACTCCCACCTCCACCAACACAACCGCCATTGTCACTCACGACATCACTCCCACCACCACCATCACATCCATTTTCATCACAACCACCATTATCACCCCCACCACCACCACCACCACCATCACAACCACCATTGTCACTCACAATTCCACTCCCACCACCACCAACACAACCACCATTGTCACTCACAATTCCACTCCCACCACCACCAACACAACCACCATTGTCACTCACAATTCCACTCCCACCACCACCAACACAACCACCATTGTCACTCACAATTCCACTCCCACCACCACCAACACAACCACCATTGTCACTCACAATTCCACTCCCACCACCACCAACACAACCACCATTGTCACTCACAATTCCACTCCCACTACCACCAACACAACCACCATTGTCACACAATTCCACTCCCACCACCACCAACACAACCACCACTACAACTAAGAATCTCCTGTCGTGTGGTGTACCTTCCCCGAGTACGTTATCTCTTCCAAACCCGTTACCTGCTGTGTTGGTCGCGATATTCCACAACTGAGCACCAGGATGAGGACAGCGATGAGAATCCACATCTTGTCTGCTTCTCGTCGATAACCAAATGAGCCCGAACAATGTATGTCTCTGTCTGTCATTGTGACCATGCCTAAGCATAGTGACGTCACAATCGCTGAGTGTGTGACAAGGACGAATCCGGAGAATTTTTTTTATCTTTAATTGATTTTTCACCATTGAGAGATGGTCGGCTCAAAAACGTTATATGGCACGACGTTATGGACGGATTATGACCTGTGGTGGGACGCCAAATATTGAGATTCCAGATCCTGAAAAAATGTTGACATCGCCAGATTTCCCGTCACATCAAGTTTTAACATGACGATTACCATTTGCGTCCCAAAACGAGTGACAAATGAAACACATTTTACCATAATTTGTAAACAAAAGGAGAAATAACACACACACACACACACACACACACACACACACACACACACACACACACACACGCGCACGCACACGCACACACGCTTAATGCACAATGGAGAGGAATCCACTTTTAATAAACACACATATCAGTCCGTCTCAAACCAACGTCTATCACAACCCTCCATTATCACTCACCTCTCCACCAACACAACTGTTATTGTCACTCACATCACTCCCACCACCACCATCACAACCATTTTCATCACAACCACCATTATCACTCCCACCACCACCATCACAACCATTTTCATCACAACCACCATTATCACTCCCACCACCACCATCACAACCATTTTCATCACAACCACCATTATCACTCACAATTCCACTCCCACCACCACCAACACAACCACCATTATCACTCCCACCACCACCATCACAACTATTTTCATCACAACCACCAATATCACTCCCAACACCACCATCACAACCATTTTCATCACAACCACCATTATCGCTCCCACATCCACCAACACAACCACCATTGTCACTCTCAATTCCACTCCAACTACCACCATCACAACCACCATTGTCACTCACATCACTCCCACCACCACCACGACCATCACAACCACCATTATCACTCCCACCTCCACCAACACAACCGCCATTGTCACTCACGACATCACTCCCACCACCACCATCACATCCATTTTCATCACAACCACCATTATCATTCCCACCACCACCATCACAACCATTATCACTCCCACCACCATCATCACAACCATTTTCATCACAACCACCATTATCACTCCCACCACAACCATTTTCATCACAATCACCATTAACACTCCCACCACCACCATCACAACCATTTTCATCACAACCACCATTATCACTACCACCACCACCATCACAACCATTTTCATCACAACCACCATTATCACTCCCAACACAACCACCATTGTCACTCTCAATTCCACTCCAACTACCACCATCACAACCACCATTGTCAATCACAACATCACTCCCACCACCACCACCACCATCACAACCATTTTCATCACAACCACCATTATCACTCCCACCACCACCACCATCACAACCACCATTATCACTCACAACACCACCAACACAACTGTTATTGTCACTCACATAATTCCCACCACCACCATCACAACCATTTGCATCACAACCACCATTAACACTCCCACCACCATCACAACCATTTTCATCACAACCACCATTATCACTCCCACCACCACCATCACAACCATTTTCATCACAACCACCATTATCACTCCCAACACAACCACCATTATCACTCCCACCACCACCATCACAACCACCATTATCACTCACAACACCACCAACACAACTGTTATTGTCACTCACATTGCTCCCACTGCCACAATCACAACCATTTTCATCACAACCACCATTATCACTCCCACCACCAACACCATCACAACCATTTTCATGACAACCACCATTATCACTCCCATCACCACCATCACAACCATTTTCATCACAACCACCATTATCACTCCCACCACCACAATCACAACCATTTTCATCACAACCACCATTATCACTCCCACCACCACTATCACACCATTTTCATCACAACCACCATTGTCACTCCCTCCCACCACCACCACCATCACAACCATTTTCATCACAACCACCATTATCACTCCCACCACCACCATTATCACTCACAACACCACCAACACAACTGTTATTGTCACTCACATAATTCCCACCACCACCATCACAACATTTTCATCACAACCACCATTAACACTCCCACCACCACCATCACAACTACCATTATCAATCCCACCACAACCATCACAACCATTTTCATCACAATCACCATTAACACTCCCACCACCACATCACAACCATTTTCATCACAACCACCATTATCACTCCCACCACCACCATCACAACCATTTTCATCACAACCACCATTATCACTCCCAACACAACCACCATTATCACTCCCACCACCACCATCACAACCACCATTATCACTCACAACAACACCACCAACACAACTGTTATTGTCACTCACATCGCTCCCACTGCCACAATCATAACCATTTTCATCACAACCACCATTATCACTCCCACCACCACCACCAACACCATCACAACCATTTTCATGACAACCACCATTATCACTCCCATCACCACCATCACAACCATTTTCATCACAACCACCATTATCACTCCCACCACAACCATCACAACCATTTTCATCACAATCACCATTAACACTCCCACCACCACCATCACAACCATTTTCATCACAACCACCATTATCACTACCACCACCACCATCACAACCATTTTCATGACAACCACCATTATCACTCCCATCACCACCATCCCAACCATTTTCATCACAACCACCATTATCACCCACCACCACCATCACAAACATTTTCATCACAACCACCATTTTCACTCACAATTCCACTCCCACCACCACCAACACAACCACCATTATCACTCCCACCACCACCATCACAACCATTTTCATCACAACCACCATTATCACTCCCACCACCACCATCACAACCATTTTCATCACAACCACCATTATCACTCCCACATCCACCAACATAACCACCATTGTCACTCTCAATTCCACTCCAACTACCACCATCACAACCACCATTGTCATTCACATCACTCCCATGACCATCACAACCACCATTATCACTCCCACCTCCACCAACACAACCACCATTGTCACTCACGACATCACTCCCACCACCACCATCACATCCATTTTCATCACAACCACCATTATCACCCCCACCACCACCACCATCACAACCACCATTGTCACTCACAATTCCACTCCCACCACCACCAACACAACCACCATTGTCACTCACAATTCCACTCCCACCACCACCAACACAACCACCATTGTCACTCACAATTCCACTCCCACCACCACCAACACAACCACCATTGTCACTCACAATTCCACTCCCACCACCACCAACACAACCACCATTGTCACACACAATTCCACTCCCACTACCACCAACACAACCACCATTGTCACACAATTCCACTCCCACCACCACCAACACAACCACCACTACAACTAAGAATCTCCTGTCGTGTGGTGTACCTTCCCCGAGTACGTTATCTCTTCCAAACCCGTTACCTGCTGTGTTGGTCGCGATATTCCACAACTGAGCACCAGGATGAGGACAGCGATGAGAATCCACATCTTGTCTGCTTCTCGTCGATAACCAAATGAGCCCGAACAATGTATGTCTCTGTCTGTCATTGTGACCATGCCTAAGCATAGTGACGTCACAATCGCTGAGTGTGTGACAAGGACGAATCCGGAGAATTTTTTTATCTTTAATTGATTTTTCACCATTGAGAGATGGTCGGCTCAAAAACGTTATATGGCACGACGTTATGGACGGATTAGGACCTGTGGTGGGACGCCAAATATTGAGATTCCAGATCTTGAAAAAATGTTGACATCGCCAGATTTCCCGTCACATCAAGTTTTAACATGACGATTACCATTTGCGTCCCAAAACGAGTGACAAATGAAACACATTTTACCATAATTTGTAAACAAAAGGAGAAATAACACACACACACACACGCGCACGCACACGCACACACGCTTAATGCACAATGGAGAGGAATCCACTTTTAATAAACACACATATCAGTCCGTCTCAAACCAACGTCTATCACAACCATCCATTATCACTCACCTCTCCACCAACACAACTGTTATTGTCACTCACATCACTCCCACCACCACCATCACAACCATTTTCATCACAACCACCATTATCACTCCCACCACCACCATCACAACCATTTTCATCACAACCACCATTATCACTCCCACCTACACCAACACAACTGCTATTGTCACTCACAACATCACTCCCACCACCACCATCACATCCATTTTCATCACAACCACCATTATCACTCCCACCACCACCATCACAACCATTTTCATCACAACCACCATTGTCACTCACAATTCCACTCCCACCACCACCAACACAACCACCATTATCACTCCCACCACCACCATCACAACCATTTTCATCACAACCACCATTATCGCTCCCACATCCACCAACACAACCACCATTGTCACTCTCAATTCCACTCCAACTACCACCATCACAACCACCATTGTCACTCACATCACTCCCACCACCACCACGACCATCACAACCACCATTATCACTCCCACCTCCACCAACACAACCGCCATTGTCACTCACGACATCACTCCCACCACCACCATCACATCCATTTTCATCACAACCACCATTATCATTCCCACCACCACCATCACAACCATTATCACTCCCACCACCATCACAACCATTTTCATCACAACCACCATTATCACTCCCACCACAACCATTTTCATCACAATCACCATTAACACTCCCACCACCACCATCACAACCATTTTCATCACAACCACCATTATCACTACCACCACCACCATCACAACCATTTTCATCACAACCACCATTATCACTCCCAACACAACCACCATTGTCACTCTCAATTCCACTCCAACTACCACCATCACAACCACCATTGTCAATCACAACATCACTCCCACCACCACCACCACCATCACAACCATTTTCATCACAACCACCATTATTACTCCCACCACCACCACCATCACAACCACCATTATCACTCACAACACCACCAACACAACTGTTATTGTCACTCACATCACTCCCACCACCACCATCACAACCATTTTCATCACAACCACCATTATCACTCCCAACACAACCACCATTATCACTCCCAACACAACCACCATTATCACTCCCACCACCACCATCACAACCACCATTATCACTCACACCACCAACACAACTGTTATTGTCACACATCGCTCCCACTGCCACAATCACAACCATTTTCATCACAACCACCATTATCACTCCCACCACCACCACCAACACCATCACAACCATTTTCATGACAACCACCATTATCACTCCCATCACCACCATCACAACCATTTTCATCACAACCACCATTATCACTCCCACCACCACCATCACAACCATTTTCATCACTCCCACCACCACCATCACACCATTTTCATCACAACCACCATTGTCACTCCCACCTCTACCATCACAACCATTTTCATCACAACCACCATTGTCACTCACAATTCCACTCCCACCACCACCAAAACAACCACCATTATGACTCCCACCACCACCATCACAACCATTTTCATCACAACCACCATTATCACTCCCACCACCACCATCACAACCATTTTCATCACAACCACCATTATCACTCCCACCACCACCATTACAACCATTTTCATGACAACCACCATTATCACTCCCATCACCACCATCCCAACCATTTTCATCACAACCACCATTATCACCCACCACCACCATCACAAACATTTTCATCACAACCACCATTTTCACTCACAATTCCACTCCCACCACCACCAACACAACCACCATTATCACTCCCACCACCACCATCACAACCATTTTCATCACAACCACCATTATCACTCCCACCACCACCATCACAACCATTTTCATCACAACCACCATTATCACTCCCACATCCACCCACATAACCACCATTGTCACTCTCAATTCCACTCCAACTACCACCATCACAACCACCATTGTCATTCACATCACTCCCACGACCATCACAACCACCATTATCACTCCCACCTCCACCAACACAACCACCATTGTCACTCACGACATCATTCCCACCACCACCATCACATCCATTTTCATCACAACCACCATTATCACCCCCACCACCACCACCATCACAACCACCATTGTCACTCACAATTCCACTCCCACCACCACCAACACAACCACCATTGTCACTCACAATTCCACTCCCACCACCACCAACACAACCACCATTGTCACTCACAATTCCACTCCCACCACCACCAACACAACCACCATTGTCACTCACAATTCCACTCCCACCACCACCAACACAACCACCATTGTCACACACAATTCCACTCCCACTACCACCAACACAACCACCATTGTCACACAATTCCACTCCCACCACCACCAACACAACCACCACTACAACTAAGAATCTCCTGTCGTGTGGTGTACCTTCCCCGAGTACGTTATCTCTTCCAAACCCGTTACCTGCTGTGTTGGTCGCGATATTCCACAACTGAGCACCAGGATGAGGACAGCGATGAGAATCCACATCTTGTCTGCTTCTCGTCGATAACCAAATGAGCCCGAACAATGTACGTCTCTGTCTGTCATTGTGACCATGCCTAAGCATAGTTACGTCACAATCGCTGAGTGTGTGACAAGGACGAATCCGGAGAATTTTTTTATTTTAATTGATTTTTCACCATTGAGAGATGGTCGGCTCAAAAACGTTATATGGCACGACGTTATGGACGGATTATGACCTGTGGTGGGACGCCAAATATTGAGATGCCAGATCCTGAAAAAATGTTGACATCGCCAGATTTCCCGTCACATCAAGTTTTAACATGACGATTACCATTTGCGTCCCAAAACGAGTGACAAATGAAACACATTTTACCATAATTTGTAAACAAAAGGAGAAATAACACACACACACACACACACACACACACACACACACACACACACACACACACACACACACACACACACACACACACACACACACACACGCGCGCACACGCACACGCACACACGCTTAATGCACAATGGAGAGGAATCCACTTTTAATAAACACACATATCAGTCCGTCTCAAACCAACGTCTATCACAACCATCCATTATCACTCACCTCTCCACCAACACAACTGTTATTGTCACTCACATAATTCCCACCACCACCATCACAACCATTTTCATCACAACCACCATTAACACTCCCACCACCACCATCACAACCATTTTCATCACAACCACCATTATCAATCCCACCACCACATCACAACCATTTTCATCACAACCACCATTATCACTCCCACCACCACCATCACAACCATTTTCATCACAACCACCATTATCACTCCCAACACAACCACCATTATCACTCCCACCACCACCATCACAACCACCATTATCATTCACAACACCACCAACACAACTGTTATTGTCACACATCGCTCCCACTGCCACAATCACAACCATTTTCATCACAACCACCATTATCACTCCCACCACCACCACCAACACCATCACAACCATTTTCATGACAACCACCATTATCACTCCCATCACCACCATCACAACCATTTTCATCACAACCACCATTATCACTCCCACCACCACAATCACAACCATTTTCATCACAACCACCATTATCACTCCCACCACCACTATCACACCATTTTCATCACAACCACCATTGTCACTCCCACCTCTACCATCACAACCATTTTCATCACAACCACCATGATCACACCCACCACCACCATCACAACCATTTTCATCACAACCACCATTGTCACTCACAATTCCACTCCCACCACCCCCAACACAACCACCATTATGACTCCCACCACCATCATCACAACCATTTTCATCACAACCACCATTATCACTCCCACCACCACCATCACAACCATTTTCATCACAACCACTATTATCACTCCCACCACCACCATTACAACCATTTTGATCACAACCACCATTATCACTCCCAACACAACCACCATTATCACTCCCACCACCACCATCACAACCACCATTATCACTCACAACACCACCAACACAACTGTTATTGTCACTCACATCGCTCCCACTGCCACAATCACAACCATTTTCATCACAACCACCATTATCACTCCCACCAACACCATCACAACCATTTTCATCACAACCACCATTATCACTCCCAACACAACCACCATTGTCACTCTCAATTCCACTCCAACTACCACCATCACAACCACCATTGTCAATCACAACATCACTCCCACCACCACCACCATCACAACCATTTTCATCACAACCACCATTATCACTCCCACCACCACCATCACAACCATTTTCATCACAACCACCATTATCACTCCCACCACCACCATTACAACCATTTTCATGACAACCACCATTATCACTCCCATCACCACCATCCCAACCATTTTCATCACAACCACCATTATCACTCCCACCACCACCATCACAAACATTTTCATCACAACCACCATTTTCACTCACAATTCCACTCCCACCACCACCAACACAACCACCATTATCACTCCCACCACCACCATCACAACCATTTTCATCACAACCACCATTATCACTCCCACCACCACCATCACAACCATTTTCATCACAACCACCATTATCACTCCCACATCCACCAACATAACCACCATTGTCACTCTCAATTCCACTCCAACTACCACCATCACAACCACCATTGTCATTCACATCACTCCCACGACCATCACAACCACCATTATCACTCCCACCTCCACCAACACAACCGCCATTGTCACTCACGACATCACTCCCACCACCACCATCACATCCATTTTCATCACAACCACCATTATCACCCCCACCATCACAACCACCATTGTCACTCACAATTCCACTCCCACCACCACCAACACAACCACCATTGTCACTCACAATTCCACTCCCACCACCACCAACACAACCACCATTGTCACTCACAATTCCACTCCCACCACCACCAACACAACCACCATTGTCACTCACAATTCCACTCCCACCACCACCAACACAACCACCATTGTCACTCACAATTCCACTCCCACCACCACCAACACAACCACCATTGTCACTCACAATTCCACTCCCACTACCACCAACACAACCACCATTGTCACACAATTCCACTCCCACCACCACCAACACAACCACCACTACAACTAAGAATCTCCTGTCGTGTGGTGTACCTTCCCCGAGTACGTTATCTCTTCCAAACCCGTTACCTGCTGTGTTGGTCGCGATATTCCACAACTGAGCACCAGGATGAGGACAGCGATGAGAATCCACATCTTGTCTGCTTCTCGTCGATAACCAAATGAGCCCGAACAATGTATGTCTCTGTCTGTCATTGTGACCATGCCTAAGCATAGTGACGTCACAATCGCTGAGTGTGTGACAAGGACGAATCCGGAGAATTTTTTTATCTTTAATTGATTTTTCACCATTGAGAGATGGTCGGCTCAAAAACGTTATATGGCACGACGTTATGGACGGATTATGACCTGTGGTGGGACGCCAAATATTGAGATTCCAGATCCTGAAAAAATGTTGACATCGCCAGATTTCCCGTCACATCAAGTTTTAACATGACGATTACCATTTGCGTCCCAAAACGAGTGACAAATGAAACACATTTTACCATAATTTGTAAACAAAAGGAGAAATAACACACACACACACACACACACACACACACACACGCGCGCACGCACACGCACACACGCTTAATGCACAATGGAGAGGAATCCACTTTTAATAAACACACATATCAGTCCGTCTCAAACCAACGTCTATCACAACCATCCATTATCACTCACCTCTCCACCAACACAACTGTTATTGTCACTCACATCACTCCCACCACCACCATCACAACCATTTTCATCACAACCACCATTATCACTCCCACCACCACCATCACAACCATTTTCATCACAACCACCATTATCACTCCCACCTACACCAACACAACTGCTATTGTCACTCACAACATCACTCCCACCACCACCATCACATCCATTTTCATCACAACCACCATTATCACTCCCACCACCACCATCACAACCATTTTCATCACAACCACCATTGTCACTCACAATTCCACTCCCACCACCACCAACACAACCACCATTATCACTCCCACCACCACCATCACAACCATTTTCATCACAACCACCATTATCGCTCCCACATCCACCAACACAACCACCATTGTCACTCTCAATTCCACTCCAACTACCACCATCACAACCACCATTGTCACTCACATCACTCCCACCACCACCACGACCATCACAACCACCATTATCACTCCCACCTCCACCAACACAACCGCCATTGTCACTCACGACATCACTCCCACCACCACCATCACATCCATTTTCATCACAACCACCATTATCACTCCCACCACAACCATTTTCATCACAATCACCATTAACACTCCCACCACCACCATCACAACCATTTTCATCACAACCACCATTATCACTACCACCACCACCATCACAACCATTTTCATCACAACCACCATTATCACTCCCAACACAACCACCATTGTCACTCTCAATTCCACTCCAACTACCACCATCACAACCACCATTGTCAATCACAACATCACTCCCACCACCACCACCACCATCACAACCATTTTCATCACAACCACCATTATCACTCCCACCACCACCACCATCACAACCACCATTATCACTCACAACACCACCAACACAACTGTTATTGTCACTCACATCACTCCCACCACCACCATCACAACCACCATTATCACTCCCACCACCACCATCACAACCATTTTCATCACAACCACCATTATCACTCCCAACACAACCACCATTATCACTCCCAACACAACCACCATTATCACTCCCACCACCACCATCACAACCACCATTATCACTCACACCACCAACACAACTGTTATTGTCACACATCGCTCCCACTGCCACAATCACAACCATTTTCATCACAACCACCATTATCACTCCCACCACCACCACCAACACCATCACAACCATTTTCATGACAACCACCATTATCACTCCCATCACCACCATCACAACCATTTTCATCACAACCACCATTATCACTCCCACCACCACCATCACAACCATTTTCATCACAACCACCATTATCACTCCCACCACCACCATCACACCATTTTCATCACAACCACCATTGTCACTCCCACCTCTACCATCACAACCATTTTCATCACAACCACCATTGTCACTCACAATTCCACTCCCACCACCACTAAAACAACCACCATTATGACTCCCACCACCACCATCACAACCATTTTCATCACAACCACCATTATCACTCCCACCACCACCATCACAACCATTTTCATCACAACCACCATTATCACTCCCACCACCACCATTACAACCATGTTCATGACAACCACCATTATCACTCCCATCACCACCATCCCAACCATTTTCATCACAACCACCATTATCACCCACCACCACCATCACAAACATTTTCATCACAACCACCATTTTCACTCACAATTCCACTCCCACCACCACCAACACAACCACCATTATCACTCCCACCACCACCATCACAACCATTTTCATCACAACCACCATTATCACTCCCACCACCACCATCACAACCATTTTCATCACAACCACCATTATCACTCCCACATCCACCAACATAACCACCATTGTCACTCTCAATTCCACTCCAACTACCACCATCACAACCACCATTGTCATTCACATCACTCCCACGACCATCACAACCACCATTATCACTCCCACCTCCACCAACACAACCACCATTGTCACTCACGACATCACTCCCACCACCACCATCACATCCATTTTCATCACAACCACCATTATCACCCCCACCACCACCACCATCACAACCACCATTGTCACTCACAATTCCACTCCCACCACCACCAACACAACCACCATTGTCACTCACAATTCCACTCCCACCACCACCAACACAACCACCATTGTCACTCACAATTCCACTCCCACCACCACCAACACAACCACCATTGTCACTCACAATTCCACTCCCACCACCACCAACACAACCACCATTGTCACACACAATTCCACTCCCACTACCACCAACACAACCACCATTGTCACAATTCCACTCCCACCACCACCAACACAACCACCACTACAACTAAGAATCTCCTGTCGTGTGGTGTACCTTCCCCGAGTACGTTATCTCTTCCAAACCCGTTACCTGCTGTGTTGGTCGCGATATTCCACAACTGAGCACCAGGATGAGGACAGCGATGAGAATCCACATCTTGTCTGCTTCTCGTCGATAACCAAATGAGCCCGAACAATGTACGTCTCTGTCTGTCATTGTGACCATGCCTATTGCCTAAGCATAGTTACGTCACAATCGCTGAGTGTGTGACAAGGACGAATCCGGAGAATTTTTTTATTTTAATTGATTTTTCACCATTGAGAGATGGTCGGCTCAAAAACGTTATATGGCACGACGTTATGGACGGATTATGACCTGTGGTGGGACGCCAAATATTGAGATGCCAGATCCTGAAAAAATGTTGACATCGCCAGATTTCCCGTCACATCAAGTTTTAACATGACGATTACCATTTGCGTCCCAAAACGAGTGACAAATGAAACACATTTTACCATAATTTGTAAACAAAAGGAGAAATAACACACACACACACACACACACACACACACACACACACACACACACACACACACACACACACACACACACACACACACACACACACACACAATGCACAATGGAGAGGAATCCACTTTTAATAAACACACATATCAGTCCATCTCAAACCAACGTCTATCACAACCATCCATTATCACTCACCTCTCCACCAACACAACTGTTATTGTCACTCACATAATTCCCACCACCACCATCACAACCATTTTCATCACAACCACCATTAACACTCCCACCACCACCATCACAACCATTTTCATCACAACCACCATTATCAATCCCACCACCACATCACAACCATTTTCATCACAACCACCATTATCACTCCCACCACCACCATCACAACCATTTTCATCACAACCACCATTATCACTCCCAACACAACCACCATTATCACTCCCACCACCACCATCACAACCACCATTATCACTCACAACACCACCAACACAACTGTTATTGTCACACATCGCTCCCACTGCCACAATCACAACCATTTTCATCACAACCACCATTATCACTCCCACCACCACCACCAACACCATCACAACCATTTTCATGACAACCACCATTATCACTCCCATCACCACCATCACAACCATTTTCATCACAACCACCATTATCACTCCCACCACCACAATCACAACCATTTTCATCACAACCACCATTATCACTCCCACCACCACTATCACACCATTTTCATCACAACCACCATTGTCACTCCCACCTCTACCATCACAACCATTTTCATCACAACCACCATGATCACACCCACCACCACCATCACAACCATTTTCATCACAACCACCATTGTCACTCACAATTCCACTCCCACCACCACCAACACAACCACCATTATGACTCCCACCACCATCATCACAACCATTTTCATCACAACCACCATTATCACTCCCACCACCACCATCACAACCATTTTCATCACAACCACTATTATCACTCCCACCACCACCATTACAACCATTTTGATCACAACCACCATTATCACTCCCAACACAACCACCATTATCACTCCCACCACCACCATCACAACCACCATTATCACTCACAACACCACCAACACAACTGTTATTGTCACTCACATCGCTCCCACTGCCACAATCACAACCATTTTCATCACAACCACCATTATCACTCCCACTAACACCATCACAACCATTTTCATCACAACCACCATTATCACTCCCAACACAACCACCATTGTCACTCTCAATTCCACTCCAACTACCACCATCACAACCACCATTGTCAATCACAACATCACTCCCACCACCACCACCATCACAACCATTTTCATCACAACCACCATTATCACTCCCACCACCACCATCACAACCATTTTCATCACAACCACCATGATCACTCCCACCACCACCATTACAACCATTTTCATGACAACCACCATTATCACTCCCATCACCACCATCCCAACCATTTTCATCACAACCACCATTATCACTCCCACCACCACCATCACAAACATTTTCATCACAACCACCATTTTCACTCACAATTCCACTCCCACCACCACCAACACAACCACCATTATCACTCCCACCACCACCATCACAACCATTTTCATCACAACCACCATTATCACTCCCACCACCACCATCACAACCATTTTCATCACAACCACCATTATCACTCCCACATCCACCAACATAACCACCATTGTCACTCTCAATTCCACTCCAACTACCACCATCACAACCACCATTGTCATTCACATCACTCCCACGACCATCACAACCACCATTATCACTCCCACCTCCACCAACACAACCGCCATTGTCACTCACGACATCACTCCCACCACCACCATCACATCCATTTTCATCACAACCACCATTATCACCCCCACCACCACCACCACCACCATCACAACCACCATTGTCACTCACAATTCCACTCCCACCACCACCAACACAACCACCATTGTCACTCACAATTCCACTCCCACCACCACCAACACAACCACCATTGTCACTCACAATTCCACTCCCACCACCACCAACACAACCACCATTGTCACTCACAATTCCACTCCCACCACCACCAACACAACCACCATTGTCACTCACAATTCCACTCCCACCACCACCAACACAACCACCATTGTCACTCACAATTCCACTCCCACTACCACCAACACAACCACCATTGTCACACAATTCCACTCCCACCACCACCAACACAACCACCACTACAACTAAGAATCTCCTGTCGTGTGGTGTACCTTCCCCGAGTACGTTATCTCTTCCAAACCCGTTACCTGCTGTGTTGGTCGCGATATTCCACAACTGAGCACCAGGATGAGGACAGCGATGAGAATCCACATCATGTCTGCTTCTCGTCGATAACCAAATGAGCCCGAACAATGTAAGTCTCTGTCTGTCATTGTGACCATGCCTAAGCATAGTGACGTCACAATCGCTGAGTGTGTGACGAGGACGAATCCGGAGAATTTTTTTTTTAAATTGATTTTTCACCATTGAGAGATGGTCGGCTCAAAAACGTTATATGGCACGACGTTATGGACGGATTATGACCTGTGGTGGGACGCCAAATATTGAGATGCCAGATCCTGAAAAAATGTTGACATCGCCAGATTTCCCGTCACATCAAGTTTTAACATGACGATTACCATTTGCGTCCCAAAACGAGTGACAAATGAAACACATTTTACCATAATTTGTAAACAAAAGGAGAAATACACACACACACACGCGCACGCACACGCTCACACGCTTAATGCACAATGGAGAGGAATCCACTTTTAATAAACACACATATCAGTCCGTCTCAAACCAACGTCTATCACAACCCTCCATTATCACTCACCTCTCCACCAACACAACTGTTATTGTCACTCACATCACTCCCACCACCACCATCACAACCATTTTCATCACAACCACCATTATCACTCCCACCACCACCATCACAACCATTTTCATCACAACCACCATTATCACTCCCACCACCACCATCACAACCATTTTCATCACAACCACCATTATCACTCACAATTCCACTCCCACCACCACCAACACAACCACCATTATCACTCCCACCACCACCATCACAACTATTTTCATCACAACCACCAATATCACTCCCAACACCACCATCACAACCATTTTCATCACAACCACCATTATCGCTCCCACATCCACCAACACAACCACCATTGTCACTCTCAATTCCACTCCAACTACCACCATCACAACCACCATTGTCACTCACATCACTCCCACCACCACCACGACCATCACAACCACCATTATCACTCCCACCTCCACCAACACAACCGCCATTGTCACTCACGACATCACTCCCACCACCACCATCACATCCATTTTCATCACAACCACCATTATCATTCCCACCACCACCATCACAACCATTATCACTCCCACCACCATCATCACAACCATTTTCATCACAACCACCATTATCACTCCCACCACAACCATTTTCATCACAATCACCATTAACACTCCCACCACCACCATCACAACCATTTTCATCACAACCACCATTATCACTACCACCACCACCATCACAACCATTTTCATCACAACCACCATTATCACTCCCAACACAACCACCATTGTCACTCTCAATTCCACTCCAACTACCACCATCACAACCACCATTGTCAATCACAACATCACTCCCACCACCACCACCACCACCATCACAACCATTTTCATCACAACCACCTTTATCACTCCCACCACCACCACCATCACAACCACCATTATCACTCACAACACCACCAACACAACTGTTATTGTCACTCACATAATTCCCACCACCACCATCACAACCATTTGCATCACAACCACCATTAACACTCCCACCACCACCATCACAACCATTTTCATCACAACCACCATTATCACTCCCACCACCACCATCACAACCATTTTCATCACAACCACCATTATCACTCCCAACACAACCACCATTATCACTCCCACCACCACCATCACAACCACCATTATCACTCACAACACCACCAACACAACTGTTATTGTCACTCACATTGCTCCCACTGCCACAATCACAACCATTTTCATCACAACCACCATTATCACTCCCACCACCAACACCATCACAACCATTTTCATGACAACCACCATTATCACTCCCATCACCACCATCACAACCATTTTCATCACAACCACCATTATCACTCCCACCACCACAATCACAACCATTTTCATCACAACCACCATTATCACTCCCACCACCACTATCACACCATTTTCATCACAACCACCATTGTCACTCCCTCCCACCACCACCACCATCACAACCATTTTCATCACAACCACCATTATCACTCCCACCACCACCATTATCACTCACAACACCACCAACACAACTGTTATTGTCACTCACATAATTCCCACCACCACCATCACAACATTTTCATCACAACCACCATTAACACTCCCACCACCACCATCACAACTACCATTATCAATCCCACCACAACCATCACAACCATTTTCATCACAATCACCATTAACACTCCCACCACCACATCACAACCATTTTCATCACAACCACCATTATCACTCCCACCACCACCATCACAACCATTTTCATCACAACCACCATTATCACTCCCAACACAACCACCATTATCACTCCCACCACCACCATCACAACCACCATTATCACTCACAACAACACCACCAACACAACTGTTATTGTCACTCACATCGCTCCCACTGCCACAATCACAACCATTTTCATCACAACCACCATTATCACTCCCACCACCACCACCAACACCATCACAACCATTTTCATGACAACCACCATTATCACTCCCATCACCACCATCACAACCATTTTCATCACAACCACCATTATCACTCCCACCACCACCATCACAACCATTTTCATCACAACCACCATTATCAATCCCACCACAACCATCACAACCATTTTCATCACAATCACCATTAACACTCCCACCACCACCATCACAACCATTTTCATCACAACCACCATTATCACTACCACCACCACCATCACAACCACCATTATCACTCCCAACACAACCACCATTGTCACTCTCAATTCCACTCCAACTACCACCATCACAACCACCATTGTCAATCACAACATCACTCCCACCACCACCACCACCATCACAACCATTTTCATCACGACCACCATTATCACTCCCACCACCACCACCATCACAACCACCATTATCACTCACAACACCACCAACACAACTGTTATTGTCACTCACATCACTCCCACCACCACCATCACAACCACCATTATCACTCCCACCACCACCATCACAACCATTTTCATCACAACCACCATTATCACTCCCAACACAACCACCATTATCACTCCCAACACAACCACCATTATCACTCCCAACACAACCACCATTATCACTCCCACCACCACCATCACAACCACCATTATCACTCACACCACCAACACAACTGTTATTGTCACACATCGCTCCCACTGCCACAATCACAACCATTTTCATCACAACCACCATTATCACTCCCACCACCACCACCAACACCATCACAACCATTTTCATGACAACCACCATTATCACTCCCATCACCACCATCACAACCATTTTCATCACAACCACCATTATCACTCCCACCACCACCATCACAACCATTTTCATCACAACCACCATTATCACTCCCACCACCACCATCACACCATTTTCATCACAACCACCATTGTCACTCCCACCTCTACCATCACAACCATTTTCATCACAACCACCATTGTCACTCACAATTCCACTCCCACCACCACTAAAACAACCACCATTATGACTCCCACCACCACCATCACAACCATTTTCATCACAACCACCATTATCACTCCCACCACCACCATCACAACCATTTTCATCACAACCACCATTATCACTCCCACCACCACCATTACAACCATGTTCATGACAACCACCATTATCACTCCCATCACCACCATCCCAACCATTTTCATCACAACCACCATTATCACCCACCACCACCATCACAAACATTTTCATCACAACCACCATTTTCACTCACAATTCCACTCCCACCACCACCAACACAACCACCATTATCACTCCCACCACCACCATCACAACCATTTTCATCACAACCACCATTATCACTCCCACCACCACCATCACAACCATTTTCATCACAACCACCATTATCACTCCCACATCCACCAACATAACCACCATTGTCACTCTCAATTCCACTCCAACTACCACCATCACAACCACCATTGTCATTCACATCACTCCCACGACCATCACAACCACCATTATCACTCCCACCTCCACCAACACAACCACCATTGTCACTCACGACATCACTCCCACCACCACCATCACATCCATTTTCATCACAACCACCATTATCACCCCCACCACCACCACCATCACAACCACCATTGTCACTCACAATTCCACTCCCACCACCACCAACACAACCACCATTGTCACTCACAATTCCACTCCCACCACCACCAACACAACCACCATTGTCACTCACAATTCCACTCCCACCACCACCAACACAACCACCATTGTCACTCACAATTCCACTCCCACCACCACCAACACAACCACCATTGTCACACACAATTCCACTCCCACTACCACCAACACAACCACCATTGTCACAATTCCACTCCCACCACCACCAACACAACCACCACTACAACTAAGAATCTCCTGTCGTGTGGTGTACCTTCCCCGAGTACGTTATCTCTTCCAAACCCGTTACCTGCTGTGTTGGTCGCGATATTCCACAACTGAGCACCAGGATGAGGACAGCGATGAGAATCCACATCTTGTCTGCTTCTCGTCGATAACCAAATGAGCCCGAACAATGTACGTCTCTGTCTGTCATTGTGACCATGCCTATTGCCTAAGCATAGTTACGTCACAATCGCTGAGTGTGTGACAAGGACGAATCCGGAGAATTTTTTTATTTTAATTGATTTTTCACCATTGAGAGATGGTCGGCTCAAAAACGTTATATGGCACGACGTTATGGACGGATTATGACCTGTGGTGGGACGCCAAATATTGAGATGCCAGATCCTGAAAAAATGTTGACATCGCCAGATTTCCCGTCACATCAAGTTTTAACATGACGATTACCATTTGCGTCCCAAAACGAGTGACAAATGAAACACATTTTACCATAATTTGTAAACAAAAGGAGAAATAACACACACACACACACACACACACACACACACACACACACACACACACACACACACACACACACACACACACACACACACACACACACACACACACACAATGCACAATGGAGAGGAATCCACTTTTAATAAACACACATATCAGTCCATCTCAAACCAACGTCTATCACAACCATCCATTATCACTCACCTCTCCACCAACACAACTGTTATTGTCACTCACATAATTCCCACCACCACCATCACAACCATTTTCATCACAACCACCATTAACACTCCCACCACCACCATCACAACCATTTTCATCACAACCACCATTATCAATCCCACCACCACATCACAACCATTTTCATCACAACCACCATTATCACTCCCACCACCACCATCACAACCATTTTCATCACAACCACCATTATCACTCCCAACACAACCACCATTATCACTCCCACCACCACCATCACAACCACCATTATCACTCACAACACCACCAACACAACTGTTATTGTCACACATCGCTCCCACTGCCACAATCACAACCATTTTCATCACAACCACCATTATCACTCCCACCACCACCACCAACACCATCACAACCATTTTCATGACAACCACCATTATCACTCCCATCACCACCATCACAACCATTTTCATCACAACCACCATTATCACTCCCACCACCACAATCACAACCATTTTCATCACAACCACCATTATCACTCCCACCACCACTATCACACCATTTTCATCACAACCACCATTGTCACTCCCACCTCTACCATCACAACCATTTTCATCACAACCACCATGATCACACCCACCACCACCATCACAACCATTTTCATCACAACCACCATTGTCACTCACAATTCCACTCCCACCACCACCAACACAACCACCATTATGACTCCCACCACCATCATCACAACCATTTTCATCACAACCACCATTATCACTCCCACCACCACCATCACAACCATTTTCATCACAACCACTATTATCACTCCCACCACCACCATTACAACCATTTTGATCACAACCACCATTATCACTCCCAACACAACCACCATTATCACTCCCACCACCACCATCACAACCACCATTATCACTCACAACACCACCAACACAACTGTTATTGTCACTCACATCGCTCCCACTGCCACAATCACAACCATTTTCATCACAACCACCATTATCACTCCCACTAACACCATCACAACCATTTTCATCACAACCACCATTATCACTCCCAACACAACCACCATTGTCACTCTCAATTCCACTCCAACTACCACCATCACAACCACCATTGTCAATCACAACATCACTCCCACCACCACCACCATCACAACCATTTTCATCACAACCACCATTATCACTCCCACCACCACCATCACAACCATTTTCATCACAACCACCATGATCACTCCCACCACCACCATTACAACCATTTTCATGACAACCACCATTATCACTCCCATCACCACCATCCCAACCATTTTCATCACAACCACCATTATCACTCCCACCACCACCATCACAAACATTTTCATCACAACCACCATTTTCACTCACAATTCCACTCCCACCACCACCAACACAACCACCATTATCACTCCCACCACCACCATCACAACCATTTTCATCACAACCACCATTATCACTCCCACCACCACCATCACAACCATTTTCATCACAACCACCATTATCACTCCCACATCCACCAACATAACCACCATTGTCACTCTCAATTCCACTCCAACTACCACCATCACAACCACCATTGTCATTCACATCACTCCCACGACCATCACAACCACCATTATCACTCCCACCTCCACCAACACAACCGCCATTGTCACTCACGACATCACTCCCACCACCACCATCACATCCATTTTCATCACAACCACCATTATCACCCCCACCACCACCACCACCACCATCACAACCACCATTGTCACTCACAATTCCACTCCCACCACCACCAACACAACCACCATTGTCACTCACAATTCCACTCCCACCACCACCAACACAACCACCATTGTCACTCACAATTCCACTCCCACCACCACCAACACAACCACCATTGTCACTCACAATTCCACTCCCACCACCACCAACACAACCACCATTGTCACTCACAATTCCACTCCCACCACCACCAACACAACCACCATTGTCACTCACAATTCCACTCCCACTACCACCAACACAACCACCATTGTCACACAATTCCACTCCCACCACCACCAACACAACCACCACTACAACTAAGAATCTCCTGTCGTGTGGTGTACCTTCCCCGAGTACGTTATCTCTTCCAAACCCGTTACCTGCTGTGTTGGTCGCGATATTCCACAACTGAGCACCAGGATGAGGACAGCGATGAGAATCCACATCTTGTCTGCTTCTCGTCGATAACCAAATGAGCCCGAACAATGTATGTCTCTGTCTGTCATTGTGACCATGCCTAAGCATAGTGACGTCACAATCGCTGAGTGTGTGACAAGGACGAATCCGGAGAATTTTTTTTATCTTTAATTGATTTTTCACCATTGAGAGATGGTCGGCTCAAAAACGTTATATGGCACGACGTTATGGACGGATTATGACCTGTGGTGGGACGCCAAATATTGAGATTCCAGATCCTGAAAAAATGTTGACATCGCCAGATTTCCCGTCACATCAAGTTTTAACATGACGATTACCATTTGCGTCCCAAAACGAGTGACAAATGAAACACATTTTACCATAATTTGTAAACAAAAGGAGAAATAACACACACACACACACACACACACACACACACACACACACACACACACACACACGCGCACGCACACGCACACACGCTTAATGCACAATGGAGAGGAATCCACTTTTAATAAACACACATATCAGTCCGTCTCAAACCAACGTCTATCACAACCCTCCATTATCACTCACCTCTCCACCAACACAACTGTTATTGTCACTCACATCACTCCCACCACCACCATCACAACCATTTTCATCACAACCACCATTATCACTCCCACCACCACCATCACAACCATTTTCATCACAACCACCATTATCACTCCCACCACCACCATCACAACCATTTTCATCACAACCACCATTATCACTCACAATTCCACTCCCACCACCACCAACACAACCACCATTATCACTCCCACCACCACCATCACAACTATTTTCATCACAACCACCAATATCACTCCCAACACCACCATCACAACCATTTTCATCACAACCACCATTATCGCTCCCACATCCACCAACACAACCACCATTGTCACTCTCAATTCCACTCCAACTACCACCATCACAACCACCATTGTCACTCACATCACTCCCACCACCACCACGACCATCACAACCACCATTATCACTCCCACCTCCACCAACACAACCGCCATTGTCACTCACGACATCACTCCCACCACCACCATCACATCCATTTTCATCACAACCACCATTATCATTCCCACCACCACCATCACAACCATTATCACTCCCACCACCATCATCACAACCATTTTCATCACAACCACCATTATCACTCCCACCACAACCATTTTCATCACAATCACCATTAACACTCCCACCACCACCATCACAACCATTTTCATCACAACCACCATTATCACTACCACCACCACCATCACAACCATTTTCATCACAACCACCATTATCACTCCCAACACAACCACCATTGTCACTCTCAATTCCACTCCAACTACCACCATCACAACCACCATTGTCAATCACAACATCACTCCCACCACCACCACCACCATCACAACCATTTTCATCACAACCACCATTATCACTCCCACCACCACCACCATCACAACCACCATTATCACTCACAACACCACCAACACAACTGTTATTGTCACTCACATAATTCCCACCACCACCATCACAACCATTTGCATCACAACCACCATTAACACTCCCACCACCATCACAACCATTTTCATCACAACCACCATTATCACTCCCACCACCACCATCACAACCATTTTCATCACAACCACCATTATCACTCCCAACACAACCACCATTATCACTCCCACCACCACCATCACAACCACCATTATCACTCACAACACCACCAACACAACTGTTATTGTCACTCACATTGCTCCCACTGCCACAATCACAACCATTTTCATCACAACCACCATTATCACTCCCACCACCAACACCATCACAACCATTTTCATGACAACCACCATTATCACTCCCATCACCACCATCACAACCATTTTCATCACAACCACCATTATCACTCCCACCACCACAATCACAACCATTTTCATCACAACCACCATTATCACTCCCACCACCACTATCACACCATTTTCATCACAACCACCATTGTCACTCCCTCCCACCACCACCACCATCACAACCATTTTCATCACAACCACCATTATCACTCCCACCACCACCATTATCACTCACAACACCACCAACACAACTGTTATTGTCACTCACATAATTCCCACCACCACCATCACAACATTTTCATCACAACCACCATTAACACTCCCACCACCACCATCACAACTACCATTATCAATCCCACCACAACCATCACAACCATTTTCATCACAATCACCATTAACACTCCCACCACCACATCACAACCATTTTCATCACAACCACCATTATCACTCCCACCACCACCATCACAACCATTTTCATCACAACCACCATTATCACTCCCAACACAACCACCATTATCACTCCCACCACCACCATCACAACCACCATTATCACTCACAACAACACCACCAACACAACTGTTATTGTCACTCACATCGCTCCCACTGCCACAATCATAACCATTTTCATCACAACCACCATTATCACTCCCACCACCACCACCAACACCATCACAACCATTTTCATGACAACCACCATTATCACTCCCATCACCACCATCACAACCATTTTCATCACAACCACCATTATCACTCCCACCACAACCATCACAACCATTTTCATCACAATCACCATTAACACTCCCACCACCACCATCACAACCATTTTCATCACAACCACCATTATCACTACCACCACCACCATCACAACCATTTTCATGACAACCACCATTATCACTCCCATCACCACCATCCCAACCATTTTCATCACAACCACCATTATCACCCACCACCACCATCACAAACATTTTCATCACAACCACCATTTTCACTCACAATTCCACTCCCACCACCACCAACACAACCACCATTATCACTCCCACCACCACCATCACAACCATTTTCATCACAACCACCATTATCACTCCCACCACCACCATCACAACCATTTTCATCACAACCACCATTATCACTCCCACATCCACCAACATAACCACCATTGTCACTCTCAATTCCACTCCAACTACCACCATCACAACCACCATTGTCATTCACATCACTCCCATGACCATCACAACCACCATTATCACTCCCACCTCCACCAACACAACCACCATTGTCACTCACGACATCACTCCCACCACCACCATCACATCCATTTTCATCACAACCACCATTATCACCCCCACCACCACCACCATCACAACCACCATTGTCACTCACAATTCCACTCCCACCACCACCAACACAACCACCATTGTCACTCACAATTCCACTCCCACCACCACCAACACAACCACCATTGTCACTCACAATTCCACTCCCACCACCACCAACACAACCACCATTGTCACTCACAATTCCACTCCCACCACCACCAACACAACCACCATTGTCACACACAATTCCACTCCCACTACCACCAACACAACCACCATTGTCACACAATTCCACTCCCACCACCACCAACACAACCACCACTACAACTAAGAATCTCCTGTCGTGTGGTGTACCTTCCCCGAGTACGTTATCTCTTCCAAACCCGTTACCTGCTGTGTTGGTCGCGATATTCCACAACTGAGCACCAGGATGAGGACAGCGATGAGAATCCACATCTTGTCTGCTTCTCGTCGATAACCAAATGAGCCCGAACAATGTATGTCTCTGTCTGTCATTGTGACCATGCCTAAGCATAGTGACGTCACAATCGCTGAGTGTGTGACAAGGACGAATCCGGAGAATTTTTTTATCTTTAATTGATTTTTCACCATTGAGAGATGGTCGGCTCAAAAACGTTATATGGCACGACGTTATGGACGGATTAGGACCTGTGGTGGGACGCCAAATATTGAGATTCCAGATCTTGAAAAAATGTTGACATCGCCAGATTTCCCGTCACATCAAGTTTTAACATGACGATTACCATTTGCGTCCCAAAACGAGTGACAAATGAAACACATTTTACCATAATTTGTAAACAAAAGGAGAAATAACACACACACACACACGCGCACGCACACGCACACACGCTTAATGCACAATGGAGAGGAATCCACTTTTAATAAACACACATATCAGTCCGTCTCAAACCAACGTCTATCACAACCATCCATTATCACTCACCTCTCCACCAACACAACTGTTATTGTCACTCACATCACTCCCACCACCACCATCACAACCATTTTCATCACAACCACCATTATCACTCCCACCACCACCATCACAACCATTTTCATCACAACCACCATTATCACTCCCACCTACACCAACACAACTGCTATTGTCACTCACAACATCACTCCCACCACCACCATCACATCCATTTTCATCACAACCACCATTATCACTCCCACCACCACCATCACAACCATTTTCATCACAACCACCATTGTCACTCACAATTCCACTCCCACCACCACCAACACAACCACCATTATCACTCCCACCACCACCATCACAACCATTTTCATCACAACCACCATTATCGCTCCCACATCCACCAACACAACCACCATTGTCACTCTCAATTCCACTCCAACTACCACCATCACAACCACCATTGTCACTCACATCACTCCCACCACCACCACGACCATCACAACCACCATTATCACTCCCACCTCCACCAACACAACCGCCATTGTCACTCACGACATCACTCCCACCACCACCATCACATCCATTTTCATCACAACCACCATTATCATTCCCACCACCACCATCACAACCATTATCACTCCCACCACCATCACAACCATTTTCATCACAACCACCATTATCACTCCCACCACAACCATTTTCATCACAATCACCATTAACACTCCCACCACCACCATCACAACCATTTTCATCACAACCACCATTATCACTACCACCACCACCATCACAACCATTTTCATCACAACCACCATTATCACTCCCAACACAACCACCATTGTCACTCTCAATTCCACTCCAACTACCACCATCACAACCACCATTGTCAATCACAACATCACTCCCAC
This sequence comes from Myxine glutinosa, assembly GCF_964187855.1. Classification (NCBI taxonomy): domain Eukaryota; kingdom Metazoa; phylum Chordata; class Myxini; order Myxiniformes; family Myxinidae; genus Myxine; species Myxine glutinosa. The sequence goes on from NC_136269.1 coordinate 98,614,735, forward strand.
CACCACCACCACCATCACAACCATTTTCATCACAACCACCATTATTACTCCCACCACCACCACCATCACAACCACCATTATCACTCACAACACCACCAACACAACTGTTATTGTCACTCACATCACTCCCACCACCACCATCACAACCATTTTCATCACAACCACCATTATCACTCCCAACACAACCACCATTATCACTCCCAACACAACCACCATTATCACTCCCACCACCACCATCACAACCACCATTATCACTCACACCACCAACACAACTGTTATTGTCACACATCGCTCCCACTGCCACAATCACAACCATTTTCATCACAACCACCATTATCACTCCCACCACCACCACCAACACCATCACAACCATTTTCATGACAACCACCATTATCACTCCCATCACCACCATCACAACCATTTTCATCACAACCACCATTATCACTCCCACCACCACCATCACAACCATTTTCATCACTCCCACCACCACCATCACACCATTTTCATCACAACCACCATTGTCACTCCCACCTCTACCATCACAACCATTTTCATCACAACCACCATTGTCACTCACAATTCCACTCCCACCACCACCAAAACAACCACCATTATGACTCCCACCACCACCATCACAACCATTTTCATCACAACCACCATTATCACTCCCACCACCACCATCACAACCATTTTCATCACAACCACCATTATCACTCCCACCACCACCATTACAACCATTTTCATGACAACCACCATTATCACTCCCATCACCACCATCCCAACCATTTTCATCACAACCACCATTATCACCCACCACCACCATCACAAACATTTTCATCACAACCACCATTTTCACTCACAATTCCACTCCCACCACCACCAACACAACCACCATTATCACTCCCACCACCACCATCACAACCATTTTCATCACAACCACCATTATCACTCCCACCACCACCATCACAACCATTTTCATCACAACCACCATTATCACTCCCACATCCACCCACATAACCACCATTGTCACTCTCAATTCCACTCCAACTACCACCATCACAACCACCATTGTCATTCACATCACTCCCACGACCATCACAACCACCATTATCACTCCCACCTCCACCAACACAACCACCATTGTCACTCACGACATCATTCCCACCACCACCATCACATCCATTTTCATCACAACCACCATTATCACCCCCACCACCACCACCATCACAACCACCATTGTCACTCACAATTCCACTCCCACCACCACCAACACAACCACCATTGTCACTCACAATTCCACTCCCACCACCACCAACACAACCACCATTGTCACTCACAATTCCACTCCCACCACCACCAACACAACCACCATTGTCACTCACAATTCCACTCCCACCACCACCAACACAACCACCATTGTCACACACAATTCCACTCCCACTACCACCAACACAACCACCATTGTCACACAATTCCACTCCCACCACCACCAACACAACCACCACTACAACTAAGAATCTCCTGTCGTGTGGTGTACCTTCCCCGAGTACGTTATCTCTTCCAAACCCGTTACCTGCTGTGTTGGTCGCGATATTCCACAACTGAGCACCAGGATGAGGACAGCGATGAGAATCCACATCTTGTCTGCTTCTCGTCGATAACCAAATGAGCCCGAACAATGTACGTCTCTGTCTGTCATTGTGACCATGCCTAAGCATAGTTACGTCACAATCGCTGAGTGTGTGACAAGGACGAATCCGGAGAATTTTTTTATTTTAATTGATTTTTCACCATTGAGAGATGGTCGGCTCAAAAACGTTATATGGCACGACGTTATGGACGGATTATGACCTGTGGTGGGACGCCAAATATTGAGATGCCAGATCCTGAAAAAATGTTGACATCGCCAGATTTCCCGTCACATCAAGTTTTAACATGACGATTACCATTTGCGTCCCAAAACGAGTGACAAATGAAACACATTTTACCATAATTTGTAAACAAAAGGAGAAATAACACACACACACACACACACACACACACACACACACACACACACACACACACACACACACACACACACACACACACACACACACACACGCGCGCACACGCACACGCACACACGCTTAATGCACAATGGAGAGGAATCCACTTTTAATAAACACACATATCAGTCCGTCTCAAACCAACGTCTATCACAACCATCCATTATCACTCACCTCTCCACCAACACAACTGTTATTGTCACTCACATAATTCCCACCACCACCATCACAACCATTTTCATCACAACCACCATTAACACTCCCACCACCACCATCACAACCATTTTCATCACAACCACCATTATCAATCCCACCACCACATCACAACCATTTTCATCACAACCACCATTATCACTCCCACCACCACCATCACAACCATTTTCATCACAACCACCATTATCACTCCCAACACAACCACCATTATCACTCCCACCACCACCATCACAACCACCATTATCATTCACAACACCACCAACACAACTGTTATTGTCACACATCGCTCCCACTGCCACAATCACAACCATTTTCATCACAACCACCATTATCACTCCCACCACCACCACCAACACCATCACAACCATTTTCATGACAACCACCATTATCACTCCCATCACCACCATCACAACCATTTTCATCACAACCACCATTATCACTCCCACCACCACAATCACAACCATTTTCATCACAACCACCATTATCACTCCCACCACCACTATCACACCATTTTCATCACAACCACCATTGTCACTCCCACCTCTACCATCACAACCATTTTCATCACAACCACCATGATCACACCCACCACCACCATCACAACCATTTTCATCACAACCACCATTGTCACTCACAATTCCACTCCCACCACCCCCAACACAACCACCATTATGACTCCCACCACCATCATCACAACCATTTTCATCACAACCACCATTATCACTCCCACCACCACCATCACAACCATTTTCATCACAACCACTATTATCACTCCCACCACCACCATTACAACCATTTTGATCACAACCACCATTATCACTCCCAACACAACCACCATTATCACTCCCACCACCACCATCACAACCACCATTATCACTCACAACACCACCAACACAACTGTTATTGTCACTCACATCGCTCCCACTGCCACAATCACAACCATTTTCATCACAACCACCATTATCACTCCCACCAACACCATCACAACCATTTTCATCACAACCACCATTATCACTCCCAACACAACCACCATTGTCACTCTCAATTCCACTCCAACTACCACCATCACAACCACCATTGTCAATCACAACATCACTCCCACCACCACCACCATCACAACCATTTTCATCACAACCACCATTATCACTCCCACCACCACCATCACAACCATTTTCATCACAACCACCATTATCACTCCCACCACCACCATTACAACCATTTTCATGACAACCACCATTATCACTCCCATCACCACCATCCCAACCATTTTCATCACAACCACCATTATCACTCCCACCACCACCATCACAAACATTTTCATCACAACCACCATTTTCACTCACAATTCCACTCCCACCACCACCAACACAACCACCATTATCACTCCCACCACCACCATCACAACCATTTTCATCACAACCACCATTATCACTCCCACCACCACCATCACAACCATTTTCATCACAACCACCATTATCACTCCCACATCCACCAACATAACCACCATTGTCACTCTCAATTCCACTCCAACTACCACCATCACAACCACCATTGTCATTCACATCACTCCCACGACCATCACAACCACCATTATCACTCCCACCTCCACCAACACAACCGCCATTGTCACTCACGACATCACTCCCACCACCACCATCACATCCATTTTCATCACAACCACCATTATCACCCCCACCATCACAACCACCATTGTCACTCACAATTCCACTCCCACCACCACCAACACAACCACCATTGTCACTCACAATTCCACTCCCACCACCACCAACACAACCACCATTGTCACTCACAATTCCACTCCCACCACCACCAACACAACCACCATTGTCACTCACAATTCCACTCCCACCACCACCAACACAACCACCATTGTCACTCACAATTCCACTCCCACCACCACCAACACAACCACCATTGTCACTCACAATTCCACTCCCACTACCACCAACACAACCACCATTGTCACACAATTCCACTCCCACCACCACCAACACAACCACCACTACAACTAAGAATCTCCTGTCGTGTGGTGTACCTTCCCCGAGTACGTTATCTCTTCCAAACCCGTTACCTGCTGTGTTGGTCGCGATATTCCACAACTGAGCACCAGGATGAGGACAGCGATGAGAATCCACATCTTGTCTGCTTCTCGTCGATAACCAAATGAGCCCGAACAATGTATGTCTCTGTCTGTCATTGTGACCATGCCTAAGCATAGTGACGTCACAATCGCTGAGTGTGTGACAAGGACGAATCCGGAGAATTTTTTTATCTTTAATTGATTTTTCACCATTGAGAGATGGTCGGCTCAAAAACGTTATATGGCACGACGTTATGGACGGATTATGACCTGTGGTGGGACGCCAAATATTGAGATTCCAGATCCTGAAAAAATGTTGACATCGCCAGATTTCCCGTCACATCAAGTTTTAACATGACGATTACCATTTGCGTCCCAAAACGAGTGACAAATGAAACACATTTTACCATAATTTGTAAACAAAAGGAGAAATAACACACACACACACACACACACACACACACACACGCGCGCACGCACACGCACACACGCTTAATGCACAATGGAGAGGAATCCACTTTTAATAAACACACATATCAGTCCGTCTCAAACCAACGTCTATCACAACCATCCATTATCACTCACCTCTCCACCAACACAACTGTTATTGTCACTCACATCACTCCCACCACCACCATCACAACCATTTTCATCACAACCACCATTATCACTCCCACCACCACCATCACAACCATTTTCATCACAACCACCATTATCACTCCCACCTACACCAACACAACTGCTATTGTCACTCACAACATCACTCCCACCACCACCATCACATCCATTTTCATCACAACCACCATTATCACTCCCACCACCACCATCACAACCATTTTCATCACAACCACCATTGTCACTCACAATTCCACTCCCACCACCACCAACACAACCACCATTATCACTCCCACCACCACCATCACAACCATTTTCATCACAACCACCATTATCGCTCCCACATCCACCAACACAACCACCATTGTCACTCTCAATTCCACTCCAACTACCACCATCACAACCACCATTGTCACTCACATCACTCCCACCACCACCACGACCATCACAACCACCATTATCACTCCCACCTCCACCAACACAACCGCCATTGTCACTCACGACATCACTCCCACCACCACCATCACATCCATTTTCATCACAACCACCATTATCACTCCCACCACAACCATTTTCATCACAATCACCATTAACACTCCCACCACCACCATCACAACCATTTTCATCACAACCACCATTATCACTACCACCACCACCATCACAACCATTTTCATCACAACCACCATTATCACTCCCAACACAACCACCATTGTCACTCTCAATTCCACTCCAACTACCACCATCACAACCACCATTGTCAATCACAACATCACTCCCACCACCACCACCACCATCACAACCATTTTCATCACAACCACCATTATCACTCCCACCACCACCACCATCACAACCACCATTATCACTCACAACACCACCAACACAACTGTTATTGTCACTCACATCACTCCCACCACCACCATCACAACCACCATTATCACTCCCACCACCACCATCACAACCATTTTCATCACAACCACCATTATCACTCCCAACACAACCACCATTATCACTCCCAACACAACCACCATTATCACTCCCACCACCACCATCACAACCACCATTATCACTCACACCACCAACACAACTGTTATTGTCACACATCGCTCCCACTGCCACAATCACAACCATTTTCATCACAACCACCATTATCACTCCCACCACCACCACCAACACCATCACAACCATTTTCATGACAACCACCATTATCACTCCCATCACCACCATCACAACCATTTTCATCACAACCACCATTATCACTCCCACCACCACCATCACAACCATTTTCATCACTCCCACCACCACCATCACACCATTTTCATCACAACCACCATTGTCACTCCCACCTCTACCATCACAACCATTTTCATCACAACCACCATTGTCACTCACAATTCCACTCCCACCACCACCAAAACAACCACCATTATGACTCCCACCACCACCATCACAACCATTTTCATCACAACCACCATTATCACTCCCACCACCACCATCACAACCATTTTCATCACAACCACCATTATCACTCCCACCACCACCATTACAACCATTTTCATGACAACCACCATTATCACTCCCACCACCACCATCACAACCATTTTCATCACAACCACCATTATCACTCCCACCACCACCATCACAACCATTTTCATCACAACCACCATTATCACTCCCACATCCACCAACATAACCACCATTGTCACTCTCAATTCCACTCCAACTACCACCATCACAACCACCATTGTCATTCACATCACTCCCACGACCATCACAACCACCATTATCACTCCCACCTCCACCAACACAACCACCATTGTCACTCACGACATCATTCCCACCACCACCATCACATCCATTTTCATCACAACCACCATTATCACCCCCACCACCACCACCATCACAACCACCATTGTCACTCACAATTCCACTCCCACCACCACCAACACAACCACCATTGTCACTCACAATTCCACTCCCACCACCACCAACACAACCACCATTGTCACACACAATTCCACTCCCACTACCACCAACACAACCACCATTGTCACACAATTCCACTCCCACCACCACCAACACAACCACCACTACAACTAAGAATCTCCTGTCGTGTGGTGTACCTTCCCCGAGTACGTTATCTCTTCCAAACCCGTTACCTGCTGTGTTGGTCGCGATATTCCACAACTGAGCACCAGGATGAGGACAGCGATGAGAATCCACATCTTGTCTGCTTCTCGTCGATAACCAAATGAGCCCGAACAATGTACGTCTCTGTCTGTCATTGTGACCATGCCTAAGCATAGTTACGTCACAATCGCTGAGTGTGTGACAAGGACGAATCCGGAGAATTTTTTTATTTTAATTGATTTTTCACCATTGAGAGATGGTCGGCTCAAAAACGTTATATGGCACGACGTTATGGACGGATTATGACCTGTGGTGGGACGCCAAATATTGAGATGCCAGATCCTGAAAAAATGTTGACATCGCCAGATTTCCCGTCACATCAAGTTTTAACATGACGATTACCATTTGCGTCCCAAAACGAGTGACAAATGAAACACATTTTACCATAATTTGTAAACAAAAGGAGAAATAACACACACACACACACACACACACACACACACACACACACACACACACACACACACACACACACGCGCACGCACACGCACACGCACACACGCTTAATGCACAATGGAGAGGAATCCACTTTTAATAAACACACATATCAGTCCGTCTCAAACCAACGTCTATCACAACCATCCATTTATCACTCACCTCTCCACCAACACAACTGTTATTGTCACTCACATAATTCCCACCACCACCATCACAACCATTTTCATCACAACCACCATTAACACTCCCACCACCACCATCACAACCATTTTCATCACAACCACCATTATCAATCCCACCACCACATCACAACCATTTTCATCACAACCACCATTATCACTCCCACCACCACCATCACAACCATTTTCATCACAACCACCATTATCACTCCCAACACAACCACCATTATCACTCCCACCACCACCATCACAACCACCATTATCATTCACAACACCACCAACACAACTGTTATTGTCACACATCGCTCCCACTGCCACAATCACAACCATTTTCATCACAACCACCATTATCATTCCCACCACCACCACCAACACCATCACAACCATTTTCATGACAACCACCATTATCACTCCCATCACCACCATCACAACCATTTTCATCACAACCACCATTATCACTCCCACCACCACAATCACAACCATTTTCATCACAACCACCATTATCACTCCCACCACCACTATCACACCATTTTCATCACAACCACCATTGTCACTCCCACCTCTACCATCACAACCATTTTCATCACAACCACCATGATCACACCCACCACCACCATCACAACCATTTTCATCACAACCACCATTGTCACTCACAATTCCACTCCCACCACCACCAACACAACCACCATTATGACTCCCACCACCATCATCACAACCATTTTCATCACAACCACCATTATCACTCCCACCACCACCATCACAACCATTTTCATCACAACCACTATTATCACTCCCACCACCACCATTACAACCATTTTGATCACAACCACCATTATCACTCCCAACACAACCACCATTATCACTCCCACCACCACCATCACAACCACCATTATCACTCACAACACCACCAACACAACTGTTATTGTCACTCACATCGCTCCCACTGCCACAATCACAACCATTTTCATCACAACCACCATTATCACTCCCACCAACACCATCACAACCATTTTCATCACAACCACCATTATCACTCCCAACACAACCACCATTGTCACTCTCAATTCCACTCCAACTACCACCATCACAACCACCATTGTCAATCACAACATCACTCCCACCACCACCACCATCACAACCATTTTCATCACAACCACCATTATCACTCCCACCACCACCATCACAACCATTTTCATCACAACCACCATTATCACTCCCACCACCACCATTACAACCATTTTCATGACAACCACCATTATCACTCCCATCACCACCATCCCAACCATTTTCATCACAACCACCATTATCACTCCCACCACCACCATCACAAACATTTTCATCACAACCACCATTTTCACTCACAATTCCACTCCCACCACCACCAACACAACCACCATTATCACTCCCACCACCACCATCACAACCATTTTCATCACAACCACCATTATCACTCCCACCACCACCATCACAACCATTTTCATCACAACCACCATTATCACTCCCACATCCACCAACATAACCACCATTGTCACTCTCAATTCCACTCCAACTACCACCATCACAACCACCATTGTCATTCACATCACTCCCACGACCATCACAACCACCATTATCACTCCCACCTCCACCAACACAACCGCCATTGTCACTCACGACATCACTCCCACCACCACCATCACATCCATTTTCATCACAACCACCATTATCACCCCCACCACCACCACAACCACCATTGTCACTCACAATTCCACTCCCACCACCACCAACACAACCACCATTGTCACTCACAATTCCACTCCCACCACCACCAACACAACCACCATTGTCACTCACAATTCCACTCCCACCACCACCAACACAACCACCATTGTCACTCACAATTCCACTCCCACCACCACCAACACAACCACCATTGTCACTCACAATTCCACTCCCACTACCACCAACACAACCACCATTGTCACACAATTCCACTCCCACCACCACCAACACAACCACCACTACAACTAAGAATCTCCTGTCGTGTGGTGTACCTTCCCCGAGTACGTTATCTCTTCCAAACCCGTTACCTGCTGTGTTGGTCGCGATATTCCACAACTGAGCACCAGGATGAGGACAGCGATGAGAATCCACATCTTGTCTGCTTCTCGTCGATAACCAAATGAGCCCGAACAATGTACGTCTCTGTCTGTCATTGTGACCATGCCTAAGCATAGTGACGTCACAATCGCTGAGTGTGTGACGAGGACGAATCCGGAGAATTTTTTTTTTAAATTGATTTTTCACCATTGAGAGATGGTCGGCTCAAAAACGTTATATGGCACGACGTTATGGACGGATTATGACCTGTGGTGGGACGCCAAATATTGAGATGCCAGATCCTGAAAAAATGTTGACATCGCCAGATTTCCCGTCACATCAAGTTTTAACATGACGATTACCATTTGCGTCCCAAAACGAGTGACAAATGAAACACATTTTACCATAATTTGTAAACAAAAGGAGAAATACACACACACACACGCGCACGCACACGCACACACGCTTAATGCATAATGGAGAGGAATCCACTTTTAATAAACACACATATCAGTCCGTCTCAAACCAACGTCTATCACAACCCTCCATTATCACTCACCTCTCCACCAACACAACTGTTATTGTCACTCACATCACTCCCACCACCACCATCACAACCATTTTCATCACAACCACCATTATCACTCCCACCACCACCATCACAACCATTTTCATCACAACCACCATTATCACTCCCACCACCACCATCACAACCATTTTCATCACAACCACCATTATCACTCACAATTCCACTCCCACCACCACCAACACAACCACCATTATCACTCCCACCACCACCATCACAACTATTTTCATCACAACCACCAATATCACTCCCAACACCACCATCACAACCATTTTCATCACAACCACCATTATCGCTCCCACATCCACCAACACAACCACCATTGTCACTCTCAATTCCACTCCAACTACCACCATCACAACCACCATTGTCACTCACATCACTCCCACCACCACCACGACCATCACAACCACCATTATCACTCCCACCTCCACCAACACAACCGCCATTGTCACTCACGACATCACTCCCACCACCACCATCACATCCATTTTCATCACAACCACCATTATCATTCCCACCACCACCATCACAACCATTATCACTCCCACCACCATCATCACAACCATTTTCATCACAACCACCATTATCACTCCCACCACAACCATTTTCATCACAATCACCATTAACACTCCCACCACCACCATCACAACCATTTTCATCACAACCACCATTATCACTACCACCACCACCATCACAACCATTTTCATCACAACCACCATTATCACTCCCAACACAACCACCATTGTCACTCTCAATTCCACTCCAACTACCACCATCACAACCACCATTGTCAATCACAACATCACTCCCACCACCATCACAACCATTTTCATCACAACCACCATTATCACTCCCACCACCACCACCATCACAACCACCATTATCACTCACAACACCACCAACACAACTGTTATTGTCACTCACATAATTCCCACCACCACCATCACAACAATTTTCATCACAACCACCATTAACACTCCCACCACCACCATCACAACCATTTTCATCACAACCACCATTATCACTCCCACCACCACCATCACAACCATTTTCATCACAACCACCATTATCACTCCCAACACAACCACCATTATCACTCCCACCACCACCATCACAACCACCATTATCACTCACAACACCACCAACACAACTGTTATTGTCACTCACATTGCTCCCACTGCCACAATCACAACCATTTTCATCACAACCACCATTATCACTCCCACCACCAACACCATCACAACCATTTTCATGACAACCACCATTATCACTCCCATCACCACCATCACAACCATTTTCATCACAACCACCATTATCACTCCCACCACCACAATCACAACCATTTTCATCACAACCACCATTATCACTCCCACCACCACTATCACACCATTTTCATCACAACCACCATTGTCACTCCCTCCCACCACCACCACCATCACAACCATTTTCATCACAACCACCATTATCACTCCCACCACCATCATCATCACAACCACCATTATCACTCACAACACCACCAACACAACTGTTATTGTCACTCACATAATTCCCACCACCACCACCACCACCACCATCACAACCATTTTCATCACAACCACCATTAACACTCCCACCACCACCATCACAACCATTTTCATCACAACCGCCATTATCAATCCCACCACAACCATCACAACCATTTTCATCAAAATCACCATTAACACTCCCACCACCACATCACAACCATTTTCATCACAACCACCATTATCACTCCCACCACCACCATCACAACCATTTTCATCACAACCACCATTATCACTCCCAACACAACCACCATTATCACTCCCACCACCACCATCACAACCACCATTATCACTCACAACACCACCAACACAACTGTTATTGTCACTCACATCGCTCCCACTGCCACAATCACAACCATTTTCATCACAACCACCATTATCACTCCCACCACCACCACCAACACCATCACAACCATTTTCATGACAACCACCATTATCACTCCCATCACCACCATCACAACCATTTTCATCACAACCACCATTATCACTCCCACCACCACCATCACAACCATTTTCATCACAACCACCATTATCAATCCCACCACAACCATCACAACCATTTTCATCACAATCACCATTAACACTCCCACCACCACCATCACAACCACCATTATCACTACCACCACCACCATCACAACCACCATTAGCACTCCCAACACAACCACCATTGTCACTCTCAATTCCACTCCAACTACCACCATCACAACCACCATTGTCAATCACAACATCACTCCCACCACCACCACCATCACAACCATTTTCATCACAACCACCATTATCACTCCCACCACCACCACCATCACAACCACCATTATCACTCACAACACCACCAACACAACCACCATTATCACTCCCACCACCACCATCATCACTCCCAACACAACCACCATTATCACTCCCAACACAACCCCCATTATCACTCCCACCACCACCATCACAACCACCATTATCACTCACACCACCAACACAACTGTTATTGTCACACATCGCTCCCACTGCCACAATCACAACCATTTTCATCACAACCACCATTATCACTCACACCACCAACACAACTGTTATTGTCACTCACATCACTCCCACCACCACCATCACAACCACCATTATCACTCCCACCACCACCATCACAACCATTTTCATCACAACCACCATTATCACTCCCAACACAACCACCATTATCACTCCCAACACAACCCCCATTATCACTCCCACCACCACCATCACAACCACCATTATCACTCACACCACCAACACAACTGTTATTGTCACACATCGCTCCCACTGCCACAATCACAACCATTTTCATCACAACCACCATTATCACTCCCACCACCACCACCAACACAATCACAACCATTTTCATGACAACCACCATTATCACTCCCATCACCACCATCACAACCATTTTCATCACAACCACCATTATCACTCCCACCACCACCATCACAACCATTTTCATCACAACCACCATTATCACTCCCACCACCACCATCACACCATTTTCATCACAACCACCATTGTCAATCCCACCTCTACCATCACAACCATTTTCATCACAACCACCATTGTCACTCACAATTCCACTCCCACCACCACCAAAACAACCACCATTATGACTCCCACCACCACCATCACAACCATTTTCATCACAACCACCATTATCACTCCCACCACCACCATCACAACCATTTTCATCACAACCACCATTATCACTCCCACCACCACCATTACAACCATTTTCATGACAACCACCATTATCACTCCCATCACCACCATCCCAACCATTTTCATCACAACCACCATTATCACTCCCACCACCACCATCACAAACATTTTCATCACAACCACCATTTTCACTCACAATTCCACTCCCACCACCACCAACACAACCACCATTATCACTCCCACCACCACCATCACAACCATTTTCATCACTCCCACCACCACCACCATCACAACCATTTTCATCACAACCACCATTATCACTCCCACATCCACCAACATAACCACCATTGTCACTCTCAATTCCACTCCAACTACCACCATCACAACCACCATTGTCATTCACATCACTCCCACGACCATCACAACCACCATTATCACTCCCACCTCCACCAACACAACCGCCATTGTCACTCACGACATCACTCCCACCACCACCATCACATCCATTTTCATGACAACCACCATTATCACCCCCACCACCACCACCATCACAACCACCATTGTCACTCACAATTCCACTCCCACCACCACCAACACAACCACCATTGTCACTCACAATTCCACTCCCACCACCACCAACACAACCACCATTGTCACTCACAATTCCACTCCCACCACCACCAACACAACCACCATTGTCACTCACAATTCCACTCCCACCACCACCAACACAACCACCATTGTCACTCACAATTCCACTCCCACTACCACCAACACAACCACCATTGTCACACAATTCCACTCCCACCACCACCAACACAACCACCACTACAACTAAGAATCTCCTGTCGTGTGGTGTACCTTCCCCGAGTCCGTTATCTCTTCCAAACCCGTTACCTGCTGTGTTGGTCGCGATATTCCACAACTGAGCACCAGGATGAGGACAGCGATGAGAATCCACATCTTGTCTGCTTCTCGTCGATAACCAAATGAGCCCGAACAATGTACGTCTCTGTCTGTCATTGTGACGTCACAATCGCTGAGTGTGTGACAAGGACGAATCCGGAGAATTTTTTTATTTTAATTTATTTTTCACCATTGAGAGATGGTCGGCTCAAAAACGTTATATGGCACGACGTTATGGACGGATTATGACTTGTGGTGGGACGCCAAATATTGAGATGCCAGATCCTGAAAAAATGTTGACATCGCCAGATTTCCCGTCACATCAAGTTTTAACATGACGATTACCATTTGCGTCCCAAAACGAGTGACAAATGAAACACATTTTACCATAATTTGTAAACAAAAGGAGAAATAACACACACACACACACACACACACACACACACACACACACACACACACACACACACACACACACACACACACACACACACACACAATTGAGAGGAAGCCACTTTTAATAAACAGACATATCAGTCCGTCTCAAACCAACGTCTATCACAACCATCCATTATCACTCACCTCTCCACCAACACAACTGTTATTGTCACTCACATCACTCCCAGCACCACCATCACAACCATTTTCATCACAACCACCATTATCACTCCCACCACCACCATCACAACCATTTTCATCACAACCACCATTATTACTCCCACCTCTACCATCACAACCATTTTCATCACAACCACCATTATCACTCCCACATCCACCAACACAACCACCATTGTCACTCAATTCCACTCCAACTACCACCATCACAACCACCATTGTCACTCACATCACTCCCAACACCACCACGACCATCACAACCACCATTATCACTCCCACCTCCACCAACACAACCGCCATTGTCAGTCACGACATCACTCCCACCACCACCATCACATCCATTTTCATCACAACCACCATTATCATTTCCACCACCACCATCACAACCATTATCACTCCCACCACCATCATCACAACCATTTTCATCACAACCACCATTATCACTCCCACCACAACCATTTTCATCACAATCACCATTAACACTCCCACCACCACCATCACAACCATTTTCATCACAACCACCATTATCACTCCCACCACAACCATCACAACCATTTTCATCACAATCACCATTAACACTCCCACCACCACCATCACAACCATTTTCATCACAACCACCATTATCACTCCCACCACCACCATCACAACCATTTTCATCACAACCACCATTATCACTCCCAACACAACCACCATTATCACTCCAACCACCACCATCACAACCACCATTATCACTCACACCACCACCAACACAACTGTTATTGTCACTCACATCGCTCCCACTGCCACAATCACAACCATTTTCATCACAACCACCATTATCACTCCCAACACAACCACCATTATCACTCCAACCACCACCATCACAACCACCATTATCACTCACAACACCACCAACACAACTGTTATTGTCACTCACATCGCTCCCACTGCCACAATCACAACCATTTTCATCACAACCACCATTATCACTCCCACCACCACCACCAACACCATCACAACCATTTTGATGACAACCACCATTATCACTCCCATCACCAGCATCACAACCTTTTTAATCACAACCACCATTATCACTCCCACCACCACAATCACAACCATTTTCATCACAACCACCATTATCACTCCCACCACCACTATCACACCATTTTCATCACAACCACCATTGTCACTCCCACCTCTACCATCACAACCATTTTCATCACAACCACCATGATCACACCCACCACCACCATCACAACCATTTATCACAACCACCATTATCACTTCCACCACCACCATCACAACCACCATTATCACTCACAACACCACCAACACAACTGTTATTGTCACTCACATCACTCCCACCACCACCATCACAACCATTTTCATCACAACCACCATTATCACTCCCACCACCACCATCACAACCATTTTCATCACAACCACCATTATCACTCCCAACACAACCACCATTATCACTCCCACCACCACCATCACAACCACCATTATCACTCACAACACCACCAACACAACTGTTATTGTCACTCACATCACTCCCACCACCACCATCACAACCATTTTCATCACAACCACCATGATCACACCCACCACCACCATCACAACCATTTTCATCACAACCACCATTATCACTCACAACACAACCACCATTATCACTCCCACCACCACCATCACAACCACCATTATCACTCACAACACCACCAACACAACTGTTATTGTCACTCACATCGCTCCCACTGCCACAATCACAACCATTTTCATCACAACCACCATTATCACTCCCACCACCACCACCACAACCATTTTCATCACAACCACCATTATCACTCCCACCCCCACAATCACACCATTTTCATCACAACCACCATTGTCACTCCCACCTCTACCATCACAGCCATTTTCATCACAACCACCATTGTCACTCACAATTCCACTCCCACCACCACCAAAACAACCACCATTATGACTCCCACCACCACAATCACAACCATTTTCATCACAACCACCATTATCACTCCCACCACCACCACCAACACAACCATTTTCATCACAACCACCATTATCACTCCCACCACCACCATCACACCATTTTCATCACAACCACCATTATCACAACCACCTCTACAATCACAACCATTTTCATCACAACCACCATTATCACTCCCATCACACCATTTTCATCACAACCACCATTATCACTCCCACCTCTACCATCACAACTATTTTCATCACAACCACCATTATCACTCCCACCACCACCACCATTATCACTCCCACCACCACCATCACAACCACCATTGTCACTCACAATTCCACTCCCACCACCACCAAAACAACCACCATTATGACTCCCACCACCACCATCACAACCATTTTCATCACAACCACCATTATCACTCCCACCACCACCATCACAACCACCATTATCACTCCCACATCCACCAACACAACCACCATTGTCACTCACATCACTCCCACCACCACGACCATCACAACCACCATTATCACTCCCACCTCCACCTACACAACCGCCATTGTCACTCACGACATCACTCCCACCACCACCATCACATCCATTTTCATCACAACCACCATTATCATTCCCACCACCACCATCACAACCACCATTATCACTCCCACCTCCACCTACACAACCGCCATTGTCACTCACGACATCACTCCCACCACCACCATCACATCCATTTTCATCACAACCACCATTATCATTCCCACCACCACCATCACAACCATTTTCATCACAACCAGCATTATCACTCCCACCTCTACCATCACAACTGTTGTCACTCACATCACTCCCACCACCACCATCACAACCATTTTCATCACAACCACCATTATCACTCCCACCACCACCATCACAACCATTTTCATCACTCCCACCACCACCATCACACCATTTTCATCACAACCACCATTGTCACTCCCACCTCTACCATCACAACCATTTTCATCACAACCACCATTGTCACTCACAATTCCACTCCCACCACCACCAAAACAACCACCATTATGACTCCCACCACCACCATCACAACCATTTTCATCACAACCACCATTATCACTCCCACCACCACCATCACAACCATTTTCATCACAACCACCATTATCACTCCCACCACCACCATTACAACCATTTTCATGACAACCACCATTATCACTCCCATCACCACCATCCCAACCATTTTCATCACAACCACCATTATCACCCACCACCACCATCACAAACATTTTCATCACAACCACCATTTTCACTCACAATTCCACTCCCACCACCACCAACACAACCACCATTATCACTCCCATCACCACCATCACAACCATTTTCATCACAACCACCATTATCACTCCCACCACCACCATCACAACCATTTTCATCACAACCACCATTATCACTCCCACATCCACCAACATAACCACCATTGTCACTCTCAATTCCACTCCAACTACCACCATCACAACCACCATTGTCATTCACATCACTCCCACGACCATCACAACCACCATTATCACTCCCACCTCCACCAACACAACCACCATTGTCACTCACGACATCATTCCCACCACCACCATCACATCCATTTTCATCACAACCACCATTATCACCCCCACCACCACCACCATCACAACCACCATTGTCACTCACAATTCCACTCCCACCACCACCAACACAACCACCATTGTCACTCACAATTCCACTCCCACCACCACCAACACAACCACCATTGTCACTCACAATTCCACTCCCACCACCACCAACACAACCACCATTGTCACTCACAATTCCACTCCCACCACCACCAACACAACCACCATTGTCACACACAATTCCACTCCCACTACCACCAACACAACCACCATTGTCACACAATTCCACTCCCACCACCACCAACACAACCACCACTACAACTAAGAATCTCCTGTCGTGTGGTGTACCTTCCCCGAGTACGTTATCTCTTCCAAACCCGTTACCTGCTGTGTTGGTCGCGATATTCCACAACTGAGCACCAGGATGAGGACAGCGATGAGAATCCACATCTTGTCTGCTTCTCGTCGATAACCAAATGAGCCCGAACAATGTACCTCTCTGTCTGTCATTGTGACCATGCCTAAGCATAGTTACGTCACAATCGCTGAGTGTGTGACAAGGACGAATCCGGAGAATTTTTTTATTTTAATTGATTTTTCACCATTGAGAGATGGTCGGCTCAAAAACGTTATATGGCACGACGTTATGGACGGATTATGACCTGTGGTGGGACGCCAAATATTGAGATGCCAGATCCTGAAAAAATGTTGACATCGCCAGATTTCCCGTCACATCAAGTTTTAACATGACGATTACCATTTGCGTCCCAAAACGAGTGACAAATGAAACACATTTTACCATAATTTGTAAACAAAAGGAGAAATAACACACACACACACACACACACACACACACACACACACACACACACACACACACACACACACACACACACACGCACACACGCTTAATGCACAATGGAGAGGAATCCACTTTTAATAAACACACATATCAGTCCGTCTCAAACCAACGTCTATCACAACCATCCATTTATCACTCACCTCTCCACCAACACAACTGTTATTGTCACTCACATAATTCCCACCACCACCATCACAACCATTTTCATCACAACCACCATTAACACTCCCACCACCACCATCACAACCATTTTCATCACAACCACCATTATCAATCCCACCACCACATCACAACCATTTTCATCACAACCACCATTATCACTCCCACCACCACCATCACAACCATTTTCATCACAACCACCATTATCACTCCCAACACAACCACCATTATCACTCCCACCACCACCATCACAACCACCATTATCATTCACAACACCACCAACACAACTGTTATTGTCACACATCGCTCCCACTGCCACAATCACAACCATTTTCATCACAACCACCATTATCATTCCCACCACCACCACCAACACCATCACAACCATTTTCATGACAACCACCATTATCACTCCCATCACCACCATCACAACCATTTTCATCACAACCACCATTATCACTCCCACCACCACAATCACAACCATTTTCATCACAACCACCATTATCACTCCCACCACCACTATCACACCATTTTCATCACAACCACCATTGTCACTCCCACCTCTACCATCACAACCATTTTCATCACAACCACCATGATCACACCCACCACCACCATCACAACCATTTTCATCACAACCACCATTGTCACTCACAATTCCACTCCCACCACCACCAACACAACCACCATTATGACTCCCACCACCATCATCACAACCATTTTCATCACAACCACCATTATCACTCCCACCACCACCATCACAACCATTTTCATCACAACCACTATTATCACTCCCACCACCACCATTACAACCATTTTGATCACAACCACCATTATCACTCCCAACACAACCACCATTATCACTCCCACCACCACCATCACAACCACCATTATCACTCACAACACCACCAACACAACTGTTATTGTCACTCACATCGCTCCCACTGCCACAATCACAACCATTTTCATCACAACCACCATTATCACTCCCACCAACACCATCACAACCATTTTCATCACAACCACCATTATCACTCCCAACACAACCACCATTGTCACTCTCAATTCCACTCCAACTACCACCATCACAACCACCATTGTCAATCACAACATCACTCCCACCACCACCACCATCACAACCATTTTCATCACAACCACCATTATCACTCCCACCACCACCATCACAACCATTTTCATCACAACCACCATTATCACTCCCACCACCACCATTACAACCATTTTCATGACAACCACCATTATCACTCCCATCACCACCATCCCAACCATTTTCATCACAACCACCATTATCACTCCCACCACCACCATCACAAACATTTTCATCACAACCACCATTTTCACTCACAATTCCACTCCCACCACCACCAACACAACCACCATTATCACTCCCACCACCACCATCACAACCATTTTCATCACAACCACCATTATCACTCCCACCACCACCATCACAACCATTTTCATCACAACCACCATTATCACTCCCACATCCACCAACATAACCACCATTGTCACTCTCAATTCCACTCCAACTACCACCATCACAACCACCATTGTCATTCACATCACTCCCACGACCATCACAACCACCATTATCACTCCCACCTCCACCAACACAACCGCCATTGTCACTCACGACATCACTCCCACCACCACCATCACATCCATTTTCATCACAACCACCATTATCACCCCCACCACCACCACAACCACCATTGTCACTCACAATTCCACTCCCACCACCACCAACACAACCACCATTGTCACTCACAATTCCACTCCCACCACCACCAACACAACCACCATTGTCACTCACAATTCCACTCCCACCACCACCAACACAACCACCATTGTCACTCACAATTCCACTCCCACCACCACCAACACAACCACCATTGTCACTCACAATTCCACTCCCACCACCACCAACACAACCACCATTGTCACTCACAATTCCACTCCCACTACCACCAACACAACCACCATTGTCACACAATTCCACTCCCACCACCACCAACACAACCACCACTACAACTAAGAATCTCCTGTCGTGTGGTGTACCTTCCCCGAGTACGTTATCTCTTCCAAACCCGTTACCTGCTGTGTTGGTCGCGATATTCCACAACTGAGCACCAGGATGAGGACAGCGATGAGAATCCACATCTTGTCTGCTTCTCGTCGATAACCAAATGAGCCCGAACAATGTACGTCTCTGTCTGTCATTGTGACCATGCCTAAGCATAGTGACGTCACAATCGCTGAGTGTGTGACGAGGACGAATCCGGAGAATTTTTTTTTTAAATTGATTTTTCACCATTGAGAGATGGTCGGCTCAAAAACGTTATATGGCACGACGTTATGGACGGATTATGACCTGTGGTGGGACGCCAAATATTGAGATGCCAGATCCTGAAAAAATGTTGACATCGCCAGATTTCCCGTCACATCAAGTTTTAACATGACGATTACCATTTGCGTCCCAAAACGAGTGACAAATGAAACACATTTTACCATAATTTGTAAACAAAAGGAGAAATAACACACACACACACACACACACACACACACACACACACACACACACACACACACACACACACACACACACACACACACGCACACACGCTTAATGCACAATGGAGAGGAATCCACTTTTAATAAACACACATATCAGTCCGTCTCAAACCAACGTCTATCACAACCATCCATTTATCACTCACCTCTCCACCAACACAACTGTTATTGTCACTCACATAATTCCCACCACCACCATCACAACCATTTTCATCACAACCACCATTAACACTCCCACCACCACCATCACAACCATTTTCATCACAACCACCATTATCAATCCCACCACCACATCACAACCATTTTCATCACAACCACCATTATCACTCCCACCACCACCATCACAACCATTTTCATCACAACCACCATTATCACTCCCAACACAACCACCATTATCACTCCCACCACCACCATCACAACCACCATTATCATTCACAACACCACCAACACAACTGTTATTGTCACACATCGCTCCCACTGCCACAATCACAACCATTTTCATCACAACCACCATTATCATTCCCACCACCACCACCAACACCATCACAACCATTTTCATGACAACCACCATTATCACTCCCATCACCACCATCACAACCATTTTCATCACAACCACCATTATCACTCCCACCACCACAATCACAACCATTTTCATCACAACCACCATTATCACTCCCACCACCACTATCACACCATTTTCATCACAACCACCATTGTCACTCCCACCTCTACCATCACAACCATTTTCATCACAACCACCATGATCACACCCACCACCACCATCACAACCATTTTCATCACAACCACCATTGTCACTCACAATTCCACTCCCACCACCACCAACACAACCACCATTATGACTCCCACCACCATCATCACAACCATTTTCATCACAACCACCATTATCACTCCCACCACCACCATCACAACCATTTTCATCACAACCACTATTATCACTCCCACCACCACCATTACAACCATTTTGATCACAACCACCATTATCACTCCCAACACAACCACCATTATCACTCCCACCACCACCATCACAACCACCATTATCACTCACAACACCACCAACACAACTGTTATTGTCACTCACATCGCTCCCACTGCCACAATCACAACCATTTTCATCACAACCACCATTATCACTCCCACCAACACCATCACAACCATTTTCATCACAACCACCATTATCACTCCCAACACAACCACCATTGTCACTCTCAATTCCACTCCAACTACCACCATCACAACCACCATTGTCAATCACAACATCACTCCCACCACCACCACCATCACAACCATTTTCATCACAACCACCATTATCACTCCCACCACCACCATCACAACCATTTTCATCACAACCACCATTATCACTCCCACCACCACCATTACAACCATTTTCATGACAACCACCATTATCACTCCCATCACCACCATCCCAACCATTTTCATCACAACCACCATTATCACTCCCACCACCACCATCACAAACATTTTCATCACAACCACCATTTTCACTCACAATTCCACTCCCACCACCACCAACACAACCACCATTATCACTCCCACCACCACCATCACAACCATTTTCATCACAACCACCATTATCACTCCCACCACCACCATCACAACCATTTTCATCACAACCACCATTATCACTCCCACATCCACCAACATAACCACCATTGTCACTCTCAATTCCACTCCAACTACCACCATCACAACCACCATTGTCATTCACATCACTCCCACGACCATCACAACCACCATTATCACTCCCACCTCCACCAACACAACCGCCATTGTCACTCACGACATCACTCCCACCACCACCATCACATCCATTTTCATCACAACCACCATTATCACCCCCACCACCACCACAACCACCATTGTCACTCACAATTCCACTCCCACCACCACCAACACAACCACCATTGTCACTCACAATTCCACTCCCACCACCACCAACACAACCACCATTGTCACTCACAATTCCACTCCCACCACCACCAACACAACCACCATTGTCACTCACAATTCCACTCCCACCACCACCAACACAACCACCATTGTCACTCACAATTCCACTCCCACCACCACCAACACAACCACCATTGTCACTCACAATTCCACTCCCACTACCACCAACACAACCACCATTGTCACACAATTCCACTCCCACCACCACCAACACAACCACCACTACAACTAAGAATCTCCTGTCGTGTGGTGTACCTTCCCCGAGTACGTTATCTCTTCCAAACCCGTTACCTGCTGTGTTGGTCGCGATATTCCACAACTGAGCACCAGGATGAGGACAGCGATGAGAATCCACATCTTGTCTGCTTCTCGTCGATAACCAAATGAGCCCGAACAATGTACGTCTCTGTCTGTCATTGTGACCATGCCTAAGCATAGTGACGTCACAATCGCTGAGTGTGTGACGAGGACGAATCCGGAGAATTTTTTTTTTAAATTGATTTTTCACCATTGAGAGATGGTCGGCTCAAAAACGTTATATGGCACGACGTTATGGACGGATTATGACCTGTGGTGGGACGCCAAATATTGAGATGCCAGATCCTGAAAAAATGTTGACATCGCCAGATTTCCCGTCACATCAAGTTTTAACATGACGATTACCATTTGCGTCCCAAAACGAGTGACAAATGAAACACATTTTACCATAATTTGTAAACAAAAGGAGAAATACACACACACACACGCGCACGCACACGCTCACACGCTTAATGCACAATGGAGAGGAATCCACTTTTAATAAACACACATATCAGTCCGTCTCAAACCAACGTCTATCACAACCCTCCATTATCACTCACCTCTCCACCAACACAACTGTTATTGTCACTCACATCACTCCCACCACCACCATCACAACCATTTTCATCACAACCACCATTATCACTCCCACCACCACCATCACAACCATTTTCATCACAACCACCATTATCACTCCCACCACCACCATCACAACCATTTTCATCACAACCACCATTATCACTCACAATTCCACTCCCACCACCACCAACACAACCACCATTATCACTCCCACCACCACCATCACAACTATTTTCATCACAACCACCAATATCACTCCCAACACCACCATCACAACCATTTTCATCACAACCACCATTATCGCTCCCACATCCACCAACACAACCACCATTGTCACTCTCAATTCCACTCCAACTACCACCATCACAACCACCATTGTCACTCACATCACTCCCACCACCACCACGACCATCACAACCACCATTATCACTCCCACCTCCACCAACACAACCGCCATTGTCACTCACGACATCACTCCCACCACCACCATCACATCCATTTTCATCACAACCACCATTATCATTCCCACCACCACCATCACAACCATTATCACTCCCACCACCATCATCACAACCATTTTCATCACAACCACCATTATCACTCCCACCACAACCATTTTCATCACAATCACCATTAACACTCCCACCACCACCATCACAACCATTTTCATCACAACCACCATTATCACTACCACCACCACCATCACAACCATTTTCATCACAACCACCATTATCACTCCCAACACAACCACCATTGTCACTCTCAATTCCACTCCAACTACCACCATCACAACCACCATTGTCAATCACAACATCACTCCCACCACCATCACAACCATTTTCATCACAACCACCATTATCACTCCCACCACCACCACCATCACAACCACCATTATCACTCACAACACCACCAACACAACTGTTATTGTCACTCACATAATTCCCACCACCACCATCACAACAATTTTCATCACAACCACCATTAACACTCCCACCACCACCATCACAACCATTTTCATCACAACCACCATTATCACTCCCACCACCACCATCACAACCATTTTCATCACAACCACAATTATCACTCCCAACACAACCACCATTATCACTCCCACCACCACCATCACAACCACCATTATCACTCACAACACCACCAACACAACTGTTATTGTCACTCACATTGCTCCCACTGCCACAATCACAACCATTTTCATCACAACCACCATTATCACTCCCACCACCAACACCATCACAACCATTTTCATGACAACCACCATTATCACTCCCATCACCACCATCACAACCATTTTCATCACAACCACCATTATCACTCCCACCACCACAATCACAACCATTTTCATCACAACCACCATTATCACTCCCACCACCACTATCACACCATTTTCATCACAACCACCATTGTCACTCCCTCCCACCACCACCACCATCACAACCATTTTCATCACAACCACCATTATCACTCCCACCACCATCATCATCACAACCACCATTATCACTCACAACACCACCAACACAACTGTTATTGTCACTCACATAATTCCCACCACCACCACCACCACCACCATCACAACCATTTTCATCACAACCACCATTAACACTCCCACCACCACCATCACAACCATTTTCATCACAACCGCCATTATCAATCCCACCACAACCATCACAACCATTTTCATCAAAATCACCATTAACACTCCCACCACCACATCACAACCATTTTCATCACAACCACCATTATCACTCCCACCACCACCATCACAACCATTTTCATCACAACCACCATTATCACTCCCAACACAACCACCATTATCACTCCCACCACCACCATCACAACCACCATTATCACTCACAACACCACCAACACAACTGTTATTGTCACTCACATCGCTCCCACTGCCACAATCACAACCATTTTCATCACAACCACCATTATCACTCCCACCACCACCACCAACACCATCACAACCATTTTCATGACAACCACCATTATCACTCCCATCACCACCATCACAACCATTTTCATCACAACCACCATTATCACTCCCACCACCACCATCACAACCATTTTCATCACAACCACCATTATCAATCCCACCACAACCATCACAACCATTTTCATCACAATCACCATTAACACTCCCACCACCACCATTATCACTACCACCACCACCATCACAACCACCATTAGCACTCCCAACACAACCACCATTGTCACTCTCAATTCCACTCCAACTACCACCATCACAACCACCATTGTCAATCACAACATCACTCCCACCACCACCACCATCACAACCATTTTCATCACAACCACCATTATCACTCCCACCACCACCACCATCACAACCACCATTATCACTCACAACACCACCAACACAACCACCATTATCACTCCCACCACCACCATCACAACCATTTTCATCACAACCACCATTATCACTCCCAACACAACCACCATTATCACTCCCAACACAACCCCCATTATCACTCCCACCACCACCATCACAACCACCATTATCACTCACACCACCAACACAACTGTTATTGTCACACATCGCTCCCACTGCCACAATCACAACCATTTTCATCACAACCACCATTATCACTCACACCACCAACACAACTGTTATTGTCACTCACATCACTCCCACCACCACCATCACAACCACCATTATCACTCCCACCACCACCATCACAACCATTTTCATCACAACCACCATTATCACTCCCAACACAACCACCATTATCACTCCCAACACAACCCCCATTATCACTCCCACCACCACCATCACAACCACCATTATCACTCACACCACCAACACAACTGTTATTGTCACACATCGCTCCCACTGCCACAATCACAACCATTTTCATCACAACCACCATTATCACTCCCACCACCACCACCAACACAATCACAACCATTTTCATGACAACCACCATTATCACTCCCATCACCACCATCACAACCATTTTCATCACAACCACCATTATCACTCCCACCACCACCATCACAACCATTTTCATCACAACCACCATTATCACTCCCACCACCACCATCACACCATTTTCATCACAACCACCATTGTCAATCCCACCTCTACCATCACAACCATTTTCATCACAACCACCATTGTCACTCACAATTCCACTCCCACCACCACCAAAACAACCACCATTATGACTCCCACCACCACCATCACAACCATTTTCATCACAACCACCATTATCACTCCCACCACCACCATTTTCATCACAACCACCATTATCACTCCCACCACCACCATTACAACCATTTTCATGACAACCACCATTATCACTCCCATCACCACCATCCCAACCATTTTCATCACAACCACCATTATCACTCCCACCACCACCATCACAAACATTTTCATCACAACCACCATTTTCACTCACAATTCCACTCCCACCACCACCAACACAACCACCATTATCACTCCCACCACCACCATCACAACCATTTTCATCACTCCCACCACCACCACCATCACAACCATTTTCATCACAACCACCATTATCACTCCCACATCCACCAACATAACCACCATTGTCACTCTCAATTCCACTCCAACTACCACCATCACAACCACCATTGTCATTCACATCACTCCCACGACCATCACAACCACCATTATCACTCCCACCTCCACCAACACAACCGCCATTGTCACTCACGACATCACTCCCACCACCACCATCACATCCATTTTCATCACAACCACCATTATCACCCCCACCACCACCACCATCACAACCACCATTGTCACTCACAATTCCACTCCCACCACCACCAACACAACCACCATTGTCACTCACAATTCCACTCCCACCACCACCAACACAACCACCATTGTCACTCACAATTCCACTCCCACCACCACCAACACAACCACCATTGTCACTCACAATTCCACTCCCACCACCACCAACACAACCACCATTGTCACTCACAATTCCACTCCCACTACCACCAACACAACCACCATTGTCACACAATTCCACTCCCACCACCACCAACACAACCACCACTACAACTAAGAATCTCCTGTCGTGTGGTGTACCTTCCCTGAGTACGTTATCTCTTCCAAACCCGTTACCTGCTGTGTTGGTCGCGATATTCCACAACTGAGCACCAGGATGAGGACAGCGATGAGAATCCACATCTTGTCTGCTTCTCGTCGATAACCAAATGAGCCCGAACAATGTACGTCTCTGTCTGTCATTGTGACCATGCCTAAGCATAGTGACGTCACAATCGCTGAGTGTGTGACGAGGACGAATCCGGAGAATTTTTTTTTTAAATTGATTTTTCACCATTGAGAGATGGTCGGCTCAAAAACGTTATATGGCACGACGTTATGGACGGATTATGACCTGTGGTGGGACGCCAAATATTGAGATGCCAGATCCTGAAAAAATGTTGACATCGCCAGATTTCCCGTCACATCAAGTTTTAACATGACGATTACCATTTGCGTCCCAAAACGAGTGACAAATGAAACACATTTTACCATAATTTGTAAACAAAAGGAGAAATACACACACACACACGCGCACGCACACGCTCACACGCTTAATGCACAATGGAGAGGAATCCACTTTTAATAAACACACATATCAGTCCGTCTCAAACCAACGTCTATCACAACCCTCCATTATCACTCACCTCTCCACCAACACAACTGTTATTGTCACTCACATCACTCCCACCACCACCATCACAACCATTTTCATCACAACCACCATTATCACTCCCACCACCACCATCACAACCATTTTCATCACAACCACCATTATCACTCCCACCACCACCATCACAACCATTTTCATCACAACCACCATTATCACTCACAATTCCACTCCCACCACCACCAACACAACCACCATTATCACTCCCACCACCACCATCACAACTATTTTCATCACAACCACCAATATCACTCCCAACACCACCATCACAACCATTTTCATCACAACCACCATTATCGCTCCCACATCCACCAACACAACCACCATTGTCACTCTCAATTCCACTCCAACTACCACCATCACAACCACCATTGTCACTCACATCACTCCCACCACCACCACGACCATCACAACCACCATTATCACTCCCACCTCCACCAACACAACCGCCATTGTCACTCACGACATCACTCCCACCACCACCATCACATCCATTTTCATCACAACCACCATTATCATTCCCACCACCACCATCACAACCATTATCACTCCCACCACCATCATCACAACCATTTTCATCACAACCACCATTATCACTCCCACCACAACCATTTTCATCACAATCACCATTAACACTCCCACCACCACCATCACAACCATTTTCATCACAACCACCATTATCACTACCACCACCACCATCACAACCATTTTCATCACAACCACCATTATCACTCCCAACACAACCACCATTGTCACTCTCAATTCCACTCCAACTACCACCATCACAACCACCATTGTCAATCACAACATCACTCCCACCACCATCACAACCATTTTCATCACAACCACCATTATCACTCCCACCACCACCACCATCACAACCACCATTATCACTCACAACACCACCAACACAACTGTTATTGTCACTCACATAATTCCCACCACCACCATCACAACAATTTTCATCACAACCACCATTAACACTCCCACCACCACCATCACAACCATTTTCATCACAACCACCATTATCACTCCCACCACCACCATCACAACCATTTTCATCACAACCACCATTATCACTCCCAACACAACCACCATTATCACT
This sequence comes from Myxine glutinosa, assembly GCF_964187855.1. Classification (NCBI taxonomy): domain Eukaryota; kingdom Metazoa; phylum Chordata; class Myxini; order Myxiniformes; family Myxinidae; genus Myxine; species Myxine glutinosa. The sequence continues at coordinate 98,645,854 of NC_136269.1, forward strand.
CCCACCACCACCATCACAACCACCATTATCACTCACAACACCACCAACACAACTGTTATTGTCACTCACATTGCTCCCACTGCCACAATCACAACCATTTTCATCACAACCACCATTATCACTCCCACCACCAACACCATCACAACCATTTTCATGACAACCACCATTATCACTCCCATCACCACCATCACAACCATTTTCATCACAACCACCATTATCACTCCCACCACCACAATCACAACCATTTTCATCACAACCACCATTATCACTCCCACCACCACTATCACACCATTTTCATCACAACCACCATTGTCACTCCCTCCCACCACCACCACCATCACAACCATTTTCATCACAACCACCATTATCACTCCCACCACCATCATCATCACAACCACCATTATCACTCACAACACCACCAACACAACTGTTATTGTCACTCACATAATTCCCACCACCACCACCACCACCATCACAACCATTTTCATCACAACCACCATTAACACTCCCACCACCACCATCACAACCATTTTCATCACAACCACCATTATCACTCCCACCACCACCATCACAACCATTTTCATCACAACCACCATTATCACTCCCAACACAACCACCATTATCACTCCCACCACCACCATCACAACCACCATTATCACTCACAACACCACCAACACAACTGTTATTGTCACTCACATTGCTCCCACTGCCACAATCACAACCATTTTCATCACAACCACCATTATCACTCCCACCACCAACACCATCACAACCATTTTCATGACAACCACCATTATCACTCCCATCACCACCATCACAACCATTTTCATCACAACCACCATTATCACTCCCACCACCACAATCACAACCATTTTCATCACAACCACCATTATCACTCCCACCACCACTATCACACCATTTTCATCACAACCACCATTGTCACTCCCTCCCACCACCACCACCATCACAACCATTTTCATCACAACCACCATTATCACTCCCACCACCATCATCATCACAACCACCATTATAACTCACAACACCACCAACACAACTGTTATTGTCACTCACATAATTCCCACCACCACCACCACCACCACCATCACAACCATTTTCATCACAACCACCATTAACACTCCCACCACCACCATCACAACCATTTTCATCACAACCGCCATTATCAATCCCACCACAACCATCACAACCATTTTCATCAAAATCACCATTAACACTCCCACCACCACATCACAACCATTTTCATCACAACCACCATTATCACTCCCACCACCACCATCACAACCATTTTCATCACAACCACCATTATCACTCCCAACACAACCACCATTATCACTCCCACCACCACCATCACAACCACCATTATCACTCACAACACCACCAACACAACTGTTATTGTCACTCACATCGCTCCCACTGCCACAATCACAACCATTTTCATCACAACCACCATTATCACTCCCACCACCACCACCAACACCATCACAACCATTTTCATGACAACCACCATTATCACTCCCATCACCACCATCACAACCATTTTCATCACAACCACCATTATCACTCCCACCACCACCATCACAACCATTTTCATCACAACCACCATTATCAATCCCACCACAACCATCACAACCATTTTCATCACAATCACCATTAACACTCCCACCACCACCATCACAACCACCATTATCACTACCACCACCACCATCACAACCACCATTAGCACTCCCAACACAACCACCATTGTCACTCTCAATTCCACTCCAACTACCACCATCACAACCACCATTGTCAATCACAACATCACTCCCACCACCACCACCATCACAACCATTTTCATCACAACCACCATTATCACTCCCACCACCACCACCATCACAACCACCATTATCACTCACAACACCACCAACACAACCACCATTATCACTCCCACCACCACCATCACAACCATTTTCATCACAACCACCATTATCACTCCCAACACAACCACCATTATCACTCCCAACACAACCCCCATTATCACTCCCACCACCACCATCACAACCACCATTATCACTCACACCACCAACACAACTGTTATTGTCACACATCGCTCCCACTGCCACAATCACAACCATTTTCATCACAACCACCATTATCACTCACACCACCAACACAACTGTTATTGTCACTCACATCACTCCCACCACCACCATCACAACCACCATTATCACTCCCACCACCACCATCACAACCATTTTCATCACAACCACCATTATCACTCCCAACACAACCACCATTATCACTCCCAACACAACCCCCATTATCACTCCCACCACCACCATCACAACCACCATTATCACTCACACCACCAACACAACTGTTATTGTCACACATCGCTCCCACTGCCACAATCACAACCATTTTCATCACAACCACCATTATCACTCCCACCACCACCACCAACACAATCACAACCATTTTCATGACAACCACCATTATCACTCCCATCACCACCATCACAACCATTTTCATCACAACCACCATTATCACTCCCACCACCACCATCACAACCATTTTCATCACAACCACCATTATCACTCCCACCACCACCATCACACCATTTTCATCACAACCACCATTGTCAATCCCACCTCTACCATCACAACCATTTTCATCACAACCACCATTGTCACTCACAATTCCACTCCCACCACCACCAAAACAACCACCATTATGACTCCCACCACCACCATCACAACCATTTTCATCACAACCACCATTATCACTCCCACCACCACCATCACAACCATTTTCATCACAACCACCATTATCACTCCCACCACCACCATTACAACCATTTTCATGACAACCACCATTATCACTCCCATCACCACCATCCCAACCATTTTCATCACAACCACCATTATCACTCCCACCACCACCATCACAAACATTTTCATCACAACCACCATTTTCACTCACAATTCCACTCCCACCACCACCAACACAACCACCATTATCACTCCCACCACCACCATCACAACCATTTTCATCACTCCCACCACCACCACCATCACAACCATTTTCATCACAACCACCATTATCACTCCCACATCCACCAACATAACCACCATTGTCACTCTCAATTCCACTCCAACTACCACCATCACAACCACCATTGTCATTCACATCACTCCCACGACCATCACAACCACCATTATCACTCCCACCTCCACCAACACAACCGCCATTGTCACTCACGACATCACTCCCACCACCACCATCACATCCATTTTCATCACAACCACCATTATCACCCCCACCACCACCACCATCACAACCACCATTGTCACTCACAATTCCACTCCCACCACCACCAACACAACCACCATTGTCACTCACAATTCCACTCCCACCACCACCAACACAACCACCATTGTCACTCACAATTCCACTCCCACCACCACCAACACAACCACCATTGTCACTCACAATTCCACTCCCACCACCACCAACACAACCACCATTGTCACTCACAATTCCACTCCCACTACCACCAACACAACCACCATTGTCACACAATTCCACTCCCACCACCACCAACACAACCACCACTACAACTAAGAATCTCCTGTCGTGTGGTGTACCTTCCCCGAGTACGTTATCTCTTCCAAACCCGTTACCTGCTGTGTTGGTCGCGATATTCCACAACTGAGCACCAGGATGAGGACAGCGATGAGAATCCACATCTTGTCTGCTTCTCGTCGATAACCAAATGAGCCCGAACAATGTACGTCTCTGTCTGTCATTGTGACGTCACAATCGCTGAGTGTGTGACAAGGACGAATCCGGAGAATTTTTTTATTTTAATTTATTTTTCACCATTGAGAGATGGTCGGCTCAAAAACGTTATATGGCACGACGTTATGGACGGATTATGACTTGTGGTGGGACGCCAAATATTGAGATGCCAGATCCTGAAAAAATGTTGACATCGCCAGATTTCCCGTCACATCAAGTTTTAACATGACGATTACCATTTGCGTCCCAAAACGAGTGACAAATGAAACACATTTTACCATAATTTGTAAACAAAAGGAGAAATAACACACACACACACACACACACACACACACACACACACACACACACACACACACACACACACACACACACACACACACACACACACACACACACACACACACACACACGCTTAATGCACAATGGAGAGGAGGCCACTTTTAATAAACACACATATCAGTCCGTCTCAAACCAACGTCTATCACAACCATCCATTATCACTCACCTCTCCACCAACACAACTGTTATTGTCACTCACATCACTCCCAGCACCACCATCACAACCATTTTCATCACAACCACCATTATCACTCCCACCACCACCATCACAACCATTTTCATCACAACCACCATTATTACTCCCACCTCTACCATCACAACCATTTTCATCACAACCACCATTATCACTCCCACATCCACCAACACAACCACCATTGTCACTCAATTCCACTCCAACTACCACCATCACAACCACCATTGTCACTCACAACACCACCAACACAACTGTTATTGTCACTCACATCGCTCCCACTGCCACAATCACAACCATTTTCATCACAACCACCATTATCACTCCCACCACCACCACCAACACCATCACAACCATTTTCATGACAACCACCATTATCACTCCCATCACCACCATCACAACCATTTTCATCACAACCACCATTATCACTCCCACCACCACCATCACAACCATTTTCATCACAACCACCATTATCAATCCCACCACAACCATCACAACCATTTTCATCACAATCACCATTAACACTCCCACCACCACCATCACAACCACCATTATCACTACCACCACCACCATCACAACCACCATTAGCACTCCCAACACAACCACCATTGTCACTCTCAATTCCACTCCAACTACCACCATCACAACCACCATTGTCAATCACAACATCACTCCCACCACCACCACCATCACAACCATTTTCATCACAACCACCATTATCACTCCCACCACCACCACCATCACAACCACCATTATCACTCACAACACCACCAACACAACCACCATTATCACTCCCACCACCACCATCACAACCATTTTCATCACAACCACCATTATCACTCCCAACACAACCACCATTATCACTCCCAACACAACCCCCATTATCACTCCCACCACCACCATCACAACCACCATTATCACTCACACCACCAACACAACTGTTATTGTCACACATCGCTCCCACTGCCACAATCACGACCATTTTCATCACAACCACCATTATCACTCACACCACCAACACAACTGTTATTGTCACTCACATCACTCCCACCACCACCATCACAACCACCATTATCACTCCCACCACCACCATCACAACCATTTTCATCACAACCACCATTATCACTCCCAACACAACCACCATTATCACTCCCAACACAACCCCCATTATCACTCCCACCACCACCATCACAACCACCATTATCACTCACACCACCAACACAACTGTTATTGTCACACATCGCTCCCACTGCCACAATCACAACCATTTTCATCACAACCACCATTATCACTCCCACCACCACCACCAACACAATCACAACCATTTTCATGACAACCACCATTATCACTCCCATCACCACCATCACAACCATTTTCATCACAACCACCATTATCACTCCCACCACCACCATCACAACCATTTTCATCACAACCACCATTATCACTCCCACCACCACCATCACACCATTTTCATCACAACCACCATTGTCAATCCCACCTCTACCATCACAACCATTTTCATCACAACCACCATTGTCACTCACAATTCCACTCCCACCACCACCAAAACAACCACCATTATGACTCCCACCACCACCATCACAACCATTTTCATCACAACCACCATTATCACTCCCACCACCACCATCACAACCATTTTCATCACAACCACCATTATCACTCCCACCACCACCATTACAACCATTTTCATGACAACCACCATTATCACTCCCATCACCACCATCCCAACCATTTTCATCACAACCACCATTATCACTCCCACCACCACCATCACAAACATTTTCATCACAACCACCATTTTCACTCACAATTCCACTCCCACCACCACCAACACAACCACCATTATCACTCCCACCACCACCATCACAACCATTTTCATCACCCCCACCACCACCACCATCACAACCATTTTCATCACAACCACCATTATCACTCCCACATCCACCAACATAACCACCATTGTCACTCTCAATTCCACTCCAACTACCACCATCACAACCACCATTGTCATTCACATCACTCCCACGACCATCACAACCACCATTATCACTCCCACCTCCACCAACACAACCGCCATTGTCACTCACGACATCACTCCCACCACCACCATCACATCCATTTTCATCACAACCACCATTATCACCCCCACCACCACCACCATCACAACCACCATTGTCACTCACAATTCCACTCCCACCACCACCAACACAACCACCATTGTCACTCACAATTCCACTCCCACCACCACCAACACAACCACCATTGTCACTCACAATTCCACTCCCACCACCACCAACACAACCACCATTGTCACTCACAATTCCACTCCCACCACCACCAACACAACCACCATTGTCACTCACAATTCCACTCCCACTACCACCAACACAACCACCATTGTCACACAATTCCACTCCCACCACCACCAACACAACCACCACTACAACTAAGAATCTCCTGTCGTGTGGTGTACCTTCCCCGAGTACGTTATCTCTTCCAAACCCGTTACCTGCTGTGTTGGTCGCGATATTCCACAACTGAGCACCAGGATGAGGACAGCGATGAGAATCCACATCTTGTCTGCTTCTCGTCGATAACCAAATGAGCCCGAACAATGTACGTCTCTGTCTGTCATTGTGACGTCACAATCGCTGAGTGTGTGACAAGGACGAATCCGGAGAATTTTTTTATTTTAATTTATTTTTCACCATTGAGAGATGGTCGGCTCAAAAACGTTATATGGCACGACGTTATGGACGGATTATGACTTGTGGTGGGACGCCAAATATTGAGATGCCAGATCCTGAAAAAATGTTGACATCGCCAGATTTCCCGTCACATCAAGTTTTAACATGACGATTACCATTTGCGTCCCAAAACGAGTGACAAATGAAACACATTTTACCATAATTTGTAAACAAAAGGAGAAATAACACACACACACACACACACACACACACACACACACACACACACACACACACACACACACACACACACACACACACACACACACACACACACACACACACACACACACACACACACACACACACACACACACACACACACACACACACACACACACACACACACACACACACACACACACGCTTAATGCACAATGGAGAGGAGGCCACTTTTAATAAACACACATATCAGTCCGTCTCAAACCAACGTCTATCACAACCATCCATTATCACTCACCTCTCCACCAACACAACTGTTATTGTCACTCACATCACTCCCAGCACCACCATCACAACCATTTTCATCACAACCACCATTATCACTCCCACCACCACCATCACAACCATTTTCATCACAACCACCATTATTACTCCCACCTCTACCATCACAACCATTTTCATCACAACCACCATTATCACTCCCACATCCACCAACACAACCACCATTGTCACTCAATTCCACTCCAACTACCACCATCACAACCACCATTGTCACTCACATCACTCCCAACACCACCACGACCATCACAACCACCATTATCACTCCCACCTCCACCAACACAACCGCCATTGTCAGTCACGACATCACTCCCACCACCACCATCACATCCATTTTCATCACAACCACCATTATCATTTCCACCACCACCATCACAACCATTATCACTCCCACCACCATCATCACAACCATTTTCATCACAACCACCATTATCACTCCCACCACAACCATTTTCATCACAATCACCATTAACACTCCCACCACCACCATCACAACCATTTTCATCACAACCACCATTATCACTCCCACCACAACCATCACAACCATTTTCATCACAATCACCATTAACACTCCCACCACCACCATCACAACCATTTTCATCACAACCACCATTATCACTCCAACCACCACCATCACAACCACCATTATCACTCACACCACCACCAACACAACTGTTATTGTCACTCACATCGCTCCCACTGCCACAATCACAACCATTTTCATCACAACCACCATTATCACTCCCAACACAACCACCATTATCACTCCAACCACCACCATCACAACCACCATTATCACTCACAACACCACCAACACAACTGTTATTGTCACTCACATCGCTCCCACTGCCACAATCACAACCATTTTCATCACAACCACCATTATCACTCCCACCACCACCACCAACACCATCACAACCATTTTGATGACAACCACCATTATCACTCCCATCACCACCATCACAACCTTTTTAATCACAACCACCATTATCACTCCCACCACCACAATCACAACCATTTTCATCACAACCACCATTATCACTCCCACCACCACTATCACACCATTTTCATCACAACCACCATTGTCACTCGCACCTCTACCATCACAACCATTTTCATCACAACCACCATGATCACACCCACCACCACCATCACAACCATTTATCACAACCACCATTATCACTCCCACCACCACCATCACAACCACCATTATCACTCACAACACCACCAACACAACTGTTATTGTCACTCACATCACTCCCACCACCACCATCACAACCATTTTCATCACAACCACCATTATCACTCCCACCACCACCATCACAACCATTTTCATCACAACCACCATTATCACTCCCAACACAACCACCATTATCACTCCCACCACCACCATCACAACCACCATTATCACTCACAACACCACCAACACAACTGTTATTGTCACTCACATCACTCCCACCACCACCATCACAACCATTTTCATCACAACCACCATGATCACACCCACCACCACCATCACAACCATTTTCATCACAACCACCATTATCACTCACAACACAACCACCATTATCACTCCCACCACCACCATCACAACCACCATTATCACTCACAACACCACCAACACAACTGTTATTGTCACTCACATCGCTCCCACTGCCACAATCACAACCATTTTCATCACAACCACCATTATCACTCCCACCACCACCACCACAACCATTTTCATCACAACCACCATTATCACTCCCACCACCACAATCACACCATTTTCATCACAACCACCATTGTCACTCCCACCTCTACCATCACAGCCATTTTCATCACAACCACCATTGTCACTCACAATTCCACTCCCACCACCACCAAAACAACCACCATTATGACTCCCACCACCACAATCACAACCATTTTCATCACAACCACCATTATCACTCCCACCACCACCACCAACACAACCATTTTCATCACAACCACCATTATCACTCCCACCACCACCATCACACCATTTTCATCACAACCACAATTATCACAACCACCTCTACAATCACAACCATTTTCATCACAACCACCATTATCACTCCCACCACCACCATCACAACCATTTTCATCACAACCACCATTATCACTCCCATCACACCATTTTCATCACAACCACCATTATCACTCCCACCTCTACCATCACAACTATTTTCATCACAACCACCATTATCACTCCCACCACCACCACCATTATCACTCCCACCACCACCATCACAACCACCATTGTCACTCACAATTCCACTCCCACCACCACCAAAACAACCACCATTATGACTCCCACCACCACCATCACAACCATTTTCATCACAACCACCATTATCACTCCCACCACCACCATCACAACCACCATTATCACTCCCACATCCACCAACACAACCACCATTGTCACTCACATCACTCCCACCACCACGACCATCACAACCACCATTATCACTCCCACCTCCACCTACACAACCGCCATTGTCACTCACGACATCACTCCCACCACCACCATCACATCCATTTTCATCACAACCACCATTATCATTCCCACCACCACCATCACAACCACCATTATCACTCCCACCTCCACCTACACAACCGCCATTGTCACTCACGACATCACTCCCACCACCACCATCACATCCATTTTCATCACAACCACCATTATCACTCCCACCTCTACCATCACAACTGTTGTCACTCACATCACTCCCACCACCACCATCACAACCATTTTCATCACAACCACCATTATCACTCCCACCACCACCATCACAACCATTTTCATCACAACCACCATTATTACTCCCACCTCTACCATCACAACCATTTTCATCACAACCACCATTATCACTCCCACCTCCACCAACACAACTGCGATTGTCACTCACAACATCACTCCCACCACCACCATCACATCCATTTTTATCACATCCATTTTTATCACAACCACCATTATCACTCCCACCACCACCATCACAACCATTTGCATCACAACCACCATTATCACTCCCACCACCACCATCACAACCATTTTCATCACAACAACCATTATCACTCCCATCACCACCATCACACCATTTTCATCACAACCACCATTATCACTCCCACCTCTACCATCACAACCATTGTCATCACAACCACCATTACCACTCCCACCACCACTATCACAACCATTTTCATCACAACCACCATTATCACTCCCACCACCACCATCACAACCATTTTCATCACAACCACCAGTCACTCACAATTCCACTCCCACCACCACCAAAACAACCACCATTATGACTCCCACCACCACCATCGCAACCACCATTATCACTCAGAACACCACCAACACAACTGTTATTGTCACTCACATCGCTCCCACTGCCACAATCACAACCATTTTCATCACAACCACCATTATCACTCCCACCACCACCACCACCATCACAACCATTTTCATGACAACCACTATTATCACCACCATCACAACCATTTTCATCACAACCACCATTATCACTCCCACCACCACCATCACAACCAGCATTATCACTCCCACCACCACCATCACACCATTTTCATCACAACCACCATTATCACTCCCACCTCTACCATCACAACCATTTTCATCACAACCACCATTATGACTCCCACCACCACCATCACAACCATTTTCATCACAACCACCATTGTCACTCACAATTCCACTCCCACCACCACCAAAACAACCACCATTATGACTCCCACCACCACCATACCAACCATTTTCATCACAACCACCATTATCACTCCTACCACCACCATCGCACCATTTTCATCACAACCACCATTATCACTCCCACCACCACCATCACACCATGTTCATCACAACCACCATTATCACTCCCACCTCCACCAACACAACCGCCATTGTCACTCACGACATCACTCCCACCACCACCATCACATCCATTTTCATCACAACCACCATTATCACTCCCATCACCACCATCACACCATTTTCATCACAACCACCATTATCACTCCCACCACCACCATCACAACCATTTTCATCACAACCACCATTATCACTCCCATCACCACCATCACACCATTTTCATCACAACCACCATTATCACTCCCACCTCTACCATCACAACCATTTTCATCACAACCACCATTATCACTCCCACCACCACCATCACAACCATTTTCATCACAACCACCATTATCACTCCCATCACCACCATCACACCATTTTCATCACAACCACCATTATCACTCCCACCACTACCATCACAATCATTTTCATCACAACCACCATTATCACTCCCACCACCACCATCACAACCATTTTCATCACAACCACCATTGTCACTCACAATTCCACTCCCACCACCACCAAAACAACCACCATTATGACTCCCACCACCACCATCACAACCATTTTCATCACAACCACCATTATCACTCCCACCACCACCATCACAACCATTTTCATCACAACCACCATTGTCACTCACATCACTCCCACCACCACCACGACCATCACAACCACCATTATCACTCCCACCTCCACCAACACAACCGCCATTGTCACGACATCACTCCCACCACCACCATCACATCCATTTTCATCACAACCACCATTATCATTCCCACCACCACCACCATCACAACCATTATCACTCCCACCACCACCATCACAACCATTTTCATCACAACCACCATTATCACTCCCACCACAACCATCACAACCATTTTCATCACAATCACCATTAACACTCCCACCACCACCATCACAACCATTTTCATCACAACCACCATTATCACTCCCACCACCACCATCACCATTTTCATCACAACCACCATTATCACTCCCACCACCACCATCACACCATGTTCATCACAACCACCATTATCACTCCCACCACCACCATCACACCATGTTCATCACAACCACCATTATCATTCCCATCACCGCCATCCCAACCATTTTCATCACAACCACCATTATCACTCCCACCACCACCATCACAACCATTTTCATCACAACCACCATTATCACCCACCACCACCATCACAAACATTTTCATCACAACCACCATTTTCACTCACAATTCCACTCCCACCACCACCAACACAACCACCATTATCACTCCCACCACCACCATCACAACCATTTTCATCACAACCACCATTATCACTCCCACCACCACCATCACAACCATTTTCATCACAACCACCATTATCACTCCCACATCCACCAACATAACCACCATTGTCACTCTCAATTCCACTCCAACTACCACCATCACAACCACCATTGTCATTCACATCACTCCCATGACCATCACAACCACCATTATCACTCCCACCTCCACCAACACAACCACCATTGTCACTCACGACATCACTCCCACCACCACCATCACATCCATTTTCATCACAACCACCATTATCACCCCCACCACCACCACCATCACAACCACCATTGTCACTCACAATTCCACTCCCACCACCACCAACACAACCACCATTGTCACTCACAATTCCACTCCCACCACCACCAACACAACCACCATTGTCACTCACAATTCCACTCCCACCACCACCAACACAACCACCATTGTCACTCACAATTCCACTCCCACCACCACCAACACAACCACCATTGTCACACACAATTCCACTCCCACTACCACCAACACAACCACCATTGTCACACAATTCCACTCCCACCACCACCAACACAACCACCACTACAACTAAGAATCTCCTGTCGTGTGGTGTACCTTCCCCGAGTACGTTATCTCTTCCAAACCCGTTACCTGCTGTGTTGGTCGCGATATTCCACAACTGAGCACCAGGATGAGGACAGCGATGAGAATCCACATCTTGTCTGCTTCTCGTCGATAACCAAATGAGCCCGAACAATGTACGTCTCTGTCTGTCATTGTGACCATGCCTAAGCATAGTTACGTCACAATCGCTGAGTGTGTGACAAGGATGAATCCGGAGAATTTTTTTATTTTAATTGATTTTTCACCATTGAGAGATGGTCGGCTCAAAAACGTTATATGGCACGACGTTATGGACGGATTATGACCTGTGGTGGGACGCCAAATATTGAGATGCCAGATCCTGAAAAAATGTTGACATCGCCAGATTTCCCGTCACATCAAGTTTTAACATGACGATTACCATTTGCGTCCCAAAACGAGTGACAAATGAAACACATTTTACCATAATTTGTAAACAAAAGGAGAAATAACACACACACACACACACACACACACACACACACACACACACACACACACACGCACACGCACACGCACACACACGCGCGCGCACGCACACGCACACACGCTTAATGCACAATGGAGAGGAATCCACTTTTAATAAACACATATCAGTCCATCTCAAACCAACGTCTATCACAACCATCCATTATCACTCACCTCTCCACCAACACAACTGTTATTGTCACTCACATAATTCCCACCACCACCATCACAACCATTTTCATCACAACCACCATTATCAATCCCACCACCACATCACAACCATTTTCATCACAACCACCATTATCACTCCCACCACCACCATCACAACCATTTTCATCACAACCACCATTATCACTCCCAACACAACCACCATTATCACTCCCACCACCACCATCACAACCACCATTATCACTCACAACACCACCAACACAACTGTTATTGTCACACATCGCTCCCACTGCCACAATCACAACCATTTTCATCACAACCACCATTATCACTCCCACCACCACCACCAACACCATCACAACCATTTTCATGACAACCACCATTATCACTCCCATCACCACCATCACAACCATTTTCATCACAACCACCATTATCACTCCCACCACCACAATCACAACCATTTTCATCACAACCACCATTATCACTCCCACCACCACTATCACACCATTTTCATCACAACCACCATTGTCACTCCCACCTCTACCATCACAACCATTTTCATCACAACCACCATGATCACACCCACCACCACCATCACAACCATTTTCATCACAACCACCATTGTCACTCACAATTCCACTCCCACTACCACCAACACAACCACCATTATGACTCCCACCACCATCATCACAACCATTTTCATCACAACCACCATTATCACTCCCACCACCACCATCACAACCATTTTCATCACAACCACTATTATCACTCCCACCACCACCATTACAACCATTTTGATCACAACCACCATTATCACTCCCAACACAACCACCATTATCACTCCCACCACCACCATCACAACCACCATTATCACTCACAACACCACCAACACAACTGTTATTGTCACTCACATCGCTCCCACTGCCACAATCACAACCATTTTCATCACAACCACCATTATCACTCCCACCAACACCATCACAACCATTTTCATCACAACCACCATTATCACTCCCAACACAACCACCATTGTCACTCTCAATTCCACTCCAACTACCACCATCACAACCACCATTGTCAATCACAACATCACTCCCACCACCACCACCATCACAACCATTTTCATCACAACCGCCATTATCACTCCCACCACCACCATCACAACCATTTTCATCACAACCACCATTATCACTCCCACCACCACCATTACAACCATTTTCATGACAACCACCATTATCACTCCCATCACCACCATCCCAACCATTTTCATCACAACCACCATTATCACTCCCACCACCACCATCACAAACATTTTCATCACAACCACCATTTTCACTCACAATTCCACTCCCACCACCACCAACACAACCACCATTATCACTCCCACCACCACCATCACAACCATTTTCATCACAACCACCATTATCACTCCCACCACCACCATCACAACCATTTTCATCACAACCACCATTATCACTCCCACATCCACCAACATAACCACCATTGTCACTCTCAATTCCACTCCAACTACCACCATCACAACCACCATTGTCATTCACATCACTCCCACGACCATCACAACCACCATTATCACTCCCACCTCCACCAACACAACCGCCATTGTCACTCACGACATCACTCCCACCACCACCATCACATCCATTTTCATCACAACCACCATTATCACCCCCACCATCACAACCACCATTGTCACTCACAATTCCACTCCCACCACCACCAACACAACCACCATTGTCACTCACAATTCCACTCCCACCACCACCAACACAACCACCATTGTCACTCACAATTCCACTCCCACCACCACCAACACAACCACCATTGTCACTCACAATTCCACTCCCACCACCACCAACACAACCACCATTGTCACTCACAATTCCACTCCCACCACCACCAACACAACCACCATTGTCACTCACAATTCCACTCCCACTACCACCAACACAACCACCATTGTCACACAATTCCACTCCCACCACCACCAACACAACCACCACTACAACTAAGAATCTCCTGTCGTGTGGTGTACCTTCCCCGAGTACGTTATCTCTTCCAAACCCGTTACCTGCTGTGTTGGTCGCGATATTCCACAACTGAGCACCAGGATGAGGACAGCGATGAGAATCCACATCTTGTCTGCTTCTCGTCGATAACCAAATGAGCCCGAACAATGTATGTCTCTGTCTGTCATTGTGACCATGCCTAAGCATAGTGACGTCACAATCGCTGAGTGTGTGACAAGGACGAATCCGGAGAATTTTTTTTATCTTTAATTGATTTTTCACCATTGAGAGATGGTCGGCTCAAAAACGTTATATGGCACGACGTTATGGACGGATTATGACCTGTGGTGGGACGCCAAATATTGAGATTCCAGATCCTGAAAAAATGTTGACATCGCCAGATTTCCCGTCACATCAAGTTTTAACATGACGATTACCATTTGCGTCCCAAAACGAGTGACAAATGAAACACATTTTACCATAATTTGTAAACAAAAGGAGAAATAACACACACACACACACACACACACACACACACACACGCGCGCACGCACACGCACACACGCTTAATGCACAATGGAGAGGAATCCACTTTTAATAAACACACATATCAGTCCGTCTCAAACCAACGTCTATCACAACCATCCATTATCACTCACCTCTCCACCAACACAACTGTTATTGTCACTCACATCACTCCCACCACCACCATCACAACCATTTTCATCACAACCACCATTATCACTCCCACCACCACCATCACAACCATTTTCATCACAACCACCATTATCACTCCCACCTACACCAACACAACTGCTATTGTCACTCACAACATCACTCCCACCACCACCATCACATCCATTTTCATCACAACCACCATTATCACTCCCACCACCACCATCACAACCATTTTCATCACAACCACCATTGTCACTCACAATTCCACTCCCACCACCACCAACACAACCACCATTATCACTCCCACCACCACCATCACAACCATTTTCATCACAACCACCATTATCGCTCCCACATCCACCAACACAACCACCATTGTCACTCTCAATTCCACTCCAACTACCACCATCACAACCACCATTGTCACTCACATCACTCCCACCACCACCACGACCATCACAACCACCATTATCACTCCCACCTCCACCAACACAACCGCCATTGTCACTCACGACATCACTCCCACCACCACCATCACATCCATTTTCATCACAACCACCATTATCACTCCCACCACAACCATTTTCATCACAATCACCATTAACACTCCCACCACCACCATCACAACCATTTTCATCACAACCACCATTATCACTACCACCACCACCATCACAACCATTTTCATCACAACCACCATTATCACTCCCAACACAACCACCATTGTCACTCTCAATTCCACTCCAACTACCACCATCACAACCACCATTGTCAATCACAACATCACTCCCACCACCACCACCACCATCACAACCATTTTCATCACAACCACCATTATCACTCCCACCACCACCACCATCACAACCACCATTATCACTCACAACACCACCAACACAACTGTTATTGTCACTCACATCACTCCCACCACCACCATCACAACCACCATTATCACTCCCACCACCACCATCACAACCATTTTCATCACAACCACCATTATCACTCCCAACACAACCACCATTATCACTCCCAACACAACCACCATTATCACTCCCACCACCACCATCACAACCACCATTATCACTCACACCACCAACACAACTGTTATTGTCACACATCGCTCCCACTGCCACAATCACAACCATTTTCATCACAACCACCATTATCACTCCCACCACCACCACCAACACCATCACAACCATTTTCATGACAACCACCATTATCACTCCCATCACCACCATCACAACCATTTTCATCACAACCACCATTATCACTCCCACCACCACCATCACAACCATTTTCATCACTCCCACCACCACCATCACACCATTTTCATCACAACCACCATTGTCACTCCCACCTCTACCATCACAACCATTTTCATCACAACCACCATTGTCACTCACAATTCCACTCCCACCACCACCAAAACAACCACCATTATGACTCCCACCACCACCATCACAACCATTTTCATCACAACCACCATTATCACTCCCACCACCACCATCACAACCATTTTCATCACAACCACCATTATCACTCCCACCACCACCATTACAACCATTTTCATGACAACCACCATTATCACTCCCATCACCACCATCCCAACCATTTTCATCACAACCACCATTATCACCCACCACCACCATCACAAACATTTTCATCACAACCACCATTTTCACTCACAATTCCACTCCCACCACCACCAACACAACCACCATTATCACTCCCACCACCACCATCACAACCATTTTCATCACAACCACCATTATCACTCCCACCACCACCATCACAACCATTTTCATCACAACCACCATTATCACTCCCACATCCACCAACATAACCACCATTGTCACTCTCAATTCCACTCCAACTACCACCATCACAACCACCATTGTCATTCACATCACTCCCACGACCATCACAACCACCATTATCACTCCCACCTCCACCAACACAACCACCATTGTCACTCACGACATCATTCCCACCACCACCATCACATCCATTTTCATCACAACCACCATTATCACCCCCACCACCACCACCATCACAACCACCATTGTCACTCACAATTCCACTCCCACCACCACCAACACAACCACCATTGTCACTCACAATTCCACTCCCACCACCACCAACACAACCACCATTGTCACTCACAATTCCACTCCCACCACCACCAACACAACCACCATTGTCACTCACAATTCCACTCCCACCACCACCAACACAACCACCATTGTCACACACAATTCCACTCCCACTACCACCAACACAACCACCATTGTCACACAATTCCACTCCCACCATCACCAACACAACCACCACAACAACTAAGAATCTCCTGTCGTGTGGTGTACCTTCCCCGAGTACGTTATCTCTTCCAAACCCGTTACCTGCTGTGTTGGTCGCGATATTCCACAACTGAGCACCAGGATGAGGACAGCGATGAGAATCCACATCTTGTCTGCTTCTCGTCGATAACCAAATGAGCCCGAACAATGTACGTCTCTGTCTGTCATTGTGACCATGCCTAAGCATAGTTACGTCACAATCGCTGAGTGTGTGACAAGGACGAATCCGGAGAATTTTTTTTATTTTAATTGATTTTTCACCATTGAGAGATGGTCGGCTCAAAAACGTTATATGGCACGACGTTATGGACGGATTATGACCTGTGGTGGGACGCCAAATATTGAGATGCCAGATCCTGAAAAAATGTTGACATCGCCAGATTTCCCGTCACATCAAGTTTTAACATGACGATTACCATTTGCGTCCCAAAACGAGTGACAAATGAAACACATTTTACCATAATTTGTAAACAAAAGGAGAAATAACACACACACACACACACACACACACACACACACACACACACACACACACACACACACACACACACACACACACACACACACACACGCGCACGCACACGCACACGCACACACGCTTAATGCACAATGGAGAGGAATCCACTTTTAATAAACACACATATCAGTCCGTCTCAAACCAACGTCTATCACAACCATCCATTTATCACTCACCTCTCCACCAACACAACTGTTATTGTCACTCACATAATTCCCACCACCACCATCACAACCATTTTCATCACAACCACCATTAACACTCCCACCACCACCATCACAACCATTTTCATCACAACCACCATTATCAATCCCACCACCACATCACAACCATTTTCATCACAACCACCATTATCACTCCCACCACCACCATCACAACCATTTTCATCACAACCACCATTATCACTCCCAACACAACCACCATTATCACTCCCACCACCACCATCACAACCACCATTATCATTCACAACACCACCAACACAACTGTTATTGTCACACATCGCTCCCACTGCCACAATCACAACCATTTTCATCACAACCACCATTATCATTCCCACCACCACCACCAACACCATCACAACCATTTTCATGACAACCACCATTATCACTCCCATCACCACCATCACAACCATTTTCATCACAACCACCATTATCACTCCCACCACCACAATCACAACCATTTTCATCACAACCACCATTATCACTCCCACCACCACTATCACACCATTTTCATCACAACCACCATTGTCACTCCCACCTCTACCATCACAACCATTTTCATCACAACCACCATGATCACACCCACCACCACCATCACAACCATTTTCATCACAACCACCATTGTCACTCACAATTCCACTCCCACCACCACCAACACAACCACCATTATGACTCCCACCACCATCATCACAACCATTTTCATCACAACCACCATTATCACTCCCACCACCACCATCACAACCATTTTCATCACAACCACTATTATCACTCCCACCACCACCATTACAACCATTTTGATCACAACCACCATTATCACTCCCAACACAACCACCATTATCACTCCCACCACCACCATCACAACCACCATTATCACTCACAACACCACCAACACAACTGTTATTGTCACTCACATCGCTCCCACTGCCACAATCACAACCATTTTCATCACAACCACCATTATCACTCCCACCAACACCATCACAACCATTTTCATCACAACCACCATTATCACTCCCAACACAACCACCATTGTCACTCTCAATTCCACTCCAACTACCACCATCACAACCACCATTGTCAATCACAACATCACTCCCACCACCACCACCATCACAACCATTTTCATCACAACCACCATTATCACTCCCACCACCACCATCACAACCATTTTCATCACAACCACCATTATCACTCCCACCACCACCATTACAACCATTTTCATGACAACCACCATTATCACTCCCATCACCACCATCCCAACCATTTTCATCACAACCACCATTATCACTCCCACCACCACCATCACAAACATTTTCATCACAACCACCATTTTCACTCACAATTCCACTCCCACCACCACCAACACAACCACCATTATCACTCCCACCACCACCATCACAACCATTTTCATCACAACCACCATTATCACTCCCACCACCACCATCACAACCATTTTCATCACAACCACCATTATCACTCCCACATCCACCAACATAACCACCATTGTCACTCTCAATTCCACTCCAACTACCACCATCACAACCACCATTGTCATTCACATCACTCCCACGACCATCACAACCACCATTATCACTCCCACCTCCACCAACACAACCGCCATTGTCACTCACGACATCACTCCCACCACCACCATCACATCCATTTTCATCACAACCACCATTATCACCCCCACCACCACCACAACCACCATTGTCACTCACAATTCCACTCCCACCACCACCAACACAACCACCATTGTCACTCACAATTCCACTCCCACCACCACCAACACAACCACCATTGTCACTCACAATTCCACTCCCACCACCACCAACACAACCACCATTGTCACTCACAATTCCACTCCCACCACCACCAACACAACCACCATTGTCACTCACAATTCCACTCCCACTACCACCAACACAACCACCATTGTCACACAATTCCACTCCCACCACCACCAACACAACCACCACTACAACTAAGAATCTCCTGTCGTGTGGTGTACCTTCCCCGAGTACGTTATCTCTTCCAAACCCGTTACCTGCTGTGTTGGTCGCGATATTCCACAACTGAGCACCAGGATGAGGACAGCGATGAGAATCCACATCTTGTCTGCTTCTCGTCGATAACCAAATGAGCCCGAACAATGTACGTCTCTGTCTGTCATTGTGACCATGCCTAAGCATAGTGACGTCACAATCGCTGAGTGTGTGACGAGGACGAATCCGGAGAATTTTTTTTTTAAATTGATTTTTCACCATTGAGAGATGGTCGGCTCAAAAACGTTATATGGCACGACGTTATGGACGGATTATGACCTGTGGTGGGACGCCAAATATTGAGATGCCAGATCCTGAAAAAATGTTGACATCGCCAGATTTCCCGTCACATCAAGTTTTAACATGACGATTACCATTTGCGTCCCAAAACGAGTGACAAATGAAACACATTTTACCATAATTTGTAAACAAAAGGAGAAATACACACACACACACGCGCACGCACACGCACACACGCTTAATGCATAATGGAGAGGAATCCACTTTTAATAAACACACATATCAGTCCGTCTCAAACCAACGTCTATCACAACCCTCCATTATCACTCACCTCTCCACCAACACAACTGTTATTGTCACTCACATCACTCCCACCACCACCATCACAACCATTTTCATCACAACCACCATTATCACTCCCACCACCACCATCACAACCATTTTCATCACAACCACCATTATCACTCCCACCACCACCATCACAACCATTTTCATCACAACCACCATTATCACTCACAATTCCACTCCCACCACCACCAACACAACCACCATTATCACTCCCACCACCACCATCACAACTATTTTCATCACAACCACCAATATCACTCCCAACACCACCATCACAACCATTTTCATCACAACCACCATTATCGCTCCCACATCCACCAACACAACCACCATTGTCACTCTCAATTCCACTCCAACTACCACCATCACAACCACCATTGTCACTCACATCACTCCCACCACCACCACGACCATCACAACCACCATTATCACTCCCACCTCCACCAACACAACCGCCATTGTCACTCACGACATCACTCCCACCACCACCATCACATCCATTTTCATCACAACCACCATTATCATTCCCACCACCACCATCACAACCATTATCACTCCCACCACCATCATCACAACCATTTTCATCACAACCACCATTATCACTCCCACCACAACCATTTTCATCACAATCACCATTAACACTCCCACCACCACCATCACAACCATTTTCATCACAACCACCATTATCACTACCACCACCACCATCACAACCATTTTCATCACAACCACCATTATCACTCCCAACACAACCACCATTGTCACTCTCAATTCCACTCCAACTACCACCATCACAACCACCATTGTCAATCACAACATCACTCCCACCACCATCACAACCATTTTCATCACAACCACCATTATCACTCCCACCACCACCACCATCACAACCACCATTATCACTCACAACACCACCAACACAACTGTTATTGTCACTCACATAATTCCCACCACCACCATCACAACAATTTTCATCACAACCACCATTAACACTCCCACCACCACCATCACAACCATTTTCATCACAACCACCATTATCACTCCCACCACCACCATCACAACCATTTTCATCACAACCACCATTATCACTCCCAACACAACCACCATTATCACTCCCACCACCACCATCACAACCACCATTATCACTCACAACACCACCAACACAACTGTTATTGTCACTCACATTGCTCCCACTGCCACAATCACAACCATTTTCATCACAACCACCATTATCACTCCCACCACCAACACCATCACAACCATTTTCATGACAACCACCATTATCACTCCCATCACCACCATCACAACCATTTTCATCACAACCACCATTATCACTCCCACCACCACAATCACAACCATTTTCATCACAACCACCATTATCACTCCCACCACCACTATCACACCATTTTCATCACAACCACCATTGTCACTCCCTCCCACCACCACCACCATCACAACCATTTTCATCACAACCACCATTATCACTCCCACCACCATCATCATCACAACCACCATTATCACTCACAACACCACCAACACAACTGTTATTGTCACTCACATAATTCCCACCACCACCACCACCACCACCATCACAACCATTTTCATCACAACCACCATTAACACTCCCACCACCACCATCACAACCATTTTCATCACAACCGCCATTATCAATCCCACCACAACCATCACAACCATTTTCATCAAAATCACCATTAACACTCCCACCACCACATCACAACCATTTTCATCACAACCACCATTATCACTCCCACCACCACCATCACAACCATTTTCATCACAACCACCATTATCACTCCCAACACAACCACCATTATCACTCCCACCACCACCATCACAACCACCATTATCACTCACAACACCACCAACACAACTGTTATTGTCACTCACATCGCTCCCACTGCCACAATCACAACCATTTTCATCACAACCACCATTATCACTCCCACCACCACCACCAACACCATCACAACCATTTTCATGACAACCACCATTATCACTCCCATCACCACCATCACAACCATTTTCATCACAACCACCATTATCACTCCCACCACCACCATCACAACCATTTTCATCACAACCACCATTATCAATCCCACCACAACCATCACAACCATTTTCATCACAATCACCATTAACACTCCCACCACCACCATCACAACCACCATTAGCACTCCCAACACAACCACCATTGTCACTCTCAATTCCACTCCAACTACCACCATCACAACCACCATTGTCAATCACAACATCACTCCCACCACCACCACCATCACAACCATTTTCATCACAACCACCATTATCACTCCCACCACCACCACCATCACAACCACCATTATCACTCACAACACCACCAACACAACCACCATTATCACTCCCACCACCACCATCACAACCATTTTCATCACAACCACCATTATCACTCCCAACACAACCACCATTATCACTCCCAACACAACCCCCATTATCACTCCCACCACCACCATCACAACCACCATTATCACTCACACCACCAACACAACTGTTATTGTCACACATCGCTCCCACTGCCACAATCACAACCATTTTCATCACAACCACCATTATCACTCACACCACCAACACAACTGTTATTGTCACTCACATCACTCCCACCACCACCATCACAACCACCATTATCACTCCCACCACCACCATCACAACCATTTTCATCACAACCACCATTATCACTCCCAACACAACCACCATTATCACTCCCAACACAACCCCCATTATCACTCCCACCACCACCATCACAACCACCATTATCACTCACACCACCAACACAACTGTTATTGTCACACATCGCTCCCACTGCCACAATCACAACCATTTTCATCACAACCACCATTATCACTCCCACCACCACCACCAACACAATCACAACCATTTTCATGACAACCACCATTATCACTCCCATCACCACCATCACAACCATTTTCATCACAACCACCATTATCACTCCCACCACCACCATCACAACCATTTTCATCACAACCACCATTATCACTCCCACCACCACCATCACACCATTTTCATCACAACCACCATTGTCAATCCCACCTCTACCATCACAATCATTTTCATCACAACCACCATTGTCACTCACAATTCCACTCCCACCACCACCAAAACAACCACCATTATGACTCCCACCACCACCATCACAACCATTTTCATCACAACCACCATTATCACTCCCACCACCACCATCACAACCATTTTCATCACAACCACCATTATCACTCCCACCACCACCATTACAACCATTTTCATGACAACCACCATTATCACTCCCATCACCACCATCCCAACCATTTTCATCACAACCACCATTATCACTCCCACCACCACCATCACAAACATTTTCATCACAACCACCATTTTCACTCACAATTCCACTCCCACCACCACCAACACAACCACCATTATCACTCCCACCACCACCATCACAACCATTTTCATCACTCCCACCACCACCACCATCACAACCATTTTCATCACAACCACCATTATCACTCCCACATCCACCAACATAACCACCATTGTCACTCTCAATTCCACTCCAACTACCACCATCACAACCACCATTGTCATTCACATCACTCCCACGACCATCACAACCACCATTATCACTCCCACCTCCACCAACACAACCGCCATTGTCACTCACGACATCACTCCCACCACCACCATCACATCCATTTTCATCACAACCACCATTATCACCCCCACCACCACCACCATCACAACCACCATTGTCACTCACAATTCCACTCCCACCACCACCAACACAACCACCATTGTCACTCACAATTCCACTCCCACCACCACCAACACAACCACCATTGTCACTCACAATTCCACTCCCACCACCACCAACACAACCACCATTGTCACTCACAATTCCACTCCCACCACCACCAACACAACCACCATTGTCACTCACAATTCCACTCCCACTACCACCAACACAACCACCATTGTCACACAATTCCACTCCCACCACCACCAACACAACCACCACTACAACTAAGAATCTCCTGTCGTGTGGTGTACCTTCCCCGAGTACGTTATCTCTTCCAAACCCGTTACCTGCTGTGTTGGTCGCGATATTCCACAACTGAGCACCAGGATGAGGACAGCGATGAGAATCCACATCTTGTCTGCTTCTCGTCGATAACCAAATGAGCCCGAACAATGTATGTCTCTGTCTGTCATTGTGACCATGCCTAAGCATAGTGACGTCACAATCGCTGAGTGTGTGACGAGGACGAATCCGGAGAATTTTTTTTTAAAATTGATTTTTCACCATTGAGAGATGGTCGGCTCAAAAACGTTATATGGCACGACGTTATGGACGGATTATGACCTGTGGTGGGACGCCAAATATTGAGATGCCAGATCCTGAAAAAATGTTGACATCGCCAGATTTCCCGTCACATCAAGTTTTAACATGACGATTACCATTTGCGTCCCAAAACGAGTGACAAATGAAACACATTTTACCATAATTTGTAAACAAAAGGAGAAATACACACACACACACGCGCACGCACACGCTCACACGCTTAATGCACAATGGAGAGGAATCCACTTTTAATAAACACACATATCAGTCCGTCTCAAACCAACGTCTATCACAACCCTCCATTATCACTCACCTCTCCACCAACACAACTGTTATTGTCACTCACATCACTCCCACCACCACCATCACAACCATTTTCATCACAACCACCATTATCACTCCCACCACCACCATCACAACCATTTTCATCACAACCACCATTATCACTCCCACCACCACCATCACAACCATTTTCATCACAACCACCATTATCACTCACAATTCCACTCCCACCACCACCAACACAACCACCATTATCACTCCCACCACCACCATCACAACTATTTTCATCACAACCACCAATATCACTCCCAACACCACCATCACAACCATTTTCATCACAACCACCATTATCGCTCCCACATCCACCAACACAACCACCATTGTCACTCTCAATTCCACTCCAACTACCACCATCACAACCACCATTGTCACTCACATCACTCCCACCACCACCACGACCATCACAACCACCATTATCACTCCCACCTCCACCAACACAACCGCCATTGTCACTCACGACATCACTCCCACCACCACCATCACATCCATTTTCATCACAACCACCATTATCATTCCCACCACCACCATCACAACCATTATCACTCCCACCACCATCATCACAACCATTTTCATCACAACCACCATTATCACTCCCACCACAACCATTTTCATCACAATCACCATTAACACTCCCACCACCACCATCACAACCATTTTCATCACAACCACCATTATCACTACCACCACCACCATCACAACCATTTTCATCACAACCACCATTATCACTCCCAACACAACCACCATTGTCACTCTCAATTCCACTCCAACTACCACCATCACAACCACCATTGTCAATCACAACATCACTCCCACCACCATCACAACCATTTTCATCACAACCAGCATTATCACTCCCACCACCACCACCATCACAACCACCATTATCACTCACAACACCACCAACACAACTGTTATTGTCACTCACATAATTCCCACCACCACCATCACAACAATTTTCATCACAACCACCATTAACACTCCCACCACCACCATCACCATCACAACCATTTTCATCACAACCACCATTATCACTCCCACCACCACCATCACAACCATTTTCATCACAACCACCATTATCACTCCCAACACAACCACCATTATCACTCCCACCACCACCATCACAACCACCATTATCACTCACAACACCACCAACACAACTGTTATTGTCACTCACATTGCTCCCACTGCCACAATCACAACCATTTTCATCACAACCACCATTATCACTCCCACCACCAACACCATCACAACCATTTTCATGACAACCACCATTATCACTCCCATCACCACCATCACAACCATTTTCATCACAACCACCATTATCACTCCCACCACCACAATCACAACCATTTTCATCACAACCACCATTATCACTCCCACCACCACTATCACACCATTTTCATCACAACCACCATTGTCACTCCCTCCCACCACCACCACCATCACAACCATTTTCATCACAACCACCATTATCACTCCCACCACCATCATCATCACAACCACCATTATCACTCACAACACCACCAACACAACTGTTATTGTCACTCACATAATTCCCACCACCACCACCACCACCATCACAACCATTTTCATCACAACCACCATTAACACTCCCACCACCACCATCACAACCATTTTCATCACAACCGCCATTATCAATCCCACCACAACCATCACAACCATTTTCATCAAAATCACCATTAACACTCCCACCACCACATCACAACCATTTTCATCACAACCACCATTATCACTCCCACCACCACCATCACAACCATTTTCATCACAACCACCATTATCACTCCCAACACAACCACCATTATCACTCCCACCACCACCATCACAACCACCATTATCACTCACAACACCACCAACACAACTGTTATTGTCACTCACATCGCTCCCACTGCCACGATCACAACCATTTTCATCACAACCACCATTATCACTCCCACCACCACCACCAACACCATCACAACCATTTTCATGACAACCACCATTATCACTCCCATCACCACCATCACAACCATTTTCATCACAACCACCATTATCACTCCCACCACCACCATCACAACCATTTTCATCACAACCACCATTATCAATCCCACCACAACCATCACAACCATTTTCATCACAATCACCATTAACACTCCCACCACCACCATCACAACCACCATTATCACTACCACCACCACCATCACAACCACCATTAGCACTCCCAACACAACCACCATTGTCACTCTCAATTCCACTCCAACTACCACCATCACAACCACCATTGTCAATCACAACATCACTCCCACCACCACCACCATCACAACCATTTTCATCACAACCACCATTATCACTCCCACCACCACCACTATCACAACCACCATTATCACTCACAACACCACCAACACAACCACCATTATCACTCCCACCACCACCATCATCACTCCCAACACAACCACCATTATCACTCCCAACACAACCCCCATTATCACTCCCACCACCACCATCACAACCACCATTATCACTCACACCACCAACACAACTGTTATTGTCACACATCGCTCCCACTGCCACAATCACAACCATTTTCATCACAACCACCATTATCACTCACACCACCAACACAACTGTTATTGTCACTCACATCACTCCCACCACCACCATCACAACCACCATTATCACTCCCACCACCACCATCACAACCATTTTCATCACAACCACCATTATCACTCCCAACACAACCACCATTATCACTCCCAACACAACCCCCATTATCACTCCCACCACCACCATCACAACCACCATTATCACTCACACCACCAACACAACTGTTATTGTCACACATCGCTCCCACTGCCACAATCACAACCATTTTCATCACAACCACCATTATCACTCCCACCACCACCACCAACACAATCACAACCATTTTCATGACAACCACCATTATCACTCCCATCACCACCATCACAACCATTTTCATCACAACCACCATTATCACTCCCACCACCACCATCACAACCATTTTCATCACAACCACCATTATCACTCCCACCACCACCATCACACCATTTTCATCACAACCACCATTGTCAATCCCACCTCTACCATCACAACCATTTTCATCACAACCACCATTGTCACTCACAATTCCACTCCCACCACCACCAAAACAACCACCATTATGACTCCCACCACCACCATCACAACCATTTTCATCACAACCACCATTATCACTCCCACCACCACCATCACAACCATTTTCATCACAACCACCATTATCACTCCCACCACCACCATTACAACCATTTTCATGACAACCACCATTATCACTCCCATCACCACCATCCCAACCATTTTCATCACAACCACCATTATCACTCCCACCACCACCATCACAAACATTTTCATCACAACCACCATTTTCACTCACAATTCCACTCCCACCACCACCAACACAACCACCATTATCACTCCCACCACCACCATCACAACCATTTTCATCACTCCCACCACCACCACCATCACAACCATTTTCATCACAACCACCATTATCACTCCCACATCCACCAACATAACCACCATTGTCACTCTCAATTCCACTCCAACTACCACCATCACAACCACCATTGTCATTCACATCACTCCCACGACCATCACAACCACCATTATCACTCCCACCTCCACCAACACAACCGCCATTGTCACTCACGACATCACTCCCACCACCACCATCACATCCATTTTCATGACAACCACCATTATCACCCCCACCACCACCACCATCACAACCACCATTGTCACTCACAATTCCACTCCCACCACCACCAACACAACCACCATTGTCACTCACAATTCCACTCCCACCACCACCAACACAACCACCATTGTCACTCACAATTCCACTCCCACCACCACCAACACAACCACCATTGTCACTCACAATTCCACTCCCACCACCACCAACACAACCACCATTGTCACTCACAATTCCACTCCCACTACCACCAACACAACCACCATTGTCACACAATTCCACTCCCACCACCACCAACACAACCACCACTACAACTAAGAATCTCCTGTCGTGTGGTGTACCTTCCCCGAGTACGTTATCTCTTCCAAACCCGTTACCTGCTGTGTTGGTCGCGATATTCCACAACTGAGCACCAGGATGAGGACAGCGATGAGAATCCACATCTTGTCTGCTTCTCGTCGATAACCAAATGAGCCCGAACAATGTACGTCTCTGTCTGTCATTGTGACGTCACAATCGCTGAGTGTGTGACAAGGACGAATCCGGAGAATTTTTTTATTTTAATTTATTTTTCACCATTGAGAGATGGTCGGCTCAAAAACGTTATATGGCACGACGTTATGGACGGATTATGACTTGTGGTGGGACGCCAAATATTGAGATGCCAGATCCTGAAAAAATGTTGACATCGCCAGATTTCCCGTCACATCAAGTTTTAACATGACGATTACCATTTGCGTCCCAAAACGAGTGACAAATGAAACACATTTTACCATAATTTGTAAACAAAAGGAGAAATAACACACACACACACACACACACACACACACACACACACACACACACACACACACACACACACACACACACACACACACACACACACAATGGAGAGGAAGCCACTTTTAATAAACAGACATATCAGTCCGTCTCAAACCAACGTCTATCACAACCATCCATTATCACTCACCTCTCCACCAACACAACTGTTATTGTCACTCACATCACTCCCAGCACCACCATCACAACCATTTTCATCACAACCACCATTATCACTCCCACCACCACCATCACAACCATTTTCATCACAACCACCATTATTACTCCCACCTCTACCATCACAACCATTTTCATCACAACCACCATTATCACTCCCACATCCACCAACACAACCACCATTGTCACTCAATTCCACTCCAACTACCACCATCACAACCACCATTGTCACTCACATCACTCCCAACACCACCACGACCATCACAACCACCATTATCACTCCCACCTCCACCAACACAACCGCCATTGTCAGTCACGACATCACTCCCACCACCACCATCACATCCATTTTCATCACAACCACCATTATCATTTCCACCACCACCATCACAACCATTATCACTCCCACCACCATCATCACAACCATTTTCATCACAACCACCATTATCACTCCCACCACAACCATTTTCATCACAATCACCATTAACACTCCCACCACCACCATCACAACCATTTTCATCACAACCACCATTATCACTCCCACCACAACCATCACAACCATTTTCATCACAATCACCATTAACACTCCCACCACCACCATCACAACCATTTTCATCACAACCACCATTATCACTCCCACCACCACCATCACAACCATTTTCATCACAACCACCATTATCACTCCCAACACAACCACCATTATCACTCCAACCACCACCATCACAACCACCATTATCACTCACACCACCACCAACACAACTGTTATTGTCACTCACATCGCTCCCACTGCCACAATCACAACCATTTTCATCACAACCACCATTATCACTCCCAACACAACCACCATTATCACTCCAACCACCACCATCACAACCACCATTATCACTCACAACACCACCAACACAACTGTTATTGTCACTCACATCGCTCCCACTGCCACAATCACAACCATTTTCATCACAACCACCATTATCACTCCCACCACCACCACCAACACCATCACAACCATTTTGATGACAACCACCATTATCACTCCCATCACCAGCATCACAACCTTTTTAATCACAACCACCATTATCACTCCCACCACCACAATCACAACCATTTTCATCACAACCACCATTATCACTCCCACCACCACTATCACACCATTTTCATCACAACCACCATTGTCACTCCCACCTCTACCATCACAACCATTTTCATCACAACCACCATGATCACACCCACCACCACCATCACAACCATTTATCACAACCACCATTATCACTTCCACCACCACCATCACAACCACCATTATCACTCACAACACCACCAACACAACTGTTATTGTCACTCACATCACTCCCACCACCACCATCACAACCATTTTCATCACAACCACCATTATCACTCCCACCACCACCATCACAACCATTTTCATCACAACCACCATTATCACTCCCAACACAACCACCATTATCACTCCCACCACCACCATCACAACCACCATTATCACTCACAACACCACCAACACAACTGTTATTGTCACTCACATCACTCCCACCACCACCATCACAACCATTTTCATCACAACCACCATGATCACACCCACCACCACCATCACAACCATTTTCATCACAACCACCATTATCACTCACAACACAACCACCATTATCACTCCCACCACCACCATCACAACCACCATTATCACTCACAACACCACCAACACAACTGTTATTGTCACTCACATCGCTCCCACTGCCACAATCACAACCATTTTCATCACAACCACCATTATCACTCCCACCACCACCACCACAACCATTTTCATCACAACCACCATTATCACTCCCACCCCCACAATCACACCATTTTCATCACAACCACCATTGTCACTCCCACCTCTACCATCACAGCCATTTTCATCACAACCACCATTGTCACTCACAATTCCACTCCCACCACCACCAAAACAACCACCATTATGACTCCCACCACCACAATCACAACCATTTTCATCACAACCACCATTATCACTCCCACCACCACCACCAACACAACCATTTTCATCACAACCACCATTATCACTCCCACCACCACCATCACACCATTTTCATCACAACCACCATTATCACAACCACCTCTACAATCACAACCATTTTCATCACAACCACCATTATCACTCCCATCACACCATTTTCATCACAACCACCATTATCACTCCCACCTCTACCATCACAACTATTTTCATCACAACCACCATTATCACTCCCACCACCACCACCATTATCACTCCCACCACCACCATCACAACCACCATTGTCACTCACAATTCCACTCCCACCACCACCAAAACAACCACCATTATGACTCCCACCACCACCATCACAACCATTTTCATCACAACCACCATTATCACTCCCACCACCACCATCACAACCACCATTATCACTCCCACATCCACCAACACAACCACCATTGTCACTCACATCACTCCCACCACCACGACCATCACAACCACCATTATCACTCCCACCTCCACCTACACAACCGCCATTGTCACTCACGACATCACTCCCACCACCACCATCACATCCATTTTCATCACAACCACCATTATCATTCCCACCACCACCATCACAACCACCATTATCACTCCCACCTCCACCTACACAACCGCCATTGTCACTCACGACATCACTCCCACCACCACCATCACATCCATTTTCATCACAACCACCATTATCATTCCCACCACCACCATCACAACCATTTTCATCACAACCAGCATTATCACTCCCACCTCTACCATCACAACTGTTGTCACTCACATCACTCCCACCACCACCATCACAACCATTTTCATCACAACCACCATTATCACTCCCACCACCACCATCACAACCATTTTCATCACTCCCACCACCACCATCACACCATTTTCATCACAACCACCATTGTCACTCCCACCTCTACCATCACAACCATTTTCATCACAACCACCATTGTCACTCACAATTCCACTCCCACCACCACCAAAACAACCACCATTATGACTCCCACCACCACCATCACAACCATTTTCATCACAACCACCATTATCACTCCCACCACCACCATCACAACCATTTTCATCACAACCACCATTATCACTCCCACCACCACCATTACAACCATTTTCATGACAACCACCATTATCACTCCCATCACCACCATCCCAACCATTTTCATCACAACCACCATTATCACCCACCACCACCATCACAAACATTTTCATCACAACCACCATTTTCACTCACAATTCCACTCCCACCACCACCAACACAACCACCATTATCACTCCCATCACCACCATCACAACCATTTTCATCACAACCACCATTATCACTCCCACCACCACCATCACAACCATTTTCATCACAACCACCATTATCACTCCCACATCCACCAACATAACCACCATTGTCACTCTCAATTCCACTCCAACTACCACCATCACAACCACCATTGTCATTCACATCACTCCCACGACCATCACAACCACCATTATCACTCCCACCTCCACCAACACAACCACCATTGTCACTCACGACATCATTCCCACCACCACCATCACATCCATTTTCATCACAACCACCATTATCACCCCCACCACCACCACCATCACAACCACCATTGTCACTCACAATTCCACTCCCACCACCACCAACACAACCACCATTGTCACTCACAATTCCACTCCCACCACCACCAACACAACCACCATTGTCACTCACAATTCCACTCCCACCACCACCAACACAACCACCATTGTCACTCACAATTCCACTCCCACCACCACCAACACAACCACCATTGTCACACACAATTCCACTCCCACTACCACCAACACAACCACCATTGTCACACAATTCCACTCCCACCACCACCAACACAACCACCACTACAACTAAGAATCTCCTGTCGTGTGGTGTACCTTCCCCGAGTACGTTATCTCTTCCAAACCCGTTACCTGCTGTGTTGGTCGCGATATTCCACAACTGAGCACCAGGATGAGGACAGCGATGAGAATCCACATCTTGTCTGCTTCTCGTCGATAACCAAATGAGCCCGAACAATGTACCTCTCTGTCTGTCATTGTGACCATGCCTAAGCATAGTTACGTCACAATCGCTGAGTGTGTGACAAGGACGAATCCGGAGAATTTTTTTATTTTAATTGATTTTTCACCATTGAGAGATGGTCGGCTCAAAAACGTTATATGGCACGACGTTATGGACGGATTATGACCTGTGGTGGGACGCCAAATATTGAGATGCCAGATCCTGAAAAAATGTTGACATCGCCAGATTTCCCGTCACATCAAGTTTTAACATGACGATTACCATTTGCGTCCCAAAACGAGTGACAAATGAAACACATTTTACCATAATTTGTAAACAAAAGGAGAAATAACACACACACACACACACACACACACACACACACACACACACACACACACACACACACACACACACACACACACACACGCACACACGCTTAATGCACAATGGAGAGGAATCCACTTTTAATAAACACACATATCAGTCCGTCTCAAACCAACGTCTATCACAACCATCCATTTATCACTCACCTCTCCACCAACACAACTGTTATTGTCACTCACATAATTCCCACCACCACCATCACAACCATTTTCATCACAACCACCATTAACACTCCCACCACCACCATCACAACCATTTTCATCACAACCACCATTATCAATCCCACCACCACATCACAACCATTTTCATCACAACCACCATTATCACTCCCACCACCACCATCACAACCATTTTCATCACAACCACCATTATCACTCCCAACACAACCACCATTATCACTCCCACCACCACCATCACAACCACCATTATCATTCACAACACCACCAACACAACTGTTATTGTCACACATCGCTCCCACTGCCACAATCACAACCATTTTCATCACAACCACCATTATCATTCCCACCACCACCACCAACACCATCACAACCATTTTCATGACAACCACCATTATCACTCCCATCACCACCATCACAACCATTTTCATCACAACCACCATTATCACTCCCACCACCACAATCACAACCATTTTCATCACAACCACCATTATCACTCCCACCACCACTATCACACCATTTTCATCACAACCACCATTGTCACTCCCACCTCTACCATCACAACCATTTTCATCACAACCACCATGATCACACCCACCACCACCATCACAACCATTTTCATCACAACCACCATTGTCACTCACAATTCCACTCCCACCACCACCAACACAACCACCATTATGACTCCCACCACCATCATCACAACCATTTTCATCACAACCACCATTATCACTCCCACCACCACCATCACAACCATTTTCATCACAACCACTATTATCACTCCCACCACCACCATTACAACCATTTTGATCACAACCACCATTATCACTCCCAACACAACCACCATTATCACTCCCACCACCACCATCACAACCACCATTATCACTCACAACACCACCAACACAACTGTTATTGTCACTCACATCGCTCCCACTGCCACAATCACAACCATTTTCATCACAACCACCATTATCACTCCCACCAACACCATCACAACCATTTTCATCACAACCACCATTATCACTCCCAACACAACCACCATTGTCACTCTCAATTCCACTCCAACTACCACCATCACAACCACCATTGTCAATCACAACATCACTCCCACCACCACCACCATCACAACCATTTTCATCACAACCACCATTATCACTCCCACCACCACCATCACAACCATTTTCATCACAACCACCATTATCACTCCCACCACCACCATTACAACCATTTTCATGACAACCACCATTATCACTCCCATCACCACCATCCCAACCATTTTCATCACAACCACCATTATCACTCCCACCACCACCATCACAAACATTTTCATCACAACCACCATTTTCACTCACAATTCCACTCCCACCACCACCAACACAACCACCATTATCACTCCCACCACCACCATCACAACCATTTTCATCACAACCACCATTATCACTCCCACCACCACCATCACAACCATTTTCATCACAACCACCATTATCACTCCCACATCCACCAACATAACCACCATTGTCACTCTCAATTCCACTCCAACTACCACCATCACAACCACCATTGTCATTCACATCACTCCCACGACCATCACAACCACCATTATCACTCCCACCTCCACCAACACAACCGCCATTGTCACTCACGACATCACTCCCACCACCACCATCACATCCATTTTCATCACAACCACCATTATCACCCCCACCACCACCACAACCACCATTGTCACTCACAATTCCACTCCCACCACCACCAACACAACCACCATTGTCACTCACAATTCCACTCCCACCACCACCAACACAACCACCATTGTCACTCACAATTCCACTCCCACCACCACCAACACAACCACCATTGTCACTCACAATTCCACTCCCACCACCACCAACACAACCACCATTGTCACTCACAATTCCACTCCCACCACCACCAACACAACCACCATTGTCACTCACAATTCCACTCCCACTACCACCAACACAACCACCATTGTCACACAATTCCACTCCCACCACCACCAACACAACCACCACTACAACTAAGAATCTCCTGTCGTGTGGTGTACCTTCCCCGAGTACGTTATCTCTTCCAAACCCGTTACCTGCTGTGTTGGTCGCGATATTCCACAACTGAGCACCAGGATGAGGACAGCGATGAGAATCCACATCTTGTCTGCTTCTCGTCGATAACCAAATGAGCCCGAACAATGTACGTCTCTGTCTGTCATTGTGACCATGCCTAAGCATAGTGACGTCACAATCGCTGAGTGTGTGACGAGGACGAATCCGGAGAATTTTTTTTTTAAATTGATTTTTCACCATTGAGAGATGGTCGGCTCAAAAACGTTATATGGCACGACGTTATGGACGGAT
This sequence comes from Myxine glutinosa, assembly GCF_964187855.1. Classification (NCBI taxonomy): domain Eukaryota; kingdom Metazoa; phylum Chordata; class Myxini; order Myxiniformes; family Myxinidae; genus Myxine; species Myxine glutinosa. Next base: position 98,684,825 of record NC_136269.1, read on the forward strand.
TATGACCTGTGGTGGGACGCCAAATATTGAGATGCCAGATCCTGAAAAAATGTTGACATCGCCAGATTTCCCGTCACATCAAGTTTTAACATGACGATTACCATTTGCGTCCCAAAACGAGTGACAAATGAAACACATTTTACCATAATTTGTAAACAAAAGGAGAAATACACACACACACACGCGCACGCACACGCTCACACGCTTAATGCACAATGGAGAGGAATCCACTTTTAATAAACACACATATCAGTCCGTCTCAAACCAACGTCTATCACAACCCTCCATTATCACTCACCTCTCCACCAACACAACTGTTATTGTCACTCACATCACTCCCACCACCACCATCACAACCATTTTCATCACAACCACCATTATCACTCCCACCACCACCATCACAACCATTTTCATCACAACCACCATTATCACTCCCACCACCACCATCACAACCATTTTCATCACAACCACCATTATCACTCACAATTCCACTCCCACCACCACCAACACAACCACCATTATCACTCCCACCACCACCATCACAACTATTTTCATCACAACCACCAATATCACTCCCAACACCACCATCACAACCATTTTCATCACAACCACCATTATCGCTCCCACATCCACCAACACAACCACCATTGTCACTCTCAATTCCACTCCAACTACCACCATCACAACCACCATTGTCACTCACATCACTCCCACCACCACCACGACCATCACAACCACCATTATCACTCCCACCTCCACCAACACAACCGCCATTGTCACTCACGACATCACTCCCACCACCACCATCACATCCATTTTCATCACAACCACCATTATCATTCCCACCACCACCATCACAACCATTATCACTCCCACCACCATCATCACAACCATTTTCATCACAACCACCATTATCACTCCCACCACAACCATTTTCATCACAATCACCATTAACACTCCCACCACCACCATCACAACCATTTTCATCACAACCACCATTATCACTACCACCACCACCATCACAACCATTTTCATCACAACCACCATTATCACTCCCAACACAACCACCATTGTCACTCTCAATTCCACTCCAACTACCACCATCACAACCACCATTGTCAATCACAACATCACTCCCACCACCATCACAACCATTTTCATCACAACCACCATTATCACTCCCACCACCACCACCATCACAACCACCATTATCACTCACAACACCACCAACACAACTGTTATTGTCACTCACATAATTCCCACCACCACCATCACAACAATTTTCATCACAACCACCATTAACACTCCCACCACCACCATCACAACCATTTTCATCACAACCACCATTATCACTCCCACCACCACCATCACAACCATTTTCATCACAACCACCATTATCACTCCCAACACAACCACCATTATCACTCCCACCACCACCATCACAACCACCATTATCACTCACAACACCACCAACACAACTGTTATTGTCACTCACATTGCTCCCACTGCCACAATCACAACCATTTTCATCACAACCACCATTATCACTCCCACCACCAACACCATCACAACCATTTTCATGACAACCACCATTATCACTCCCATCACCACCATCACAACCATTTTCATCACAACCACCATTATCACTCCCACCACCACAATCACAACCATTTTCATCACAACCACCATTATCACTCCCACCACCACTATCACACCATTTTCATCACAACCACCATTGTCACTCCCTCCCACCACCACCACCATCACAACCATTTTCATCACAACCACCATTATCACTCCCACCACCATCATCATCACAACCACCATTATCACTCACAACACCACCAACACAACTGTTATTGTCACTCACATAATTCCCACCACCACCACCACCACCACCATCACAACCATTTTCATCACAACCACCATTAACACTCCCACCACCACCATCACAACCATTTTCATCACAACCGCCATTATCAATCCCACCACAACCATCACAACCATTTTCATCAAAATCACCATTAACACTCCCACCACCACATCACAACCATTTTCATCACAACCACCATTATCACTCCCACCACCACCATCACAACCATTTTCATCACAACCACCATTATCACTCCCAACACAACCACCATTATCACTCCCACCACCACCATCACAACCACCATTATCACTCACAACACCACCAACACAACTGTTATTGTCACTCACATCGCTCCCACTGCCACAATCACAACCATTTTCATCACAACCACCATTATCACTCCCACCACCACCACCAACACCATCACAACCATTTTCATGACAACCACCATTATCACTCCCATCACCACCATCACAACCATTTTCATCACAACCACCATTATCACTCCCACCACCACCATCACAACCATTTTCATCACAACCACCATTATCAATCCCACCACAACCATCACAACCATTTTCATCACAATCACCATTAACACTCCCACCACCACCATTATCACTACCACCACCACCATCACAACCACCATTAGCACTCCCAACACAACCACCATTGTCACTCTCAATTCCACTCCAACTACCACCATCACAACCACCATTGTCAATCACAACATCACTCCCACCACCACCACCATCACAACCATTTTCATCACAACCACCATTATCACTCCCACCACCACCACCATCACAACCACCATTATCACTCACAACACCACCAACACAACCACCATTATCACTCCCACCACCACCATCACAACCATTTTCATCACAACCACCATTATCACTCCCAACACAACCACCATTATCACTCCCAACACAACCCCCATTATCACTCCCACCACCACCATCACAACCACCATTATCACTCACACCACCAACACAACTGTTATTGTCACACATCGCTCCCACTGCCACAATCACAACCATTTTCATCACAACCACCATTATCACTCACACCACCAACACAACTGTTATTGTCACTCACATCACTCCCACCACCACCATCACAACCACCATTATCACTCCCACCACCACCATCACAACCATTTTCATCACAACCACCATTATCACTCCCAACACAACCACCATTATCACTCCCAACACAACCCCCATTATCACTCCCACCACCACCATCACAACCACCATTATCACTCACACCACCAACACAACTGTTATTGTCACACATCGCTCCCACTGCCACAATCACAACCATTTTCATCACAACCACCATTATCACTCCCACCACCACCACCAACACAATCACAACCATTTTCATGACAACCACCATTATCACTCCCATCACCACCATCACAACCATTTTCATCACAACCACCATTATCACTCCCACCACCACCATCACAACCATTTTCATCACAACCACCATTATCACTCCCACCACCACCATCACACCATTTTCATCACAACCACCATTGTCAATCCCACCTCTACCATCACAACCATTTTCATCACAACCACCATTGTCACTCACAATTCCACTCCCACCACCACCAAAACAACCACCATTATGACTCCCACCACCACCATCACAACCATTTTCATCACAACCACCATTATCACTCCCACCACCACCATTTTCATCACAACCACCATTATCACTCCCACCACCACCATTACAACCATTTTCATGACAACCACCATTATCACTCCCATCACCACCATCCCAACCATTTTCATCACAACCACCATTATCACTCCCACCACCACCATCACAAACATTTTCATCACAACCACCATTTTCACTCACAATTCCACTCCCACCACCACCAACACAACCACCATTATCACTCCCACCACCACCATCACAACCATTTTCATCACTCCCACCACCACCACCATCACAACCATTTTCATCACAACCACCATTATCACTCCCACATCCACCAACATAACCACCATTGTCACTCTCAATTCCACTCCAACTACCACCATCACAACCACCATTGTCATTCACATCACTCCCACGACCATCACAACCACCATTATCACTCCCACCTCCACCAACACAACCGCCATTGTCACTCACGACATCACTCCCACCACCACCATCACATCCATTTTCATCACAACCACCATTATCACCCCCACCACCACCACCATCACAACCACCATTGTCACTCACAATTCCACTCCCACCACCACCAACACAACCACCATTGTCACTCACAATTCCACTCCCACCACCACCAACACAACCACCATTGTCACTCACAATTCCACTCCCACCACCACCAACACAACCACCATTGTCACTCACAATTCCACTCCCACCACCACCAACACAACCACCATTGTCACTCACAATTCCACTCCCACTACCACCAACACAACCACCATTGTCACACAATTCCACTCCCACCACCACCAACACAACCACCACTACAACTAAGAATCTCCTGTCGTGTGGTGTACCTTCCCCGAGTACGTTATCTCTTCCAAACCCGTTACCTGCTGTGTTGGTCGCGATATTCCACAACTGAGCACCAGGATGAGGACAGCGATGAGAATCCACATCTTGTCTGCTTCTCGTCGATAACCAAATGAGCCCGAACAATGTACGTCTCTGTCTGTCATTGTGACGTCACAATCGCTGAGTGTGTGACAAGGACGAATCCGGAGAATTTTTTTATTTTAATTTATTTTTCACCATTGAGAGATGGTCGGCTCAAAAACGTTATATGGCACGACGTTATGGACGGATTATGACTTGTGGTGGGACGCCAAATATTGAGATGCCAGATCCTGAAAAAATGTTGACATCGCCAGATTTCCCGTCACATCAAGTTTTAACATGACGATTACCATTTGCGACCCAAAACGAGTGACAAATGAAACACATTTTACCATAATTTGTAAACAAAAGGAGAAATAACACACACACACACACACACACACACACACACACACACACACACACACACACACACACACACACACACACACACACACACACACACACACACACACACACACTGGAGAGGAAGCCACTTTTAATAAACACACATATCAGTCCGTCTCAAACCAACGTCTATCACAACCATCCATTATCACTCACCTCTCCACCAACACAACTGTTATTGTCACTCACATCACTCCCAGCACCACCATCACAACCATTTTCATCACAACCACCATTATCACTCCCACCACCACCATCACAACCATTTTCATCACAACCACCATTATTACTCCCACCTCTACCATCACAACCATTTTCATCACAACCACCATTATCACTCCCACATCCACCAACACAACCACCATTGTCACTCAATTCCACTCCAACTACCACCATCACAACCACCATTGTCACTCACATCACTCCCAACACCACCACGACCATCACAACCACCATTATCACTCCCACCTCCACCAACACAACCGCCATTGTCAGTCACGACATCACTCCCACCACCACCATCACATCCATTTTCATCACAACCACCATTATCATTTCCACCACCACCATCACAACCATTATCACTCCCACCACCATCATCACAACCATTTTCATCACAACCACCATTATCACTCCCACCACAACCATTTTCATCACAATCACCATTAACACTCCCACCACCACCATCACAACCATTTTCATCACAACCACCATTATCACTCCCACCACAACCATCACAACCATTTTCATCACAATCACCATTAACACTCCCACCACCACCATCACAACCATTTTCATCACAACCACCATTATCACTCCCACCACCACCATCACAACCATTTTCATCACAACCACCATTATCACTCCCAACACAACCACCATTATCACTCCAACCACCACCATCACAACCACCATTATCACTCACACCACCACCAACACAACTGTTATTGTCACTCACATCGCTCCCACTGCCACAATCACAACCATTTTCATCACAACCACCATTATCACTCCCAACACAACCACCATTATCACTCCAACCACCACCATCACAACCACCATTATCACTCACAACACCACCAACACAACTGTTATTGTCACTCACATCACTCCCACTGCCACAATCACAACCATTTTCATCACAACCACCATTATCACTCCCACCACCACCACCAACACCATCACAACCATTTTGATGACAACCACCATTATCACTCCCATCACCACCATCACAACCTTTTTAATCACAACCACCATTATCACTCCCACCACCACAATCACAACCATTTTCATCACAACCACCATTATCACTCCCACCACCACTATCACACCATTTTCATCACAACCACCATTGTCACTCCCACCTCTACCATCACAACCATTTTCATCACAACCACCATGATCACACCCACCACCACCATCACAACCATTTATCACAACCACCATTATCACTCCCACCACCACCATCACAACCACCATTATCACTCACAACACCACCAACACAACTGTTATTGTCACTCACATCACTCCCACCACCACCATCACAACCATTTTCATCACAACCACCATTATCACTCCCACCACCACCATCACAACCATTTTCATCACAACCACCATTATCACTCCCAACACAACCACCATTATCACTCCCACCACCACCATCACAACCACCATTATCACTCACAACACCACCAACACAACTGTTATTGTCACTCACATCACTCCCACCACCACCATCACAACCATTTTCATCACAACCACCATGATCACACCCACCACCACCATCACAACCATTTTCATCACAACCACCATTATCACTCACAACACAACCACCATTATCACTCCCACCACCACCATCACAACCACCATTATCACTCACAACACCACCAACACAACTGTTATTGTCACTCACATCGCTCCCACTGCCACAATCACAACCATTTTCATCACAACCACCATTATCACTCCCACCACCACCACCACAACCATTTTCATCACAACCACCATTATCACTCCCACCACCACAATCACACCATTTTCATCACAACCACCATTGTCACTCCCACCCCTACCATCACAGCCATTTTCATCACAGCCATTTTCATCACAACCACCATTGTCACTCACAATTCCACTCCCACCACCACCAAAACAACCACCATTATGACTCCCACCACCACAATCACAACCATTTTCATCACAACCACCATTATCACTCCCACCACCACCACCAACACAACCATTTTCATCACAACCACCATTATCACTCCCACCACCACCATCACACCATTTTCATCACAACCACCATTATCACAACCACCTCTACAATCACAACCATTTTCATCACAACCACCATTATCACTCCCATCACACCATTTTCATCACAACCACCATTATCACTCCCACCTCTACCATCACAACTATTTTCATCACAACCACCATTATCACTCCCACCACCACCACCATTATCACTCCCACCACCACCATCACAACCACCATTGTCACTCACAATTCCACTCCCACCACCACCAAAACAACCACCATTATGACTCCCACCACCACCATCACAACCATTTTCATCACAACCACCATTATCACTCCCACCACCACCATCACAACCACCATTATCACTCCCACATCCACCAACACAACCACCATTGTCACTCACATCACTCCCACCACCACGACCATCACAACCACCATTATCACTCCCACCTCCACCTACACAACCGCCATTGTCACTCACGACATCACTCCCACCACCACCATCACATCCATTTTCATCACAACCACCATTATCATTCCCACCACCACCATCACAACCACCATTATCACTCCCACCTCCACCTACACAACCGCCATTGTCACTCACGACATCACTCCCACCACCACCATCACATCCATTTTCATCACAACCACCATTATCATTCCCACCACCACCATCACAACCATTTTCATCACAACCAGCATTATCACTCCCACCTCTACCATCACAACTGTTGTCACTCACATCACTCCCACCACCACCATCACAACCATTTTCATCACAACCACCATTATCACTCCCACCACCACCATCACAACCATTTTCATCACAACCACCATTATTACTCCCACCTCTACCATCACAACCATTTTCATCACAACCACCATTATCACTCCCACCTCCACCAACACAACTGCCATTGTCACTCACAACATCACTCCCACCACCACCATCACATCCATTTTTATCACATCCATTTTTATCACAACCACCATTATCACTCCCACCACCACCATCACAACCATTTGCATCACAACCACCATTATCACTCCCACCACCACCATCACAACCATTTTCATCACAACAACCATTATCACTCCCATCACCACCATCACACCATTTTCATCACAACCACCATTATCACTCCCACCTCTACCATCACAACCATTGTCATCACAACCACCATTACCACTCCCACCACCACTATCACAACCATTTTCATCACAACCACCATTATCACTCCCACCACCACCATCACAACCATTTTCATCACAACCACCAGTCACTCACAATTCCACTCCCACCACCACCAAAACAACCACCATTATGACTCCCACCACCACCATCGCAACCACCATTATCACTCAGAACACCACCAACACAACTGTTATTGTCACTCACATCGCTCCCACTGCCACAATCACAACCATTTTCATCACAACCACCATTATCACTCCCACCACCACCACCACCACCACCACCATCACAACCATTTTCATGACAACCACTATTATCACCACCATCACAACCATTTTCATCACAACCACCATTATCACTCCCACCACCACCATCCCAACCAGCATTATCACTCCCACCACCACCATCACACCATTTTCATCACAACCACCATTATCACTCCCACCTCTACCATCACAACCATTTTCATCACAACCACCATTATGACTCCCACCACCACCATCACAACCATTTTCATCACAACCACCATTGTCACTCACAATTCCACTCCCACCACCACCAAAACAACCACCATTATGACTCCCACCACCACCATACCAACCATTTTCATCACAACCACCATTATCACTCCTACCACCACCATCGCACCATTTTCATCACAACCACCATTATCACTCCCACCACCACCATCACACCATGTTCATCACAACCACCATTATCACTCCCACCTCCACCAACACAACCGCCATTGTCACTCACGACATCACTCCCACCACCACCATCACATCCATTTTCATCACAACCACCATTATCACTCCCATCACCACCATCACACCATTTTCATCACAACCACCATTATCACTCCCACCACCACCATCACAACCATTTTCATCACAACCACCATTATCACTCCCATCACCACCATCACACCGTTTTCATCACAACCACCATTATCACTCCCACCTCTACCATCACAACCATTTTCATCACAACCACCATTATCACTCCCACCACCACCATCACAACCATTTTCATCACAACCACCATTATCACTCCCATCACCACCATCACACCATTTTCATCACAACCACCATTATCACTCCCACCACTACCATCACAATCATTTTCATCACAACCACCATTATCACTCCCACCACCACCATCACAACCATTTTCATCACAACCACCATTGTCACTCACAATTCCACTCCCACCACCACCAAAACAACCACCATTATGACTCCCACCACCACCATCACAACCATTTTCATCACAACCACCATTATCACTCCCACCACCACCATCACCATCACAACCATTTTCATCACAACCACCATTGTCACTCACATCACTCCCACCACCACCACGACCATCACAACCACCATTATCACTCCCACCTCCACCAACACAACCGCCATTGTCACGACATCACTCCCACCACCACCATCACATCCATTTTCATCACAACCACCATTATCATTCCCACCACCACCACCATCACAACCATTATCACTCCCACCACCACCATCACAACCATTTTCATCACAACCACCATTATCACTCCCACCACAACCATCACAACCATTTTCATCACAATCACCATTAACACTCCCACCACCACCATCACAACCATTTTCATCACAACCACCATTATCACTCCCACCACCACCATCACCATTTTCATCACAACCACCATTATCACTCCCACCACCACCATCACACCATGTTCATCACAACCACCATTATCACTCCCACCACCACCATCACACCATGTTCATCACAACCACCATTATCACTCCCATCACCGCCATCCCAACCATTTTCATCACAACCACCATTATCACTCCCACCACCACCATCACAACCATTTTCATCACAACCACCATTATCACTCCCATCACCACCATCACGCCATTTTCATCACAACCACCATTATCACTCCCACCACCACCATCACCATTTTCATCACAACCACCATTATCACTCCCACCACCACCATCACACCATGTTCATCACAACCACCATTATCACTCCCATCACCTCCATCCCAACCATTTTCATCACAACCACCATTATCACTCCCACCTCTACCATCACAACCATTTTCATCACAAACACCATTATCACTCCCACCACCACCATCACAACCATTTTCATCACAACCACCATTATGACTCCCACCACCACCATCACAACCATTTTCATCACAACCACCATTATCACTCCCCCCACCACCATCACAACCATTTTCATCACAACCACTGTTGTGGAAATCAACCAGATTCACAACGTGTTCCATATGTATGGTTTAATCTCAATCAGATCTGTACATCATCCTGTAGAGTACATCATGCAACATACATGTCAGGATCTCGGCATCATATGAGAAAGATTGAATATATCAGTCAATGCAAGCAAACCTAGAATATAGGCGGGTACGTACCATTCAATTCTACATGGCATTGTATAATGATGTCGCAGGAGTGGCCTCGAGTCGCGGACGTCCGAGGTCTTATAGACACCACCCAGCGGTTTTAGGGAGCGCCACACCTGGGTTCAACTTTGGTACAATTTCACCACATTCTCCCCACCGTTAGAACTATACTGCCGCTCGGCAGGAAGCGAGTGCGCGTCAGCATTAATGGATTGAGGAAGTCATCATTTTATTATTGGGGTGTTAAAGACATATTTCCCTATAAAGTCAGTCGGTCCATCCATAGCGGTCAGGGTGGCGAAATTACCCTGCCAACACAGGATCGGAAACTACCGGGTACGACATCCCCAAGCCCGGAGTCCCCCTGCTTCGGAGTAGCCGCTGGAGGCAGGTGTCGGAGGGGCACCTCAGTGCCTTCACTGCTTCAGGCAGGGATGTATCAGGCGAAGGGAGGGACGGTCACGTGGATCATAATAGTCTAGTCTTACAGCGGGGTCGTCGGCACAGTAGCTAGATAGGATACGTTGTACCTTGGCGAAGAGCGAATGTCCATTCGTCGCAATGCAACACATGTGTAAATCAGTAAGCCTCTTTACAGTAAGCTGTAACCGTAAGTAAGGTTACATGACAGGAGGCCATTACAGTAAGTCCATTGCAGTCTGTACCTGCCTAGGCTCCCAAGGGTACATGATCGATCCATGTTAGGTCCATGTCATGGAATTGCCGAGGGAGAGAATCGATGAGAGCCATAACGAGAGTTACTCGACACCGGCAGCGGCCCTGTTGAATCACGAGACTCGAGCGTCCTCTGACGGCAGCTCATACGCATTACAAACTCTTGTTTCGGCACGTGAATCTACCGTTGGCAGCGATCCTTTGCACGAGACACGAGCGGCCTCTGAAGGCTGCCTGGACGACCGGCATGGCTGATTACGATGACGCACAAAACGACCGGAACGCGCCTCCCCAGCGAAGCGTGCAGAACCTCCGCGATGCATACGGCAATCCCGTCCTGCAGTACAGCGCTCGGAGGATCGGAGAAGATCGGCTTTACCGGCTGCCGAGAGAACGTCCCGGATGGACGACAAAAACGACCGAAACGCGCCTCTCCAGCGAAGCGCACAGAACCTCCGGGATGCATATGGCAATCCTGTCCTGCTGTACAGCGCTCGGAGGATCGGAGAAGATCGGCTATACCGGCTACCGAGAGGATGCCCCGGATGGAAGGATTGTCCCATTCAAAGCGAATTGAATTGTCCCCTTCACAAACCGAGAGAGAGTCCCGGCTGGACAAACCTTGTTTGTCTCAGCGTTGTCCCGGATGGATTGTCTAGATGTCGAGATGATTGTCATGCTAGATGTCCCGGATGGATTGGCCATCCACGGATGTCCGACCGATCCATCCATTCAACGCCTTCATTGCATGGCACGGATCCAGCCGGATCGCGGATGGATCGACCATCCACGGACGCAAAGACTCAGAGACCCAAAGACAGCCATCGCCCCGGATGGACTGTCCATCCATGCTAGATGTCCCGGATGGATTGTCCATCCACGGATGTCCGACCAATCCATCCATTCAACGCCTTCATTGAATGGCTCGGATCGACCATCCATGGACTCAAAGACTCACTCAAAGACACAAAGACATCCATGGACGTCATCCTGGGTCCCCACAAGGGGCGAGGTGGGAGTCGTTATACCGAACGGCATCCGAATCGCGGATGGATTGTCCATCCTGGGTCCCCACAAGGGGCGAGGTGGGAGGCGTTATACCGAACGGCATCCGGATCGCGGCATCCGGATCGTGGATGGATTGCCCAACCTCCTGGGATCCCACCCCCCCCCCACCACCACCAAGGTTGCAGCGGCGCGCTGCATACCGAAGTCAGACGACCTTCAGAGTCTGGGTCAGTCTGAGGCACAGTCAGTCAGGGGCAGAGGGAAAATGGAATCATACGAGGCGTCTCGCAGTCTCGAAATGTGCGTAGATACGAGCCAAGAGCTCTGTCCGATAAACAACAAGCCCAGAGTCAAGGGCGAGCAGGCAGTACGGTGCCCCCGTTACTTGCGCAGGAGACAAGGGAGTCGGGCGCGACGCTCAATGTCACCATTTCACGAGGTCACCGTGTACTCCCTAAACGGCGCGGGCGCGCGACCTTGAGGTAGCGCTGCGTTATGTAGTTTACGTCGTTTACGTAAAGGACATTTGGTACGTAGTTTACCAAGGTACATGGAAATGTAAACGAATCCCCGATGATGAGATCGCGTGAAGCACGCAATTACGTTAATGACGCCGTAGAGCAAACGCGTGATTAGTCGGTGACGTCATCAATTGGTTCGGGCGCGTGCGGTTCGTTGGCGAAACCGAAAGTCGTCCTCAGCCTGTCGAGCCAGCGTGGCATGCTGAGACGAGAGGGCGAGCACGCTGGGCCGCAATAATTTGCACGGCCTGAAGTAGCGTCTCGTTCGATGGCTTTCGGGCAGGGTTTGTCCGGGGTTGAAGCGGGGAATAGCGGCAGCAGTGCGGTAGTTATCAACGGTATCTAGCATGATACGATACATCACGCCAACACAAATCACATTTCACAAATCACATTTCACAAATCCCTGAGTGCCGTGAACCCCTTAGAACCCTTTAAGATTGTTTATTAAGGTTATGACAGCGGAAGAAGCTGAAAGTTTAGGAAGACCATGCTCGGCGAGTCCCCGAGTGGAGCCAAACGAGCCTCACGCGTTGAGGCGAGTCTGGGCAGCGGTGTTCGCCGGCCTCGCTGAGAAGCCATGCATAGGTGGGATTCCGACCAGCAGCAACGGGGCCACAGAGTAGTGCCAGCGAGGGGAATCGCATGCGCTTCGCGTGAAGAAGGGGTCCATCCAGCGAAGATGCGGCGCGCGCGACTGGCACGTCGTGCCTAGTGAGGATGCCATCCAGCGATGGTGCAGCGCGTGATTCGTGCGTGAGGAGGTGATTCCGGCGAGCAGCGATAGGAATCGCCGGCCTCACCGAGTAGGGCCCGCGAAGGGAGCAACGTGCGGCTTCGCGGCGAGGAGGTGATTCCGAGCAGCGATCGGAATCGTCGGCCTCCCAGAGTATTGCACGCGATGGGTGCAGTGCACGATTCGCGCGGAGGAGGTGATTGGCGCGGGCGCGCGACTGGCGCGTCATGCCGAGTGAGGATGCCATCCAGCGATGGTGCAGCGCGTGATTCGTGCGTGAGGAGGTGATTCCAGCGAGCAGCGATAGGAATCGCCGGCCTCGCCGAGTAGGGCCCGCAAAGGGAGCGACGTGCGGCTTCGCGGCGAGGAGGTGATTCCGAGCAGCGATCGGAATCGTCAGCCTCCCAGAGTATTGCACGCGATGGGTGCAGTGCACGATTCGCGCGGAGGAGGTGGTTCCACCGAGCAGCGAGGGGATTCGCGTGGAGGAGGGATTCCACCGAGCAGCCGGAGTGAGCCGGCCGTGTGAGGCACAGCGTGATTCCGACGAGCAGTGCGCGATTCGCGCGGAGGAGGTGGTTCCACCGAGCAGCGAGGGGATTCGCGTGGAGGAGGTGATTCCACCGAGCAGCCGGAGTGAGCCGGCCGTGTGAGGCACGGTGTGATTCCGACGAGCAGTGCGCGATTCGCGCGGAGGAGGTGGTTCCACCGAGCAGCGAGTGGTCAGGGAGAGCCGGCCGTGTGAGGCATGGCGTGATCCCGACGAGCAGTGCGCGATCCGCGCGGAGGAGGCGATTCCACCGAGCAGCGAGTGGTCGGAGTGTGCCGGCCCGCGCGGAGGAGGCGATTCCACCGAGTAGCGAGTGGTCGGAGTGTGCCGGCCGTGTGGAGGCATGGCCGACATGGGAGTCGTGATCACTCGCGTGGGAATCTCATCTCGGGCCGAGGCACGCAAATCTAGGATGATTCTCTCGGACGGAGCCGTTAGCATTTCGAGCAACCGAGGCTAGACTCGTACCTTCGGCGCCAAGCGGGTCCGTCGTTCCGACGGGGTTGCGGCCCAGGACATTTCCCAGTGGCCTCCTTCAGCAGGCGCCTTGCCGGAGTCCGTCACGCCTGCTCCGGCGTCCGGGCCCCAGGAGAGCAGTTCGCGCTTTGACGGCGCGGTTCCGCAAAATGCTTGCGCATCCGGTCCTGTCGAGGTAGACCGGCAGCGAGAGTCGTCGGAGCTCCGTGGCTGGAGCTGGCTCGATGGGCCCTCAGCTGGTCATTCTTCTCCGAGGTGGGCCGCGCAGGATCATGGAGAATGTCGGGAAATGCTCGTCTGAGATCAGCGTTCATCCGGCCATCGCCAGACTCGTGTCCCGCCATTCCCGAAGATCTTGATTGAGATTAAGTGTTGTGGAAATCAACCAGATTCACAACGTGTTCCATATGTATGGTTTAATCTCAATCAGATCTGTACATCATCCTGTAGAGTACATCATGCAACATACATGTCAGGATCTAGGCATCATATGAGAAAGATTGAATATATCAGTCAATGCAAGCAAACCTAGAATATAGGCGGGTACGTACCATTCAATTCTACATGGCATTGTATAATGATGTCGCAGGAGTGGCCTCGAGTCGCGGACGTCCGAGGTCTTATAGACACCGCCCAGCGGTTTAAGGGAGCGCCACACCTGGGTTCAACTTTGGTACAATTTCACCACAACCACTATTATCACTCCCACCACCACCATCACAACCATTTTCATGACAACCACCATTATCACTCCCATCACCACCATCCCAACCATTTTCATCACAACCACCATTATCACTCCCACCACCACCATCACAACCATTTTCATCACAACCACCATTATCACTCCCATCACCACCATCACGCCATTTTCATCACAACCACCATTATCACTCCCACCTCTACCATCACAACCATTTTCATCACAACCACCATTATCACTCCCACCACCACCATCACAACCATTTTCATCACAACCACCATTGTCACTCACAATTCAACTCCCACCACCACCAAAACAACCACCATTATGACTCCCACCACCACCATCACAACCATTTTCATCACAACCACCATTGTCACTCACAATTCCACTCCCACCACCACCAAAACAACCACCATTATGACTCCCACCACCACCATCACAACCATTTTCATCACAACCACCATAATCACTCCCCCAAACACGATATCTCGCCCCCCAAACACTATATCTCGCCCCCCAAACACTATCTCTCGCTCCCCAAACACTATCTCTCGCCCCCCAAACACTATATCTCGCCCCCCAAACACTATCTCTCGCTCCACAAACACGATATCTCGCTCCACAAACACTATCTCTCGCTCCCCAAACACTATCTCTCGCTCCACAAACACTATCTCTCGCTCCCCAAACACTATCTCTCGCTCCACAAACACTATATCTAGCTCCCCAAACTCTATCTCTCGCTCCCCAAACACTATATCTCGCCCCCCAAACACTATATCTCGCCCCCCAAACACTATCTCTCGCCTCCCAAACACTATATCTCGCCCCCCAAACACTATATCTCGCTCCCCAAACACAATATATCGCCCCACAAACACTATATCTCGCTCCCCAAACACAATATCTCGCCCCCCAAACACGATATCTCGCCCCCCAAACACGATATCTCGCCCCCCAAACACTATCTCTCGCTCCACAAACACTATATCTCGCCCCCCAAACACTATATCTCGCCCCCCAAACACTATCTCTCGCCCCCCAAACACTATCTCTCGCCCCCCAAACACTATCTCTCGCCCCCCAAACACTATATCTCGCCCCCCAAACACTATCTCTCGCCCCCCAAACACTATTTCTCGCTCCCCAAACATTATCTCTCGCCCCCCAAACACTATATCTCGCTCCCCAAACACTATCTCTCGCTCCCCAAACACTATCTCTCGCTCCCCAAACACTATCTCTCGCTCCCCAAACACTATCTCTCGCTCCCCAAACACTATCTCTCGCTCCCCAAACACTATCTCTCGCTCCCCAAACACTATCTCTCACTCCACAAACACTATATATAGCTCCCCAAACACGATCTCTCGCTCCCCAAACACTATCTCTCGCTCTACAAACACTATATCTCGCTCCACAAACACTATATGTAGCTCTCCAAACACTATCTCTCGCCCCCCAAACACTATCTCTCGCTCCCCAAACACTATCTCTCGCTCCCCAAACACTATCTCTCGCTCCACAAACACTATATCTAGCTCTCCAAACACTAGCAACACTATATCTCACTCCACAAACACTATCTCTCGCTCCCCAAACACTATCTCTAGCTCCCCAAACACTATCTCTCGCTCCCCAAACACTATATCTAGCTCTCCAAACACTATCTCTCGCTCCCCAAACACTATATCTCGCCCCCCAAACACTATCTCTCGCCCCACAAACACTATCTCTCGCTCCCCAAACACTATCTCTCGCTCCCCAAACACTATCTCTCGCTCCCCAAACACTATATCTCGCTCCCCAAACACTATCTCTCACTCCACAAACACTATATCTAGCTCTCCAAACACCTGTTTTGAAAACAATGGCAACGAGTCCACCATTATTTTGAAAGCAACGGTCACGGGCCCCCATTGTTTTGAAAACAACGGTAACGAGTCCCCCATCGTTTTGAAAACAACGGTAACGAGTCCACCATTGTTTTGAAAACAATGGTAACGAGTCCCCCATTGTTTTGAAAACAACGGTAACGAGTCCCCCATCGTTTTGAAAACAACGGTAACGAGTCTACCATTGTTTTGAAAACAACGGTAATGAGTCCACCATTGTTTTGAAAACAACGGTAACGAGTCCCCCATTGTTTTGAAAACAACGGTAACGAGTCCCCCATTGTTTTGAAAACAATGGTAACGAGTCCCCCATTGTTTTGAAAACAACAGTAACGAGTCCCCCATTGTTTTGAAAACAACAGTAACGAGTCCCCCATTCTTTTGAAAACAACGGTAACGAGTCCACCATTGTTTTGAAAACAACGGTAACGAGTCCCCCATTGTTTTGAAAGCAACCGTAACGAGTCCCCCATTGTTTTGAAAACAATGGTAACGAGTCCCCCATTGTTTTGAAAACAATGGTAACGAGTCCCCCATTGTTTTTAAAACAACGGTAATGAGTCCACCATTGTTTTGAAAACAACGGTAATGAGTCCCCCATTGTTTTGAAAACAACGGTAACGAGTCCCCCATTGTTTTGAAAGCAACCGTAACGAGTCCCCCATTGTTTTGAAAACAACGGTAACGAGTCCCCCATTGTTTTGAAAACAATGGTAACGAGTCCCCCATTGTTTTTAAAACAACGGTAATGAGTCCA
This sequence comes from Myxine glutinosa, assembly GCF_964187855.1. NCBI lineage: Eukaryota > Metazoa > Chordata > Myxini > Myxiniformes > Myxinidae > Myxine > Myxine glutinosa. The sequence goes on from NC_136269.1 coordinate 98,702,956, forward strand.
CCATTGTTTTGAAAACAACGGTAACGAGTCCCCCATTGTTTTGAAAGCAACGGTAACGAGTCCCCCATTGTTTTGAAAACAACGGTAACGAGTCCACCATTGTTTTGAAAACAACGGTAAGGAGTCCCCCATTGTTTTGAAAACAACGGTAACGAGTCCCACATTGTTTTGAAAACAACGGTAACGAGTCCCCCATTGTTTTGAAAACAATGGTAACGAGTCCACCATTGTTTTGAAAACAATGGTAACGAGACCCCCATTGTTTTGAAAACAACGGTAACGAGTCCCCCATTGTTTTGAAAACAACGGTAACAAGTCCCCCATTGTTTTGAAAGCAACGGTCACGAGTCCCCCATTGTTTTGAAAACAACGGTAATGAGTCCACCATTGTTTTGAAAACAACGGTAAGGAGTCCCCCATTGTTTTGAAAACAACGGTAACGAGTCCCCCATTGTTTTGAAAACAATGGTTACGAGTCCACCATTGTTTTGAAAGCAACGGTAACGAGTCCCCCATTGTTTTGAAAACAACGGTAACGAGTCCCCCATTGTTTTGAAAACAACGGTAACGAGTCCCCCATTGTTTTGAAAACAACGGTAACGAGTCCCCCATTGTTTTGAAAACAACGGTAACGAGTCCCCCATTGTTTTGAAAACAATGGTAATGAGTCCACCATTGTTTTGAAAACAATGGTAATGAGTCGACCATTGTTTTGAAAACAATGGTAACGACACCCCCATTGTTTTGAAAACAATGGTAACGAGTCCCCCATTGTTTTGAAAACAACGGTAACAAGTCCCCCATCATTTTGAAAACAAAGTTTTCTTCCGGATCTGCCGAACTTGGATCGTCGACTGGAAATCGGCTTAACATGTCGGCGTTCGCGTTTTGTTGCGACGTACGGTATTCGATGTCGTCGGTGTACCCACTCAGCAACAATGCCCACCGTTGCATTCTAGCCGCTGCTATTGGAGGTATTCCTACTTTGGGACCGAATATTCGGGGCAGTGGCTTGTGATCTGAGATCAATTTGAACTTCCGTCCATACATGTACAAATGAAACGTCTTCAATCCATACACTATTTCCAATCCCTCTTTTTCGATTTGTGCGTAATTTCTTTCTGCTGCACTCGGGGTATGCATACGCGTATGTAATCGGGCGTTCGGTCCCATCTGCCAATGTATGGCTGAGACAAGTCCCAAACCATTTTGGGCATCTACGCTTAACACGAGCGGTTTAGTAGGATCGTAATGTACTGGGACTTCATCTCCCGTGAGAACCATCTTCGCGTACTCGAACGCGTGTTCACATTGCTGAGACCATGTCCACCTCTTGGAATGGTTCAATAGGTCATAGAGGGGTGTCAGGTTTGAGGACAAATTTGGAATGAATTTTCCATAGTAGTTAACCATTCCCAACAGGAATTTCAATTCGGATACATTCGTTGGTTTTCCCACTTTCCTCCACCTTGCTTTGCAATTGACGAATCCCCTGAGCACTCAAACTATGACCGAGATAGTCAAGTCGCGTTTTTAAAAATTTACATTTTACACCATTTAGTCGCACATTATGCTCATTATCTTCAATGCTTGCAACACCTTTCCCAACACCTTCACATGCTGATCTACCGTATCCATGGCTACCACGATGTCATCCATATAGCAATGGGCATTTTCTATTCCGAACAGAATTTTGTCCATGGTTGCTTGAAACTGCGATGGTGCTGTTTTTACCCCAAAACTTAAAGTTTTTGTAGCGAGAAGACCTTTCTGTGTGTTTAGCACGAGTAATTTAGAGGAATCCTCGTCAAGAAATAACTGATTGAATGCTCCCGTCAAATCAAGCTTGGAAAACACTTTAGGCTGTGTGCCATTCTGTGTAATGTTGGCAAACAAGTCCTGAGTGTTTGGTTGTAATTATCATCCTCAATGGTCTCGTTTAGGGCTTTGTGATCAGCACGAACTCTGATAGATTGATTAGGTTTGGGAACATGTCCTCCTGGTGATGCCCAATCACTAACTGCTACTGGTTTCAGTATTTCTGCTTTTGTCAGCCTATCATACTCTTTGTAATTAGAGGAATCCTCGTCTGCTTTTCCTGCCATAGAGTATGGAATTTGCCTCGCTTTCTGGAATACCGGTTCAGCATTCGGCTTTAATGTGAGTGTCGCTGTGTATCCTTTTATCCCTGCCCCGGTAGTCAAGAATAGTACCTTGTTCTGATCTAGTAACCTATTGAATTCTGGGGGGTAATCTTTTGATTCTGGGACCTTGGTTTTGCAGATGTCTGATCCATGTGCTCTCGGTTCGCTTTGTTGGCCATCTCGTCCGCCAGACATTTCACCCTGGCCTCCTCAAACGACAAATCCGCCTTGGACAATAAGTTCGTCCGAGTCCGAGACATTTTAGGGTGGAGTCCCGATACCAGCTTGTCTTGTAGGGCTTCGTTCAGAAAGGCCCCAAATGAGCACGTCGACGCGAGCTTCTTCAAACGCACAATGTAATCGGCCACCGTCTCGTTCTCTCCCCGGAAAGATTTCCAAAATGTATATCGCTACGCGATCACGATCGGTTCCGGCGTGTAAGTCACACATAGGCGGATTTGTCGGCGACTACTGGCGACTGGAAAAATCGCCACCACCCGCCGACAATCGTAATGAAACCGTAATGGACGGTCTTCTGTAGTCGTGGTTATCCTCCCCAGGTCGGCTGCAGTCGGCAAGAGCCGCAAAGGGGCCAAATATTTTTTTTAATGTTTAAAAACGGCGCGCTCAGTCGTCCTCAAAAAAGAACCGCCATGCTGTCGTGATGGAACCGCCATGCTGTCGTCGGTATCCGTAATAAGACCGTAAAGCGGCCGCAACCCAGTCGCTCAAAGTCTTCCGCAATCGCCCCACCAGCTAGCACGGCAGAGATGCGAATGCCATACGGCCTTCCTGCGGCATCTTCTCGACTACGGGCCGACACTGTTGCGGCTGCATATCGACTACAGAAGAACTGCCACGTCTCCCCTGCGGCTATGGGAGACTGACGACGACAGCAGTAGGACTAGTGGCGGCCGAGTTACGGCCACTGGCGACAGAGATACGACTGCCTGGCGACTGCATTACGACATACCACGATTCCATGGCAAGACAGGATGGTGTGAGGGTCTCCGTGGAGTGAGGTCCTGTGGTGCCGACAAGGATATGGCTTTATTGTTTGGACTTGGGACTTTTGGGAACTTTATTTTTGGGACTTTGGTCCTTTGGAAACTTTATTTATGGGACTTGGGACCAGTGGAAATAATTTGTTGGACTTTATTTCCATTCTCTCTCCCTGCAGAAAAGTTTGATTATTACATTACAATGATACATCTTTATAAACTTTCTTATTGTACATCAAACATCTTTATGCTTCATGTCATACATCATTGAAATGAATAAAGTGAAATGTAAAATAGAGAAATAAAGATTTAAAAAGTTGTGTGAATCGTCTCCAATCGCCGGCGGTCTTATTGCAGTCTTGCGGACGTCGGAGTAAACCGCCACCCGGCCCCAATGCAGTCGCCGCGATCCGCCATCGGTCGTAATCTAGCCGCCAGACTGTCGCCACGCTGCCGCTGTGCATCCGCAATGCAGTCGTCGTCGATCTTCAACAGTCGCCATCCCACTCGGGGCGTCGTCGCAATGTGGCCGCCTGCAGTCGCCATACTGCCGCCTGACCATATTTGACCGCCCGAAATCGCCAGTAGTCGCCGAAAAATCTTGATCGCCGGCAGTCGCCAAAATATCCGCCTACGTGTGACTTAGGCGTAATGGTCTGTCAACAACGCCTTCAGCTGATTGTAAGTTTTCGCTTTTGGTGTGGCTGGGTGACACAAGTTCTTCACTAACTTGAACGCTTCTGCACCCACCACGACCAAAAAGAAACTCGCCTGCAGCTCTTCCTCAATCCTGTTCGCTGCCATAAATGCGTCGCATCCGTCCGTGTCGTCCTCGAACAACCGCTTTTTCGTCGAAAGGCGCAATATTCCCGAATACCGCCATGTCTTGATTACGCCTTCCCCCATATGATCACCTTATATCCTCATCGCCAGTTTGTAATATACTGAACTAACGCCTTCACGTCGACGTTTCAGTATAGGAGCCGGGCCGAGTGAATGAGACAGACACTGTCGACTGATGCCATTACAGGACTCCTTTATTATGCGCATGCACCACCCCTCACACCGTCATCACGTCATTCAACACAACACTGCAACTGACATTTTAAATCTGTCACTAAAACTGTGAATCATTTTACGATGTTTCAAAAAATCTGTCATCATACCAACACCTAAAAGAGCCTGGTGTTGGCTTAGCGGTTAGGGTGCCGGCTTGGGATCTTAGGATCCTGGGTTCTGAATCCTGGTGGATCACTGAATTAACACCAGGTGGGTTTACTCAGCCTGTCATCCTTCCGAGGTCGGCAAATTGTGTACCAGTTCACTGGTAATTCCCTGCGTGTCGCAAGAGGCGACTAACAGGGTTGGCGGCAGGAAGGGCATCCGGCCATAAAACATTGCTTCAAAAAGGGGACCACGGTGCCTGAAAAAAGGCCAACCCCTGCTCTGCGGGGAAAAATGGCCTCTAAAGGTGGTTCATACCAATACCGAAAAGGTCTCTGGCTATGTGCCTAAACGATTACCTGACTAGCGCTCACATCGGTCATAATGAAATGTTTTGTTGAACGTTTGATATTGTCTCACATCAAGTCTGTCATTCCTGTAACTCTAGACCCGTTTCAGTTTGCCTATTGGTCAAACCGTTCTGTTGATGACGCTGTCTTACCTCGCCCTCCACACCTTTTGACGACACCTGGATAAGCGTAATACCTATGCGAGGATGCTTTTTGTCGACTACAGCTCTGCTTTTAATGCCATCATTCCCTCTGAATTATTTGTTCAAAACTTCGACATATTAGACTGATATTTTATTTGGAACTGGACGTTAGACTTTTTGAGTGACAGGCCACAGGTGGTGAAAATTGGAAGCCATACATCCTCATCGCTTGTTTGGAACACAGGTGCTCCTCAAGGCTGTGTTTTAAGTCCTTTGCCGTATTCACTTTTTACTTATGATTGTGTTGCTCGTCGAGAAAACAAACGACGAAACTTCCTGGTAAAATTTGTCGATGACATGACCTTAATTAGCCTGATCATGAATGACGATGAATCGGCGTAGAGAGATGAGGTTCAGGACCTGACAGAGTGGTGTTCAGCCATCAATCTTGAACTGAATCTTACTATAATTCACCAAATGTCTGTCTGTTTGTCAGTCTGTTCCCAGGTACCGCAAAAACGGCTGAACCGATCGCAACGATATTTTGGGTGCGTAATGCTGGGTCCCCCTGGAGTAAAATAGGCTGTATTGTTTTTCCATTTTTTTTTTCCAATTTTTCCAATTTTCCAGTTTTTCCAAACACGATGGAATAATATTTCCTGATATGAACAGTGATGTGGCTTTTATTGAAATTCTACAAATACTGTTTAGATTTTGATGATTTGCTTGTGATATGATTTAACGGGTTTATAGAAAATCGTTTAAAATAAAAAAAGTCTTCAATTTCTGATATTTTCCCTTTCCATTTGGACCTCCCAATTGAAGCCCTGCCCGTAGGGCGGGTACAGTTTCTAGTGTTAGTAAAACCAAGGAAGTTATTGTGGATTTTAGGAAGTCTTGTGTTACACATGCTCCGATTAGCATTGGCAGTCAAGATGCTGAGACTGTGAGTTCTTTCAAATTCCTTGGTATTCACATTTCATCTGATATGTCCTGGACTCTGAATACTGGAAGTATCCCTAAAAAGGCCCAGCAACACCTGTACTTCCTTAGCCGGCTGAAAAAAATTGGTATGCATCGCAATGTTTTAGTGAACTTTTACTGCAGTGTTTAGGAAAGTATTTTGACGGGATCGATATAATTATTGTTTGGTTCGGCAACATCACTGCACACGACCTCAAGTTGTTGGAGTTGTTCGACCGAATTGCGGAATGGTCTTCAAACTAAACATTTACGGTGGGGGCGCATTATTTACAATGACTCTACTGCTGCACAGAGGATCATTGGTGTTGACCTACCTGCACTAAAAGTTATCTGCACGTCCAGATGTTTTGCAAAAGCCACAAATATTGTTAAAGATTCTAGTCATCCTGCGTTTAACATGTTCGAACTACAACGTTCTGGCCGTCGGTACCACAGCATTAAAACATCCACCAACCGTTTCAGGAATAACTTTTATCCTAGTGTGTTCCGACTTTTAAACCATGAATCTTGCTTTTTATCTGTCTGCTTTTCTTTTTTGTGAAGTTTTACTTTTAATTGAGAGCACTTGTATTCAAAGAATTCCAATGTCGTTCTGTGATATTCATGGATGTTACATAATATGGCAATAAAACTATCCGTATCTGAAGAAATTGGCTCATACAGTGAACATTACCAAGCGTTCTAGTCCAATAGTTATTCTGTCGACACAAAGTGCATTAATCATACTCGTGTGGATAACAGCTCTACCGAACATCGCAGAGCAGTGCCACACCACGTAACACCCAATGGTCCGATGGTGAGTTGCTGGGTAAATTCAATGCAGCGATGTAATTGTGGTTTGTCCGTCGAACCTTCTTGTACATTGGGCAGAGGTATAGGTTTGCGTTTGCCGCTCCTGCAATCCAACATGAGGGAGAGTTTGGTCAGCCATTTGCAAGTGGGATGCGAGTCACTTGGCACAATTGACTAGCCATAGGATTAATGTTGTTAAGAAAATACAATTCACATTTGATAACATTGAGAGGCATATTCTGTATGTACGAGACCAAACATAACTAGAAAGCATCTGAAAATAAAAAGCCCATCTGCATCTTTTTTTAATCGGACGTCTTCTTCTTCTTCGTCTTCGTGTCTTCTTTTTCTTCTTCTTCTTCTTCCGTATGCACAAAATAAAAACAGTTTAACAAAAAATACAAAATGAAAATTGATGATTCTATGCAGCATTGACCATTGAGCTTTAGATCTAAAAATAAAAAATCAGCTTCTAACTTTTGATTGGTGAACCAATTCTGTGACCCAATATGCAATTTCTTAAAATGTCAGCCCAATCGGGTGAAAATTGGTGATTTTACACAACCTTGACCTTTGACCTTTTGATCTAAAAAACGAATCGCCTTGTTGCTTGTGATTGGTGAACCAATTCAGTGACCCAATATGCAATTTCTTAAAATTTCAGGTCAATCAGATGAAAATTGACAATTTTATGTGACACTGACCTTTGGCCTTTTTAACAAATGATTAAGTTGCCTTCTCCATATTATCATAAAAAAGCTTTGTTGAAAAATTTATGACAAAACTCAAATGGTAAATTGAAATTACAGGTCAGTTGATTGAAAATTGATGATTTTAGGTGACTGACCTTTGACCTTTTGAAAAAATTATTAATTTGACACACACACACACACACACACACACACACACACACACACACACACACACACACACACACGCACACACACACACACACACATATATTTATTTTATGGTGTATATATTGTCTCCCGACGAAGATTTTCGGTGCAAATCTTTCATACCTGTATTGAAAATCGTGTTAATTCGGGTCGTGTTTTGAGGCCTTGTAGTTGTACAGTGAACACTGTACAACCTTGAGGCTTTGTTTTTCTCTCAGCGGTCCGTGTTTTTGTGATCCAATAACTTTCGTTCTCTGTTTTCCCAATCTTTTCACCCCATAGCCCTCTTCCTTGTGTAAATCACAACTCAAAAAAATCCAAAAAAAAAACATTTCCTTCTCTGTTCTCATTCGTTTATTCATTCTTATTCGTTCGTTCGTTCGTTCTTCGACCACGTGTTTCTCCCCCATTTCCCCAGATAGATTGTCAAATTTCAACTCGTTATTTTATCGTCCATGCGTTATTGTTTTGATTATAGCTACTTTTGGTTTGAATTTCCTGTAACTTGTAATTATTTAATCGTGTTCTGCTCCTCGTGTGCGGCCTTGTAGTTGTACCCCCGTCGGTGTTTGTTATCTTAATCGTGTTTTGCTTGGCTCTTAGTTTTTTTCCCTTCTACCCCGAACATAATACTCTGTCTAACGTTCTAAATCCCCACCTCCCCCCCCCCCCCACCCCCAAAAACCAAACAAACAAACAAAAAAAACAAAACATTTATTTTCCTTTCTCCACGTGTACTGTTGACTCATCCTGTATTTTCTGTCCAGGTGTGCTGTTCGCCCCGCCCCCATTAACTCCTTGCCATCCACCGTTTGCCCTTCACGTGACTCGTGGTGGTCCCTCTCGGCTCTCCTCCCGTTGGTTTTTTTGTGCACATAAGATTGTTCACGGTTCTGTTTAAATATTATTTAAATATGTATAACCTTTCCCCTTCAGTGTTTTACTCAGTGGTATTTTACAACACGCTGTTTTTCTTCCTATTTAAAAGGCTTTTCTCAATTTCCTCTCCAACTCATTCCACCTCAAAAAAAAGAAATTCAATATCTTATACGTGTCCCTCACTACATGGTCTAAATTCACATTCATTCCATCCCTCCTCCATCATTCTGAACCGGATTGCTAACTTGAAAATCACAACAAACCCAATTTGTTTTCAATGTTCGTCTTTCATTAATCATCCACTTTCTAAACTCCCCTCTTGCCCCTCCCATCCAAATCCCTCCCCTTGCACCTACACTCCTAAACTCCCCCCTTGCCCCGCCACTCTTAAACTCCCCCCTTACCCCTCCACTCCTGAACTCCCCCCTTGCCCTTCCACTCCTGAACTCCCCCCTTGCCCTTCCCCTCCTAAACTCCCCCCTCACTCCTCCCCTTCAAAACTCCCCCCCAACCCCTCCCATTCAAATCTCCCCCCATACCATTCCTCTCCAATTCTCCCTCCTCCCCCCTCCTCCTCAAAGCTGCCTCCTCCCCACTTCGTCTCCCTTCTATCTCATACCTCCACCCCCCCCCAACCTTCTTCTTTCCTCTGCCCCCCCCTCAAACAACCCCTCTCTGTGCCTCATCCCTTCACCTTCAAACCTTTCATCCTCCTCATCCTTCCCTTTCTTGGAACTCTTCTGCAATCGCTGACACACTAACAACTGCTCTCCCTACCTCCCCCTCTCATCCTTCATCTTACCCGACTCCTCCCCTCCCCTGTCCTGTACCCGATGCTCCCCCTCTCTCTTCATTAACGGTATGGACCTCAAACATCCGGGGCCTTCGCTCAAACCTGACTGATCTCTCCATACAGGTTGCTTCTGACAATCCAGACTTGATCTGCTTAACAGAGACTTTCCTCCTTCAAGATGTCTCTGATTCCTTAATATCTCTTCCTGGTTACTCCCTCCTCCGGTATGATAGACCTGAGCCTCGGCCTGGTGGTGGGGTGGCTATCTTTATCAAAAACTCTCTTCCTCACTCTCCTTGCACTGCCCTCTCTCCTCCTCACCCCCAGGAGTACCTCTGGCTATGGCTTCCTCTCCGCTCCCACCTTTTGTTCATATGTGTTCTGTACCGTCCCCCAAACAGTGATGACTCCATCTACATTTCACTGTCTGACAACATGGACCAACTTCTATCCACTCATCCCAACTCTCTCTTCCTCATATGTGGTGACTTCAATTGTCATCATGCCACCTGGTTGGGTGTGGGTTCCTCTCTCACCAGTCATGGCACCTCAGCAAAGGACTTCTGTGACTCACTGGGATTGACACAATCTGTCAATTTCCCGACCCGGATCTCAGCCAATGGAGTATCTTCTCTTCTAGACTTGGTTATGACTAACTTCCCTGCTAATGTCTGCTGCTCTTCTTCTGCTCCAATCGGTTCTTCTGATCATGTGCTTGTCAAAGTGGACATCTCTCTGGCCATTCTCAGAGAGCCTCCTCAGCGTTGACGAGTCTGGCATTTCACTCAGGCCGACTGGGACGGTCTTCAAGCAGCCATCAATCGTCTGGATTGGTCTCCCATCTCCACTGCCTCTGACATCAATTCTTCCTGGGAATTCTTCCAAAGCAAACTGATCTCTCTCATGCACAGATTTATCCCATCTCGCCTTCAGTTGTCTTACCCTTCCTCCCCTCTATGGTACACTGAATCTTGTGGTGAGGCAGTTGCCCTGAAACAACTTGCCTTTGCCTCTTGGAAGGCTAATCCAACTGAAGGAAATCTCAGTTCCTTCCACCAAGCTCGGAACAAGTGTGTGTGTCTACCCTCAGGAGTGCCAGGAAGCACTATCTCTCCTCACTCAAGAATGAACTCTCAAACCTGTCTCCTTCCTCCAAATCCTGGTGGCGTCTGCTCAAATCCGTTTCTGGTGTTTGTTCCCCCTCCATCCCCTCCCTTACCTCAAATGGCCACACAGTTGACATCGCACGTGACAAAGCCGAATGCCTCAACTCTGTGTTTGCCTCAAAATCCTTAGTCCCAAACCCATCTCTCTCTGTTCCCACCTTTCCCAGTCGAACCAAACTGCTCCTGGACTCTGTGACCTTCTCTCCTGACAAGGTGGAGGAGTTTTTGTCAAACCTCGACTCTGATTCTGCAACTGGACCAGATGGCATCAGCCCACGGGTCCTAAAATCCTGCTCTGCCGCTCTATCTCACCCTCTCTCTGTTCTTTTCACCCTATCCTTTGCTCAAGGTCATCTGCCAGCATCCTGGAAATCAGCAAACATTACCGCTTTACACAAAAAAGGTGCAAAAACAGATCCTTGCAACTACAGACCAATCAGCCTGCTCCCAATTATCAGCAAAGTCATGGAATCCATCATTGCTTCGGATATGAAATCTTTCCTCTTCTCCAATGGCTTGATCTCTGATCATCAATTTGGTTTCAGACCAGGTCACTCTACTCTGGACATGCTGCTTCTGCTGTCTCAACAATGGATGGAGGTACTCAATGCCAAACAGGAAATCAGAGCTGTCTCCCTTGACATATCACGTGCCTTCGATACGGTCTGGCACCCAGCTCTGCTCACCAAACTCTCCTCCTATGGTATCCATGGAAATCTCCATGCATGGCTTGCGGACTTCCTCTCTGGTCGTAGTCAACGTGTGGCCCTGAATGGATTTCTCTCATCTCCCCTTCCCGTTCAGGCTGGAGTTCCCCAAGGCAGTGTCCTGGGCCCTGTGCTTTTTCTGGTCTTTATCAATGATCTCTCCGACTCTCTGGAAAATCCTCTGTATCTCTTTGCTGATGACTCCACTCTCTGCCGCTCCATTCCTCTTCCCTCAGATCGGCAGTCTGCAGCCTCCTCACTCTCTGAAGACCTGGACAAAATCACAGACTGGTCAAACATGTGGAACATGTCTTTCAATCCTGACAAATCTCACACTCTTACTATGTCTCTCCAAAAAGATCGACTGGACAACCCTCCCATCTACTTTCTCAACAATCCTCTCCAAGAAGTTCTGTCGCTCAAGCTTTTGGGTCTCACCATCTGCCATGATCTTTCTTGGGAAAACCACATTTCCAAGCTGGCCTCCAAAGCCAGTCGCCGACTGGGCATCCTCCGTCGTGCGAAGTCCTTCCTAGGCACACCTGAGCTCCTCACCACATACAAGGCTTTCATCCGCAGCTCAATGGAATACTGTTCTCCCCTATGGGCTGGTGCTCCTGCCTCACACCTGGCTCGGCTTCACGCTGTTTAATCCAAAGCTTTCAGAATCATTGGAATCTCCCGCGATGAAGCTATCTCTGAGGGCCTTTCACTCACTCACCGCAGGCAGGTAGGTGGTCTTTCTGTCTTCTACAGACTCCTCTCCGGCCTTGCTCCCCCAGCTCTCTCTGTGCTCTGTCCCCCAAATATTCCTACAGGTCGCACAAGATCTGCCAGCCACCCTCTGATGGTTAAACTGCCGAAATCTCGGCTCTCTGCTCACCTTCACTCTTTCATTCCTCTTTTCTCCCGCCTCTGGAACAAACTCCCACACTCACTTCAATCACACTCCTCCCTCCAGGTCTTCAAAACAGCTGTTCACCACCATCTCTTATCTTCCCCCATCCAAAACCTTGATCTTTTCTACCCCCACTAATTCACCCCAGATCCACCTTGTTTGAAATTCCAACTTCTTTCCTGGAAGTCTTGGCAGTGTCCATATGTTTTATACCTCTCCCACCCCCCCCCTTCCCATGCCTCCCCCCCAAAGCCCTCTCCCTCCCACAGTTCTCTCGATGTCTCCATGTCTCTCGGTCCCTGCTCTCAAATGTTGTGTTTGTGTCCTTCCCCCTCTCTCCCCATCTTGTCTACCGCTCCCGATGTTATTTGTTTTGTGTGTCTGTTTGTCTTTCTGTGTGATTAATGTTCGCTCTTTCACGAGCCTCGATCTTGTATACAAAAAAAAAAAAAAAAAAACACACACACACACACACACACACACACACACACACACACACACACACACACACACACACACACACACACACACACACACATACACACACACACACACACACACACACTGCTTACAAAACCCCGTCCCCTGCTGTGTAGGGGACAGGCTAATTACTTTGAGTATAATGTGATTTATATTATTTAAATCACAACGTTAATCTCCATTAGACATTATGTATCAGGATCAGTCACATGTCATAACAATATTTACGCATATTCAAAAGTATCTCTGATGTTGGCTTTAAAAGCAGGAAAATATGTTTTAGTCGGAGATTGCATATTGGATTGGGATAAAATTCTGAAATCAGCCTGCTGGTTGCATCGTTACTGAGGCACAGCTGTGCCAGTGATGCAGTGCCCCTGCACACAAGGACAGCGATTTAGAATTTGTCCAAAGTACTGGCGATAGCTCAGCTCACCTACTCTTCACAAAGGACACCGTAGGATAATCCCATGGTGTCTAATTAAGTGTTACTTAAGGAGTGACCAATTTCATATGAAGACAATAAACCACTATTATCCCTTAATTTAAAAGAAGCTGTGGGTTTCTACCTGGTCACTATGAAAATATATTTGTTTAATAAAATATCAGATTTTTCAGATTTGTTCAGCCAGATTTCGGAAGGGTATTGCCCCGCAGAGGGGCAGAGTGGTGGAAACAGGCAGTAAGGTGCTCGTGGCAGGTAAGATGATGAGAGCGGGGGACGACATGCGGATACCCAGGAATGCAGGCACAATGTTGGAGTCCTCTTCCTCTCTCATCCCTCTGAGTCCAACCCCTCTCAGTCTCAGGCCAGTCTGTTTTTTTTATTTTTTAGTTTCTCGGTACAAACCCCGACTCCTTGGGAATATGCCGGCTTGCCCCATAACAGCAGCCGATCACACTGCTCCACACACCTGTTGGCAGTCAATTACATTATCCATGGCCAAGGTCACCAGTGAATAAGGGTGGTAGCCCCTGTACATGCATGTGAAGAGCCAATCGAAGCCTGCTGTATATGCCGCCATTCCCATCAATGACACGCATGCCCAGGAACTGAAGCAGAGCCAATCACAGACTACCATCTAGTAGCCTTGTTGTAGAGGCACACGAGCCTCTATGCATGCCGCCATGATGCTTATAAATGCACCCCTGACCCAAATCGACTTGGGTCGAGGGGGAACACAGGACGAGACACTCCTAACCTGTCTAAGCATTCAATTAAACAAAGCCTTCTACTCAGTGGCGTGTAAAATAGACAAAATGTAGCTTGTACCATCCTTACCTTCCATGTAGCTTGTACTAGCAGAAGTAGCTGTCAGGTGGATAATTGGCATTGGGTCAAAGAGCACCTTTGGATGTGGGTCAATAAGGCCTTTACCCTGCCAATCCCAAGCACCACCCTGAAGGAACAGGCCCTGCACGTACACCCCCATGTCGGGTGGTTGAACCACATTCTCGCACGTCCACCGCGTCACTTCACTTTGTAAGGAGATGCTATCCAGCGCCCACCCTTTGTGTGCCCGTGTCATCTCCTGAAAGCAAGGATGCATGTTCCTTTTTAAAAACTTGGCAACTATAGTTAGGGCCGAACTACAAGATGTTGCTAAACAGCAAATGGCAAAATTGCTCACTATCGAACTCAAAATGGCATTATAGGTGCAAATAACCGTTTTAGACATGATCATTCGTGCAATTTTTTTTTGACAATCAATAGCGATAACACAATTCAGTTACAAAAACTTGCAAAAAAATAAAAGTTTGATGGAAAAGTTGCAAAAAAAAGTACAAAAAAAAGTTGCAAAAAAGGTTGGTCCATAAAGGGGAACATTACACAGGTAAAAAGATACTTCTTACCTCCAGGTTTTTCACATTTAACTTAAATTCTCAAATGCTGCCTTTGTCATGGTGACTTATTCTTTTAATTCTTATCTTTGCCGGCACGCAAACAGTTCGAATAATGTTGAACAAAATCTTGTTTTTCCAACTCAAATACTCTCAGGCATTAATAATATTGTTACGTTTATGGGGGTAGGTAAAAGGATCTCATAGGAAAGGTAGCACTGTATAATTGTAGCATGGCAGTGGACGCGTAGGAGAAATCTCGATGTACATCAAGTAGGGAAACTATAGCTCAAGGCTGTTTAAATGTTCTTCACACAGGGGGATGAGGGGGGGGGGGGTGAAGCAGTGCTAATTAGTGGTAGGGATTAAGGTTAGTTTTCCCCAGTGCATGGTTGCCCCCATGTAATCTTTCCTTTACGTTTTTGCACCACCGTTAAATTACATTTACCACAGCCAGCCATGAAAGCCTCCTTTAAATGACATTTACAAGCTCGGACTAAGCCCCACCCAAAGGACCTAATAGGCAAAAGCCCACCCACAAGAGGCGGAGAAATGGACGGTCAAGAAAATCCGTGAGGCCACACCCCGAGGGATGTGATTTGACCGTGGGATGTGGGCGGGGTGAACTAAGAGGCGAACTATACGGTTGGCTCTCAGGAGCGAAGAGGAAGAGTCAGTGGATCAGCCTTGTTTTTGCTCGTACAAGACGCTCGCCATTTTCGGTTCATTGGGTCGTGGAGTTTGTGCGCTTTGGAGGAGAGAGAGAGAGAGAGTCGACAGCAGCTCTTTTCTTTGGTGGGCTGGATGCCACACTGAACATCCCTATGCGATGTAGGAGCCTAAAAGACAACCTCTTGACTTTATTGTTCATTATTGTTCTTGACAACCACACTGAACATCCTACCTCACGTTCATGGCGCCGTCGAGCGCGGCGCCAGCGCCATCTTGTGCACTCCGGCGCGAGAGGCTTAGACTCGACCATCGCCACCACTCGAGACAAAAAGGGACCATTTGAGATAAAAGAAAATGCGGGCACGAAAAGGGGTTTATTTTCATTTTTTATTCCGCTGTGTGTCTGTCTTTGAGTCAGAGTGTGAGGATCCTCAAAGTAGAGAATTTAGATTTTACTTCAACATTTATTTTCATTCCACGTTTATTCTCATTAAATTCATTATTGTTGTATTTTCAGTTGTCGTGTTTCTTTGTTCGTGGGTTCGGGAATAAACCAAAGTTGTTTTTTTAAAATTCAGCTAAACGTCGCACATCCCATCATTCCCACGCGTGTAAAAGTAACCACCAAAAATTCGGGAGGTCGCCTCGGGTGTAAAAACTATTTCGGCTATCCGTCACCGGTGGTCCTAATCGCCGGCGACAGGACAATATGTTATCCAAAGTTGTGTTAACTACACATCAAGTTGATATAATACAAAGAAAACGACTTTGGGACATTTCTTCAAAAATACATCCAAATTAATCAGCTTCAAGAATTGCAGATAATATTCATTTAACACAATTAAGACTTGAACAATAGTTATTGTTTAAAAAAAAAATTCTTGAAAGGAAGGTTGGAGTTGGGAATTTTCAAAAGGTTGACGACAGGTATGATATCATAATTATATAGATACATTGGAGGGTCATGGGTGTCTGCAAGAGGGAAGACAATGGAACATGAGAAGTATAAGGAGGAGGGAGGACGGAGGAGATGGAGAAGGGGGCAGTGGAAACAAACATTTTTGTAAAGGTCAGATTTATTCTTGGAATTTAAAGTACTGAATGAAAAAGAGAACTTCCACCTTTAAAACCTACTTCTCTCTTTCAATTGTCCTCTCTTTGCCCTTTTCCTCCTTTCCATTCCTCCCCGACCACTTATCCACACCTTCACACATTTTATAATTTCCTCTCCACTAGTTTCCGTTCCTCCTCACTCATTCAAATGTTCATCTCATGTTCATGAAGAAGCTCTGTGGTCACCATTGCTGTGACAGTACACTTTTGTATCACTGTTCCTGCTTCACCCGTTCCACCACCACCCAATTACCTGCTTCATGGCGGTGAGGAATCCTTGTGGGTTGAAGAATCCAGCAAGCCAAAAGCAGGAAGGCTGCCCATCGTGGCACCAAGCCTGCAGCTGCCGGTTTCTTTCCAAAAGCTCACTGAACCAGAACCCCAAAGTGCTGGAGTCCCAGGAAACCTGCGAAGCAAGACAATATGGGCAAGAACTGTGAAATCCTGTTCAATCACAAGCCGGATAATTACAGGATGAAAGAAACAATGGTCATTCTTAAGAGTGACCTTCTTAATCTCTTCACTTAGTTTATCTCCATCTCATACAAAAAATTGTCAGGTGAGATGTATTGGTAATCGGACATTCTCAAAATATGCTCCTCAAAGAAGAAAATAATGTTGTAAAGGCGTAATTCGATCTAATTTCAAAAATTTTCATGATGCAAAAAGTAAAGGCTGTTGAAGACAACTTTGATTCAATGCTAAATTTCCACTTTGAGAGCTATTGTTGAGGAAGTGGTTAAGAGTTTGCAATCGTAAGTTGCTTCCAAGCATAAAGTGTTGTTTGCATTTCAAAATTCGCCTCCAAAGCCAAATTTCAACTGGGCATCCTCCGTCATGCAAAGTCCTTCCTTGGCACACCTGAACTTCTATCCACCTACAAGGCTTTGACCCACAGCTTGATGGAATACTGCTCTCCTCTCTGGGCTGGCTCTCCTGCCTCAAACCTTACTCAACTTGACGTCAGGGAAACCAAGGCCTTCAATATCATTGGAATCGCTTGTGATGTAGCTGAGTCTATGGGCCTATCACTTTGCCATTGCCGATAGGTTTATGGTCTCTTTGTCTTCTTCTGCCTCCTTTCTGGTCTTGCATCCTCTGCCCTCTCCATGCTTTGTCCCCCTCAGGTATCTGCAGGACGCACACCGCCCAGCAGCAACCCCTTCCTAGTGAAACTGCCTAAATCCAGAACCACTGCTCACCTCCACTCATTTGTTCCTCCTTTTTACAGTGTGTGGAACCAACTTCCACATCCTCTTACATCTCATTCTTCCCTCCAGGTCATCAAGGTAGCTGTTTATCACCATCTCAAATCATCCCACAACCAAAACCATGATATTTCCTACACCCGTTAAACCACCCACACCCCTCCCATAATTTTGCTTCCGTATCCATCTTGCTCACCCCTTGCGTTCTCCTCTATCCCTCACCATTACCTGCATCCCTTATTTGTCCGTCTCTGTCCATTTTCTCCATCCGCCCTGCTGTTGGCATTTCCCCCTTCTCCTTTTGCCATTGTGTGTTCTAGCTCTTCAACGAGCCTTAACTATGTATACAAAAAAAAACACATCTCACAGAGGAGCTGCCCTCCATGACTTAACAAATCATAGGTGGTAATGTTTAACAAATCATAGGTGGTAATTCAACCACAAGTGAGTTTACCTTTCCTCTCTATCAATTGTCCTAAAGCTCTATCCGAAAGTCCAGGTCAGATCACTTATCACACCCCACGTATGTCACATCAGAGCCTAGCCATTGTGCTCGGCACTAATAGAGCATTGTGAATCGGCACAAAAACTCTTTCATGACCTGTGGCACCGAAGGTGGCTGAAGGTTAAGTTTTCATCCCTCAAAGTAATGAACGGATTTGGACAAAATTTGGTGGACATGTTGGATGTGTGACAATGATGAATTGATTAGATTTTGATGAAGATCCGGATCCAAATCCGGATACGAGAATTCTTCGGCGATTCTTCAACATCGAGTGATTTAGGGCCAAAAACTATATATAGCGTGGAATCTCAAAAGGTTATGGACGGATTCAGACGAAACTTGGTGTACAGGTGGGGTGTGTGATAATGACGAATTGATAACATTTTGGTGAGGATCCGGATTCAAATCCGGATACGAGAATTCTTCGGCGATTCTCCAGCATTGAGTGATATAGGGCCAAAAACGATATACTGTATAGCGTGGAATCTCAAAAGGTTATGGACGGATTCAGACGAAACTTGGTGTACAGGTGGGGTGTGTGATAATGACGAATTGATAACATTTTGGTGAGGATCCGGATTCAAATCCGGATACGAGAATTCTTCGGCGATTCTTCAACATCGAGTGATTTAGGGCCAAAAACTATATATAGCGTGGAATCTCAAAAGGTTATGGACGGATTCAGACGAAACTTGGTGTACAGGTGGGGTGTGTGATAATGACGAATTGATAACATTTTGGTGAGGATCCGGATTCAAATCCGGATACGAGAATTCTTCGGCGATTCTCCAGCATTGAGTGATATAGGGCCAAAAACGATATACTGTATAGCGTGGAATCTCAAAAGGTTATGGACGGATTCAGACGAAACTTGGTGTACAGGTTGGGCGTGTGATAACGACGAATTGATAACATTTTGGTGAGGATCCGGATTCTCACCAATCCAGATCCGGTTCCAGATACTGTAATTTTTAGTGTTTCTTAGCAATCGAGAGATGGGGCCAAAAACGATATATGTGAACAAGTTGACAAGCCTATAGTTGAAAACGACATAGCGATCATTGTACATCAATATAGTATATTATATAGTTCTATACGATATAGATATCCAACAATATTATAGTTGACAAGCTGATTCGATTTTGGTTCAGGTCCGAATCCAGATCTGGCCTATCAGTGGGATACAAAATGTAAATTGTTCAGCCTGGCAGAGGTACGTGCTCTACTGAGTACCATTCTAGATAACCTACTGCTCTTCCACTTACCCTTGTCTAAACTCGAAGTAACTCCATTCACGGCTTCCTATATCATTCACCCAACACATGGAATCGCCTCCGAATGTTCGTCGAACTTCCTGTTAATCCTTGTTTATTCTTGCTCACATAGAGTTCATGTAAGATGTTGCATATGCTCTATTGCACTTTGCAGCCTTCCCTATTGTTTGCCTCCTTATATCTCCTGCTCCACAGTATTCATCTTTCTTAAATCTGTTTATTCCCAACACCTGTGCTCATACCCATTGCAAGCACTATCGCAAGGTTACCTTTGATAGAGATAATAGCAGAGATTGCACTCTCCATCAATGAATCACTCTATCTCCCAGATCACATATATCCTTGGAGGTTGAACGGCAATATAAACCTGCTGATGCTGACGTATCAATTCAATAAAGTTACATCAGAAATTGATTTTATCAAGGATTTGATTACTGTACGACGTACGTACCTGGGTCCAGTGGAACGGCACATGACCATCATACATGGCTTGCAGTGCATCACACAGTGCTTCACTCATGACAGTAGTTCCGGCAATTGAAAGACACATCTCAAGAAGGGTGTTTCGCACCAGTGACAACAGTCGTTGCATCCTCTCCACCTCCTGCCTCAAGAATATATTCATTGGACACAGAGGCCCCATCACCTGGAGCCGATGATGCACCTGGCAGAGGGTCGAAGAAGTTGAGTATACACCTGGCATAAATTATGCTAGATGCCATGTTTGTACGCATACACACACCCCTCATGGATGGAAGAGCAGAGTGACAGAGGATGAAAGACAACATAGTGAGAGCGGGATGCCAGTAGGAACAGGTGCACAAGGGATGTGTAAACAATTATAACCATCTTTAGAGGCCATTTTTCCCCGCAAAGCAGGGGTTGGCCTTTTTCGGGAACCGTGGTTGTTGTTGTTTTTTTGGTCCCCTTTTTGAAGCAATGTTTTACGGCCAGATGCCCTTCCTGACGCCAACCCTTTTTGCCGCCTTTAACGACAAACAGGGAATTACCAGTAAACTGGTACTAAATTAGCCAACCTCGGAAGGATGACAGGCTGAGTCAACCCCCCTGGCGTTAATTCAGCGATCGACTGGGATTCGAACCCAGGATCCTAGGATCCTAAGCTGGCACCCTAGCCGCTAGCCCAACACCAGGGATGTGTAAACAATTGAATGAATAAAATATCAGCAGGTAGGAGTGAAGGATTTGTTTGAGGAGAGTGGGTCAGTTATAAAAGATAGAAGATTATGGGAGATCGCTTGAGAAGACAGTTGGGTGCCACGATGAATGACTGGAGAGAATCGTGAGATTGACAGACATACAAAGACGACCCCACCATTGCAGGACAAAAAGAGAACACAAAACTGGAGGCGAGCATGAGGCATGATAAAAGAAAGGGGATGGCATTTATGAGAAGGTGAAGGAAAATTGACAAGTTTGAGAGGCTCACTTCATGCTGAACAAAATCCTCTGGAAGTTTGCAAAGCATATCTTTGGCAAGAACATCAACAATGCTCTCTGGGGTTTCTCCCCCATTGTCTGCACTCTCTTTTGGCTGGATTGACAGCATAATGTCCAAGACACCTTGTGCCAGCTCACTCTGGTACGTGATGTCTGCATTCGGGTGAAGTCCAAATACTTCAGGAGATTCAGAAGCTGGCATGGTCTGGAGAAAATAAATTAAAATGAAAAAATTAAAAGTTCTATGTTTGTGATGAATTACACTGCTCTTGTGAGATATAAAAAATGCCAAATTATGAGGTTTCTTTTTAGAGTTACAGATGTGCAAAATATAAACCAAAGATGTAGCTCCACCGTTCTCACGTACCTGTATGTGTTGCCGATATTCATCCACACTACTGCATTGTGGAATACTGTAACCCTTGGAGAAGCAAAATCCCCGAGAAAACATTTGCTCATTAAAACAAGCCCGAACAAATGTCTTGAGCAAACGCTTGTCAAAGTCGTCGGTGACACCACCGCCATACTGTATTTCTCCGATCATGTACTGCACGGTGGTCCAAGAAACGCCCTGCATATCACGCACATTGCACGAATGTTTGGAACCAACAAAAATGACAACATGGCATCACGTTATAAAATGTATTTCTTGAACAGGTCTACACTATGGTGCCCTCAGTGATCAATGATACCTTGGGAAATCGTTTAGGATCAACGGAATACTTTTAACATAATACGGAGTTACCAAACTGAACTGAATTTAGATATGCCAGGAGGGGCTCAAGATAAAAGTGGAAAATCAATGATTAAATTCAATTTGGCAATGTACGAGTACATATATACATATATACAGTGCATTTAGAAAGTATTCAGACCCTTCACTTTTTTCACATTTTGTTATGTTTGCAGCTATATGATGAAATCGTTTAAATTCATTTTTCCCCTCATCAATCTACACTCAATACCTCATAATGACAAGGAGAAAACAGGATTTTAGAAAGTTTTGCAAATTTATTAAAAAGAAAAAACTGAAATATCACATTGACATAAGTATTTAGACCCTTTGCTAACTGAAAAAACTGAAATATCACATTGACATAAGTATTCAGACCCTTTGCTAACTGAAAAAACTGAAATATCACATTGACATCAGTATTCAGACCCTTTGCTATGACACTTGAAATTTAGCTCAGGTGCCTCCCATTTCTCTTGATCATCTTTGAGATGTTTCCACACCTTGATTAGAGTCCACCTGAAGGTAAATTCAATTGATTGGACATGATTTGGAAAGGCACACACCTGTCTATATAAGGTCTCACAGCTGAAAATGCACATCAGAGCAAAAACCAAGCCATGAGGTAAAAGGAACTGCCTGCAGAGCTCAGACAGGATTGTGTCGAGGCACAGATCTGGGGAAGTTTCTGCTGCATTGAAGGTTCCCAAGAGCACAGTGGCCTCCATAATTCTTAAATGGAAGAAGTTTGGAACAACGAGGACTCTTCCTAGAGCTGGCTGCCCGGCCAAACTGAGCAATCGGGGGAGAAGGGCCTTGGTAATAGAGGTGCCCAATAACCCGATGGTCACTCTGGCTGAGCTCCAGAGATCCTGTGTGGAGATGGGAGAAACTTCCAGAAGGACAACCATCACTGCAACACTCCACCGATCTGGGCTTAATGGCAGAGTAGCCAGACGGAAGCCTCTCCTCAGTGAAAGACACATGAAAGCCCACAGAATCTTGTTTCTCGCAGTCTGAGTCATTTAGGTGCTTTTTTGCAAACTCCAAGCGGGCTTTCATGTGTCTTTTATATATATATATATATATATATATATATATATATATATATATATATATATATATATATATATATATATATATTGTTGCGGATATGGGATTTGCATCCATCCATATCCGCTTGTAAATATTCCCCTATTTCCTCAATACTTCCCAACTCTCCCCAATCCCCCATTCCCTAGTCCCATTTTCTGTAAACAACACTCTGTAGACCCGACCTCCCCCTATTTCCCCCATTAAATGTCACACCCAGGTTCACCGCATCTCATGTAAGACAACTATAGGACATCTTGCTAGTTATTCTTAGTCTATGTCAGTTAAGGATTCGTTTCCATTAATTCTGACCCTTCGTTGCACCAGAATGTGATTGTATGGCACCGTTAGGAAGTTTAGGACCTCCCAATACCTCCCCGCAGCTCTTCCCCACAGTTCAGCAACAACAACAACAACAACAACAACGAGCGCAGGGAGTGCGCGTCCTCACTCCAGCTTGGTTGGTAGGGGTGGTGGGAGGGCACCAGGCCTTCCCAACGAGCCGCCATCGGACATGTGCTCGACGGGGTTACCAAACAGGGGCTCCCTGTCGGCTCCTCGTCAAGGGCGGAGCCCGGTAACCCCCGCACCCAATGGAAGCGGCGGACCGGCCCCAGTGGGGCGGAACCAACCAGCCGAGGGCGTGTCACTCCCCGCTGAGCATGCGCAGTGAGAGGGAGGTGACGTCAGATGCGCGCTGAGCTTGGAGCAAGCAAGACCACCTCCGAGCGCTGTGAGACCTCCCTGCATCTTTTGAACCGTGCTTTATCCTGTCCCCGAGCCAAGGTGCACCTTGTGCCATCGACCTACCTGTCCATTCCTGCCATCAATCCCTGTGTAAGTCTACCTTGTCCGTTTGTCCGTGGTCTGTCTGGGCTAAGATAAGACTGTATTTAAGTGCCCATCTCTTCTGTGTCTTTACCTCACTCTGCCTTGTAATCTACCCCCTTCTCTCCACCACTGTAATTATACCCTCCTCCGGAGGTCTTGAGAACTGTACCCCTTGCGTCATTTCATCTATCCCAGTCGTCGTGTCCTTTCCATCATTGATTTAGCATAGCGCGATTTGGCCAACGTCTGGGTGAATCTGGTGAGTGTAAAGGGAAGAAACGGGGAGCAACTGTTCGGCCGCGATTACCTCCGCTCGGTAAATAACATCCAATCCGCGGTCCGTAACAATATATATATATATATATATATATATATATATATATATATATATATATATATATACATACATACACTACATGACCAAAGGTATGTGGACACCCAAACATCACACATCTCATTCCAAATTCATGGGCCCCTTTTGCTGGAGTTGGTCCCCCCCCCCCCCCCCCCCCACTTTCGCTGCTATAACAGCCTCAACTCTTCTAGGAAGGCTTTCCACAAGATGTTAGAGCATTGCTGCGGGGATTTTCTTCTATTCAGCCACAAGAGCATTAGTGAGTTCGGGCAATGATGTTGGGCGATTAGGCCTGGCTGGCTGTCAGAGTTCCAATTCATCTGAAAGGTGTTCGATGGGGTTGAGGTCAGGGCTCTGTGCAGACCAGTCAAGTTCTTCCACACCGATCTTGACAAACAATTTCTGTATGGATCTTGCTTTGTGTACGGGGGCATTGTCATGCTGAAACAGGAAAGGGCCTTCCACAAACTGTTGCCACAAAGTTGGAAGCACACAATCGTCTAGAATGTCATTGTATGCTGTAGCATTAAGATTTCCCTTCACTGGAACTAAGTGTCCTCGCCCGAACCATGAAAAACAGCCCCAGACCATTATTCCTCCTCCACAAAACTTTACAGTTGGCACTATGCATTTATGCAGTTGCGTTCTCCGAGCATCCACCAAACCCAGATTCGTCCGTCGGACTGCCAGATGGTGAAGCGTGATTCATCAATCCAGGGAACACGTTTCCACTGCTCCAGAGTCCAATGGCGGCGAGCTTTACACTACTCCAGCCAACGCTTGGCATTGCGCATGGTGATCTTAGGCTTGTGTGCGGCCGCTTGGCCAAGGAAACCCATTTGCTGAAGCTCCCAACGAACAGTTGTTGTGCTGACGTTGCTTCCAGAGGCAGTTTGGAACTCGGTAGTGAGTGTTGCAACCGAGGATAGACAATTTTTACGCGCTTCAGCACACGGCAGTCCCGTTTTGTGAGCTTGTGTGGCCTACCACTTCGCGGCTGAGCTGTTGTTGCTCCCAGACGTTTCCACTTCACAATACCAGCACTTACAGTTGACCGGGGCAGCTCTAGCAGGGCAGAAATTTGATGAACTGACTTGTTGGAAGGTGGCATCATATGACAGTGCCACATTGAAAGTGACTGAGCTCTTCAGTACGGCCAATTCTACTGCCAATGTTTGTCTATGGAGATTGCATGGCTGTGTGCGTGATTATATATACCTGTCATCAATGGGTGTGGCTGAAATAGCCGAATCCGCATACTTTTGGTCATGTTGTGTGACGTGTGTATATATATATATATACATATACACACACACACATACTAGCGAGGTACCCGTCCTATGCACGGGTGTGGAGCCAGAAGCAAACAAACATTGTGGAAACGGTGAATGCTAAACCATGGAACCAATAAATTGCACATTCCTTTGCCACATTCAGTCGCACGTCAGATATGGACAGCAGGTTTGGGAAAGACGTAGGTAAAAAAAAAACGGCGAATGGGAAACCATGAACCAATAAATTCCACATTCCTTTGCCACCTGCAGTCCAACATCAAGCATGGACAGCAGGTTTATGAAGGACTTGCACGAAAAACGTACCCAGTCTGAATGGTTCTATACTCAGTCAATGGCGAATCCACATATGGCGAATCCACATATGGCGGATCCGCGAATGTCACGGTTAGAAAGTAGAAACCCTCACGTTATTTCCTCATTCATTTGAACTCAATATCTCTATTTTCATTCCAAACAGCATATCTCCAATCACAAATTAAATAGCATTAATATAAAAAAAGAAACTTTCACCAACACTCGTGACATAAACAAATATTTAAATCCGTGCTGATGTTACATCCGGATATGGTGCAGTTCTGTACGGTTGGAAATTCAAAATCATAGTTGTATTCACTCAATTCCAAACAGCATCAATCCAATCATAGATTGAAACTATAACACAACAACAACAACAACAACAACAGGCATTTTAAGGCCATTTTCCCTGCAAGAGCGGGGGTTAGCCTTGCGGTCCCCATGACAATGGTCTCCATTTTGCCCTATTTTCTGCATCTCCCCTTGTCAACCCCTTTGCCAGCATTTCTTCTTCGACCATCTTTAGTCAAGTCTTTCTCGGTCTTCCCCGTCCTCTACTTCCTTCTACATTCATTTCCATCACTCTTTTCAACCAGTCACTTTCATCCTTCCTCAACACATGACCAAACCATCTCAACCTATTCCTCTTCACAGCATCCATCACAGGCTCTATTCCCATCATCTTTCGCAATTCATCATTTGTCTTCCTCTCTCTCAACGATACTCCACACATCCACCGAACCATTCACATTTCCACCCTTTCCAGCCTTCGTTCGTTGCTGCTCTACGTTCATTACCCATGTCTCACTCCCATAAATCATAACACTTTTCACACATGCAGCATACACCTTTCCCTTCAGCTTCAATGACACTCCCCTCCTCGTCAGCACGCCACTCAGTTCCCGAAACTTCTTCCATGCACATCTCACTCGAGCAACCGTTGCCGAGTCTGAGCCACCTTCTCCATTCAGCATGTCTCCAAGGTAACAAAATGTTTTGACACCTTCCAGCTTCACGCCATCTCCAAGATCCAACTCAACATTTCCTCCATCTGCAGCTCCCTCTGTGCACACCTTACACTTGAATGTAGCTGCCACACTGGCCAATGACCCTCTCAAACCACTACATTTTTGATGAACCCACTCAGCGCACATTGTACATTGAATGGAATTCACTCCAGCACCCTTCCTGCACACAGCACATGGCCACTTCCCAGTTCTTTCCACCTCACCACATGCTTTACCACTTGCCATCACTTACATTTTTGATGAACCCACTCAGCGCACATTGTACATTGAATGGAATTCACTCCGACACCCCTTCTGCACACAGCACACGGCCACTTCCCAGTTCTTTCCACCTCACCACATGCTTTACCACTTGCCATCACCTTCGTTTTTCCGATATTCACCTTCAGACCTTTTGTCTCCATACATTCCTTCCACTTGTTCATCTTCTCCTTCAGTCCATCCATACTTTCTGCAATCAACACCAGATCATCTGCATACAACAACTCCCACGGTAAACCCTCCTTTACGTTCTGAGCCAGCACCTCCATCACAGCTACAAATAGTAGTGGACTTAGAACCGCCCCCTGATGCACTCCCACCTTCACCTCAAACTCACCACTGTTCCCGTCCTTCGTCCTTACAGCTGTGCATGCTCTTTTGTACATTGCCATCACTACTCTGATCAGCCATTCCTCCACTCCTAACTTCCTCAATGCCCATGTCACTACTTCACGTGGAACCCTAACGAATGCTTTCTCCAGATCAACAAACCCAAGAAACAACTTCTTCCTCTTCTCCATATACTTCTCCTGCAACTGCCTCACAATAAAAAGCGCGTCTGTCGTTCCTCTTCCTGGCATATATCCAAACTGCATTTCGTCAATCTTCACTTTCTTCCTTATCCTCCTCTCCAACACCCTTTCAAATACCTTCATTCCATGCTCCAATAACTTTATCGCTCGATACGAGCCACAGTCCAGAGGGTCACCTTTCCCCTTGTATAGAGGGACGAGGGTACTCAGTTCCCAATCCACTGGAATGCGGCCTTCTTTCACCACCAGATTGCAGATCTCTGTCATTCTCTTCACACCCCAATTTCCCGCTGCCTTCAACATATCTCCCACAACTCCCGTCGGCCCTCCCGCTTTTCTACTCTTCATTGCTTTTATCGCTTCCTCAACTTCCTTCACGGTTATCTTCTCTGCCGGTCCTAAAACTGGGTTACTCTCTATGTTGCTATCCCATTCATTCTCTGAATTCAACAGCATTTCCATATATTTCTTCCATCTTCCTTTAATTCCATCTGGGTCCACAACGATTTGTCCCACTTCATCCTTCAAGCAACTCACCCCCATCACATCACACCTCTCTTTCGCTATCTGCTTTGCAATCCTGAATACCGCTCTCTGACCCTCTTCCGAATCCAAGCGTTCTCTGAACATTTTCCTGCATGCCTCCTGTGCCTTTGCTACCTCTTTCTTTGCAGCCTTCTTGGCTGCCTTATAACTTTCATGCTCTGCCTTTTCTGCCCCCGTGCCCTTCGCCTTTCTGCCACTCCTTGAACTTCTTCCTCTTCACGTCAATCTTCTTTCCAACTTCATCATCCCACCACCATGTTTCCGAGTGCCAAGGTGGTCCTTTTGTCCATCCACATACCTCACCAACGGCTCCCAACAGACTATCTTTCATTGACATCCAACCACTTTCAAGCTCAACCACATCATCCTCCACCATACTCAGCCTCTCTTTTAATGCCTCCCTCAGTGTCACCTCTTTCAACCTCCACACCTTCATTCTTGGTTGGTACTACACCCGCCGAGCTCTCTTCGCACCTTTCACACTTATGTCGCAGACAACCAAGTGGTGCTGTAAAACAGCCTCCTCCCCCGGGATCACCTTTGTGTCCCGGAGGTGCCCCCTATCTCGCCTACGCACCAGCAGGTAGTCAACGGTTGTCGTCGACCCACCTGACGTGTATGTAACAAGCTTATTATCCCCTTTCTGGAACTGAGTATTACAAATCAACAAATCAGCTCCATCAGCAAACTCCAAAATCCTTTCACCTTCTCCATTTCTCACACCATATCCGTAACCCCCATGAACTCCCTCAAAACCGTCCATACTCCTTCCCACATGTCAATTTAGGTCTCCTCCTACCACAACAACTTCCTCATCTTTCACGTTTTCCATCAGCTTCTCTATCGCACACCAGAACTTGTCCTTCTCTTCATCGCTCCGACCAACCTGCGGAGCATATCCCGAGATGATGTTCACCAAGAGCTTTCCAATCATCATTTTCACCATCATCAACCTTTCACTCACTCTAGTCACACTCACCACACTGTCTACAAACTCCTTAGAAAACAGGACACCAACACCATTCACGCCCTCCGGGCACCCTTGCCACACAAACTTGTATTTCTGTGCCTGACTACCCTTCACCATTCTCACACCATTTCCCTTCCATCTCCTCTCCTGCACACAACATATGTCCACTCTTCTTCTGACCAATACTTCCACCACTTCTCCTGATCTCCCTGTCATTGTCCCTACATTCCATGTCCCAAATCTCAGAAACCGATCTCCACGTCGGGCATCAGACGTTTCGTCATCATAAATGGAATGATTTCCACCCTTGCTTCAATCGGGTTCCCCACCTTGAGTTTTGACGAGAGGGAGTGGGGTCCCCCACGGGTTACTTCGGGCTGTACCCTGCCCATATCTAGTTGTAATTGTCATGGTTCTCTTTTTGAGGCAATGTTTTTATGGCCGGATGCCCTTCCTGACGCCAACCCTTAGTCGTCTCTTACGACACGCAGGGATACGGTGTACCTATTCTAAACCGGGGTACACACCGGGTCTATAACACAATACTGCGTTAAATGACGATTGTATTGAGATATCAAACCAGCTCATTATCGTAATGTGTTCACTTCTGGATTCGGGGCAGCTTAGTATTGAGGAATGAATATGAATGATCGTTTTAAGGCCATTTTCCCTGCTAGAGCGGGGGTTGGCCTTGCGGGCCCCATGACAATCATGGTTCCCTGTTTGAGGCAATGTTTTTATGGCCGGATGCCCTTCCCACAGCTTAGTATTGAGGTAATTTCAAAATCATAATTTTATTGAGGAATTTATGAAACCTCTTACCTACCACCTTACAACATCAGCTGGGACCCCAAAACGTTCCACAGAAGGTTTGGCAGGGCTAGCCCCAAAACTGAGGGAGTGGTTTGGGGATGGACGGACAGATGGAAACTCCTGTTTTATAATATACTCGTGTGTGTGTATATATATATATATATATATATATATATATATATATATATATATATATTGTTACAGACGTGGCTTAGATGTTATTTACCGAGCGGTTTGGTATGACCACGTCTGCACAAGTTACCCGATTATACCCGAACGTTGACTAATCGCGCTACGCTAGGTCAATGAAGGAAAAGACACACGGCTGGGATTAAAATGACACGACACCATGGATACGGTTCTCAAGACCTCCGGAGGAGATTATATTCGTTCGGAAGGTCAGATTACAGGGACGAGAGGTACAGCATAGAAAGACAAGCACTTAGACACAATCTTATATTAACCCCAACAGACGACAGATAAACGGGACAAAAGGCTGACTCACACGGGGATTGATGGCTAGGAAAGGCAGGATCGATGGCTCCAGGTGCACCTGGGCTCAGGGACAGAATCGACTCGGTCCGGTCCAGAGATGCGGGAGGTCTCACAGCGCTCGAGGTAGTGACTTGCTCTTCTTCAAGCTGGGGGCGCATCTGACCTCACATCCGGTGAGTCGCTTCGTATATCCGGCGGGGAGTGACACGCCCTCGGCTCGTTAGCTCCGCCTCGTGGAATCGGCACGTTGCTTCTCATTGGGTGCGTGCGGGGGGGTTTACCAGGCTCCGCCCTTGACGAGGAGCTGACAGCCAGCCCCTTCGTGGTAACCCCGTGGAGCGCATGGTCATGGCGGCTAACCGAGCTGGTGGGAGGACGCACACTCCCCCCGCGCGCCGTGGTTGTAGTTGTTGTTGTAGCTGTAGTTGTTGTTGTTGTTGTTGTTTGGGGAAGAAGATGGAAGGAGGTATGGGAAAGGTCCTAAACTCACTACTGGTGCCATATAATCACATTCTGGTGCAACGAAGAGTCAGAATTAATGGAAAGGAGTCCTTAACTGACATAGACTAAGAATAACTAGCAAGATGTCCGAAAGTTGTCTACGTGAGATGCGGTGGACCTGGGCACGACATTTAACGGGGGAAAAAGGGGAAGGTCGGCTCTACTGATTGTTGTTTACAGACAATGGGACTAGGGAATGGGGGATTGGGGATAGTTGGGGAGTATTGGGGAAATAGGGGAATATTTACAAGCGGATATGGAGGCCAAATTCCATATTCGCAACATTGCACCCTTCTCTACCCTCGGGGCGTCCCGACCCGATAAATTTTTACCTACTTTAGTGTGGCACGCAATGTAGTTCCCTCTACTATTAACTCTACCCTGAGTGCGACAGTTTTACAGATATTCACAAATGAGTAAATATGTCCCCCTGCGACGTTGCACCCTTCTCCTCACAGAAACACACCCACAGGATAACCGAATCCGGAAAGAATCCTCAAACTAAACATACAGCCGGTAGGGAGCATTATTTACACAAGACTACGCTGATATTTACACTACGATCCAGGACCTGTTTTTGGAGGAACACATGCAGATGTTATGCATAGAGAGAGCACGCATGCTAGCATCGATACACCAACCCACGAGTGCTCTGTGGCCTACGGCCTTTAATAATGTGCAGAGCACCCCTTCCAAGCATCAAGCACCACCCCATCACACAGTGAGCACCATCCGGTGCACCAATAAAGTGTCTATAAATCACGGTGTGGTGTCGCAGCCGGCCGATGGTCTGCCACTGGTCTTGCCTTCGTGTGGTGCACTTGGCCTTCTTACTTCTTTCAAAAATAAAGAAAGGCGCCAACCGCGTCCATTTCTCTATTGTGGCCGTCAGGGGGCCAACTGTTAGTGGTTCACCTTGTATGGCATCGGTGCCACGTTGACCCATAGGTCCTTCCACGGGTGGTGCTTGGCCGCAAAAGAGCTGCGGTCCATTGTGGGTGGCCACAAACATTGCGGTCCATATGGTGTATCGATCCAAGCAGCAAACAGCGAAAGTGCAGGCCCACAACTGCGAAGCCAGCACCTCTCTCTCCTCTCTCTCTACCCCAAAGCCAGATCCTCGGAGGTGGGAGACAAAAGAAGCAAACAAGTGAGTAAGGTGGTAAGGGTGCAAAAGTGCACGCAATGCAAGGTAATGCACACTGGGGGCACATGGGAACCAGGTGAGACAGGTACGTTCCTACCGTACGCCCCCCCCCCCCCCAACCAGGTAACCTACATGGCCCCTCCCTTACCCCTTACTGTATCCACAAAACACAACACTACCCATAAACATCTACTTTACAAATCAACAACCATCCCTACTGTCCTCCCCGTTCCTCCCATATACCAAATTCGTCTTCTCTCCCTCCTAACCAATCAAATTTGCCATTTTCAACTCAACATCATAATTTGCCATCTCCAACTCAACATCATAATTTGCCATTACCAATTCATCATCAGTCCCTCCTAGGGAGGGAGAGATGGAATCACCCCAATGTCTCATCCACGTCGTGATGCGTCTCACAATCCACACAGCAATTTCATTTCCTGCAACAAAACAAAGAAAACACAGGTGTGGAGTCATCATCATCACCACAGGTAAGTGGCTGCGTATGGTGCGACAGGCTCTTCAATCCTAACTATTTCCTAAATGACTTTAACAACTTTACACTACCCGGGGTCTTTCTCCGGCCAAACCATTGGCCCTCTTACCCTATGGGTTCTAAAAACCAATTCCCATTGGCCAGACTGTGGTGCTCTTCAATTTGGGGTCTCACTCCCCCGATTCATCTCCCGGTGCCCTCGCACAATTTCTGGGCTGTGGCGTGTACCTCTCCCAGTGGGTCTACCCACCTGCACACCTCCACCACTGCAGTTGCCTCCGAGCTTACCTGCTCCTTACCCTAACCTAACTACCTGGGGAAGGCCCTCTGGCGCTCTCCCCACTCGGTGCCCTCTCTGGCACTGGGCTGCCCGATCCACACCCGGGATCCTCAGGCACCCACTCACAACTACCGGCTCCCAGAGCCCACCTGCGGCCTCACCTGGCCGACATCCTCACAGTGGTGGAGTGCCCAACCAACTACACACACTAACAGGTTACACGCCCAGCCATTTCCACAACACTAATGCACCCATTCACAACACCATTCTGCAACCGCACCACAAATGCCAATTTCCAACCACAATTTACCTGTACCCTCTACCTAACACTTACACTACCCGCCCCGGGTACTCGTGAAAGGGGTCCACTCTTCCCCCATCCACACCTTCGGACCATGCACACCACTCCGTACCACTTACTCCAACTCTCTCCACACACCTGTACTTGCACACCTGTGCTCTCACACCTGGTGCCACCTGCACCCTTCTCTCCCCAAGCGCATTCGCGCTGATCCACAACACTCATTACTCACACACTGCTCCACACACCTGTCCAGTTGCACACCTGTGCAATCACACCTGTCCAGTTGCACACCTGTGCAATCACACCTGTTCCATCCTCACACACACGGCATCATCTCATCTAACTACTCCCCTCTGAAACTTGCGCTTCCCAGTCGTCCCTTTAAACTATTGCGCTCCCTCGTCATTATCATCCACACTAATCTACCTGCGTCCCCACTACAGGTATCAGTCACTAACTAAACTTAACGTTACCTAATGTCATCTTCTTGGGCCCTATCATATAACCTAACCCACCCGGGCTACTTTTCACTGCCATACACCCCATAAGCTATTGCTCCTTTGCCCCCATGGGAAGGGTGGCAGGGATGCCACCCTTACCCACCGGGCCCATCGCTCACTACCAATTTTGCTCGTCCAATTTCAACAAATTAAAAATTTGCCAATCACTGCCCATCATCTGCCAATCACTACTGCCAATCCCTTGCCAATCATCAAATTTTGTTTTTCTCTAATTTTGGGTCCAAAACACTAACCTCATCACCCAGTCTACTCACTAATACCTCTCGGCGCGCCAATTCCTGTCCAAAGCCCGGCTTCGTAAAGCCAAGCCATTAATGCTGGTTGTTTTGTGCCGGCGGCTGGATGCGTCCGGCATTCGGGGCAGGGACGGGGGCTTACCCGGGCCGAGATCCCACGCACCACCTCGGCGTGGAGCCATCCAATGTCCCGATCTCGACCTGCCGGCACGTCTCAACAAAACGTGGTCGCCATGACGACCCTTCCTATCCAGCCGCCCGCTCCGCCTAGTGGAGCACGGACGCGGCCGTTCAAAGCGAGGCCCGGCACGCACCGAGGGCCCGATTCGGCTATAAGTCGTTCTAAACTCTACCCCGTCTAACGTCGATGCTTCACCTGGACGCTTACACCCCGCAGCCCGTTCCTTGCTCACACATCCAGCCGTGCCCATGCTCCTCGTACCTTTCCTTACACACCCAGGTACCCTCATTCCACTCACAGCCTTGGTCACACACCTGACCACCGAACACTGTGGCACACATTCGTTGCTCGCACACCTCACCAATACACCGCTTCGCGCCCCCTCCTCGGTCACCTCCTCTGTGACAATCACAGGTGTGCCCTCATTCGCACACCCAACCACGTGCCTCACCACCAACTCCAGCGTGCATTCCCACTCACGCTCTACCATTCCAGGTGTGCATCCTTCCATCCCAGGTGTACATCCTCGCTCACCTGTCACAACCAGCTCACTCTCCTTGTCACTCTCAATACTCTCACCTCCATTCTTGACAGCGCACTCACCCTTACTCTTGACAGCGCACTCTTTCCTCGTGCACCTGTCCGTCACACACCTTTCTCGCGCACACTCTCCCGTTACACCCTCTGTAACACTCACCACAGGTGGACACTCTTCCTTACTTCTGACAGCGCACTCTTTCCTCATGCACCTGTCCGGTACACACCTCTCTCGCGCACACCCTTGCGCACACTCTCCCGTCACACCCTCTGTAACACTCACCACAGGTGTGCATTCTTCCTTGCCTTTGACAGCGCACTCTTTCCCCATGCACCTGTCCGTCACACACCTTTCTCGCGCACACCCTTGCGCACACTCTCCCGTCACACCCTCTGTAACACTTACCACACCGCGCTTCCATGTGCTCCCTCGCACACTCGCTACGACCGACTCACTCTCGCCAGCACCCTCACTCCTCGGCGTGCACTTTTTCCTCACACACCCCAGAGTCGGACTTTCTCGCACACCTCCTTTTTCGCACACCAGACCTGTCGCACACTTCACCAACGGCCTCTCACGAACACCCGGGTCTATCTCGACCCCCAAGCTTCTCAAATCCCCTGGCGCATCATACGCACGACCATATTGGTCACCACTTACACCAGGTCCTCTTCCTCTTCGCTTCTCCTCCATCACCTGCGAATCCCTCATCCGGTTAATGAGCACATCATCACGATCCAAACACAGACTTTGGACCAATTCTTTTACTTCCTCCTTTATCTCCTTCTTATCCCCTCTCCGTCGCTTCTTAATTTCACTCACCCCTTCTTCCACTTCTTCTAATTTCTGCTTCACCTCTTTTATTCCCCGGTACGTCTCCTCAAGCTCATCCTCTAAGGCTACCTTGACCGTTTCCATGTGCGTCCTCACCTGCCGGTCCGTCGTCTCCATTACCTCTATCACCTCGTCCAACCTCGTTGTCAGTCCCTCACGTACCATCTGACATTCCCTCTTCGTCGCTATCAAGTCATCTTTTAGTTCTTTCTGTGTCGCCTTTAACCCTCCTAATACCGCAGTGTTCCTTTGAACCTGCTCCGTTAGTCCTTTTTGGCCCTCCGTCAGCTGTTCCACCTCCTGCGTCAGGTCCTCTATGCCCCCTTGTAACTTTACAGTCCCCTTTCTCACCTCCTTCTCCATGTGCTCCTTACAGTGCCTCACCTCCTCGCGCACTCCTCCGACCTCCTCACTCACACCTCTTCTGATCTCCTCTCCCATCACTTGCATCTCCTGCCCAGATGCCACCCTCATCTGCTCCATTTCCTCCCTGTGAGCATCCAGTTTGGTTTCTACCCCCATTCTGACCCCCTCTATCTGCTGCCCCATTTGGTTAACTTCCCTTTCCGCTTGGTCCCTCATGTCCCTCAATTTGCCTTCCATACTGTTTTCTAACCCCTCTAACCCATTTTTCACTCCCTCTATCTGATTCTCCTGGGCAGCCATTCTATTTTCTACCCCCTCTAACCCCTTTTGCATCCCTTCCATTTGATTCTCTTGAGCGGCCATTCTGTTTTCTACCCCCATTAACCCCTCCTGTATTTCCCCTAATCTATTGTCTAATTTCCCAAATTTCTCGTCTAATCCCTTAAAATTATTGTCTAATCCCCTAAAATTATTGTCTAATCCCCTAAAATTATTGTCTAATCCCTCACCAGTACCCCTCGCTTCGGCCCTCATTACCCCCATTTGGCCCTCCAATCGCTCACTATCAGCCCTCATTCCCACAATTTGGTTTCCCAACCGCTCACCCAATCGCTCAATTTGGCTCCCCATACTCATCTGTACAGCTGCCTGTAGCTGCGCAATGAGGGCCTGCATGTCAATCGGCTGCATGTTAAAGCCCGTTGATACAGCGGGCTCGGCTACCGCGCGCTCTTGCGAGGCACCATTTTGCGCGCCCGCAACGTCGGGCGCAACGACGCTATTTTGTGCGTCTGCTACCCTCACTGCTTCGCTCTCCTCATGTCCCTCAATTTGGTCCTGGACCGACCCTGCCTCACTCTCCACTACCGGACCCCAGCTGTCTTGGTCTGCCATAGCGCGACTTTCAAAATTCGGGTTTTTATTTCCGTATAACAAATTCAAATTTCGCCGTTATAATTTCGCGCGGGAAACGCGCTCCGAATCGACTCTACTACAAATTTGGGCCTAATAAATTTAGTCCCGGGTCCGAATTCCACTCCTCGACACCAATTGTTACAGACGTGGCTTAGATGTTATTTACCGAGCGGTTTGGTATGACCACGTCTGCACAAGTTACCCGATTATACCCGAACGTTGACTAATCGCGCTACGCTAGGTCAATGAAGGAAAAGACACACGGCTGGGATAAAAATGACACGACACCATGGATACGGTTCTCAAGACCTCCGGAGGAGATTATATTCGTTCGGAAGGTCAGATTACAGGGACGAGAGGTACAGCATAGAAAGACAAGCACTTAGACACAATCTTATATTAACCCCAACAGACGACAGATAAACGGGACAAAAGGCTGACTCACACGGGGATTGATGGCTAGGAAAGGCAGGATCGATGGCTCCAGGTGCACCTGGGCTCAGGGACAGAATCGACTCGGTCCGGTCCAGAGATGCGGGAGGTCTCACAGCGCTCAAGGTAGTGACTTGCTCTTCTTCAAGCTGGGGGCGCATCTGACCTCACATCCGGTGAGTCGCTTCGTATATCCGGCGGGGAGTGACACGCCCTCGGCTCGTTAGCTCCGCCTCGTGGAATCGGCACGTTGCTTCTCATTGGGTGCGTGCGGGGGGGTTTACCAGGCTCCGCCCTTGACGAGGAGCTGACAGCCAGCCCCTTCGTGGTAACCCCGTGGAGCGCATGGTCATGGCGGCTAACCGAGCTGGTGGGAGGACGCACACTCCCCCCGCGCGCCGTGGTTGTAGTTGTTGTTGTAGCTGTAGTTGTTGTTGTTGTTGTTGTTTGGGGAAGAAGATGGAAGGAGGTATGGGAAAGGTCCTAAACTCACTACTGGTGCCATATAATCACATTCTGGTGCAACGAAGAGTCAGAATTAATGGAAAGGAGTCCTTAACTGACATAGACTAAGAATAACTAGCAAGATGTCCGAAAGTTGTCTACGTGAGATGCGGTGGACCTGGGCACGACATTTAACGGGGGAAAAAGGGGAAGGTCGGCTCTACTGATTGTTGTTTACAGACAATGGGACTAGGGAATGGGGGATTGGGGATAGTTGGGGAGTATTGGGGAAATAGGGGAATATTTACAAGCGGATATGGAGGCCAAATTCCATATTCGCAACAATATATATATATATATATATATATATATATATATATATATATATATATATATATATATATATATATATATATACATACACAGATACACACAAATGCATTAATTTTTTTCTTCAACATTTGTAAAGCAAAATTAGAAGATCTTTAATTGACTTTTTGAATTAAGCCCTCATTTGGCATGCCGTGATTGATAGTACCGTATCTTGACATTGACAGAAAAAATGTTCAGTCGAAAAACTGACCAACATAAGTGAAGAAAGAGAAAATTGACCTGATTTGTGGAAGTCTGGGTTGAGTGTTATTAAAACCGGTGTGATCATAAAAGATTGGTTGTACAATAAATTGTGTGACTGCAAAGTCATTAGTGTTCATCCTCATCCTCATTATTGTATCGGTACAGAGTATTGGTGTTGCCGAAGCAGTCTCTTGGCAAGGATTGCGCTGGGTGGTTTGCCATTGCCATTCCGGTCCTCAGTCAGGGCAGGAATTAGGATTTTGTTCCATGATGCCGGTAATAACTTGCCTACTCTTTGCGAAAGACAACGTGTGACCTTTGCCGTCCACAGACAACCAGTTGCTGGAAATTGCATCCTCAGGCTTAACATAAATCTGATGGATGGTGAACCCAATGACGCATCGCTCTGCATGTGTAACACCAGGATGGCAGTTTATAGCTGGGTAAAGATTCTAACCCAGGGTAGACAGTTTAGAGGTGAGTCTGCATAGCTCTAAGCTATCCTACCAGGCCAAAGGCAGTTGTACGGATGTGTATTCTCAGAAAATTTCAAATTGCTGCAGTGGTTACAAAACAGGGATGGGGAATCCCAAAGCTTAAATATAAAAGACCAAGGCAGGTGAGGGGAGACATTATTGAGGGAAGGATATTGTCCAATAATTATTCTACTTTATTACAATTACATAATGTTATCATCATTTCTGCTATTATTATTATAGACAGTCTGTATATGCATCAAATACCTTTTTCATGTCCATGTCATGCAGATGATTTTGAAGAAATTGCACAGAAGCACGAAAGTCTGCTTGGTTAAACTCATATGGTACGTTCCAACCCAGTGGGCCGTACTTGCGACGCTGCTGCACGACAGAATGTAGAAAGGCCACGGCATACAGCATCGGGCTCCACTGTGGCAAGGTGCAAACTTCCAGCTGGCTTTGACTGATGCCTGCACAAGTTCACAAGTAATTCTAACGAACCCTTGCACACACATGGTTTCAATAAATAATGCGCATTTACTTTTGCTGCGTTGCACTCATCCCTGTTGTTTATCCCACCTGCATATGTCCTGCGCAGGGTGGCACGTACACCCTGCGGGGGTTGGTTAGTAAAGCGAATGGCAGTGTGCAACAATCCAATGGGAAACTGCGGATGGGGCTCGGTGGTCATCCACAGACGGAATCCCTTGTGCACACCACCTACGGGCTTAGCCAGAACCTCCAGCAGCTCTGGCAAAAAGTCAAGGCTGAGGTGACAATTCTGCAGCAAAGCCCATCCTCCCTGAAAGAAAAGATGCAAGAAGAGGAATTTCACTTGATCTTGTAGCTGCACGACCCTTTCCATGGCCACCTTCATAGAGGAGTATCTAAGACCTCGTGTGTGCACTCTACATAGTACAGCAGTTCCATCTACCCCAAAAGGGGAAGGGAGGGGGTTGGGGACAAACAATTGACGTGATCATTAATCTTAGACCTGGGGAGGGTTACAAAGTAATGGGTTCTGGGAGAATATATGTGACCTGGAATGGCAGGTGTTGGATGGATACTTGAGAGGGTGGGAGAAATAGGTCCAGAATGGTGCCGGAAAAAGAATGCAATACCAACACACTTTCCTGCAGTGAGTGAGTTGCCAATGACAAAGAGGGCCTTACGTTCCATGGTCTCAAATGGGAACTAGAACTAGGCCGTGATCTACCCCACTTGCAAACTAAAATATAACTAAAAAGGCACTCGGTAGAGCACATACCTACGCTAGGCCGAACAGTTTGTTTTGTATCCCAATGATAGGCTAGATCTGGATTTGGACCTGGACAAAAAACCTAATCAGCTTGGTCTTGTCACCAAACCAACTCGTCCACCTAGTTTTGTCATAATCCGTCCACAACGTTTTGAAATATTATGCTATGTATTGTTTTTGGCCCCAACACTCAACGGTGAAGAATCACTTAAGAAATCAAAAAAATTCTCGAACCCGGATCCAGATCTTTGCCAGAATTGAATCAACTCTTCCATGTCACACGCCTAACCTGCACACCAAGTTTCTTCCAAATCTGTCCACAACTTTTTGAGACATCCTTCTATATATATCGTTATTTGCCTTCATCGGGCTCCACTGTCTTTGGAGCTCCACTGTCTTTCCATCAGGCCTTTCAAAGGTGAAGAATCACAAAAAATTCTCAGATCTGGATCTGGACCTTCACCAAAATCGAATCATTTCGTCCTCGTCACATACCCAACCTCTCCACAAAATTTCGTCCAAATCCGTTGACAACTTCTTGAGATATCCTGTTCACCGACAGACAGACAAACAGACACCCAGGCAGGGGTGAAAACATAACCTCCACCCACTTCAGGTGGCAGAGGTAATTAGTAAAACAAAGACGTATATACACAGACGTATGTGACTTACAATTACAGTAATGGATACACCAGTGTTTTACAATGATTTATCACAGCATTAACAACAGGTGAACACCATTACCGTAATCCAAGGAGCAGAACTTGACTTATGGAGATGTGAAGAAACACGCTGCCACCACTCTATGAAGCAGAAAATACCAATAGACCACTTTTTGGTGGCACGAGACCCATTTTTCGGGAGAGTGAATCAGATTACTCAAGACAATCATTGAGACGTGAGCCAATCGGTGCTATTTACTAATTTGAAGTATCCAACTGGATCTGCTATTTACATGGTCCTTTGGTCTACCGATTGAGGCCATAATACAACTAAATTCACCCATTATCAACATCTGTAGATATTAATTTTTTTTAACGTTGGTGACTCAAGGACTGAAGAAAAGGAAAGCAAGAAAACAACAACTACTTTTACACATATCCCAACAACTACACCAACTGTGGTGCTGACGTTGGCCCAATGTTATCCCATCAGTGTGCTGTCATGAATGCAGATGAATAACTTGTCACTGTGATCGGATGAATAACTTGTCACTGATGCAAAGCTGTGACTTTACCTCAGCAAACCATCTTGTCCCATACCTGAACCTGACCAATTTCAGTAATGACCAATTTTGAGGGAGTAAAGCAGAAAACCAACAAGTGTAGATATATGACTTATCTGCTATTGACTGATGATTTTTTTTTTTAATGGAGGTTCATTGTAATGGGACCTTAACAACTCCAAAAGTAGCAGTTTTCCCTCCCCACCTTGCAAAATAGCTCTTTGCACGCAAGACTAGTCATATAATTTGTCCTTAAATGACTAACTGGATGATCCTGAGGTGGTTCCCTTTAAGTTTTGTTTTTTAATTCAATGCC
Source organism: Myxine glutinosa (assembly GCF_964187855.1). Lineage (NCBI taxonomy): Eukaryota > Metazoa > Chordata > Myxini > Myxiniformes > Myxinidae > Myxine > Myxine glutinosa. The sequence continues at coordinate 98,743,729 of NC_136269.1, forward strand.
AAACTTACTTTGAAAAGGCATTTATGAAATTTAAACAGGCTCAGTTCAGCAAATCCAGTTAAGTATAATCGGTGGGATGGAGGAGAGGTACACTCTTTGAGCTCTTTAGCTAGAGCGTACCTCTACATTCTAGCGGTACGCTCTAGCTACATTCCCCTCCGAGCTGTCTAGCCTGGATTTGAATCTCGACCCAGCTATAAACTGTAATCCTGGTGTTTCGCGGACAGGACGAGGCATCAATGTGTGCACCGTTTAGTTATCATCAGTATTCTGAACAAATTACAAATTCCTGTCATCTTCAGTCGAACGTCAGGCTTAGCAAACCAGTTCATAAAAAGGCTCGTGCCAAAAACATTACATGGTAGACACCACAAGAAGAACACCTTTAGAGGCCATTTCCCCTCACCGAGCGGGGGTTGACCTTTTTCGGGCACCGTGGTCCCGTTTTTGAAGCAATGTTTTATGGCCGGATGCCTTTCATGCCGCCAACCGTTAGTCGCCTCTTGCGACACACAGTGGACTGGTACTCAATTTGCCGACCTCAGAAGGATGACAGGCTGAGTCAACCCCCCTGGCGTTAATTCAGTGATCGACCGGGATTCAAACCCAGGATCCTAGGATCCCAAGTCGGCACCCTAACCACTAAGCCAACACCAGGCCAAAGACGCCACAAGGCCTTGTATTAATAGTACAATAATAAACAATCATATTTAGCTTCTAAAGTGTTTGCCTCATATATCCGATCACTGTTAGCTTCATACGAGTCTCTTTTATACTTACATTCATCATTGCATTCTCCAGGAGCTTCTGCGCATGCACTCCCTGGCCTTGCCCCATGGAGACAGCACAAGCTTCATTGCCTAGGCATTTCGCTAGACTAAGCACGGCCTCGCTCGGGTCAGCACCAGTGGACAGCAAGCAGAGAAGAGGCGTTTGTGGACTTCCCTCGATGGACAGCACCTCGAGGTCAAGAGGAACTCCTTCGGTGAACGTCTCCCCCAAAACCTCTGAGACATAACGGTGAGCCTAGTGATTCCAGGAAACAAGATGGCAAATAGGCATTAAAATAATCATGGTAAAGTAGAATTCAAAGTAGAAAAGGTAAGCAATTAATTTCGGTGTTGAAAGTTATGTGGACATATTGAAAGACAAACAATGCTTTGTGTGATGAAAGCAGAACCTGCGGAATTGTACGATCAGGGCACCAAGCACGGATGAGCATAAGACGGCGGAAACAGTCCAGTTCATCTTCATAGCCATCAGGAAGAGCTACTTCCTCAGGTACTTCGTTCTCAAACCAGATTTTCCATTGTTTTTCATTGCGGGTAACCTGGTAACAACCAGCGAGGCTAAGTAACATATTTTTGGAGGGGGTGGGTGGGTGGATGGGTTGTGCGGGTAGGGGAGGGGAGGAGTAGGGAGTTTAAAGAAAGATAAAAAATGAAGCATTTACTCACCTGTTCAGTAATCTTGGAAAAGTGTGGCAGCTTGCAGAGCATGACAAGATTGAGCCATGTGAGGTCTGAGATCCACTTACTTGGTTTAGGGGGACATGCTCTGAGATCGAGTGAGGCTCCTCCTGAAATGACATTTGTTATACTTCACTCAAGTGAAGGTTTGAGTGATATTTGACTGATGGGGCCTTCACCATTGAGTGATAGGCATAAAAACGATATAATGTATAACACGATGTCTCAAAAAGTTATGGACGAATTTGGACAAAACTTGGTGGACACATTGGGTGTGTGAAAAGGAATAATCGATTCGATTTCCCGATTAGTGAAGATCTGAATCCCGATACGAGAATTATATATATTTTAAGTGATTCTTCACAATGGAGAGATGGGGCTAAAACCAATATATAGCATGATATTTCAAAAAGTTCTGGACGAGTTATGACAAACTTAGTGGATGAGTTGGTGAGGTGATAATAACAAGCCGATTCGATTCTGGATCAGGTCCAGATGCAGATCCGGCCTATCAGTGGGATACAAAATGTAAACCGTTCAACCTGGTGGAGGTATGAGCTCTGCCGAGTACAGTTCTAGTTCTATATGGAATACATATACAAGCTACTTCGTATAAAAATGCTAAAAAAATAATTAGTCCATTTATCATATAAAATTCATCTTAACCCATTTAGCTCTTCCACAAGCTTCGACTATGTATACAAAAAATGTGTTTTATAGACTAGTACACTCGCTCACTATGCGAGTGGCAGGGGGTCATGTGTTATCCTTATTATTATTGTCAATTATTATTACTGTTACTTATGTTACATCAGGTCATTGAAGATCAGACCGTACCTCACCATTCTAGATTGTCGATAGTAAAATTTACTTCCATAAGGATGCAGGGGGTAGGGGGAGGGGAGCGAGGGCAATAACGCAAGTCACAAACTCCTTGGGGAGTGGGGATATTGTTTCGTAATATTATTACTATTATGCTATTATCATAAGCGTTGTTGTGGATTTGGAAAACACCACGAAAAACTCCTTGGAAGAACTCCACTGAAGCGGCCGCATGGGTTCGTGTTATTAACCCGAGTGGGGTATATAGACAACAGTAGATATTCGATCAAGTACGTTCGTCGACGTGATAAGCAAAGACTGATGTCCGGTTTTCTCCAAATTTCTTTCAGTTTAGTGCTAAACAGCATTGACGACTGTATGAAAAGCTAATCATACGTTTGTGGTTAATAATATTTTTACTTCTGGTCGAGGCCGTTGGCCCGTTGCTCCCACGAAAACAGCACGATTATCTATTTATACATGTTAACACGGCGTTTGTTCAAGTAGGAAACACCCCTTGGGGAGGTGTGATCATTGTGTGATCCTTAGTCCTCCTCTTAAGTTTGGTTGAGATTGGATAAGTAACGACCGAATGTATCACGGTCAAAAATCGTCAGACAGACAGACACCAAATTGCATATTTTAGTATGATTCTCAACTACAAAAATTTTCGATCGATTTTTAAGCACCTTAAGGTAGGTATACTGTATTGCCCTACATCACAATCGTGCCTTTGCTTCTCTACCTGTGAATCGTGTGCCTATTTTCTCTACCTCCAGGTATTCTCCTCTTTGCCGACAGTGGCACACCCAGCCATTATTGTCTGCCTGCTTCCCCTCTGCCCCCTTTCATTCTATTGACCCCGCTCCTTAGCTTATGTCTTTCAATTCTTCTGTGAGCTTCATCTCCTGCCTTACCAGAAAGCAAATCTATAAATCAAATAATGTTCCGATGACGCGAAATGACGCGAAAGGAAGTAGAAACAACTAACCTTTGATGAGAAGAAGAAACTCTTGGTGCTTGATGTGTTTTCTCTGCAAGTCTATCTTTAGTGCAAGCAGGAGTGCAAACAGAAAACGATGCTCTTCATACAGGCCTCGCACTGCGTACTTGAAGACTGTCAGAGTCATGAACTTCACAATGCTGATAATGCGCTTGCTCGTTATGGGGTTTTGGGGAGAACTGTGTGGAAGCAGAAACAATTCAATTCATGATTACAGGCATCCATATCCATTTGAAATGACTTACCGAACGGTCATTTAAGCTCTTGGCAGGGAATTCAAACAGGGTGCCGGCACACAATGGCCTACATCTTTCGGAATATTCCATAGGGTCTTTAATATAAGATATCTAAATGCAGACATCCAGTTTTACATCCTCACGCAAAGGACACCTTGCTGACAGGTGCAGCGTCTGCTAACAGGATGACACTTTTAGTGGGATTATAACTTCACAGGGGAACAAATCCATGACCATACAGTTGAGCACACTACAGAGTTAACTATCCTGTTCAACCACACTCTACAACCAACAAGACTTCCCAAGAGATCACCCATCCAAGTCAAACTGAGCTCTAATCTGCTGAGCTATCGAGATATGATGGGAGCGGCACATTCGAGATGATAGGTTTTAGGCCAATAGTGAGGTACCCGTGCTTCGCACGGGTGGGGAGGCCAGAAGCAAACGGACAATGCAGAAACGGTGAATGCTAAAGCATGAAACAAATAAATTCCACATTCCTGTAGCACCTTCAGTCGCACGTCAGACATGGACAGCAAGTTCGTGAAGGACTTCCATGAAAAACGTACCCGTTCGCAAACAAACGGGTACGTGTGTTCCATTCCCAGTCAATGGCAAATCTGCATATGGCGATCCGCGAATTTCACGTTCAGGAAGTAGAAACCGTCACGGCATTTCGTCATTCACTTGAACTCGATATCTCTTTTTTCATTCCAAACAGCATAACTCCAATCACAAATGAAATAACATTAATATAAAAAATAAACTTTTAACAGCATTCGTGAAATAAACAAATATTTAAATCCTGATGTGAAGTTCCGTATGGTTGGGTGAACGCTATTACGAATTCAAAATCGTAATTGTATTCACTCAATTCCAATCATCAATTGATACTTTAACAAAACGATTAACACAATTAACATTTAACGATTTAACATTACGATTGCTGAGCTATCGAGCTCAGCAATGGCCGACATCTTTCGGCCATTTGCCCTTCCCCTCACGTTTTCAAAGTTAAGTCTGTTCACAATTGTATTTTGTCGTAACTGTATTTTATCTTTCGGCGTGTGAACTTATAGTGAGTCCCTTGGATGTTTCTCGGTGTTTATCTTTAATAAATTAATCGTTTGTTTGCCGCGCGGCGTGCGAGGCCTTGCAGCCTCAGGCTTCCCCCGTCGAAGTTTGTTTCTTCCCTCGCTGGTTTTGCTAGGTTTTTTGATTTTCCCTTCTCCCCCAAACTTTCACCGAACATCTACTATTTGTCTAACGTTGTAACCCCCACACCCCCCCCCCCCCCCCAAAAAAAAAACAACAAAAAAAAACAACTTTTATTTCCCTTTCTCCTCGTGTGCTTTTGCCTCTGCCCACATGCGCTGTCTCGCCCTGCCCCCATTTTCCCCTTGCCTTCCACCTTTTGCCCTGTTCAAGTGACTCGTGGCAGTCCCTCTAGGCTTCCTCTCCCCATTGGTATTTTTGTGAATATAAGATTGTTATTCACAGTTCTGTTTAAATATGTTTAAACTTTCCCCTTCAGTGTTTTATTCAGTGGTTATTACAACACGCTGTTTTTCTTCTTATTTAAAAGGCTCCTTTCAATTTCCTCTTCAACTCATTCCATTTCAGAAAAATATTCAATCTCTTATGATTCCAAATCACTCCATGCTCTAAATTCTCATTCATTCCACCCCTCCTCTATCGTTCTTAAACAAATCGCTAACTTGAAAATCACAACAAACCCAATTTGTTATATATGTTCATCTTTCATTAATCATCCACTTTCTAAACTCCCCCCTTGCCCCTCCCCTCCGAATCTCCCCACTTGCCCCTCCCCTCCGAAACTCCCCCCTTGCCCCTCCCCTCCTAAACTCCCCCCTTGCTCCTCCCCTCCAAATGTCCCCCCTTGCCCCTCCCCTCCAAATCTCCCCCTTGCCCCTCCCCTCCTAAACTCCCCCCTTGCCCCTCCCCTCCTAAACTCCCCCCTTGCCCTTCCCCTCCTAAACTCCCCCCTTGCCCCTCCCATTCAAAACTCTCCCCCAACCCCTCCCCTTCAAATCTCCCCCCCAACCATCCCTCCCAAATTCTCCCTCCTCCCACCTCCTTCTCAAAGCTGCCTCCTCCGCACTTCGTCTCCCTTCTATGTCATACCTCCACCTCCCCCAACCTTCTACTTCCCTCTGCCCCCCCTCAAACAACCCCTCACTGTGCCTCATCCCATCACCATCAAACCTTTCGTCCTCCTCATCCTTCCCTTTCTTGTAACTCTTCTGTAATCTCTGACACACTATCAACTGCTCTTCCTACCTCCCCCTCTCACCCTTCATCTAACCCTACCCTCCCCTCCCCTGTCCTGCACCCTCTCCTCATTAACGGTATGGACCTCAAACATCCGGGGCCTTCGCTCAAACCTGATTGATCTCTCCATTCAGGTTGCTTCTGACAATCCAGACTTGATCTGCTCAACAGAAACTTTCCTCCTTCAAGATGTCTCTGATTCCTTAAAATCTCTTCCCGGTTACTCCCTCCTCCAGTACGATAGACCTGAGCCTCGTCCTGGTGGTGGGGTGGCTATCTTTATCAAAAACTCTCTTCCTCACTCTCCCTGCACTGCCCTCTCTCCACCCCACCCCCAGGAGTACCTCTGGCTACGGCTTCCTCTGCGCTCCCACCTTTTGTTCATATGTGTTCTGCACCGTCCTCCAAACAGTGATGACTCCATTTACATTTCGCTGTCGGACAACATGGACCAACTTCTATCAACTCATCCAAACTCTCTCTTCCTCATATGTGGCGACTTCAACTGTCATCATGCCAGCTGGCTGGGTGTGGGTTCATCTCTCACCAGCCATGGCACCTCAGCAAAGGACTTCTGCAACTCATTGGGACTGACACAATCTGTCAATTCCCCGACCCGGATCTCAGTCAATGGAGTATCTTCTCTTCTGGACTTGGTTGTGACTAACTTCCCTGCAAATGTCTGCTTCTCTTCTTCTGCTCCAATCGGTTCTTCTGATCATGTGCTTGTTAAAGTGGACATCTCTCTGGCCATTCTCAGAGAGCCTCCTCAGCACCGACGAGTCTGGCATTTCACTCAGGCTGACTGGCACGGTCTGCAAGCAGCCATCAATTGTCTGGACTGGTCTCCCATCTCTACTGCCTCTGACATCAATTCTTCCAGGGAATTCTTCCAAAGCAAACTGCTCTCTCTCATGCACAGATTTATCCCATCTCGTCTTCAGTTGTCTTACCCTTCCTCCCGTCTATGGTACACTGAATCTTGTGGTGAGGCAGTTGCCCTGAAACAACTTGCCTTTGCCTCTTGGAAGGCAAATCCAACTGAAGGCAATCTCAGTTCCTTCCACGAAGCTCGAAACAAGTATGTGTCTACCCTCAGGAGTGCCAGGAGGCACTATCTCTCCACACTCAAGATTGAACTCTCAAACCTGTCTCCTTCCTCCAAATCCTGGTGGCGTCTGGTCAAATCCGTTTCTGGTGTTTGTTACCCCTCCATCCCCTCCCTTACCTCAAATGGCTACACAGTTGACACCGCATGTGACAAAGCCGAATGCCTCAACTCTGTGTTTGCCTCAAAATCTTGTGTCCCAAACCCATCTCTCTCTGTTCCTACCTTTCCCAGTCGAACCCAACTGCTCCTGGACTCTGTGTCCTTCTCTCCTGACAAGGTGGAGAAGTTTTTATCAAACCTCGACTCTGATTCTGCAACTGGACCAGATGACATCAGCCCACGGGTCCTAAAATCCTGCTGTGCTGCTCTATCTCACCCTCTCTCTGTTCTTTTCACCCTCTCTTTTGCTCAAGGTCATCTGCCAGCATCTTGGAAATCAGCAAACATTACCGCTTTACACAAAAAAGGTGCATAAACAGATCCTTGCAACAACAGACCAATCAGCCTGCTTCCAATTTATCAGCAAAGTCATGGATTCCATCATTGCTTCGGATATCAAATCCTTCCTCTTCTCCAATGGCTTGATCTCTGATCATCAATTTGGATTCAGACCAGGTCATTCTACTCTGGACATGTTGCTTCTGCTGTCTCAACAATGGATGGAGGTCCTCAATGCCAAACAAGAAATCAGAGCTGTCTCACTTGACATATCACGTGCCTTCGATACGGTCTGGCACCCAGCTCTGCTCACCAAACTCTCCTCTTATGGTATTCATGGAAATCTCCACTCATGCTTGCGGACCTCCTCTCTGGTCGTAGGCAACGTGTGGCCCTGAATGGATTTCTCTCATCTCCCCTTCCTGTTCTGCCTGGAGTTCCCCAAGGTAGTGTTCTGGGCCCTGTGCTATTTCTGGTCTTCATCAATGGTCTCTCTGACTCTCTGGAAAATCCTCTCTATCTCTTTGCTGATGACTGCACTATCTGCCGCTCCATTCCTCATCCCTCAGATCGGTAGTCTGCAGCCTCCTCACTCTCTCTGCAGACCTGGACAAAATCACAGACTGGTAAAACAAGTGGAACATGTCTTTCAATCCTGACAAATCTCACACTCTTACAATGTCTCTCCGAAAGGACCGACTGGAAAACCCTCCCATCTACTTTCTCAATAATCCTCTCCAAGAAGTTCTGTCGCTCAAGCTTTTGGGTCTCACTATCTGCTATGATCTTTCTTGGGAAAACCACATTTCCAAGCTGGCCTCCAAAGCCAGTCGCCGACTGAGCATCCTCCGTCGTGTGAAGTCCTTCCTTGGCACACCTGAGCTCCTCACCACATACAAGGCTTTCATCCGCAGCTCAATGGAATACTGTTCCCCCTCTGGGCTGGTGCTCCTGCCTCATACCTAGCTCGGCTTCACGCTGTTGAGGCCAAAGCTTTCAGAATCATTGGAATCTCCTGCGATGAAGTCAACTCCGAGGGCCTTTCACTCACTCACTGCAGGCAGGTTGGTGGTCTTTTTGTCTTCTACCGACTCCTCTCCGGCCTTGCTCCCCCAGCTCTCTCTGTGCTCTGTCCCCCCAATATTCCTTCAGGTCGCACAAGATCTGCCTGCAACCCTCTTATGGTTAAACTGCGAAAATCTAGGCTCTCTGATCACCTTCACTCTTTCATTCCCCTTTTCTCCCACCTCTGGAACAAACTCCCCCACTCCCTTCAATCCCACTCCTCCCTCCAGGTCTTTAAAACAGCTGTTCACCACCATCTCTTATCTTCCCCCATCCAAAACCTTGATCTTTTCTACCTCCGGTAATTCACCCCAGAGTCCTTGCAGTGTTCATATGTTTTATACCTCTCCCACCTCCCCCCAAGTCCTCCCGATGTCCCTGCTCTCAATGTTGTGCTTGTGTCCTTCCCTCTCTTTCCCCATCTTGTCTGCCGCTCCCCTTGTTTTTTGTGTTTTGTGTGTCGGTTTGACTTTTTGTGTGATTAATGTTAGCTCTTTCACGAGCCTCGATCTTGTATACAAAAAAAATAAAAATAATAAAAAAATATTTGAATGACGGTTGTATTTGGATATTATCAAACCCGCGCATTGCCGTTATCTGTCCACTTCCGGATTCGCTGCAGGTTCATAATTCTCATCAAAATCTAAATAGCATTTGGAGAATTTCAACAAAAGCCACATCACTGTTCATATCGGTAAATATTATTCCATTGTGTTTGGAAAAACTGGAAAATTGGAAAAGGGGGGAGGGGGGAGGGGGAGGGGAAGAGGGGAGGGGGGAGTGGGAGGGGGGACGGGGGAGGAGGGAGGGGGAGGGGTGGGGGAGGAGGAGGGGGGAGGGGGAGGGGGGAGGAGGAGGGGGGGAGGGGGAGGGGGAGTGGGAAGGGGTGGGGGAGGGGGAGTGGGAGCGTGGAGGGGGGGAGGGGAGGGAGGGGAGGGAGGAGGGAGGGGGAGGGGGGAGGGGGAGGGGGAAGGGGGAGGGGGAAGGGGGGAAGGGGTAGGGGAAGGGGGAGGGGAAGGGGGAGGGGAAGGGGGAGGGGAAGGGGGAGGGGGAGGGGAAGGGGGAGGGGAAGGGGGAGGGGGAAAAGGGAGGGGGAAAAGGGAGGGGGAGGGGGAAAAGGGAGGGGGAAAAGGGAGGGGGAGGGGAAAAAGGGAGGGGGAGGGGAGGACGGAGGGGGGAGGGTGAGGGAAGGGGAGGGCCAGTCAACAATGACGTTGCAGTTCTCATGGTCGGAGAGCAGCACAACAATCGTGACATCGTCCTGAATCTTCGCAACAGCACGAAGCGGATTTTGGAGACTCACCGATCCTGTGACACCCTCCAGTACCGGCGTTGCCGGGTGGGGGAAGGGAGACCCGTACATTCCCAACCCGTACATTCGCCCTCTCGACTCAAGCTCACTCGGACAAAAGCCTCGCACAAATTACACCGTGAAGGCCCAATGGCCATGTCTATGCCACAAATCAAGTACGTGAGCGAGTCGGGCGCACTGAATTGAATATATATAGAACGCTCATACTCCGTGAAAAGTGAAGCCAACTGGCGGCGGGGATGGAATAACTCACATTATTTCAACCTGAGAGGTGTTTCACCTCGCTCCGGTGGATTTACCTGCCAATGCGCTTATTACTTGGATTTGTCCCAATGGAGCAAGGTGATTAAGAGGTCAAACGATACCAGAGTCAACGACTCTGAAGTTCAGCTACATCTAGCTCAGCCACAGCTAAATACAACACAAACTATACATGAATAGGCTAACAATGGCACGTTAACATTTTTTTAAATTTTTTTTTTACTTTACTTTAAACACTTATCGCAGACTCATGCGGCACACTCAATTGATTGTGCTTATTCGGAACATCACGTGATCGCTCTGAGCGAATCAGCGCGCTGCTCTGCCACCGGTCAGAATCCGTGTATAATATTCCTCGCTGAAAAAAAATCTATGTGAAACATGCTACTATCTATGCTAAATCATGCTAAATCATGCTAAATGCTAATCATGCTAAAATAAAATCTATGCTACTTGCTGGCGGCAAGGAACATCACGTGATCGCGTCACGAACATCATTCGTGATCACGTCATCACGTGATCGTTATCAATGAGCGCGAATGAGCGAATCAGCGCGCTGCTCTGCCACCGATTCAGATTCGCTGATAAAAAATATGGATCTAAAGATGAAAGAAAAAAAAACTTATGTGGTGTGAATGGCAATGTTCCTCGCTGAAATGTGAAAAAATGCAATCGCTTTTCGCTTTGAAATACGTGCGAACGTGTAACTGAGTTAATGGCGGCAAGGAACATCACGTGATCGCTCTGAGCGAATCAGCGCGCTGCTCTGCCACCGGTCAGATTCGGTGCATAATATTCCTCGCTGAAATGCGCTGAGGTAAAAATATGGAAAAAAAAATATTCAGAAATAAATTTTTAGGTCGGCCATGTTCTTCCCAGGCTCAATGGCCATGTCTGTGCCAAATATCAAGTACGTGCGCCTCTCCATTTAGGAGTCTACCGGTAACATTACAAACACACACACACAAACTGTGCTTTATATATATAGATTTTACTCCCATGGGTCCCAGGAATACCCACCCAAAATATCGTTGCGATCGGTTTCGCCGTTTTTGCGGTACCTTCGAATGGACAGACTGACATTTGGTGAATTATAGTAAGATTCATCATGCCTTAAATCACAATAACTTTGCAGTGATATACATTGCTTTTTTTCTCTCAACCACATAAAATGGTACGTTTAAAATGAATTGAATAAATAATCGAGCATCTTGATATGTTAAAAGCAAACTCATACAACAACGTGTCCAGTTTCAGTGACAATCCTGAAAAAAGCCCTCAGAGTAAAGATGTTCTGATTAAGCACACCTGATAATGTTCCTGTGCTTAAGTTTGAAAATAATCATAAAAATGCTTTAAAAGCATTAAATGCTCTAGAACGGCACTCAGTGGAGAGCATACCTCCGCCTCGTTGGCCATATCACTCAATGAATGAATGAATAACTTAAAAAATTCGACTAGCTGGATCCGGATCCGGATTTTCACCAAAATTGAAACGATTCTTCCTTGAGACACACACAACCGGTCCACTAAGTTTCGTCCAAATCCATCCATAAGTTTTTGAGATATCCTGCTATGTATCGTTTTTGGCCTGATCTCGTAATGGTGAAGAATCACTTAAAAAGTTAAAATAATTCTCATATCCGAATCCATATTTAGATCTTCACCAAAATCGAATCGAATCGTCCTTGTCAGACACACAACCTGTCCAACATGTTTCGTACAAATCCGTCCACAACTTTATGAGATATCCTGCAATGTATAGTTTTTGGCCCGATCTCCCAATGGTGAAGAATCACTAAAAAATTCTCGTAGCCGAATCCGGATCTTCACCAAAATCTAAGTATTTTGGCCTTGTCACATACGCTACAACTCTGCCAAATGTCGTCCGAATCCGTCCACAACTTTTTGAGATATTTTGTTCACAAAAGGACAGACAAACAGACAGACAGGGGTGAAAACATAACGTCAAATTCACCTTTGGTGGCGAGGGCAAAAAATAAAACTGCATTAAACGCTCACCGATCCAAGGAGGCATCAAAGAGGCCTAGGAACTGCTTCAGTGATGTCTGGTACAGGCTGTTCACCAGGCTCATCTCCGTTATAAGGAAGTACAGGATGCTGGCACGTGTGGCAACTAAGAGAAACGACAGCATAATCAGGAGGTCAGTCCTGCTCCTAATATTAATCTTGCATTTTTAGATCTAGGATTGCCAAACACTCTTCTTGAGGAATACGTGTTTGCTTAGCTTTGGAGGTGAAAGATTAATTATGCTACATTTTCACTTGCAAGCATTTCCTCCACGAGAGCTCAAAGGTCGAATGAAATGTGCACCGAATGAACCGCGGTGTGTTCTGATATGTAGAGACCAAGTGCCCAATCACGGCACAATTTGTACTTAGAAAAGTAGAGTGACTGCTGTTCCCACATTACCAAGAGGCATTGGCCTGGTGGTGGCTTAACGGCTAAGGTGGCTGGCTTAAGACCTTAGGGTCTAGAGTTTGAGCCCCTGTCGTGTTGTTAAATAACATCAGGTGGGTTGACTCGGACTGTCATCCTTCCGATGTCGGCAAAATGAGTACCAGCTTCCTGGAAATAGGGGTTACTGCATTAGCGACACAGCCGCACTTGCAGCAACGATGCAACGAGCAGCCACAGGCTGCATACACAATAATAATAACCAAGAGGCATGGTGTATGACCAATGGGGTTAACTCACCGGGACGATATTCTTCCCGTGCCACATTGATCTGCATTTCTGTCTCTGCAGCTGTTGCTAGCTTCCGAGCAACTTCCTGAGCAGTTCGCTTTGTCGAAGCAAGCACACCCAGAAGACTCTCATCATCGACGAGAGAGCCACGTGTGCTGCTCAGGCGCTCGAGAAGGCTGTCTTCCAGCTCCTGGATTCGCCGCTTATTTTCCGCTAAGCTTTCAAGAAGGTGCATGCGTTCTCTCTCCAATTCCTTCACACCACAAGTTGCGTCATACATCTTATTATAAAGAGCAAACATATGGTGATGTTTGTATGTTTGTTTATTTGTGGGCAAAATGTTTTCTTCTTCAAAAAAAAATTTAACACTCAAAACACAGTCCGTGAACTCTTAATTACGTACTGTTGAATATACCTTTTGACCCTTTAGACTGCTGAGACCCCTCAGACCGTTGACGACCCTTTTAGTCCCCCAAGACCCTTAAGACCACCAAGACCCCTGAAGACCCAAAATACCCTTAAAGACTGCAAAGACCCAAAACACCCCAAAGATCCAAAAGGCCCTAAAAGACTCCGACGAACCAAAATACCCCAAAGACCCTTAAAGACCCAAAATACCCCGAAGACTCAAAATACACCAAAGGCCCAAAAGACCCTGAAGACCCAAAATACCCCAAAGACCCAAAATACCATGAAGACCCAAAAGTCCCTGAAGACACAATTTTTGTAGCCATTAAAAAAATTAAATTGCAATCGTTTCATTGTTTGGGTCTCTGGCTGGGTTTGGAATCTGGATCTGGACCTTATCCAAAATCAAATCGGCTTGTTCTTGTCACCTACCCAACTCATCCACCAAGTTTTGCTATTACTCGTCCACAACTTTTTGAAATATTGTGCTCTATATCGTTTTTGGCCCCTATCTCTTAATGGTGAACAATCACTTGAAAACCTAGAATGGCACTCAGTAGAGAGCATACCTCCGCCTGGTTGGCCATATCACTCAATGGTGAAAAAGCAATTTAAAAAATTATACGAGCTGGATCCGAATCCGGATCAAATATCAATCAAATATCAAATATCAACAATGATGCCAAATATCAACCCGGATCTGGACCTTCACCAAAATTGAATCGATTCTTTCTTGTCACACACACAACCTGTCCAACAACTTTCGTCCAAATCCATTCTTAACTTTTTGAGATATTCTGCTATGTATCGTTTTTGGCCCTATCTCCCAATGGTGAAGAATCACTTAAAAAAAAAAATTCTCATATCCGAATCCATATTCAGATCTTCACCAAAATCGAATCATTTCGTCGGTGTCACATACGCTACATCTCTGCCAAATTTCGTCCGAATCCGTCCACGACTTTTTGAGATATTTTGTTCACAAACGGACAGACAGACAGACAAATGGACAGACAGACAGGGGTGAAAACATAACCTCCATCCACCTTTGGTGGCGGAGGTAATTAAAATATTCTTGTCTCTGGATCCGGATCTTCACCAAAATCAATTTGGCCTCGTCACACACCCAACCTAACTGCACAAAGTTTTGTCCGAATCCGTCCATAACGTTTTGAGATATCCTGCCTACAGACAGACAGACACACAGTTGTGAAAACATAACCTCCGACCATCGTCGGTGGTGGAGGTAGCAACTTTCTTATTCTTGGCTTTTAGACCATCAAGATGAATTCTCCTACAAAAGTCCTGAAATGTTTTAGGTATCCCTCATAAGGTAGTCATCTCACCTGCTTTTCTGAGAGGATTACTCTACACAGAAGCTGGTCCTCCAGTCCATTCATAGTCACTGTGAAGTTGACAACGGTTGTGCGGGCACTGATTTCTGGCATAAATACTGGGTTAGGCAGCCTTGTGGTAATGTAGAGGCAGAAACCCTTCCTCACATCCACCTCTTTATCTCCTAACTTTACCTGAAACAGATAATTATATAATTAATCCATAGCACATGAAATACTTCTCATTTTAGAACACCAGACTCAAAGTCAGGAACACACTATAAAAAAAGTTTTATGTCTCCATTTGATTATTTTTTATTTTAAAATACAAGAAGAACATATATATTGCAGAAATAATCAAATTAATTGTTTTAGGAGCTAGAGATATACTCGTGCGCAGAAGTTGTCCTCAAAGAGAGCAATGGACATATCCGCTTGCTCTTTGTTTAGCCACAATGTGGTTCTTCAATGCATGGCCTGCCTTGTGAATCGAGCCGCTCTTGATGAAGTTCTTCTCCAGCACGTGTTCTAAAATTGGGTCAAGGTCTTCTCCAACATTCTCAATGAGGAGTGGGCAGCCCAACGACAAGCAGTCCTCCAGATAGCTCCGGAATTGTCTGTTATCAAGTGACGTTACCTGCAAAAAAGTAATTTCTGCCAACGTTGTTGCATCAAAAAATTTCTAGGATGAACAACAATAAATCAAGTCAATAAGAATGAGAAAGAAGTCGGCAAATCAGTCACAGTTTCCCAAATAAAATAATGCAGTGATTTTCATTTCATCTCGTATGCAACACGTGGATTGCTAGGAGCGCTGCTGTGCCATTGATGGAGTGTCCTCTGTAGGTTACAGTGAGAATTTGGAATTTGTTTATGGTGCCGGCGATAGCATGCCTGGTCTCCGCAATGAACACCGTACGATCTTTAATATCCACCAACCAATGCTGGCATATTGGCCAGTGATGACAATCATACAGATTTGCAACAAATGTTATATAAACTTCTATTTGTCTTGGACATTTTTATGGCTATGAAGCTTTTAAAATGATTTTCTTTTTCATTTTCAATAAAATGTATGGAGCCATAAGGCCTGGCCAAAACACATAATCTTACAAGCCATTTGCTTTCATATTTGATGATATAATACTTAATTGGGGTTAAAGAGCAAATGCACCCTCCAAAAAAACAATGATGCCAAATATCAAGCCTCAGTCCAACTTCATGAACTCCATTCAATGAATTCAATTCAATGAACGGATTCAAGTCGGAGTGAACTCCATTCAATGTACAATGTGCGCTGAGTGGGTTCATCAAAAATGTAGTGGTCTTTGAGGGTCATTAACCAGTGTGGCAGCTACATTCAAGTGTAAGGTGTGCACAGAGGGAGCTGCAGATGGAGGAAATGTTGAGTTGGATCTTGGAGACGGTGTGAAGCTGGAAGGTGTGAAAACAATTGGCTGGGAGACATGCTGAATGGAGAAGGTGGCTCAGACACGGCAACGGTTGCCACCATCTCTTATCTTCCCTCATCCAAAACCTTGATCTTTTCTACCCCCGCTAATTTCACCCCAATTCCACTTTGTTGAAATACCAACTTCTGTCCTGGAAGTCCTTGGTGTCCTTGTGTTTTATACTTCTCCCTCCCCCTTCCCACGCCTCCTCCCCCCAAGCCTTCTCCCTTCCACACATCTCCCTGCTCTCAAATGTTGTGTTTGTGTGCTTCCCCTTCTCTCCCCATCTTGTTTTCCGCTCCCTCTTTTTATATATTTTGTTTGTCTGGTTGATTTGTTTGTGAAGTAAATGTTAGCTCTTTCACGAGCCTCGATTCAGTATACAAAAAAGAGTGAGATGTGCAAGGAAGAAGTTTTGGGAACTGAGTGGCGTGCTGATGAGGAGGGGAGTGTCGTTGAAGCTGAAGGGAAAGGTGTATGCTGCATGTGTGAGAAGTGTTATAATTTATGGGAGTGAGACATGGGTAATGAACGTAGGTAGAGCAGCAACGAAGGCTAGAAAGGGTGGAAATGTGAATGGTTCGGTGGATGTGTGGTTGAGAGAGAGGAAGAGAAATGATGAATTGCGAAAGATGATGGGAATAGAGCCTGTGATTGATGCTGTGAAGAGGAACAGGTTGAAATGGTTTGGTCATGTGTTGAGGAAGGATGAAAGTGACAGGTTGAGAAAAATGATGGAAATGAATGTAGAAGGAAGTAGAGGACGGGGAAGACAGAGAAAGACTTGGCTAAAGATGGTGGAAGAAGAAATGCGGGCAAGGGGGTTAACAAGGAGAGATGCAGAAAATAGGGCAAAATGGAGAACATTGTCATGGGGAGCGCAAGGCTAACCCCCGAAAATGGCCTTCAAATGCCTGTTGTTTGTTTGTAGTCCAACTTCATGAAGAAGAGCTCTGAAGAATTCCTTGTCTTCATTTACATAAATTGTATCCCATATATTTGGTCAGCAGGATTTAACATCGTCACTCCAGGTCTGTCACAGCTTATGGTGCTCTTTAAAGCAGTGCATTGTTAAAAGTAAAATAAAAAATAGACTTTTAATAAGAAATTGCTTTCTTAATGGCTTAAACAAGGCACAAAATACCTTTAGTATGTAATTTCACAACCCATGCTGAGTTCGAAAACTAAATATTCATGTCATAGCCTTTTGTTAATTTATTTCTCTTTATTAAATTTAATTTTGGTCCATAATCCAAAAAAAGTCGGTCAAGGACACTAATCAAATATCAGGTGCAAACTTCAGTGCAGGTTCACTATATTGATGCAAGAACATCTTGGAAGGCCAGACGGTCTTTGAGATTCCGCATTGGCAAAATTGAGCTTGTTTCTTTTTCAGACCACTATTTAACCTTGACCTTTAACTCGGAGGGCTATGATGTATATTAAGCATAGATGCGTCTTGCACCAGGCTGCCTAGAGAGAGCAATTTAGTTCTGATCAGCCAAACTTTAGTAGAGTTATGGTGAAAAATGTAAAAATTACTATAAATAGGTCATGACCTTAAACATCAGGTCAAATCAAAAAAATTATGTCAATCCCACATAATTTCTATTCACATTATTGATGCAAAATTTCATTCCAAAAGACCCAGCCGGCTCCAAGATGCAGCTCAGAGATTTCGGAAATTACGATTGCAGGAAGAAAGAAAAAAAATGGTGGTTTCGTACTCTTGGGGGTCTAAGAAGCTCCGAGAGGTCTCTGTGGTACCATTAAAAATTAGGTGTGCTAATTGTAGAAACAATCCCTGCAACGGTTATAAGTTTCCCCCTCTAGGCTTAAAAAAAACATTGCATGACAGGAGGATGTCAATCAGGAAAGAGGTTATGGTTCTGTAGCGCCTCATTTGATTGGTTAGAGAACCTGCTAAGCTCACCTGCAATCCAGCATGTGCTTCACGGTTCTTGATCCACGCCTTCCCCTGGCCTTGGGGGTCGATTAACAGTGGGAATCGCGCAGCTTGAGTAACAATGACTCCATTTTGTATTGAAAGCTCATCCATTGGCAGGCCTTGCATGGCCCACTCTGCTGTTGTGGGTCCATCAGTGAGCAGAGCATCGGGCGAGAGGCCCTGTGTGTATGGAACACATCTGGTTGTCAATTGCTGCTGCCACTCTTTCAAAAGGAGGCAGCGGAATTCCTGATTAAAAGGCCCCGCGTAGGAGAGGAAGGCTGTTGCCAGGAGGGTATCACCTTGACAGCAGAAAATAAATTAAGCAAATTATTAAGGTTTGGTGAAAACAAGCTATGTTTAAATCTTAGTTCCTGCTATAGCTTAAATATCCTATAACCCTGACTCTTTCAGAAGTTGCTTCGAAAATATAAAAAAGGTAAACATTTAATGGTTGGTATTTCAAATATAGGCATTTTAAAGGTTTTGAAGAAGAAGAGCCACTCTTTTAGTATCTTCAGATGAATAGGGCTGCCGAGGCAGTTTTCCATTAGCTATGGGGCACAATGCTGGCCTCTCTGATGAAAGATCGGCATTCTCGAATGGCCGCCACTCTCAAATGGCTCATTCTTCCTAGTAAACTGGTAGTCATTTTGCCGACCTCAGAGGATTGCAGGCTGAGTGAACCCTCCTGGTGATATTTAACGGTACTACAAGGGCTCAAACCTAGGACCTTGTGATATTAGGCCTGCCACCTTAATGACACCTGCCACCTTAATGACACCTGCCACCTTAACATCAGGCTTTCAAAATATTTATGGGTGGTTGATAAATTCAGTTAGCCAAGAGTAAACTGGAAAAGATTTACACCCTCACCGACAAGTTGCTTCGTCTGATGAGAAAACTCTTTCAGCTGCTGTGTCCAGCGTTCCTTTTCTTTGGCTAGACCCTTGATGAGCTCTGAAGCTGTTTGCATTTTGTGTCGACAGCGTGAAGCATCCTCCATGAGGTTCTTCGGAGTTGTTCAGGAGGAACAAAGACAATGAACAGGAGAAAGTAGACTTGATTAATCATCAGGCTTCAAAAGCAACGGTTAGTCACTCATTATAAAATAGGTCAAAGAAGTAAAAGAAAAAAAATCATGAAGCTTTGAGTCTCCAAGCAAGACAACTACCGTATATCCTGAAAAGTTTTCTTCTCCTACTTTAGAACAATGATGTAATGGAGTAGTTTTCGCTAAACGATATTTATTTGTTTTCTGTCTTTGTGGAGATCTGTTTCTCTTGTGCAAGCATCTGGGTGTTTATTGTATGATTTCATAGATTAGGGTACAGCAATACCCCGACCTACGTCATTAATTGGTTCCATAAGCCGTGACGTTACTCGGTTTTTGACGTAAACCGGGCGTAATGCCTTAAAATGAAGACAAACACTGTAAAACTCGAGTAAATAACTGGAGGAGGCTGCGGCTTCGCCCTGAATCTTTTCCGCTCCCCGTCGGGAGTCCCTCCGTTGTTTTCTATCTGTCGGGTCTTCTCCTCGAACAGGGTGACCGGCATGGACGTGTCGACCGTGAGCTGGCTTGTGTGCCGAGTGGCTCCGCGGCCCGCTTCACCACGGCGTGCTTTACCAAACGTGTCCGAGCAGTTTCACCGGTGGTCGTGTCGTGTCGTCTGTGACAAATGAACGAGCTCAGGGTTCCGTGAACCCGGCTGCCCTGGGGATCGACGCTCGCCTCCTAGTCGTAGGCGTGCTCCGTCTTTCCTTGAGTGGCCGAAGTTGCTTGCTTCTTTATTTTTGGACGATGCGATATACGCAGAAACGACGACGTACAGGCAGGCATTTGCAAATCCATGCACATGTGCACATGAACACGTCGATCGGTTCGTCGACGCCGGATGCCGGCGAGGTGCCCGACGAGGCACCCCGGCTCGAGGCATGACACGGTCACGGTCGTCCGAGCCGGCATCGTCGTCATGTTTCGCCGTTGCCACGTTGCGTTGGTTGTTTTACACAGTAAAGGAACCTTTACACAGTAAAGGAATAATCACAAAAATAACAGCGAAAAGCAAAGCAAGCACGCAACCACAGCACAGGACAAAATGCATATGGCGTCGCCTTTGTTTTGAACGAGAACCAGCAGCTACGCGTACGTATATGTACATTTTAAAAATATTTTAATGTGCTTTTTATTGTACGTATTTTAAATTGTTTTTTTAGCTTCTTTTATTGTTAATTTTTATGTACTATTTTATTTATTTTAAATATATATTTTTCACGTCCTATTATAATGTCGGAGTGACGTAAAGTCGCACATAATGACGTTCGCTGAACTGAAATTTACTCTAGAAGAGTGGCGTAAAGTCGGATTTGACGTAGGTCGAAATGGTGTAAAACGGGGTATTGCTGTACAGGCAAACAATGAACATGAAAGAGGACCTCTTTAAAAGGTCCACATTAATGTCTAGCAAGCACAAATCTAGGAAATTCCTCTTTTGCATTTTCTAATCTTTGGGATTTACAATCTGAAACTGCATATTAAAGATCGAGTAAATTTGGGAAAGCGAGGTGCTGTTAGAAATTGTTCCGATTTTGTGTGCATTGTGCTGGAAAGAATATAGTTATTTGTATTTGCTGGAGGTTTTCATTATTTTTCAAACAGGATGGCATCGGAAAATGCTTGCAGTGTTAGTGTGAGAAATTTCTGAGGATGTCCCGAAGACTCAATAGCTCAGTGGGCTGTCACCGCGTAAGTGATGAGATCCTTGGGTTGGAGTCCTGGGTTAAGTCAGAATTTTTTCACACTAGCCCCATGCAGGAAATGATTCCTATTTGTTAAAAAAAACAAAACTTATATATATATATACATATTGTTGCGGATATGGGATTTGGCCTCTATCCATATCCGCTTGTAAATATTCCCCTATTTCCCCAATACTCCCCAACTATCCCCAATCCCCCATTCCCTAGTCCCATTGCCTGTAAATAACACTCTGTAGAACCGACCTTCCCCTTTTTCCCCCATTAAATGTCGTGCCCAGGTCCACCGCATCTCACGTAGACAACTTTCGGACATCTTGCTAGTTATTCTTAGTCTATGTCAGTTAAGGACTCGTTTCCATTAATTCTGACTCTTCGTTGCACCAGAATGTGATTATATGGCACCAGTAGTGAGTTTAGGACCTTCCCATACCTCCTCCCATCTTCTTCCCCAAACAACAACTACAACAACAACTACAACAACTACAACAACGGCGCGCGGGGAGTGTGCGTCCTCACTCCGGCTCGGTTAGCCGCCATTACCCATGCGCTCCACGGGGTTACCACGAAGGGGCTGGCTGTCAGCTCCTCGTCAAGGGCGGAGCCTGGTAACCCCCCCGCACCCAATAAGAAGGGCGGACCGATTCCATCTGGGGCGGAGCTAACGAGTCGAGGGCGTGTCACTCCCCGCCGGATATACGCAGCGACTTACCGGACGTGACGTCAGATGCGCCCCCAGCTTGAACAGACCAGTCGCGACCTCCGAGCGCTGAGCGACCTCCCCGCATCTATTGGACCGGACCGGGTCGATTTGTCCCTGAGCCAAGAGTGCACCTTGAGCCATCGACCAACCCGCCTTTCCTTGCCATCAATCCCCGTGTGAGTCAGTTTTGTCCTGTTTATCTGTCGTCTGTCGGGGCTATTATAAGAGTGTGTCTAAGTGCCTGCCTTTCTATGCTGTCCCTCTTGTCGTTGTAATCTGACCTTCCGCCCTAATATAACCTCCTCCGGAGGTCTTGAGAACCGTATCCCTGGTGTCGTGTCATTTTAATCCCAGCCGTTGTGTCCTTTTCCTTCATTGATCTAGCGTAGCGCGACTCGGCAACGTTCGAGTATAATCGGGTAACTTGTGCGGACACGGCGGCCATTCCGCTCGGCCCACCATAACATCAAAGTCGTGTCTGTAACAATTGGTGTCAGGAGTGTCGGATTCGGACCTGGGACTAAATTTATTAGGCCCAAATTTTGGAACACCAATTGTACCACTAGGGTAACAATTGGTGTTGGGGAGGTAGAATTCGATCCGGAGCGCGTTTCCCGCTCGAAATTATAACGGCGAAATTTGAATTTGTTTTACGAAAATAAAAACCCGAATTTTGAAAGTCGCGCTATGGCAGACCAAGTCGGCTGGGTTCCGTTAGAGGAGAGTGAGGCAGGGTCGGTCCAGGACCAAATTGAGGGACGTGAGGAGAGCGAAGCAGCGAGGGTAGCAGACGCACAAAATGGCGCCTCGCTGGTCACGGCGACCGCGACCGTGGCAGCGCCCCTGGTGGATTCGAACCTTTTCCTCCTGCAAATGAGGGCCCTTATGGAACAAATGGGGAACCGGATGGATGCTCAGAGTGAGCGATTGGAGGGCCAAATGGGGGTAATGGGAAATCAAATGGGGGTAATGGGAAATCAAATGGGGGTAATGAGGGACGAAGCGAGGGGTACCAGTGAGGGATTAGACAATAATTTTAAGGGAATAGACAAGAAATTTGGGAAGTTAGACAATAATTTTGAGGAGTTAGACAAGAAATTTGGGAAGTTAGACAATAATTTTGAGGAGTTAGACAAGAAATTTGGGAAGTTAGACAATAATTTTGAGGGGTTAGACAACGGGATAAAAGAGGTGAGAAATGGGTTAATAGGGTTAGAAAACAGTATGGAAGGCAAATTGAGGGACATGAGGGACCAAGCGGAAAGGGAAGTTAAACAAATGGAGCTGCAGATAGAGGGGATCAGAATGGGGGTAGAAACCAAACTGGATGCTCACAGGGAGGAAATGGAGCAGATGAGGGTGGCATCTGGGCAGGAGATGCAAGTGATGGGAGAGGAGATCAGAAGAGGAGTGAGTGAGGAGGTCGGAGGAGTGCGCGAGGAGGTGAGGCACTGTAAGGAGCGCATGGAGAAGGAGGTGAGAAAGGGGACTGTAAAATTGCAAGGGGGTATAGAGGAGTTGACGCTGGGAGTAGAACAACTGACAGTGGGACAAAAGGAGTTGGGGGACCAGGTAAAGAAGAACACAGCGGTAATAGAGGGTTTAAAATCGACACAGAAGGAGATGAAAAAGGACGTAGGGATAATTAAAAAAGAGTGTCAGACGGTACATGAGGACCTGACGAGGAAAATGGACAAGGTGGTACAGGTGATGGAGGTTAAAGAGCGGGAGGTGCGGGAGCACATAGAAAAAAATAAAGTGGAGTTAGAGGAAGAACTTAAAGGGGCGCACGAAGAGATGAAGGAGGTGAAGCAAAACTTAGAAGAAGTGGAAGAAGGGGTGAGCGAAATTAAGAAGCGACGGAGAGAGGATAAGAAAGAGATAAAGGAGGAAGTAAAAGAATTGGTCCAAAGTCTGTGTTCGGATCGTGATGATGTGCTCATTAACCAGATGAGGGATTCGCAGGTGATGGAGAAGAAGCGAAGAGAAAGAGGACCCGGTGTAAGTGGTGACCAATATGGTCGTGCGTATGATGCGCCAGGTGATTTAATAAGCTTGGGGGTCGAGATAGGCCCGGATGTTCGTGAGAGGCCACGAGTGAGGTGTATGGCTGGTCCGGAGGGTATGGAACGAGAGGTGCGAGGTGTGGGTGAGCAAGGTTGTGGTGGTATGGAATGGGTAGCGGGTTGCGGAGGTGTGACCCATGCATCGACACCAACAGGGGTAGTTGTTGGAGGGACCGGGGAGGCACGAGAGCCCCTTGGGGGTAATGTACTGTGGGGGCCCGGCCGGTTCGGCCCCGCGCTAACCCCGCAAGGGGCGACGCACGGGGTCCGGCAGGCGGGCAACGACTCGCATACGAGATGGTCCCACAAGGTCCCACTCGCGCCGTATGACGGCAAGAGTGATCTACGCGCGTACCTGGCGCAGTTCGACTGTGTGTGTAAGGGCAACGGTTGGGGTGAGGACGAAGGTGGAGTACACCTGGTGGCCGCATTGCGCGGCGTGGCGGCGGAGGTGCTGACGGCATTACCAGCGGGTGCTCTCACCCTGCCAGCCCTCCGCGACGCCCTAATTAATCGATTCGGCATAGAACAGCAGAGCGAGCTTGTTAAAGCTCAGCTCGCGCTGCGAAAGCGCAAGCCCCAGGAAGCCATCGGGGAACTTGCCCACGACATTCGCCGCGCAGTGGGGATCGCACATGCTAGCATGGCAGCGGATTCCCGGGAAAGCCTGGCGCTGGACCATTTTATCCAGGCCCTCCCGGACATTGAGCTCCGGCAACAGCTCGCCATGTGGCGCCCGCAGACTCTGAGCCAGGCGGCTGACGCTGCGGCCCGTTGGGAAGCAGCGAGGCCCCTGGCCCGGGGGGGCGAGCGTCTCGCAATGGCGGTCCGCCAGGTGGGACCCCCGATGGAGGGCGGACCCCTTAGGGGGCCCGCCCACGACGTGGGTCCTGACCTGGCGGGCATGGTCCGGAGGCTGGTGGACCAGCGCCTGGCAGGACCTGGACCATGGCAGGCGGCCCCGGAGGTGGCCCGCGGTGGACCACGAGCGGGTAATCCAATTCGGACCTACAGGGGGGGAAATTTGGAATTCCGGAGGCAAGCACCTTATCAGGTGAGGTGCTATACCTGCAACCGTCTGGGTCACCTGGCGCGGCACTGTCGAGCCGCGCGCCGGGATGATCCCCGGCGGTTGAGGTCCTCAACTCCGCCCAGGGGGGAGCGGGTTAGCCGACCCCAGACACCCCCCCGCCAGACCCCGGGAAACTAGAAGGTGTCGGGCACGTAGGGCGGTGTTCGGCAGCAGAGGATGGAGGAGAGCCCTCATTGACGCGACAGGTCATTTATTGTGGCCAAATTGGAACCGGTAGCCTGACAATTAGATGCAAAATTTCCGGCGTGGGGGTAGACGCCGTAGTGGACACAGGAGCTAGCGCCACTATCATCAGCCCTGTGGTCCTTGATTCGAGCGCAGGTGGCTGGGATAAGATCCAGCGCCTGCAAAATTATAGTTTGCAGCTTGCGACCGGGGTAACGGCCCCGATCATAGGGCGTGGTTCTGTGACCCTCAAGTTAGGGTCGGTAAGGAGGGAGATAGATGTTTGGGTGGCGGAGGTGTGCGACCCATGTTTAATAGGGTTGGACCTGTTGACTGCCAGCGGCTGTAAAATCGACTTGTGCCGGGGGATCCTGCAGGTGGGAGTAGAAGAGCTGCCGTTAGGGGGAGTGAGCACGGCCGAGAGAGCGGAGCTGGAGGCTTCCGAGGCCGTGACCATCCCCCCAAGGGCCGAGGCGATAGTGCCGGCCCGGTGGGCAGCTCGCCCAACATGGCAGGAGTCCTGCGGCCTGGTCGAACCGGTGGCAGCGCAGTCCATACCGGGTTTAATCGTGGGCCGCACCCTTGTAAAAACGGACGGACCGGTAGTGGCCGTCCGAGTAATAAATATGAGTACAGAACCACGCACTATAGTAAGGGGCACGAGGGTAGCTGGCTGCACCCCAGTTGAGGAAGTCGCGACAGTGAGGGGCGAGAACGTCCAGCCGAGCCGACCCCGGGGGGAGCCTTCAATAACAAGTAGGAATTGGCCCGATCCCATTTGCGAGATGGTAAATCGTAGTAGCGTAGAGTTGGGAGGTACCCAGAGGGAGGCCTTACACAAACTGGTTGGGTCCCATTTGGACCTCTTCTCCCTGTCCACCGAGGATATTGGACGTACGGGCCTGGTGAAACATCAGATCCACACCGGTGAGGCCCGGCCTATTCGTCAGGCCGCCCGACGGCTCCCTTGGAGCAAGAGGGCGGAAGCTGACGAGCAGGTTAAAAAAATGCTCGACGCAGGTGTGATCGAGCCCTCGGGAAGTCCTTGGATGTCACCTGTTGTGCTGGTCAAAAAGAAGGATGGGACCACGCGGTTCTGCGTGGACTATCGCCAGCTAAACAACGTGACACTCAAGGACTCATATCCCCTGCCAAGGATTGATGACACCCTCGATGCCGTTGCGGGCTCAAATTGGTTCACAACTTTGGACCTCAAGAGTGGGTATTGGCAGGTGGAGATGGATAGGGCAGGGAAGGAGAAAACGGCATTTTCCACAGGTAAGGGACTGTATCAGTTTACTGTGATGCCGTTTGGTTTGTGTAACGCCCCCGCCACCTTTGAAAGATTGATGGAGCATGTACTAGGCGGCATGCCATGGCAATCATGCCTGGTGTACCTGGATGACGTCCTGGTACATGCCCAAACGTTCCCCCAGGCAGTAGCTAATTTGGACCAGGTGTTCGGGTGCCTCAGACAGGCAGGGTTGAAGCTGAACCCGAGTAAGTGCACTTTGTTTGCAAGAGAGGTGGCCTATCTAGGTCACGTGATCGGCCGCGAGGGGGTAAAAACGGACCCAGACAAAATTAAAGCGGTAGAGGAGTGGCCCGCACCACGTACCATCAAGGAGGTGCGGGGATTTTTGGGACTCTGCTCCTACTACCGGCGCTTTGTGGCGAAATTTGCGGAGTTGGCCCGTCCCCTCCACCGGCTTACGGAGAAGGGGACGCGATTTAATTGGACACGGGAGTGCCACGAGGCCTTCCAAAAATTGAAGGGGTGTCTAACATCCGCACCCCTTCTAGCTTACCCCACTAGTGACGGGGCATTTACCCTGGACACGGATGCGAGCCAGGAAGGATTGGGCGCAGTTTTGTCTCAGACACAGGAGGGCGTGGAGAGAGTGATTGGTTATTATAGTCGGGCCTTAAGTAGGCCCGAGAGAAATTATTGCGTCACTCGCAAAGAGTTATTGGCTATGCTGGCTGCCATGAACCATTTCCACCCGTACTTGTACGGGCGGAAATTTTTGGTTAGAACTGACCATTCCTCCTTGCAATGGCTCCTTCGGTTCAAGGAACTGGAGGGCCAAATTGCAAGGTGGTTGGAAAAGTTGCAGCAGTACGATTTTGATGTGGCCCATAGGGCCGGGAAGGCCCATGGTAATGCGGACGCACTCTCTCGGCGTCCTTGTCTGGGGGAAAACTGTAAATTTTGTGCGAGACACGAGGAAAGGGAGCAATTGGGCGATTCTGCCCCGATTCTCGTCGTCCGGGCAACCCGGGTGAGAGGGCCAATTTTGCCACTAACCGCGGACGAGGAATTCGGAACTTTGGCATGGAGCACGGCCCAGCAGGAGGATCCTGTCCTGGGGCCAGTGTTCAATTGGGTCAAATTGGGGCAAAGACCAAAGGGGGAAGAGGTCACCCCCCTCGGGGCACAAACAAAGGCATATTGGGCTCAGTGGCAGACCCTGGAATTGAAAGGCAACATCTTGTATCGCAAGTGGGTGGAGGTTCCCTCTGATAGAACTTCCTGGCTGGTGATAGTCCCTGACAAATTCAAGAACGTCATATTGCAACAGGTGCATGGTACCCGCTCCGGCGGCCATTTGGGCAGGACAAAGACAATATCTCGGGTCCGCCGGAGGTTCTATTGGGTGAATATGGGGCGCGACATACAGGACTGGTGTCGGAGATGCGACGCCTGTTCTGCCAAAAAGGGACCAGCACGGAGGATGAGGGCCCCCCTTCAATTACATCAGGTGGGGGCCCCCCTTGAGCGGGTGGCTATGGATATTCTAGGACCGCTGCCCCGCACCCGCCAAGGTAATAAGTATATCCTCGTTGTAATGGACTATTTCACCAAGTGGCCGGAGGCCTACGCCCTCCCCAACCAAGAAGCAGGGGTGGTAGCGCAGGCCTTCGTGGAAGGATTTGTGTGCCGGCATGGGATTCCACAGGAGTTGCACACCGACCAGGGACGAAATTTTGAGAGCAAATTGCTAAAAGATGTGTGCAGTCTCCTGTCAATTCGGAAAACCAGAACAACGCCTTTAAGACCTCAATCTGACGGGATGGTGGAAAGATTTAACCGAACTCTAATCCAACAACTGGCACTGTTCACCGCCACCCGTCAGGATGACTGGGACGAACATCTCCCTTATTTGCTTATGGCCTACCGAACCAGCCAGCACGGGGCCACCGCATGCAGTCCAGCGTTGCTTATGTATGGGCGGGAGTTACGGGCTCCCGCCGACTTGCTATGCGGTCCCGTGCCAGACACAGTGGTTAACCCGCCGAGGGAGGGGTACGCACGTCACCTAGAGGAAGGCATGGAGCTAGTCCATGCCTTCACCCGCCGCCAACTCCATCTGGCGGGGGAAAAGATGAAGCGCAGGTACGACGACCGGAGCCAGGGGAGTCAATACGCTCCGGGGATGAAGATTTGGTTCTTTAATCCAGGGAGGCGGAAGGGAAGGTGCCCAAAGCTCACCTCCCCCTGGCAAGGCCCAGGAGTCGTCCTGTCGCAAATCTGTGACGTGGTCATTAAGATCAAAATGGGGCCACGAGCCCTCCCTCGGATCGTCCACGCCGACCGGATAAGACCTTACACCGGCGAGCAGGCGCCCCCGTGGATTGCCTCGGCTTTAGATGCCGAGGCGGGACCCAGTACCTCTGAATAAGGGGGGCTTATTAGTGCCAGAGGACTGGGGGATTGAGGAGCAATAGGCCCAGTGGGTAAGGGTGGCATCCCTGCCACCCTTCCCATGGGGGGCAAAGGAGCAATAGTTTATGGGGTGTATGGCAGTGAAAACTAGCCCGGGTGGGTTAGGATATGGTGTGTAGGGATCTAGCGAAGATGACATTAGGTAACGTTAAGTTTAGTTAGTGACTGATACCTGTAGTGGGGACGCAGGTAGATTAGTGTGGATGATAATGACGTGGGAGTGCAATAGTTTAAAGGGACGACTGGGAAGCGCAAGTTTCAGAAGGGAGTAGTTAGATGAGATGATGCTGTGTGAGAATTGAACAGGTGTGATTGCACAGGTGTGCAACTGGACAGGTGTGTGGAACAGTGTATGAGTAGTGAGTGTTGTGGATCAGCGCGAATGCGCTTGGGGAGAGAAGGGTGCAGGTGGCACCAGGTGTGAGAGCACAGGTGTGCAGGTACAGGTGTGTGGAGAGAGTTGGAGTAAGTGGTACGGAGTGGTGTGCATGGTGCGAAGGTGTGAATGGGGGAAGAGTGGACCCCCATCACGGATACCCGGGGCGGGTAGTGTAAGTGTTAGGTAGAGGGTACAGGTAAATTGTGGTTGGATATTGGCATCTGTGGTGCGGGTGACAGAATGGTATTGAGGATGGGTGCATTAGTGTTGTGGAAATGGCTGGGCGTGTAGCCTGTTAGTGCGTGTAGTTGGTTGGGCACTCCACCACTGTGAGGATGTCGGCCAGGTGAGGCCGCAGGTGGGCTCTGGGAGCCGGTAGTTGTGAGTGGGTGCCTGAGGATCCCGGGTGTGGATCGGGCAGCCCAGTGCCAGAGAGGGCACCGAGTGGGGAGAGCGCCAGAGGGCCTTCCCCAGGTAGTTAGGTTAGGGTAAGGAGCAGGTAAGCTCGGAGGCAACTGCAGTGGTGGAGGTGTGCAGGTGGGTAGACCCGCTGGGAGAGGTACACGCCACAGCCCAGAAATTGTGCGAGGGCACCGGGAGATGAATCGGGGGAGTGAGACCCCAAATTGAAAAGCACCACAGTTGGCCAATGGGAATTGGTTTTTAGAACCCATAGTGTAAGAGGGCCAATGGTTTGGCCGGAGAAAGACCCCGGGTAGTGTAAAGTTGTTAAAGTCATTTAGGAAATAGTTAGGATTGATGAACCTGTCGCACCATACGCAGCCACTTACCTGTGGTGATGATGATGACTCCACACCTGTGTTTTCTTTGTTCTGTGTGCAGGAAGTAAGGACTGCTGTTGGATTTGTGAGACGCATCACGACGTGGATGAGACATTGGGGTGATTCCATCTCTCCCTCCTTAGGAGGGACTGATGATGAATTGGTGATGACAAATTATGATGTTGAGTTGGAGATGGCAAATTTTGATGAAAGTT
Organism: Myxine glutinosa; assembly: GCF_964187855.1. Taxonomy (NCBI): domain Eukaryota; kingdom Metazoa; phylum Chordata; class Myxini; order Myxiniformes; family Myxinidae; genus Myxine; species Myxine glutinosa. The sequence goes on from NC_136269.1 coordinate 98,773,479, forward strand.
GAAAATGGCAAATTTGATTGGTTAGGAGGGAGAGAAGACGAATTTGGTTTATGGGAGGAACGGGGAAGACAGTAGGGACGTTTGTTGATTTGTAAAGTAGATGTTTATGGGTAGTGTTGTGTTTTGTGGATACAGTAAGGGGTAAGGGAGGGGCCATGTAGGTTACCTGGTGGGGGGGGGGGGGCGTACGGTAGGAACGTACCTGTCTCACCTGGTTCCCATGTGCCCCCAGTGTGCATTACCTTATATTGCATGCACTTTTGCGCCCTTACCACCTTACTCACTTGTCTGCTTCTTTTGTCTCCCACCTCCGAGGATCTGGCTTTGGGGCAGAGAGAGAGGAGAGAGAGGTGCTGGCTACGCAGTTGTGGGCCTGCACTTTCGCTGCTTGCTGCCTGGATCGATACACCATATGGACCGCAATGTATGTGGCCGCCCACCATGGACGGCAGTTCTTTTGCGGCCAAGCACCACCCGTGGATGGACCTATGGGTCAACGTGGCACCTATGCCATACAGGTGAACCACTTTTAGTTGGCCCCCTGACGGCCACAATAAAGAAATGGACGCGGTTGGCGCCTTTCTTTATTTTTGGAAGAAGTACAAAGGCCAAGTGCACCACACGAAGGCAAGACCAGCGGCAGAACATCGGCCGGCTGCGACACCACCGGTGATTTATAGACACTTTATTGGTGCACCGGATGGTGTTGACTGTACATGATGGGGTGGTGCTTTTGGTGCTTGGAAGGGGTGCTCTGCACATTATTAAAGGCCGTAAGGCCACAGAGCACTCGTGGGTTGGTGTATCGATGCTGGCATGCGTGCTCTCTCTATGCATAACATCTGCATGTGTTCCTCCAAAAACAGGTCCTGGATCGTAGTGTAAATATCAGCGTAGTCTTGTGTAAATAATGCTCCCTACCGGCTGTATGTTTAGTTTGAGAATTCTTTCCGCGATTCGGTTATCCTGTGGGTGTGTTTCTGTGAGGAGAAGGGTGCAACGTCGCAGGGGGACATATTTACTCATTTGTGAATATCTGTAAAACTGTCGCACTCAGGGTAGAGTTAATAGTAGAGGGAACTACATCTGAGTGCCACACTAAAGTAGGTAAAAATTTATCGGGTCGGGACGCCCCGAGGGTAGAGAAGGGTGCAATGTTGCGGATATGGGATTTGGCCTCTATCCATATCCGCTTGTAAATATTCCCCTATTTCCCCAATACTCCCCAACTATCCCCAATCCCCCATTCCCTAGTCCCATTGCCTGTAAATAACACTCTGTAGAACCGACCTTCCCCTTTTTCCCCCATTAAATGTCATGCCCAGGTCCACCGCATCTCACGTAGACAACTTTCGGACATCTTGCTAGTTATTCTTAGTCTATGTCAGTTAAGGACTCGTTTCCATTAATTCTGACTCTTCGTTGCACCAGAATGTGATTATATGGCACCAGTAGTGAGTTTAGGACCTTCCCATACCTCCTCCCATCTTCTTCCCCAAACAACAACTACAACAACAACTACAACAACTACAACAACGGCGCGCGGGGAGTGTGCGTCCTCACTCCGGCTCGGTTAGCCGCCATTACCCATGCGCTCCACGGGGTTACCACGAAGGGGCTGGCTGTCAGCTCCTCGTCAAGGGCGGAGCCTGGTAACCCCCCCGCACCCAATAAGAAGGGCGGACCGATTCCATCTGGGGCGGAGCTAACGAGCCGAGGGCGTGTCACTCCCCGCCGGATATACGCAGCGACTTACCGGACGTGACGTCAGATGCGCCCCCAGCTTGAACAGACCAGTCGCGACCTCCGAGCGCTGAGCGACCTCCCCGCATCTATTGGACCGGACCGGGTCGATTTGTCCCTGAGCCAAGAGTGCACCTTGAGCCATCGACCAACCCGCCTTTCCTTGCCATCAATCCCCGTGTGAGTCAGTTTTGTCCTGTTTATCTGTCGTCTGTCGGGGCTATTATAAGAGTGTGTCTAAGTGCCTGCCTTTCTATGCTGTCCCTCTTGTCGTTGTAATCTGACCTTCCGCCCTAATATAACCTCCTCCGGAGGTCTTGAGAACCGTATCCCTGGTGTCGTGTCATTTTAATCCCAGCCGTTGTGTCCTTTTCCTTCATTGATCTAGCGTAGCGCGACTCGGCAACGTTCGAGTATAATCGGGTAACTTGTGCGGACACGGCGGCCATTCCGCTCGGCCCACCATAACATCAAAGTCGTGTCTGTAACAATATATATATATATAAATAAACCTTAGTTACAGGAAATAAGCAACAAAAGCAAACAAACTAGTTCATTGCTTACACCACAGATTACCTGCTTGCGCTGCAATGCACTGGAGTAATGTTCTTGTACTGTGTTAAGTTCGACTTGCTTGTTGTTGAGCTCTGCTTGAGCAACTACCGAATCACCCATGGCCAACTCCAACCGAGCTTCTTGCATTGCCAGGTCAGTCTACAAATGAAAATATGAACTTCCATCACACTGGTTAAACCTAGAATGCCCAACCAGGATCATTTTTGTTTCTCCTCATGATGTCTTCACTGATATGAATACCATTTTTTCTTACGTGTGCACTGTTCTTCCATTTTTGTTTTACGGAGAGACACGCAAATACAGTTGTGGAGTTTTTCATTCATTCATTCATATGCAGTATCTTGCTGCTGGTTGCATCATTTTAGGAGTATGGCTGTGCCACTGATGCCGTGTCTGTTGTAGGTTAGGGCAGGAATTTGGAATTTTGTTAGGGTGCCAGCGCAAAATTGTCTTCATTGTGGAACTAAAGGGCAATATCACCGATAATCCTGACAGGATGGGGTAGGTAGAGGTAGTGCACCTACCTTTGAACTGTCTCGTTAGCATTTGATTTCCAACCCAACTATAAACTATTTCATTGGTGTTTCGCAGGCAGGGGATTATATCACAAAGTGTGCCGTCCGTCAGATTAAGGTTTAGTTGTGTGTTCCAACTGCTAGCATCAGGTGGACTATAAAGACCCCACGGTAGTGTCATTCACAAAGAGTAGCTGAGTTATGCAGTTGCCTACTGAACCTGAAGAACTTCCAAATTGCTGCCCATATCCAAATTTACTAAAATAAATCAAAATCTTCAGAATTCCTAAAATTAGATGTGGCCAGCTGGTTTGTGAAAGACTTGGGTCAAATTTTGCTCTTAGCTGAAATCGCAAGAAAGTGAATTAATTGGATGCCCTCATATAGTAGAAAGGGATTGATTGCATCCCCAATATGATGAGCATACAAGTTTGAAATGCAGCATTCAATTTATATTACGTAAATGGTATTCTTTATACCCTACACTCAAATAAAACATGGAGTGGTATTCAGGTATTTCTCACCTTGAGTGGCAAGACCTCCTTGTTGATACTAAAATAAGTAGCCATTGCTTTGGTCCAGGAGCAAAGACCCGCAACATTGCCGCACACCTTGCGAGCGGTCTCGATGTTGTAGTTTTGCATTGCAAAGTACGGCTGCAACAGGTCCACCACTTCCTCGGTTATAGTATCCTTCGGAAATTGCTGTAATGGAAGTGTATTTGGAAAAGGGAAACACGTTGTGCAAGTATTTTGCATTATTTTGAATCATAATTTCCATTCCACAATGCAGTGATCGATATGGAGTACAAGTCGAATTGGTTAATTTTCCCATTTTTCTTTCCTTCATTCATAGATAAGTCTCTAAAGGCCTCTAAAGTCTCTAAAAAATGGCCTCTAAAGGCGGTTATTCTTTCTTTTTTTTCTCGTCATAGATAAGTCATTTTCGAGTATGAGATGAAGCCAGATCAACTACAGTAGTTAGAAAAATTGCCAGTCAGAACAATAGAAGTGTTAATCCTCCCTGACACACAACGCATCGCAAACTACACTACATCCACATTCATCAATATTAATGAGCTGGTTTGTGCATATTATTTGAACGACATTGTGGATGACCTTTCAGCTGAATTATGAATGTAAATAGTTTATAAACATGTTTGTTATCATATAGAGAGAGGTACAGTATTTTAAAACTATCTAAAACAAGCTACGGAATCAATATCAGCACTGGCTCATAGAGCGCATTACATTTTGTCGCAGTTCACAAATCCTTAATAAACATGAACACCTGACACTTATTGCAATACAAGCACATTTTAATCCATAAAATAGGTTAATCACAGAGCACTCAGTTTAAAATTAATAATCATACATTTTATTACTCAAACCAATAATTAAACCAACTATTTTTAAGGTCAAAAGGTCAAAGGTCAACTCAAGGTTAAACTTCTAAAATGATCAATTTTCATCTAAAAATCAGCAATTTTGATCCCATTGACCCGAGCTTTGATTAAGATCGTAATTTTAATCTTAAAGAAATGGTCAATTTGATGGATCCATGGCAACCTTTTATTTTGCGGAGGGGTGGATTTTGCAAATATCATGCTCTGCATGGCGTCTTAAAGTTTATTTATTTATTTATAAATAAAAAAAAATAACCATAATTGTTTTGTGTACCAATTTTTATAATTGGAATTATTTTTAATCATACATGTATTTCAGAAATGAAATAGCCTGGTGTTGACTTAGCGGTTAGGGTGCCGGCTTGGGATCCTGGGTTTGAATCCCGGTCGATCGCTGAATTAACGCCAGGGTGGTTGACTCAGCCTGTCATCCTTCTGAGGTCGGCAAATTGAGTACCAGTTCACTGTGTGTCGCAAGAGGTGACTAACGGTTGGCGGCATGAAGGGCATCCGGCCATAAAACATTGCTTCAAAAAGGGGACCACGGTGCCCAAAAAAGGCCAACCCCTGTTCTGCGGGGAAAAATGGCCTCTAAAGGTAGTTCCTATACATGTATTTCAGAAAATGATCACACTTTGCAATTTTTTCATTGATGGAATTCAATTTCTTAAACCATAGATACATCAATTCTGGATGTCGAGGGCCAGACTTCTGGGAAAAATATATCGACTTATATGCTGAAAAATACGGGTACGGTATGCAATCATCATTGGAGAAGTGTGAATGGATTTGACCCCTGGTTCATGCCCCAGGGGCACAGGAGTGAAAACGGAAATTAAAAAAAAATCTAATATTAAGTCATTTCTGGTGGAATATTTTTGTTATCTTTCAACTTTGCTTTCGGTGGGAAGCGTGAATATTTGTGATAGCGTGCCATCAACTTCACTCTCGTTAATATTATAAAACTGAGTAAAGTTAAACATCGATTTGCAAGTATATCATTGGAATTTCCAGGAATGAAGTGCTGTATTTTATCTGAGAGCCTGCACAGATACCTGCAGAGAACCCAAGAAACTCCCTGCAGTCATGAGCTTGAGGGACTCTTGCCAGGAAGGAATGATCCAACCCCTTCTCGTGTCGAGAAGTGGTGGATCAAGAGGCCACTGGAAAAGGAGGAGCACACAATCCATGATGTGCATGATGAGATGGGGTGGCCGACTGAGGCATCGTACTGTTGAAATGTCCGTTGGACGAATTGTCTGCCACAAATAAGATGTCGACAAGGCAGAAAACATTTTGTGTTGGCTCTGTTGCTTGCACTTTCCATAATATGTAATTTTTATTTCATTGATGTTTACAGCACAAAGATAGGACTAGCAGAATTGATTTGAGGTATGCACTCTAACTTTGGAGTGGTCTAGCCTGGGTTTTAATCTCGTCCCAATTATAATGGAAGGTAAACATAGTGGAGAATAGCACAATATTAAGCTCGGTAGGACAATACATGGACATAAATTTTTTTTGTAGATGTACCTGGGTGCTTAGAGATTTTGGGTTAACTAAATCAAGGATGTGACCACGTCAATGAAAAGACAATAACGGGCATCACCCTACTTGTAGCACAAGCCAAGTCAGAATTCGGAAAGCCCAGAAATGGTTCTTCATTGTACAGGTCTTTTGAAATGTTCATACAGGACATTTGAAATGACATAATACACCCCAGAATGCTTGGTGCGAATGCGCAGAAGACCCAGGAAACTGCCGTTCTGGGGCAAAATAAAGTATACATCATGTGTCCGGGATAAAATCGTTACTTAAAATGGCTCACGAAGCTCCAAAGGAAGTCAAACATACTTGGAAAAGTACCTGAGAGAAAGGGCTGTGCATCTGCACAATGAAAGACTAGGATAACTTTCTCAGCTTGCCGAACGGGCAGCTGCTCGGAGTACAAACTCCAGACTATGTGATTCAGTGGAAGGCCGGAGTGGACGGGCATGTGCTGCACAAACCCCCGACAGATCGCCACCAGTGAATGTAATGTGATCTGAACACCCATGGAAGGACATGTCTGAGGCTTATGAATGTACAGGGTAAGTTTAAATTGATGATATTTACTATTAATCATGTTGGGAGGGGTGGGGAGGAGCTAAGGGAGCCGTGATGGCTGCTATAAATATATAATTTGTTTGGTTCTGGGGTCACAAAACAAATTACAATAATTTTTTGCATCTATTGCTAAAATGAGAAGCATCTGCCCATGTGTGTGTGTGTATGTGTGTTATATCCATAGCCGGTGCTAGCTTGTACTAAAAGAAAATGGTATGAACCCGAAACATCTCGTCCACAGATATTTGTCGTGTTTCCTCTATTTTTGCGAGTCCGATTTGCATTCAGGAACAGAACTTTTTTTTAGTTATTACTATTCTTTTTTGTATACAAGATTTAGGCTCGTGTAAGAGTTAACATAAAAAAAACATAAACGGACACATAAAACATATAATAAAGGGAGCGGTAGACAAGATGTGGAGAGAGAGGGAAGCACACAAGCACATCAACAGTAGAGAACAGGGACATCGGGAGATCTGTGGAAGGGAGAGGGCTTTGGGGTGGGGTGGGGGGCACACAGTATAAAACAAATTTACACCACTAGGAATTTCAGGAATGAAGTTGGGGATTGAAAGAGGTGGATTTGGGGTTTATTAACAGGGGTAGAAAAGATCAAGGTTTTGGATGGGGAAAGATAAGAGATTGTGGTGAACAGCTGTTTTAAAGACCTGGAGGAAGGAGTGGGATTTAAGAGAGTGAGGGAGTTTGTTTCAGATGTGGGAAAAAAGAGCAATGAAAGAGTGAAGGTGAGCAGAGAGTCTTGATTTTGGCAGTTTCCCCAGAAGAGGGTTGCTGGCAGATCTTGTGCGTCCTGAAGGAATATTTGGGGGACAGAGCAGAGACAGAGCTGGGGGAGACATCCTGTCGGGGAGGAGGAGGAGGGAGGAGTCGGTAGGGGAGGAGTCCGGGGAGGAGTCGGTAGAAGACAGAAAGACCACCAACCTGTCTGTGGTGAGCGAGTGAAAGGCCTTCAGAATCAGCTTCATCACGGTAGATACCAATGATTCTGAAAGCTTTGGATTCAACAGCGTGAAGCTGAGCTAGGTGTGAGGCAGGAGCGCCAGCACAGAGGGGAGAACAGTACTCCATCAAGCTGCGGATGAAAGCCTTGTATGTGGTGAGGAGCTCAGGTGTGCCAAGGAAGGACTTCGCACGACGGAGGATGCCCAGTCGGCGACTGGCTTTGGAGGCTAGCTTGGAAATGTGGTTTTCCCAGGAAAGATCATGGCAGATCGTGAGACCCAAAAGCTTGTGTGACAGAACTTCTTTGAGAGGATTGTTGAGAAAGTAGATGGGAGGGTTATCCAGATGATCTTTTTGGGGAGACATAGTGAGAGTGTGAGATTTGTCAGGATTGAAAGACATGTTCCACTTGTTTGACCAGTTTGTGATTTTGTCCAGGTCTGACCAGTTTGTGACCTACTTGACTAGTTTGACCAGTTTGTGATTTCTGCTGATCTGAGGGTTGAGATATGGAGTGGCAGAGAGTGGAGTCATCAGCAAAGAGGATTTTCCAGAGAGTCGGATAAATCACTGATGAAGAGCAAAATAAGCACAGGGCCCAGAACACTACCTTGGGGAACTCCAGCCTGAACAGGAAGAGGGAGATGAGAGAATTACATTCAGGGCCACACGATGACTGTGACCGGTGAGGAAGTCGGCAAGCCATGCGTGGATACCATAGGAGGAGAGTTTGGTGAGCAGGGCGGGGTACCAGACCGTATCGAACGCACGAGATATGTCAAGGGAAACAGCTCTAATTTCCTGTTTGGCATTGAGGACCTCCATCCATTGTTGAGACAGCAGAAGCAGCATATCCAGAGTAGAGTGACCTGGTCTGAATCCAAATTGATGATCTCATATCAAGCCATTGGAGAAGAGGAAGGATTTAATATCAGAAGCAATGATGGATTCCATGACCTTGCTGATTGCTCTATGATTGCAAGGATCTGTTTTTGCACATTTTTTGTGTAAAGCGGTAATGTTGGCTGATTTCCAAGCAGATGGCAGATGACCTTGATCAAACGAGAGGGTGAAGAGAATTGAGAGAGGGTGTGATAGAGCGGCAGAGCAGGATTTTAGGATCCGTGGGCTGATGCTGTCTGATCCAGTTGCAGAATGAGAGTCGAGGTTTGACAGAAACTTCTCCACCTTGTCAGGAGAGAAGGACACAGAGTCCTAGAGCAGCTGGGTTTAACTGGGTAAGGTGGGTACAGAGAGAAATGGGTTTGGGACACAAGATTTTGAGGAACAATAATGGTTAACTATCCTGAAATTGCCTCTCTTTCATATAAATGCTGAAAATTATGTTTAGAAGTCGATTTGAATTATCGTTTCATTTTAGCAATGGCAGGTTAAAAGTGCCCGGCAAGCATAACTGAGTAACTGAAAATGCTTACACAGCGCATGCACAAAAGGCTTCATTTAGCATTCATACGGCATTTTGAAAGTCCGGTATTGTTCTATAAACATCAAAATAAATATTCAAAAAAAATCAACAAATGTTCAAATTCCATCAATCAATGCACTTTCCCTTGATGTTGTGTTGGGTGTTCACAAGGGGAAATAATATTTAACCATTAATACCTGCAAGAAACAAGTCAACAAAGCAAAGGAGAACGCAGTGCTGGAATGTGTCCAAACAAGCAAACCTTAGAAAAAAGGATCTCACCATCAGTGCTGCTTTGGCCATTTCTATAGCAGGTTTGGCAGTCACAAGCTTCTCTTCAGCAAACCCCTTGTCATTAGAAATGTTTCGCACAATGGCCTCGGCCTTCTCTTTCACTTTCTGTACCTCGAACTTGACCTGTTCTGCTGCCTGTGCCTTGACTGTCACTTCTTTCAACACCTGAACAAAACAAGAATGTCAGGTATATATGTATATGTATGTGTATGTATGTATATATATATATATATATATATATATATATATATATATTGTTACAGATCTGGGTGACGGCGCTCCCCTTACCGAGGGGGGTTTAATCCCCTCGTCTTTTTAAGCTGGCCGTCTGACCGGTCCTGGTACTTGTAACGCTCTATTGCGGGGTGGGATTTATCAGGATTATTGGTCCAGGTATTAGCCCGAATACCTTTATCAATCCCTCCGCAAAACAGGGAGACAAGTACCGCTCGAATCCCGGACAAGATGGTATTCGCCGAGCAGTTTAGCAATCCGGAATCCGAGCCGTTAGCAATTGACTAAACCCGATTGCGAAGCGGTTCGGCCAAAATCGTGCCACAGGTACTCAATTGGAAGAAATCACGAAAGCGATTGGATGAGAAAGAAACGAAAGTAAGGAGGAACAGGTATTTATTAAATATTATTTACAAAACCAAAGAAACCAAAGGAGAGGAAAAGAAACAAAAGTAATTTACAGAAGAGAGGACACAGTGCAATCCTTATACAAGCTTACTTATTCCCACAGGACAACACAAACAGACTCACACGAATAGGGAATTGCAGGCAGGAATTGAATGGAGGGAAGAGAAGGTTCAGGTGGGACAACCGGGCTGGAAGGTTTTGCGGGTCACAGCAAGCAGGTCCGCTCCGGGCTGGAAGCGAGGAGCCGGCAGCTCCACGTATTCGGCTTTACACCGGCAGCTCCACGTAGCTCGTCTCTCTTGCCTTCTCCCCGTCTGCTTTCTCATGCGTCTCTGCCTCATGCGTCCTCTCTTCCTCGTACCTCAAGCTCCCTCCTCTCTCTCGTACCTCTCGGTGGGGGCCTCGCCCCAAGGGTTTTATAACCCCGCCCTTGGAACCCTCGCGAACCTGCCAGATCTTTCTGTCCACGCCCTTCCAAGCCAAACCCACTGAGCCCTGGTTGGTTAAGGGCTCTGACTCCACCTGCGATGACGAGGGCTCTCTGGCTCCACCCTTGACGATGAGGTGGGGCCACACCCGACTTCTCCGAGATGACCTCGTGGGCAATGGAGTTTTGCAGATGGTGTGAACAACCCCAAGCAATAGCGGTGAACGCCGCCGTACTGGCGCTTTTAGGAGGCCACGGCGATATTGTAAGGGATCCTATCTTATTTGATTGATGCAACGCAGAGTCAACTATTGGCAACATGGCCTTACCTGAAACACATAATAATGATATAACTACGAAAGGGCCTATGATTTGCTACGTGTTGCAATGTGGACTAACTAAGGTGCAATTATTTCAATTAACAGCCAATTAAGGGAAAATGTACACAGGGGTTATTTATAAGGGATTTTACTACTAAATTTACAAAGTGAAGGTTCTAAAAACCGCAGCACAGCACCCTCATTCCTCACGGCACGTCTCGGCCGACAAAACTTTAACTTAGTGTGACACGCAGGTGTAATACCCTCTACTATTAACCTGACCCTGAGTGCGACAGTTTTAAAACACAATTAAATATGTCCCGCTACTATGTTGCATACTACCTAACAGATTCACGCCCACAATTAACCGAATTGCGGAATTATTTTCAAACTAAACATTGATGGTGGGGAGCATTATTTACAAGTGACATTATTTTGACTATTTACAAAACTGCAACCCAGGACCTGTCATTTTTCTTTGGGAAACAAAAAGAAAAAGAACCCTGTGGGAGGGAGGAGAGAGCATGCACTGCATCGATACACCACCTCACATGCCCAGGGATGCCGAATTTTAGTGCAATGCATCCCCGAGCATGCAAGCACCAAAGCCCAATCATAAGCACCAATAAAACAACTGATGGTCTTCATGTTCCTTGCTGCTCCCTCTGCTGGCCGTTGTCTCTTCCAGATGTTCTCTCTTGATGTTCTCTTTCTTGGTGGCTTGCTGCCTATTTGCACAATAATAAATAAATAAAAAAGCACAAAACGTGTCCATTTTATTTATGGCCCACAGGGGCCAACTATGGGTGGTCCACCTGAAGGGCAAAAGGGGGCCACCTCTCCATGGTTCGCAAGCAAGATTTTCCTGGGCCATCGTGGCCGGTCCCAGCAGAGGGGCCATGCCACAAACGTGTGGTCCATAAGTGGTGCTCGGCCACAGAACCGTGGTTCATAAGGTGGTGCATGGCCGCAAGACATGCGGTCCATAAGTGGTCCATCGATCCAGGCAGCTGGCAGCGGGGGCTCGGGCACACAAATGCGGCTCCCGCACGCTCTCCCTCAGTGCCCAGAGAGCATGGTCCATAGGTGGGGAAGGAAGACAAAACAGAGTCAGCGAGGGCAAGGGCACAAGGGTACACATCAACAAAGGCAATGCAGAGTGAGGCGCGTCTGGAGAGCAAGCGGAGAAAGCTCATCGCTAACGTATGCCACCCCACCTGTCACCTACTCTACCCTTGCCCCTTACCCCGTATTTACAAAACAATTTACAAATTCGTCACTACGTCCTGTCTTCCCATATCTCCCCTAATACCAAATTTGTTACCAATCCCTCTAACCAAATTTGTCATCGATTCAAATTCCTCATCAATTCCTCATAAGGAGGAAGAGATGGAACAACCAGCACAATGTCTCACCCACGTCATGATGCGTCTCACATTTCCAAAACACCTGCAACAAAAAATCAAAACAACCATGGCATGGTGTGGAGTTACGTCATCACCTCAGGTGAGTGGGTGTAGATGGTGCGAGGAGATTCGTAATCCTAACTACTTCCTAAATGACATTAACACACTTTACACTACCCAGGGTCTTTTCCTGCAAAACCATTGGCCATCTTACACTATGCGGTTCGAAAAACCGAACTCCCATTGCACATACTGTGGCGCTCTCCAATTTGGGGTCTGACTCCCCCGATTCAACTCCCTGTGCCTTTGCACAATTTCGGGGCTGAGTCGTGTGGCTCCCCTAACAGGTCTACCTACCTGTGCGCCTCCGACACGGAAGTTGCCACCCGAGCTTACCTGCTCCTCACTAACCTACCTGGGGAAGGCCCTCCCTGGCGCTTACCCCCTCGGTGCCCTCTCTGGCACTGGGCTACCCGGGTCCTTCCTCTAGATCCTCGGGCCCCATTGAACTCTAACTGGCTGCCAGAGCCTACCTGCAGCCTCACCTGGCCGACCGACTACCAGTGACGGAGCGCTCAACCAACCATACCTCTAACAGGCCACACGCCCAGCCATTTCACTCCACTAATGCACCCATCCAAACACCATTTCTTCCACACGCACCACAGATGCCAATATCCACCACAATTTACCTATACCCTCTACCTAACTCTTAAACTACCCTCCCCGGGTATTCGTGATGGGGGTCCATCCTCCCCATCCACTCCCTTCGCACCAACCACTCCACTCCACGTTTTCCACCATACTCACTCCACACCATCCATTCCATACTCCATGTATCCCAGACCATTCATTTCATCCAACCATTCTCTGCACACCTGTGCTTCACTTGCACACCTGTGCTCACACACACCTGGTGGCTCTTGCACCCTCCTTTCCTCCCAGGCTTCTTCATTCACTCAATACAATGCACAATCACAATTATTCACTCATACACTGCTCCATACACTTTCACGCTCAATACAACTCACAATCACCTCACACTTTTCACAATACGCTGCTCCATACACTTTCAACTCTCCAAACCATTGCCTCAGGCACCCAGATTTTCCCACGCTCACACACACATCTCCCCCGAGCATTTCCCCTCAATTCCTCATTTCATCATGCTCATCAGCAAACACAACTGCATCATCTAAACTACCTGGTGCCCTTCTAAAACTCGCGCTTCCCAGCCGCCCCTTATATTATTGCGCTCCCTCGTCGTTATAATCCACATAATCTATTCTACGTCCCCTCTACAGGTACAATGTCGCTACTTAATTCTCATGTCACCTATGGTCATTGCTCTAGATCCCTAATCATTATCCAAACCCTCCCTCGGCGAGCTTACACTGCCAAACCCCATAACTGGTGCTCATGTGCCCGGGTGGCGCGAGGGATGGTGGATTTGCCATCCCTCTACATCGGACATCTCTCACTATCAATTTTTCCATCAAATTCCAATTCTGCCCATCAAATTTGCCAATCATCTGCCAATCAAATTTACCAATCATGCCAATCACCAATTTCCTACTCCTACCAAATGTCCACTAAACTTGAGCCTCGGTGCGTCATTACATCATTATCAAAGCCCGGCTTCGCAAAGCCGAGCAATGAACGCGGGTGATTTGTTTCCTGCAGTTGGATCCGTCCGGCACTCGGTTCAGGGGAGGGGGTTTGCTCGGGCCGAGATCCCACGGTCCACCTCGGCGCGGAGCCTTTCGGTCTCCCGCCCGATGGCCCAATCTCGCCCGGCCGGAACACCGCAACCACAAGGGGTCGCCGTCCCGACCCTTCCTACCTTCCCTCGCACCGGGCCGCCCGCTCCGCTTAGCAGGGCGCGGACGCGACCATGCAGGGCGAGGCCCGGCCCGGGTCATGCATGGCGGTTCTTTTGAAACCGCCGTGATTACGACCCCCGCCGGTTCCCGCAGTACCCAAAGCCCGGCACGGACCGAGGGCTCGCGTCGGCTAAACATCGGTCGAACCGCTGCTCCGTTTAGCGTCGATGCTCCCCGGACATACTCACACCACTCGTTCCTTTTCCTCCTCACACATCCAGGTGTCTCCATACACTCCGCCATTGCACCTTCTCTTACACACCACCCAGGTACACTCATTCCGCTCACAGACTTCGTTACACACCTGACCACCGCACACCTTGGCACACACTCGTCGTTCGCACACTTCATCAACACACCTCCTCACGCCCACTCCTTGGTCACATCCTCGGTGACAACCATGGGTGTGCACTCTTCTGCACACCCAATCACGCGCTTCAATGTGCCCTCTCGCACCCGCGCCACCACCAACTCAGGTGTACATTCCCACACGCACCCAACCATTCCAGGTGTGCATTCTTCCATTCCAGGTGTGCATTCTTTCTCACTAATACCCCTCGCATTCCCAATAATCGGACCTCCTTGCACACATCCTATTTCCACACACTCTACACCTGTCGCACACCTCACCAGCGGCCTCTCACGAACGCCCGGGTCTAAACCAACACCCAAGCTCACTGAATCTCCCCTCACACCATATACATTTCCGAGCATATCGCCACTCACCTCGGCACCTCTTCTCTTCCGCTCCTCCTCCGCCACCTGCAAACTCTTTATTTGGTCAGTAAGCACATCATCACGCTGTGAGCACAAACCTTGCACCAATTCCATCACCTCCTCCTTTATCTCCTTTTTAGTCTCCCTCTGTCTCTTCTTAATTTCACTTACCCCCTCTTCCACTTCCTCTAATTTTTGTCTCACCTCCTTTATTTCCCGGTGCGCCCCTTCAATTTCTCCCTCTAAGGCCACCTTGGTCGTTTATATGTGCGTTCTGACTTCCCGTTCCTTCGTCTCCATTGTCTCTGTCACCTCGTCCAACCTCTTTGTCAACCCCTCGTGTACCATCTGACATTCTTTCTTCGTCGCTATAAGCTCTTTCTTTATTTCCTTATGGGTCGCTTTCAACCCCCCAATTACCGCCGTGTTCTTTTCCACCTGCTCCCCCAACTCCTTTTGTCCCACTGTCAGCTGCTCTACTCCCCGCGTCAGGTCTTCTATGCCCCCCTGTAACCTAGCCGTACTGTTCCTCACCTCTTTCTCCATGCGCTCCTCACCCCGCTTTACCTCCTCGCGTACCCCCGCGACCTCCTCGCTCACTCCGCGCCTTATATCCTCCTCCATCTCTCCCATCTCTTTGGTAGATGCCGCCCTCATCTGCTCCAAATCCCCCTTGTGGGTGTCCAATTTGGTTTCCAACCCGATTTTTACCTCCTCTATCTGATCCCCCATTTGTTTAATTTCCCGGGCGGATTGCTCCCCTATTTCCCTCAATTTGCCTTCCATCTTGTCTTCTAGCCCCGTTAACCCATTCTTCACCCCTTTTATCCCGTTGTCTAACCCCTCAAATTTGTCTAAACCCTCAAATTTGGCTTCTAGCCCCCCAATTTGGCTTTCTAATGGCTCCCCCATTCTATCTTCCAAATTACTCAACCCGTCTCTCAATCCCCCAATTTGGTTTTCTAGGCCCCAAATTTGGCTTCCCAATGACTCATTATCGGCCCTCATTTCTGCCCTTGATTTGTCCCTCATTTCTCCCATATCCTTCCTCAATCCCACAAGTTGGTTTCCCATTTCCATTTGGATGACTGCCTGTAGCTGCGCCATGAGGCCCTGCATGTCAAAGCCCGCTAGTAGAGCGGGCTCGGCTTCCGTGGCCACGTGCGAGGCGCCATTTTGTGCGCCTCTAACCTCGTGCGAGGCGCCGCCATCTTGTGCGCCTGCAACCCCCTCTACCACATCCTCATTGCTCTCCTCCTCCCTGGGGTCCTGGGTTGCCTCTAACCCCTCATTCTCCCCGACCAGTACCCGATCACCATGATCATCCATGGCACGACTTTAATTTAGGTGTTAATAAAAATTTCGGCTGCTCCAAATTTTTACCAAATTTTTAGATGTTCTTAAAAATTTGGTTCGGGTCCAAATCCCAACTCCTCGACACCAATTGTTATGGATCCGGGCGACGGCACTCCCCTTACCGAGGGGGGTTTAATCCCCTCGTCTTTTTAAGCTGGCCGTCCGACCGGTCCTGGTACTTGTAACGCTCTTTTGCGGGGTGGGATTGATCAGGGTTATTGGTCCAGGTATTAGCCCGAATACCTTTATCAATCCCTCCGCAAAACAGGGAGACAAGTACCGCTCGAATCCCGGACAAGATGGTATTCGCCGAGCGGTTTAGCAATCCGGAATCCGAGCCGTTAGCAATTGACTAAACCCGATTGCGAAGCAGTTCGGCCAAAATCGTGCCACAGGTACTCAATTGGAAGAAATCATGAAAGCGATCGGACGAGAAAGAAACGAAAGTAAGGAGGAACACGTATTTATTAACTATTATTTACAAAACCAAAGAAACCAAAGGAGCGGAAAAGAAACGAAAGTAATTTACAGAAGAGAAGACACAGTGCAATCCTTATACAAGCTTACTTATTCCCACAGGACAACACAAACAGACTCACACGAATAGGGAATTGCAGGCAGGAATTGAATGGAGGCAAGAGAAGGTTCAGGTGGGACAACCGGGCTGGAAGGTTTTGCGGGTCACAGCAAGCAGGTCCGCTCCGGGCTGGAAGCGAGGAGCCGGCAGCTCCACGTATTCGGCTTTACACCGGCAGCTCCACGTAGCTCGTCTCTCTTGCCTTCTCCCCGTCTGCTTTCTCATGCGTCTCTGCCTCATGCGTCCTCTCTCTCGTCCTCGTACCTCAAGCTCTCTCCTCTCTCTCGTACCTCTCGGTGGGGGCCTCACCCCAAGGGTTTTATAACCCCGCACTTGGAACCCTCGCGAACCTGCCAGATCTTTCTATCCACGCCCTTCCAAGCCAAACCCACCGCGCCCTGGTTGGTTAAGGGCTCTGACTCCACCTTCGATGACGAGGGCTCTCTGGCTCCACCCTTGACGACGAGGTGGGGCCACGCCCTTCTTCTCCGAGATGACCTCGTGGGCAATGGAGTTTTGCAGATGGTTTGAACAACCCCAAGCAATAGCAGCGAACGCCGCCGTACTGGCACTTTTCGGAGGCCACGGCGATATTGTAAGGGATCCTATCTTATTTGATTGATGCAACGCAGATTCAACTATTGGCAACATGGCCTTACGTGAAACACATAATAATGATATAACTACGAAAGGGCCTATGATTTGCTACGTGTTGCAATGTGGACTAACTCAGGTGCAATTATTTCAATTAACAGCCAATTAAGGGAAAATGTACACAGGGGTTATTTATAAGGGATTTTACTACTAAATTTACAAAGTGAAGGTTCTAAAAACCGCAACAATATATATATATATATATATATATATATATATATATATTATATATATATATATATATATATATATATATATATATATATATATATATAAAATATATAATATATATATATATATATATATATATATATATATATATATATATATATATATATATATATATATATATATATATACTATATATATATATATATATATATATATATATATATATATATATATATATATACATACATATATACATATACATACATACACACACAGGCTGTTTGTTCCTTGCGGATTATGTGGTTTCTACTGGGTGAGACACAATCCGTGGCTGGTGCTCACCATTAAAGCCAGGAGGTGCCTTGATTCTATATAGGTGCATAACTGCATATATATATATATTGTTACAGATCGCAGTGTAGATGTTATGATGACCGAGCGGTGGTGTATTACCGCGACCTAACAGGATCCCCGACTCACCCGATTCCACCCAAACGTTGGCCGGATCGCACCGCAGCTGCTCAATGAGGGGAAAAGACTAAAACGACGAATGCAAAGAGGAAAACGAAGGCAAGGAAAGGTTTGGAAATACTACTAAATTTATTGACTATTTATACACATAAGCAAAAAGGAGCAATCAAGTTTATTTACAACACATAAGACGCAGGTGACACAGTGCAAATACTAGCTTATCTACAGACTTAACTTATTCCCAGGACAGAACAAACAGAACAAACTCACGTCCACAAGAAGGGTGGAAAGGCAGGAGGTGGATGGCTGGAGGGAGAGGGAGGTCCAAGGGGGTCCCGCAGCACAACCGGCGCGTTTAGCAGCCGCCGTTCAGGCCAGGCCCCACGCTGCTGTTTTGGCTGCTGTGTACGTCGCGTGCTTTGCCAGGCCTTGTCCGACTCGTCTGGTCCAAACCCTCCACTCTTTCTTGGTTCACTCACTCCTCACCACCGACTCCTCACCGCAACCAACGCAACCACTGACCGCCACCACCGACTCCTCACCGCAACCAACTGACCACCGACTCCACTGACTGACTCTTCACGACTCTCTCTCTTTGTGACCAACTCTCTCTGGCAACCGACTCTTTGTGACCAACTCTTTGTGACCAACTCACTTGCTTCCTGCGTGCGCGCCTTTATAACGCCTCCGGCAATTAAGCCGCCGGCCTTTTTGGACACGCCCATCGGGGTGCTCACCTCGGCCCTGGTTGGTCGCGCGACCCTCGGGCTCCGCCCTTGATGACGACGGGCGGGCACGCCCCTCTTCCCCTCTATGACGAGGTGGAGACACGCCTTTCTTCTCCGACTCGAGCACATGGTCAATGGTGGTTTTTGGAGGGGAGGTAATTCAGCAATCGAGGCTCGGCAATGACGAGAGGGGATGTAATATTGTCAATCGAGGCTCGGCAATGACGAAAGGGGATGTGAAGGAAATGGGGATTTTGGGGATGGGAATGAAAGGGGATCTATTCTCTTTCACTGGTGCAATGGAGTACTTCACTTAATGGGAGACACAGCCTTACCCTAAAACACAGAATAAGAGATAACTATCAACAGGGGTATTCTATTATTTGGCTGATGTGTATGCTTGTGGACTAATTATGGGATGCCCTTTCACCTTTACACAGCTCCGGAGGTAGGGGGGCGCAGAATAACCAATAATAATAATAGTACAGCACACAATCAAAAAATATACAGTCCTCATCTCCACAACACTGCACCCTCCTCCTCTTAGGCACGACCCGGGCCTACAACTTTTATTTTTAGTGTGACACGTAGGTGTAGTTCCCTCTACTTTTAACCTGACCCTGAGTGCGACAGTTTTAAAACATAAATAAATGTGTCCCGCTGCTCCATTGCACCCTGCCTAACAGACTTACGCCCACAGTTAACCGAATTGCGGAATGGTCTTCAAACTACACACTGACGGTGGGAAGCATTATTTACACTTGACGCTACTTTTATTTACAAGACTAACCCAGGACCTGTAATTGTTCTTTCTGGGGGGAGACAGTCTGCTCTGCATCGACGCACCATGAACGCACCCAAAAACGCACCAATACAAGCACCCAAGCACCAATCGGTGCAGTCACCACTGTTCATCAATAAAATAAAACCAACAAACCCAAACCCTGCAGGTGTCTCTTGCTCTTCGGCTCCCTCTGCTGGTGATTATTATTTGTTCTTCCAGATGTTGTCATTCTTTTGCTTTGCTTACTGGCGGCCTATTTGTATTAAAACTTGCACCCAATGTGTCCTTTTTATTTATTTTATTTATGGCCCACAGGGCCGACTAGTGTGGTTCACCTGTGGGGCATCGGTGCCCTGTGGCCAAGGTCCGCCAGCAAGATTTCGGGCCCTCATGGCCGGTTCCAGCAGAGGGGCCATGCCCCAACCCATGTGGTCCATAATGTGGTGCATCGATGCAGACAGCTGGTTCTGGGAATCTCGGGCGCACAATGGCCGACCCACGCACGCTCCCCTCGGCACCCAGTGGCGCACAGGTCATGTGGGAGACAAAAGGGGAAAGACAATTGAGCGAGGGTTAAGGTCACAAGGGTACACATCAATAAGGCAATGCAAGGCGAAATGCGTACGGAGGGCGAAGTGAGAAAGCTCGTCCCTACCGTACGTCACCCCCCTGTCACCTACCCTACCCTTGCCCTTACCCCATATGTACAAAAATTTACACATTTACAAATTCGTCACTACTGTCACGTCTTCCCCATATTTCCCCTATACCAAATTCGTCTCCACAATCCCTCTACTTCAAAATTTGCCATCACCAAATTCATCATCAATCCTCATAAGGAGGCAGAGATGGAATTACGCACAATTTCACACCCATGTCATGATGCGTCTCACAATCCAAACATTTGCACAGTAAAAATAATTAAACATGGCATGGTGCGGAGTACCTGTCACCTCAGGTGAGTGGATGCAGATGGTGCGAGGAGACTTCATCCTAACTACTTTCTAAATGACATTAACACACTTTACACTACCCGGGGTCTCTCCCTGCCAATCCATTGGCCAACTTACACTATGGGTTCTAAAAACCAATTCCCATTGACCAAACTGTGGTGCTTCTCAATTTGGGGTCTCACTCCCCCGATTCATCTCCCGGTGCTCTCGCACAATTTCTGGGCTGCGACGTGTAGCTCTCCCAGCAGGTCTACCCACCTGCACACCTCCACCACTGTAGTTGCCACCCGAGCTTACCTAGCTCCTCACCCTAACCTAACTAACTGGGGAAGGCCCTCTCCTGGCTCTGTCACCCCTTGGTGCCCTCTGGCACTGGGCTACCCGGGTCCGTCCTCCGGATCCTCGGGCCCCATCCACAACTACCGGCTCCCAGAGCCCACCTGCGGCCTCACCTGGCCGACATCCTCACAGTGGTGGAGCGCCCAACCAACTACACACACTAACAGGCTACACGCCCAGCCATTTCCACAACACTAATGCACCCATCCAAAGACCATTCTTTCACCCGCACCACAGATGCCAATATCCAACCACAATTTACCTATACCCTCTACCTAACACTTACACTACCCGCCCCGGGTATCCGTGATGGGGGTCCACTCTTCCCCCATTCACACCTTCGCACCATCCACTCCACTCCACAATTTCCACCATACTCACTCCACGACCATCCATTCCAATACTCCATACCATTTATTCCATACACCTGTCCTCCATTCACCTGTCGTTGCACACCTGTGCAATCATACCTGGTGCCACCTGCACCCTCCTCCTCTTCCTGGACCAGTTGGTCACCACAACACACATCACCATCACTCGCTCATACACTGCTCCACACACCTGTTCAGTTGCACACCTGTGCAATCACACCTGTTCAATTCTCAAACACACGGCATCATCTCAGCTAACTACTCCCCTCTGAAACTTGCGCTTCCCAGTCGTCCCTTTAAACTATTGCGCTCCCACGTCATTATCATCCACACTAAACTACCTGCGTCCCCACTACAGGTATCAGTCACTAACTAATCTTAACGTCACCTAATGTCATCTTCGCTAGATCCCTAACAATATAACCTAACCCACCCGGGCTAGTTTTCACTGCCATCAACCCCATAAACTATAGCGCATTTGCCCCACCTTGTGAGGGATGGTGGATTGGCCATCCCATCACATGGGGCATCTCTTACTATAAATTTTGTTCGTCCAAATTCCAACCAATTCAAAAATTTTCCATTTACTGCCAATTCTACCCACTATTATAAATTTCGTATCAAAACCACTATCACTATTATCATCATCAGTCCACTATATCCTAGCCTCGGTGCGTCGTGACATCATTAAACTCGGTTCGTAAAGCCGAGCAATGAATTCGGGTGGTTTGGTCGCCTGCAGGTTGAATCCGTCCGGCTTTCGGTTCAAGGGAGGTGGTTTGGTTGGACCGAGGCTCCACGCACCATCTTGGCGCGGCACCTTGCGGTCCCGGGCCCGATGGCTCAATCTCCCCCGGTCAGAACCCCGTCCCCACGAGGGGGCACCGTTCCGCTTCCTCCCACTCGCCCTCGAACCAGACCGGTCGCCTGGCCCGACAAGGCCCGGACTCGACCGTGCGGGGCGGGGCCAAGCCCGAATCGGCAACGACGCTTCGAAGAGAAGCGACGCAGCTTCGATCCGCGCCGGGCCCTGCATCCAACAAAGGGCTCCTCGCACCGAGTGCTCGCATCGGCTATCCGTCGCTCTAACCACTAACCCGGTTACCGTCGATGCTTTACTTGCATGCTTACAAGCATACGCTACCCCTTTCACCCTCACAAAACCTGGCGTTCCAACGCCGTCCGTACATTCCACCAACGCTCTCCCTGTTACACACCACACCTCTCACGCACACTCTTGCGCACACTTTGGCCCACACCTCTCCTCCGTTACGTCCTCTGTAACACTCACCATGGGCGTGCACTCTTGCATCCACCCACTAACGCGCTCACATGGGCTCTCCCACACCCGCGCCACCACCAATTCAGGTGTGCTTTCTCGCACACGTCCCACCACCACCTTACTCTCCGTGTCACACTTCGTACACCCCGACGTGCATTCTCGCTCGCACTCGGTTTCACACTCGCGCTCCGATGTGCCCTCTCGCACCTGCGCCATCACCAACTCACTATTCGTGTCACACTCCGTACACCCCGACGTGCATTCTCGCTCGCACTCGGTTTCACTCCCACACTTTATAACACACCCACTCGCCGACGCACACTTTTTCCTCCCACGCGTGCCATTTCCACTCACACGGGACCCTTCACCAACGCCCGGATGCTTCCTCGATCCCAAGCGCGCGAAAATTCTTTTGTCGCTAAACATCCTCTTACAAAATCTACCCGCACAATATACAGCACGTCTCACCTTCGGGGTTCTTCTTCCTCCCTGCACCAAAACCTGCAAACTTCCATTTGGATTAGCGAGTACAGCATCAGGATGTGCATTTAGACTTTGAGCAATTTCCATTCCTTCCTCCGATTGTTGCTCTTTTAACTTTAAGTCCCCGGTCTCTCCAATTTCAACTATACCCATAATTTCTTTGTTCACCTCGACGACCGTTGGCTTTAATAAAATTCCCTCTACCTCATCGGTCGCCGGCTTTTCCAACCCCCGGGTCGTGATTTCTACCCCCGTCATTGTACCCGTGCTTTCCTCCGCTTCGCTCAACCAGCGCTTTTCGACCCGCTTTACCTCCTCGTGCACCCCTGGGACCCTTTCGCCCACCATGCGATCCATGGCCTCCCCACATTTTTGCATGCGGTCACCCATTCTGTTTGTTATTGCTTCCATTTTGTTTAACAATCGCCCACTGTTAGCCCTCCTTTCGTCCCTCATTGCCCCCATTTGGCTTCCCAATCGCTCACTCAATCGCTCAATTTGGCTCCCCATACTCATCTGTACAGCTGCCTGTAGCTGCGCAATGAGGGCCTGCATGTCAATCGGCTGCATGTTAAAGCCCGTTGATACAGCGGGCTCGGCTACCGCGCTCTCGTGCGAGGCGCCTTTTTG
This sequence comes from Myxine glutinosa, assembly GCF_964187855.1. Classification (NCBI taxonomy): domain Eukaryota; kingdom Metazoa; phylum Chordata; class Myxini; order Myxiniformes; family Myxinidae; genus Myxine; species Myxine glutinosa. Next base: position 98,796,701 of record NC_136269.1, read on the forward strand.
CGCGCCTGAAACCTCGTGCGCGAGAGCGCCATTTTGTGCACCTGATACCCCCTCAACCGCCTCCTCATTGCTCCCCTCCATTTGATCCTGGGTTACTCCTAACCCCTCTATCTCTCCCACCGGCATCCCGTCGCCTTGACCAGCCATGGCGCGATTTCAAAGTTCAGGTTTTGTAAAACAAAATAAATTTCGGCCGCTCCAAATTTTGACCAAATTTTTTTTTTAGATGTTTTAAAAATTTGGTTCGGACCCCGAATCTCATTCCCAGACACCAATTGTTACTGATAACACAATTGGTGTTCCAAAATTTGGGCCTAACAAATTTAGTCCCAGGTCCGAATCCAACTCCTGACAACCAATTGTTACAGCTCGCGGTTTAGATGTTATGATGACCGAGCGGTGGTGTATTACCGCGACCTAACAGGATCCCCGACTCACCCGATTCCACCCAAACGTTGGCCGGATCGCACCGCAGCTGCTCAATGAGGGGAAAAGACTAAAACGACGAATGCAAAGAGGAAAACGAAGGCAAGGAAAGGTTTGGAAATACTACTAAATTTATTGACTATTTACACACATAAGCAAAAAGGAGCAATCAAGTTTATTTACAACACATAAGACGCAGGTGACACAGTGCAAATACTAGCTTATCTACAGACTTAACTTATTCCCAGGACAGAACAAACAGAACAAACTCACGTCCACAAGAAGGGTGGAAAGGCAGGAGGTGGATGGCTGGAGGGAGAGGGAGGTCCAAGGGGGTCCCGCAGCACAACAGGCGCGTTTAGCAGCCGCCGTTCAGGCCAGGCCCCACGCTGCTGTTTTGGCTGCTGTGTACGTCGCGTGCTTTGCCAGGCCTTGTCCGACTCGTCTGGTCCAAACCCTCCACTCTTTCTTGGTTCACTCACTCCTCACCACCGACTCCTCACCGCAACCAACGCAACCACTGACCGCCACCACCGACTCCTCACCGCAACCAACTGACCACCGACTCCACTGACTGACTCTTCACGACTCTCTCTCTTTGTGACCAACTCTCTCTGGCAACCGACTCTTTGTGACCAACTCTTTGTGACCAACTCACTTGCTTCCTGCGTGCGCGCCTTTATAACGCCTCCGGCGATTAAGCCGCCGGCCTTTTTGGACACGCCCATCGGGGTGCTCACCTCGGCCCTGGTTGGTCGCGCGACCCTCGGGCTCCGCCCTTGATGACGACGGGCGGGCACGCCCCTCTTCCCCTCTATGACGAGGTGGAGACACGCCTTTCTTCTCCGACTCGAGCACATGGTCAATGGTGGTTTTTGGAGGGGAGGTAATTCAGCAATCGAGGCTCGGCAATGACGAGAGGGGATGTAATATTGTCAATCGAGGCTCGGCAATGACGAAAGGGGATGTGAAGGAAATGGGGATTTTGGGGATGGGAATGAAAGGGGATCTATTCTCTTTCACTGGTGCAATGGAGTACTTCACTTAATGGGAGACACAGCCTTACCCTAAAACACAGAATAAGAGATAACTATCAACAGGGGTATTCTATTATTTGGCTGATGTGTATGCTTGTGGACTAATTATGGGATGCCCTTTCACCTTTACACAGCTCCGGAGGTAGGGGGGCGCAGAATAACCAATAATAATAATAGTACAGCACACAATCAAAAAATATACAGTCCTCATCTCCGCAACAATATATATATATATATATATACATACATATATATATATATATATATATATATATATATATATATATATATATATATATATATATATATATACATACATATATATATATATATACATATATATATATATATATATATATATATATTGTGGCGGACACAAAAGCCCACTGGCGTGGTGACATCATTCCACGCACCAAGTGGGCGGTGGCCACGCCCGAGGGGTAGGCGTGGCCTCATGATATACACCGGGCGACCAGCCCGGAACATTTCAGTGTTACAGTGTAGTCTTACAATAAAGACGTTTATATGTTACCGCTTGTCCGCTTCCTCCTTGCTCACAAGCAGCGCGCGTAACGCCGCGCTTTACTGGTGACCCTCGACGTTGGATCTGCCGGAGCGATCCTTCCACACGCGACGCCATCGCCATGGCCGACTTCGTCAAACTTCCGGAATTTTGGGAGGCTCAGGCCGAAGTCTGGTTCGTCCAGGCCGAAGCCCAATTTCAGCTTCGGCACCTCACCGGCGATGACACGCGCTATTGCCACGTCGTCGCCTCCCTCGGGCCCGGCACGGCCGCTCGAGTTGTGTCCGTCCTTCGCCACCCACCGAAAGGCCACAAGTACGAGGCACTCAAGCGGCTACTCCTAGCCACGTTCAGCCTCACGGACGACGCACGGGCCGACCGCCTCCTGGATCTCCCCGAGCTCGGTGAGACGCGCCCGTCGGTCCGAATGGACCATATGCTGTTACTGTTGGGCGACGAAGCCCCCGGTTCGCTATGCCGGGCGCTTTTCCGTCGCCAACTTCCAGCGCAGGTTCGCCTCGCGTTGGCCGGGACCGGGCTAACGGAGCCCCGAGCATTGGCGGCCGAGGCGGACAAGTACTTCGCCGCTTCGGACACGCGGGCGAGCGTCGGCGTGGCCGTCACGGCATTCGACGCTGATGTTCAGCAGCGCGCTGATGTTCAGCAGCGTGCTGATGTTCAGCAGCGCGCTGATGTTCAGCAGCATGCTGATACGCACCTCGTGAACGCCGCCACGCCCCGCCCACCGCCGCGGCGAAAACCGCCACCGCGGGGAAACCCGTCGACTCCACCGGCCTGGCGGAGCCAGCCGCGCTCCTCCAGCTCCACCACCTGGTGCTGGTTCCACGCCAAGTTCGGCCACGAAGCTCGGCGGTGTCATCCGCCGTGCTCCTTCAACGGGTCGGGAAACGCCCGGGCCGGCGCTCAATATTGGCGATGAGCGCCGGCCGTTCGAGCAGCCTGCTGTTCATAACGGACACCTTCTCCGGGCGCCGTTGCCTGTGCGACACGGGAGCGCAGGTGAGTGTCATTCCCGCCGGCACGTCAGACAAGCACGCCGCGGGTGGGGGCCCCGCGCTGCTTGCCGCGAACGGGACGCCCATCCGTACGTACGGAAAACGCTGCCTCTCTCTGCGGTTTGGAGGGCAGGTTTTCCGATGGACGTTCGTCACCGCCGACGTGCCCATGGCACTGCTTGGCGCGGACTTCCTGTGTGCTAATGGGCTCCTGGTCGACATCAAGCGCAGACGGCTTGTCCAGGCCGAGACGTTCAGCTCGCTCGCTTGTGCGTTGCCCAGCTCAACGAGCGGCTTGCCGAACGATTCGGTTCCGGCCACGTTGGTCTGTACGCTTCCGGCAGCGGACGCATTCACCCGCCTCCTCGCCGGTTTCCCGGCCCTCACGCGGCCCACCTTCTCGGCGGGGGCCGTCAAGCACGGGGTGGCCCATCACATCCCCACCGTCGGGCCACCGGTCTACGCCCGGGCACGCCGCCTCGAGCCGACGAAGCTGGCGGTGGCAAAAGCGGCGTTCGCTACCCTGGAGCGACTCGGCATCGTTCGGCGCTCAGAGAGCGCTTGGGCATCGCCGCTGCACATCGTGCCGAAGCCCGGCGGGGGATGGCGACTGTGCGGGGACTATCGCCGTCTCAATGACGCCACGACTCCCGACCGCTACCCCGTCCCCCACATTCAGGACTTTTCCGCCCGTTTGGCGGGCAGGTCCTTCTTCTCGAAGGTGGACCTCATACGCGGCTACCATCAGGTCCCCGTCAGGCCGGAGGATGTCCCGAAGACGGCGGTCATCACGCCATTCGGACTCTTCGAGTTCCTGCGCATGCCCTTCGGTCTGAAGAATGCGGCTCAGGCGTTCCAGCGACTGATGGACAGCGTCCTGCGCGACTTGGATTTTGTCTACGTCTACCTGGACGATATCCTCGTCGCCAGCGCGTCCCGCGAAGAGCACCTACGCCACCTCCGCACGCTCTTCGAACGCCTGGGCCAGCATGGCCTGATTGTGAACCCCGCAAAGTGCCGGTTCGGCGCTGCCACAATCGATTTTCTGGGGCACCGTGTCACCAAGCACGGAGCCGTCCCCCTGCCGGCCAAGGTGGAGGCGGTGAAGGGGTTTCCGCGCCCCCGCACGATCAGAGGGCTGCAGGAGTTCCTGGGCATGGTGAACTTTTACCATCGGTTCCTGCCCCGTATCGCCCAGCTCCTGCGCCCCCTGCACGAAGCTCTCCGAGGTAAGCCGGGCAAAGGCGACGTTACCTGGACCGAGCAGATGGACACGGCATTCACGGGCGCAAAGCTCGCCTTGGCTAACGCCACCATGCTCGCGCACCCGGCGCCCGATGCACCGATCGCCCTCACCACCGATGCCTCGGACTACGCGGTGGGCGCGGTGCACGAGCAATGGGTGCGTGGAGCTTGGCAACCGCTGGCGTTCTTTAGCCGGCAGCTTCGCCCGCCCGAACGCCGTTACAGTACCTTCGACCGCGAGTTGCTCGGACTTCACTTGGCGGTCAGGCACTTCCGCCATCTGCTCGAGGGCCGGGCGTTCACTGCCTTCGTCGACCACAAGCCGCTGATCTTCGCGATGGGCAAGGTCACCGAGCCGTGGTCGGCCCGGCAGCAGCGTCACCTCTCGGCCGTGTCCGAGTACACGACGGACATCCAGCACGTCGCGGGGAAGGACAACCCGGTGGCGGATTGCCTTTCCCGGGCCGTCGCCCACGCAGTCCACCTCGGCATCGACTATGCCCGGATGGCAGCGGACCAGGCCGCTGACCCCGACGTCCAGGCCTTGCGGACCGCCGTCACGGGCCTCCGCGTCACCGAGGTGCCGTTCGACGGCGCGGGCACGGCCCTCTTGTGCGACGTCTCCCTCGGGCGTCCTCGCCCCATTGTGCCCGCGGGCTGGCAGCGCCAGGTGTTTGACGCCATCCACGGCCTGTCCCACCCGGGCGTGAGGGCCTCCCAAAGGCTGATCGCCGACAAGTTCGTCTGGCATGGCCTCCGGAAGGCCGTCCGCGGCTGGGCCAGGACGTGCCTCGCGTGCCAGCGCGCCAAGGTGCACCGGCACACCCAGGCCCCGTTGGCCCCGTTCACGGTGCCGGAACGCCGGTTTGACCACGTCCACGTGGACCTGGTGGGACCTCTGCCCCCCTCGCGGGGTTTCACCTACGTCCTCACCATGGTGGACCGCACCACCCGGTGGCCGGAGGCCGTGCCCTTGGCGTCGACAACGGCGGCCGATGTCACGCAGGCTTTCATCGCCACCTGGGTCGCCCGGTTCGGCGCCCCCTCAGACATCTAATCCGACCGCGGCCCCCAGTTCACCTCGGAGCTCTGGGGGGCGGTTGCGCAGGGGCTCGGGGTCCGGCTGCACCGAACCACGGCCTACCACCCCCAGGCTAACGGCCTGTGTGAGCGATTTCACCGCTCATTGAAGGCCGCGCTCCGGGCCACCCTCCGCGACGGCGGCTGGGTCGACAGGCTCCCCTGGGTCCTGCTGGGCCTCCGGACGGCGCCCAAGGAGGACCTGCGCGCATCCGCGGCGGAGTTGGTCTTCGGGCAACCGCTGCGGGTGCCGGGCGAGTTCCTCCCCGACTCCACGGCACCATGGTCCGCGGCACAGCAGCGCTCCGCTCTGCAAGAGACCGCCCAGAGGTTCGCCCCAGTGCCAACGGCATGCCACGGGCACCCACCGACGCACGTCGCCCCGGAGCTTCGCACGGCGGAGTACGTCTTCGTCCGCCACGATGCCCATCGGACACCACTGCGGCCCCCGTACGACGGGCCTTTCCGCGTGCTGGAGACCGGGGCGAAGCACTTCACCCTGGACATCGGCGGTACTCCTGACCGCGTTTCGGTAGACCGCCTCAAGCCGGCCCACCTCGATGTGGACCATCCACCGCCAGTGGCCCGACCCCCACGTCGGGGCCGCCCTCCTGCGGGCGGACCCCGGCACCGCCCAGCCCCGCCGCCACGCCGCCCCCCGGTCCTGCACCCATCCCAGGGGCAGCCAGGGGCATCCCACCTGGCATCCCTGCACCCCGGACGCCGCCGATCGCCAGGGGGCGCTTCGGCCGGGTCATCCGTCTGCCCCGCAAACTGGCCCTCCAGGTGCGCGGGAATTCTGGGGGGGCGCGTGTGGCGGACACAAAAGCCCACTGGCGTGGTGACATCATTCCACGCACCAAGTGGGCGGTGGCCACGCCCGAGGGGTAGGCGTGGCCTCATGATATACACCGGGCGACCAGCCCGGAACATTTCAGTGTTACAGTGTAGTCTTACAATAAAGACGTTTATATGTTACCGCTTGTCCGCTTCCTCCTTGCTCACAAGCAGCGCGCGTAACGCCGCGCTTTAATATAATCGTTAGATTAAATAAGACGCGGACGTAGCTTCAGGACGTCGATCTTTAATTGTCGACCAAGCTTTCGACCAACAAAGGTCTTCTTCTGAGTCTACAAAAACAGCAGGCATGTATATCAGTCAAGCGTGTATGGTGATATCTGTGTGAGATGTGTGACGTGTGTAGAAAATGCATACAGAAGGAAGAGCCACGCCAAAGCTCACTCACCAGCCCCAAGTTCAACGGAAGTGACCGTTTCCGTTACGGTCACTTCCGTTAGAGTGCACGTGCATATACAAATATAGAGATATACATACATAAACACACAAGCATATATTCATATCCCATTTATATTCATATAATATATTTATATATTTATATAAATGACATATAAAGGTAGAATGAATGAATGAATGATGAATGAATGAATGAATGAATGGGTTACGGTTAACAATTTGATTGGGTTGATGTGGGAACATGCTTTAGTCATCAAAATTTATGCCATGAGGGACTTTTGTCCGAAGTTTGTGTATCCAAAAGGACTCACGTTTCAGAATCGTGGTGTGTGATCGATTTGTGATTGATTCAATGGCAGAGATCTGAATGTCATTTATAGAGTGATCCGGTTGATTAAAGTGTATCGTGTAAGGTAGAGATTTGCCCTGACTGGTGTGGAAGTTATTGATTTCTGACCGGGTGTTATTAAATCGTGTGTAGAGTGTATTTTCAGTTTTTCCAACATATTGTTTGGTGCACTTTTGGCAAGTGATTAGGTATATGACCCATGAAGATTTGCAGTTCATATAGGAGGTGATGGGGAATTTTTGTCCAGTGCTAGAACTACAGAATTTGTTTCCTGTTCTTTTCAAATTCTTTTTCAAAGATTCTTTTCAAAGGAAACAAATTCTGTAGTTCTCGCACTGGACAAAAATTCCCCATCACCTCCTATATGAACTGCAAATCTTCATGGGTCATATACCTAATCACTTGCCAAAAGTGCACCAAACAATATGTTGGAAAAACTGAAAATACACTCTACACACGATTTAATAACACCCGGTCAGAAATCAATAACTTCCACACCAGTCAGGGCAAATCTCTACCTTACACGATACACTTTAATCAACCGGATCACTCTATAAATGACATCCAGATCTCTGCCATTGAATCAATCACAAATCGATCACACACCACGATTCTGAAACGTGAGTCCTTTTGGATACACAAACTTCGGACAAAAGTCCCTCATGGCATAAATTTTGATGACTAAAGCATGTTCCCACATCAACCCAATCAAATTGTTAACCGTAACCCATTCATTCATTCATTCATTCATCATTCATTCATTCATTCATTCATTCATTCTACCTTTATATGTCATTTATATAAATATATAAATATATTATATGAATATAAATGGGATATGAATATATGCTTGTGTGTTTATGTATGTATATCTCTATATTTGTATATGCACGTGCACTCTAACGGAAGTGACCGTAACGGAAACGGTCACTTCCGTTGAACTTGGGGCTGGTGAGTGAGCTTTGGCGTGGCTCTTCCTTCTGTATGCATTTTCTACACACGTCACACATCTCACACAGATATCACCATACACGCTTGACTGATATACATGCCTGCTGTTTTTGTAGACTCAGAAGAAGACCTTTGTTGGTCGAAAGCTTGGTCGACAATTAAAGATCGACGTCCTGAAGCTACGTCCGCGTCTTATTTAATCTAACGATTATCTATCTATAATTCCAGTAATCTGTGTGTGTGTGTGTGTGTGTGTGTGTGTGTGTGTGTGTGTGTGTGTGTGTGTGTGTGTGTGTGTGTGTGTGTGTATGCGACCGCTGTTTCTCGACAACTACCGGTCCGATATACTTGAAACTTGCCAGGTATATTGCTGGGGACCCGAGGATGTGCCTTTTCAAGGTTTCATATTAATCGGACAAGTAGTTACCGAGCTATGGCGATTTCTTTTCCAAACTCCGCAAGCCGTTCGCTTTGGACCAAACCATTGATGTAAATAGAGGGGGGGGGGGGGGGGGATTGTCACCGTACTCGCAAGCCGTTCGCTTTGGACCAAACCATTTCATGTAAATAGAGGGGGGGGATTGTCACCGTACTCGCAAGCCGTTCGCTTTGGACCAAACCATTTCATGTAAATAGAGGGGGGGGATTGTCACCGTACTCGCAAGCCGTTCGCTTTGGACCAAACCATTTCATGTAAATAGAGGGGGGGGATATAATTTTAGATATATACATAGTACGGGCATGCCCTAGTATATTCAATACAAATGAGACGCCCTGCTCGTACTTTGGAGTTTCTACTATTTCTTACAGTTATATATATATATATATATATATATATATATAATCGTTAGATTAAATAAGACGCGGACGGAGCTTCAGGACGTCGATCTTTAATTGTCGACAAGCTTTCGACCAACAAAGGTCTTCTCCTGAGTCAGCCCCAAGTTCAACAACATACATAGGGGAGGGGTAGGTGCAGACTGGAAGTTTGGGACGATTCCACCTCACCACCACGTAATTTAAAACACCTCACTACCAAGTAATTTAAAACACCTCACCTCACCACCAAGTAATTAAAAACACCTCACCACCAAGTAATTCAAAAGACCTCACCACCAAGTAATTCAAAACACCTCACCACCAAGTAATTTAAAACACCTCACAGCCATAAAACACGTAATAAAAACACCTCACCACCACAAAATTAAAAACACCTCACCACCACGAAATTGAAAACACCTCACAGCCATAAAACACGTGACAAAACACCTCACAGCCATAAAACACGTTATAAAAACACCTCACAGCCATAAACCAATTAATAAAAACACCTCACAGCCACGAAATTAAAAACACCTCACCACCACGTCATTTAAAAACACCTCACCACCAAGTAATTCAAAACACCTCACCAATACGTAATTCAAAACACCTCATCACCAACGAATTCAAAACACCTCACCATGACATAATTAAAAACATGTCACCACCACGTAATTATAAATACCTCACCACCACGTAATTCAAAACACCTCACCTCCATGTGATTTAAAAACACCTCACCACCATGTGATTTAAAAACACCTCACCACCACATCATTTAAAAACACCTCACCACCACGTCATTTAAAAACACCTCACCAACACATAATTCAAAATACCTCACCACCACGTGATTCAAAACCACCACAACGTTATAAAAACACTTCACAACCACGGAAACAAAAGTTTGAGGGAGTCGTTAAGTGACAACACAGACACTGCCCAGATGTGTAGATATATAGATAAATGACTGTACCCGAGTTGCCGTTTTGTCATGGTTTAAACCAATCATAATTCAAACAATTATTTTGCACAAATATATTTGTAATATACGTGATATCACATTTTATAAACGATTGAAGTTGAAAAAAAAAATTTTCCCCAAAAAATTCCAAAAAATTCCAAAAAAATAAAAAATAGGAAAATTTTTCAAACAAAATACCCTTAGGACATACCGACGGGAGAGATATGTGCATACCAGAAGTTTGGTACGATTTCACAAAAGTTTGAGAAAGTAGTTCAGTGACAAGACAACACAACACAGGACAGACACTGCACAGATATATATATATATATATATATATATATATATATATATATATATATATATATATATTGTTGCGGATATGGGATTTGGCCTCCATCCATATCCGCTTGTAAATATTCCCCTATTTCCCCAATACTCCCCAACTATCCCCAATCCCCCATTCCCTAGTCCCATTGTCTGTAAACAACACTCTGTAGAACCGACCTTCCCTTTTTTCCCCCATTAACTGTCGTGCCCAGGTTCACCGCATCTCACGTAGACAACTATAGGACATCTTGCTAGTTATTCTTAGTCTATGTCAGTTAAGGACTCGTTTCCATTAATTCTGACTCTTCGTTGCACCAGAATGTGATTGTATGGCACCAGTAGTGAGTTTAGGACCTCCCAATACCTCCCCACAACCTCATCTCCGCATCCTCCCATCATCTCATGGAACTACAACAACAACTACAACAACAGAGGGGGGCGGCGCGGCGCGGCGCGGGGAGTGTGCGTCCTCACTCCGGCTTGGTTAGCCGCCATTGCCCATGTGCTCCGACGGGGTTACCACGCAGGGGCTGACTGTCAGCTCCTCGTCAAGGGCGGAGCCCGGTAACCCCCCGCACCCAATAAGAAGCGGCGGGCCGATTCCATCTGGGGCGGAGCTAACGAGCCGAGGGCGTGTCACTCCCCGCCGGATATACGCAGCCACTTACCGGAGGTGACGTGAGATGCGCCCCCAGCTTGAAGAAAACCAGACGCCACCTCCAGCGCGACGATACCTCCCTGCATCTTTTGGACCGCGCTATCCTGTCCCTGAGCCAAGGTGCACCTTGTGCTGTCCAGCGACTACCTGCCCTTCCTTGCCATCAATCCCTGTGTGAGTCAGTCTTGTCCCGTTTATCTGTGGTCTGTCGGGAATAAGATAAGTGTGTCTAAGTGCCTACCTTCCTATGCTGTACCTCTTGTCCTTGTAATCTCAACGCTCTGCATACAAATATTATAACCTCCTCCGGAGGTCTTGAGAACTGTACCCCTGGTGTCGTGTCATCTAACCCAGCCGTTGTGTCCTTTCCTTAATTGATTTAGCATAGCGCAACTTAGTCAACGTTCGAGTGGAATCGGGTAAACTGTGCAGACGCGGTCATACCAAACCGCTCGGTAAACTAACATCCAAAACCGCGTCTGTAACATTTGGTGTCGGGAAGTGGGATTCGATCCGGAGCGCGTTTTACGCGCTCGAAATTATAACAGCGAAATTTAATTGTGTTTTACAAAAAAAAAAAAAAAACCCGAATTTTGAAAGTCGCGCTATGGCAGACCAAGACGGCTGGGTTCCGGTAGAAGAGAGTGAGGCAGGGTCGATCCAGGACCAAAATGAGGGACAAGAGGAGAGCGAAGCAGTGAGGGTAGCAGATTCGCAAAATAGCGTCGTCGCGCACGGGGTTGCGGGCGCGCAAAATGGCGCCTCGCACATGGCCACGGCGACCGCGCCCGTGGTAGCGCCGCCGATGGATTGGGGCCTATTTATGGAACAAATAAAGGCCTTTATGGTTAAGTCGGGTGAAGAAATGAAGGACGAGATGAGGGCTAATCGTCAGCAATTGGGAAACCAAATTGTGGGATTGAGGGCTGATAGTGAGCGATTAGAGGGCCAAATGGGGGCAATGAGGGACGAAGCGAGGGGTACCGGTGAGGGATTAGACAAGAAATTAGAGGGGTTAGACAATGGGATAGAGGGAGTGAAAAATGGGTTAGAGGGGTTAGAAAACAGTATGGAAGGCAAATTGAGAGACATGAGGGACCAAGCGGAAAGGGAAGTTAAACAAATGGGGCAGCAGATAGAGGAGGTCAGAATGGGGGTAGAAACCAAACTGGATGCTCACAGGGAGGAAATGGAGCAGATGAGGGTGGCATCTGGGCAGGAGATGCAAGTGATGGGAGAAGAGATCAGAAGAGGTGTGAGTGAGGAGGTCGGAGGAGTGCGCGAGGAGGTGAGGCACTGTAAGGAGCGCATGGAGAAGGAGGTGAGAAAGGGGACTGTAAAATTGCAAGGGGGCATAGAGGACCTGACGCAGGAGGTGGAACAGCTGACGGAGGGACAAAAACAACTAACGGACCAGGTAAAGAAGAACACAGCGGTAATAGGAGGGTTAAAAGCGACACAAAATGACCTAAAAAATGACTTGGTAGCGACGAAGAGGGAATGTCAGATGGTACGTGAGGGACTGACAACGAGGTTGGACGAGGTGATAGAGGTAATGGAGACGAAGGACCGGCATGTGAGGATGCACATGGAAACGGTCAAGGTAGCCTTGGAGGACGAGCTTGAGGAGACGTACCGGGAAATAAAAGAGGTGAAGCAGAAATTAGAAGAAGTGGAAGAAGGGGTGAGCGAAATTAAGAAGCGACGGAGAGAGGATAAGAAAGAGATAAAAGAGGAGGTAAAAGAATTGGTCCAAAGTCTGTGTTTGGATCGTGATGATGTGCTCATTAACCGGATGAGGGATTCGCAGGTGATGGAGCAGAAGCGAAGAGGAAGAGGACCCGGTGTAAGTGGTGACCAATATGGTCGTGCGTATGATGCGCCAGGTGATTTAAGAAGCTTGGGGGTCGAGATGGACCCGGGTGTTCGTGAGAGGCCGTTGGTGAAGTGTGCGACAGGTCTGGTGTGCGAAAAAGGAGGTGTGCGAGAAAGTCCGACTCTGGGGTGTGTGAGGAAAAAGTGCGTGCCAAGGAGTGAGGGTGCTGGCGAGAGTGAGTCGGTCGTAGCGCGTGTGCGAGGGAGCACATGGGAGCGCGTAGTGAGGAGTGTTACGGAGGGTGTAAAGGAAGAGTGTACACCTGTGGTGAGTGTTACAGAGGGTGTAACGGGAGAGTGTGCGCGAGAGAGGTGTGTAACGGACGGGTGCATGAGGAAAGAGTGCGCTGTCGGGAGTAAGGGTGAGTGCATTGTCAAGAGTGGAGGTGAGAGTCATACGAGTGACACGGAGCGTGAGTTGGTGGTGACAGGTGAGAAAGGAAGCACACCTGGAATGGTAGAGCGTGTGTGGGAATGCACGCTGGAATTGGTAGTGAGGCACGTGGTTGGGTGTGCGAGTGAGAGCACACCTGTGATTGTCACAGAGGAGGTGACGGAGGAGGGGGCGCGAAGAGGTGTGTTGGTGAGGTGTGCGAGCGACGAATGTGTGCCAAGGTGTTCGGTGGTCAGGTGTGTGACCAAGTCTGTGAGTGGAATGAGAGTACCTGGGTGTGTAAGGAAAGGTACGAGGAGCATGGAGACGGCTGGATGTGTGAGCAAGGAACGGGCTGCGGGGTGTAAGCATGCAGGTGAAGCATCGACGGTAACCGGGGTAGAGTTTAGAACGACTTATAGCCGAATCGGGCCCTCGGTGCGTGCCGGGCCTCGCTTTGAACGGCCGCGTCCGTGCTCCACTAGGCGGAGCGGGCAGCTGGATAGGAAGGGTCGTCATGGCGACCACTTTTTGTTGAGGCATACCGGCAGGTCGAGATCGGGCCATGGGATGGCTCCGTGCCGAGATGGTGCGTGGGGTCTCGGGCCGGGTAAGCCCCCGTCCCTGCCCCGAATGCGGGACGCACCCAGCCGCTGGCACAGAACAACCCGCATTCATGGCTTGGCTGTACGCAGCCGAGCTTTAGAAGTAAATTGGCGCACCGAGAGGCATTAGTGAGTAGACTGTGTGATGAGGTTAGTGTTTTGGACCCAAAATTAGCAAAAAAAAACAAAATTTGATGATTGGCAAAGGATTGGCAGAAATGATTGGCAGATGATGGGCAGTGATTGGCAAATTTTTGATTTGTTGAAATTTGATGTGCAAAATTGGCAGTGGGAGATGCCCGATGTGGTGGGATGGCAATTCTGTCATCCCTCACAAAAGTGGGGCAAATGCGCTATAGATTATGGGGTGTATGGCAATGAAAACTAGCCCGGGTGGGTTAGGTTATATTGATAGGGATCTAGCGAAGATGACATTAGGTGACGTTAAGGTTAGTTAGTGACTGATACCTGTAGTGGGGACGCAGGTAGTTTAGTGTGGATGATAATGACGTGGGAGCGCAATAGTTTAAAGGGACGACTGGGAAGCGCAAGTTTCAGAGGGGAGTAGTTAGCTGAGATGATGCCGTGTGTGCGAGAATTGAACAGGTGTGATTGCACAGGTGTGCAGCTGGACAGGTGTGTGGAGCAGTGTATGAGTAGTGAGTGTTGTGGATCAGCGCGAATGCGCTTGGGGAGAGAAGGGTGCAGGTGGCACCAGGTGTGAGAGCACAGGTGTGCAAGTGCAGGTGTGTGGAATATATGGAGCAGAGAATGACTGGTGTGGAGAGAGTTGGAGTAAGTGGTACGGAGTGGTGTGCATGGTGCGAAGCTGTGGATGGGGGAAGAGTGGACCCCTTTCACGAGTACCCGGGGCGGGTAGTGTAAGTGTTAGGTAGAGGGTATAGGTAAATTGTGGTTGGATATTGGCATTTGTGGTGCGGTTGCAGAATGGTATTGTGGATGGGTGCATTAGTGTTGTGGAAATGGCTGGGCGTGTAGCCTGTTAGTGTGTGTAGTTGGTTTGGGCACTCCACCACTGTGAGGATGTCGGCCAGGTGAGGCCGCAGGTGGGCTCTGGGAGCCGGTAGAGTTGTGGATGGGGCCCGAGGATCCGGAGGACGGACCCGGGTAGCCCAGTGCCAGAGAGGGCACCGAGTGGGGAGAGCGCCAGAGGGCCTTCCCCAGGTAGTTAGGTTAGGGTAAGGAGCAGGTAAGCTCGGAGGCAACTGCAGTGGTGGAGGTGTGCAGGTGGGTAGACCTGCTGGGAGAGCTACACGTCGCGGTCCAGAAATTGTGCGAAGGCACCGGGAGATGAATCGGGGGAGTGAGACCCCAAATTGAAAAGCACCACAGTTTAGTCAATGGGAATTGGTTTTTAGAACCCATAGTGTAAGAGGGCCAATGGTTTGGCAGGAGAAAGACCCCGGGTAATGTAAAGTTGTTAAAGTCATTTAGGAAATAGTTAGGATTGATGAACCTGTCGCACCATACGCAGCCACTTACCTGAGGTGAGGATGATGACTCCACACCTGTGTTTTCTTTGTTCTGTGTGCAGGAAATAAGAATTGCTGTGTGGATTGGTGAGACGCATCACGACGTGGATGAGACATTGGGGTGATTCCATCTCTCCCTCCCTAGGAGGGACTGATGATGAATTGGTGATGGCAAATTATGATGTTGAGTTGGAGATGGCAAATTTTGATGAGAGTTGAAAATGGCAAATTTGATTGGTTAGGAGGGAGAGAAGACGAATTTGGTTTATGGGAGGAACGGGGAAGACAGTAGGGACGTTTGTTGATTTGTAAAGTAGATGTTTATGGGTAGTGTTGTGTTTTGTGGATACAGTAAGGGGTAAGGGAGGGGCCATGTAGGTTACCTGGTGGGGGGGGGGGGGGGGCGTACGGTAGGAACGTACCTGTCTCACCTGGTTCCCATGTGCCCCCAGTGTGCATTACCTTGTATTGCATGCACTCTTGCGCCCTTACCACCTTACTCACTTGTCTTCTTCTTTTGTCTCCCACCTCCGAGGATCTGGCTTTGGGGCAGAGAGAGAGGAGAGAGAGGTGCTGGCTCCGCAGTTGTGGGCCTGCACTTTCGCTGCTTGCTGCCGGGATCGATACACCATATGGACCGCAATGTTTGTGGCCGCCCACCATGGACCGCAGTTCTTTTGCGGCCAAGCACCACCCGTTGATGGACCTATGGGTCAACGTGGCACCTATGCCATACAGGTGAACCACTAATAGTTGGCCCCCTGACGGCCACAATTTAGAAATGGACGCGGTTGGCGCCTTTCTTTATTTTTGAAGGAAGTCAGAACACCAAGTGGGCTCCAAGGCAAGACCAGCGGCAGAACATCGGCCGGCTGCGACACCACCGGTGACTATAAACACTTAATTGGTGCACCGGATGGTGCTGACTGTACATGATGGGGTGGTGCTTTTGGTGCTTGGATGGGGTGCTCTGCACATTATTAAAGGCCGTAAGGCCACAGCGCACTCGTGGGTTGGTGTATCGATGCTGGCATGCGTGCTCTCTCTCTATGCATAACATCTGCATGTGTTCCTCCAAAAACAGGTCCTGGATCGTAGTGTAAATATCAGTGTAGTCTTGTGTAAATAATGCTCCCTACCGGCTGTATGTTTAGTTTGAGGATTCTTTCCGCGATTCGGTTATCCTGTGGGTGTGTTTCTGTGAGGAGAAGGGTGCAACGTCGCAGGGGGACATATTTACTCATTTGTGAACATCTGTAAAACTGTCGCACTCAGGGTAGAGTTAATAGTAGAGGGAACTACATCTGAGTGCCACACTAAAGTAGGTAAAGATTTATCGGGTCGGGACGCCCCGAGGTAGAGAAGGGTGCAATGTTGCGGATATGGGATTTGGCCTCCATCCATATCCGCTTGTAAATATTCCCCTATTTCCCCAATACTCCCCAATCCCCCATTCCCTAGTCCCATTGTCTGTAAACAACACTCTGTAGAGCCGACCTTCCCCTTTTTCCCTCATTAAATGTCGTGCCCAGGTTCACCGCATCTCACGTAGACAACTATAGGACATCTTGCTAGTTATTCTTAGTCTATGTCAGTTAAGGACTCGTTTCCATTAATTCTGACTCTTCGTTGCACCAGAATGTGATTGTATGGCACCAGTAGTGAGTTTAGGACCTCCCAATACCTCCCCACAACCTCATCTCCGCATCCTCCCATCATCTCATGGAACTACAACAACAACTACAACAACAGAGGGGGGCGGCGCGGCGCGGGGAGTGTGCGTCCTCACTCCGGCTTGGTTAGCCGCCATTGCCCATGTGCTCCGACGGGGTTACCACGCAGGGGCTGACTGTCAGCTCCTCGTCAAGGGCGGAGCCCGGTAACCCCCCGCACCCAATAAGAAGCGGCGGGCCGATTCCATCTGGGGCGGAGCTAACGAGCCGAGGGCGTGTCACTCCCCGCCGGATATACGCAGCCACTTACCGGAGGTGACGTGAGATGCGCCCCCAGCTTGAAGAAAACCAGACGCCACCTCCAGCGCGACGATACCTCCCTGCATCTTTTGGACCGCGCTATCCTGTCCCTGAGCCAAGGTGCACCTTGTGCTGTACAGCGACTACCTGCCCTTCCTTGCCATCAATCCCTGTGTGAGTCAGTCTTGTCCCGTTTATCTGTGGTCTGTCAGGATTTAAGATAAGTGTGTCTAAGTGCCTACCTTCCTATGCTGTACCTCTTGTCCTTGTAATCTCAACGCTCTGCATACAAATATTATAACCTCCTCCGGAGGTCTTGAGAACTGTACCCCTGGTGTCGTGTCATCTAACCCAGCCGTTGTGTCCTTTCCTTAATTGATTTAGCATAGCGTGACTTAGTCAACGTTCGAGTGGAATCGGGTAAACTGTGCAGACGCGGTCATACCAAACCGCTCGGTAAACTAACATCCAAAACCGCGTCTGTAACAATATATATGTATATATATATATATATATATATATATATATATATATATATATATATATATATATATATATATATACATATATATATATATATATATATATATATATATATATATATATATATATATATATATACATATATATATATATATATATATTTTCAGTTCTCCAGCTTTCAATGAGCGCACGTAATGACGTCACTGCTGCCATGTACATACGCTCTGCCTGTCAAGCTCTCAAGAGAACCCTCCGACAGAGCAGAATTTTGATCTTAGTTCATTTAGATACTGTCATAAGGGTATGTAAAACTCACAGTTACCGACCTGGTTTTGCCCTTTTGGGGCTCATCAGGGCAACGCAGTGAGTCCTGCATACACTTATGACTCTGAAAACCTTTTCGGTTATATACCAGTTACTACGCGATTTCATACCATCAGTGGTGAACCGCCATGAAGGTATCCCATCCAGCTATGCTGTACCTTAATGGGAGCGATAAGTACCATCTGCCACATGGCACATTATCTCTGGTATCCACTCATTATATGGAATCGCCTGGATGCAGCCGGGAACCCTGTCGGAAGGTTCTTTTGAGAGCTTGACAGGCAGAGCATATGTACATGGCAGTGACGTCATTACGTGCGCTCATTGAAAGCTGGATAACTGAAGATATATTTGGATTGGTTGCTCCCGGCTGCATCCAGGCGATTCCATATAATGAGTGGATACCAGAGATAATGTGCCATGTGGCAGATGGTACTTATCGCTCCCATTAAGGTACAGCACAGCTGGATGGGATAACTAAATGGCGGTTCACCACTGCTGGTATGAAATCGCGTCGTAACTGATATATATATATATATATATATATATATATATATATATATATATATATATATATATATATATATATATATATATATATATATATATATATATATATATTGAATCAAGGCACCTCCTGGCTTTAATGGTGAGCACCAGCCACGGATTATGTCTAACCCAGTGTGTGTGTGTATATATTTCTGTTACGCTGATATATTATACTTTGCTGGCAGTAGGCTACATCACTGCATTTGCCAAGTTTAGGTTCATATATGAGCAAAATGTATTCATCTTTACGATAAAGAAAACCCACCAATAAACATTCTGTAAATGACCAAGTGCACTCATATGGAGGTAAAACTAAATAAAGTGATTCTGGCATGCAACTGTACAAGTAGTCTGAATCCCAGAAACGATTTTTATTTAAAGCAACAGCTCTTCTCCATACCAAATCTGCATTCTCATTCGCTGCTTGGAGCTCCTTCTCCTTTGTCTCCAGCTCTTTGCTCAGCGCAGCCACCGTATCTGATGCTTCCTTTAACTTTTCCAGCCCAGTGCTCATTCTTGCAAGATACATGCACAGGTTAGCATTAACTATCTGTTAATGTCAAGCATAGACATCAAAGCAGTGGTCATATTCAAGGAACATCGAAAACAAAATAATAATCAAAAATATCAAACTTTTTTTTACTATAATGAAGTTTTAAATTCACTATTCATATGAAATATCTTTAAACAGCATCAGTTGACATGGTCATGTTGTTCATGAGATTGGTGTGGGTTGGAGGTGTTGAAGGGGGTCAACCAATTTTTATTACACCTACTTGTCTGTGAGCATTCGCAAAGACAGGAGCTTCTCCATGTAGATGGATTTGTATCCTTGAATGAAGGACAAGTATAACTTTGGTGTAATGTGGGTGACACGGCGATATCTGCAAAATAGGACTGATTTGTATGAGGCATAAAATGAAACATTTGTTAATAACAGAATACGATTTTGTATTTTTACATGGTGGCAAATTCTTCAAGGTTCCCATTGCTCAAGGATCGATATCACCTAATATTCCCTTATTTGCTTCCATTATATCCACAGGCCTGCAAAGTGATGAAGATGGCTTGTAAACTCAATATCCTGCTTTCATATGGAATTACCTTTCAAAGTACTCAGCACATTTCTCTGCCACCCCATCCTGGATAACTCCCATGCAATGCACAACTTCGTTCTTGATGACAGGAGAACAATCCATCTCAAAGGATGACAAGAAATGTTCAGACACTGGAGAAGAGAATAAGCAAGTCACATTTGGTATTTGATTTGGCCTGTTTGGTGTTTCCATCAAAACCATTGGCTTATGATGCTCGAAAGCCAGGTCTAAATCCCATTAAATTTTGTTGTTGTTGTTTTCGTATGCAGCCTGTAGCTGCTGGTTGCATCATTTTTCTGGAAGAGTGTTTGTACCGCTGATGCATGCCCCAATTACCAGTGAGCTGGTACTCAATTTGCGGACCTCGGAAGGATGACAGGCTGAGTCAACCCCCCTGGCGTTAATTCAGCGATCGACCGGAATTCTAACCCAGGATCCTAGGATCCCAAGCCGGCACCCCAACCACTAAGCCAACACCAGGCTCAATTAAATCTTATATACTCTGTATTTGTCGATTGTCTACTGATGTCCCTGTAATAAATACAAGTATATACTGATGTCTCATCATGTCTTTGTCCTGCATTCGATTTATGTGGTGTGCAAGTTCCTCTGTGAGTGTTCGATCATTGTAAAATGAAGTCTTGTTTGGTATACAGTATAATACTCCCAAAGTTATTGGGATAGTGGAAATATGCAGATGTATTAATTCACAACTGAGTTTGAAGGATGGCCGACAGGTAAGCATATTCGCCTCTAAGCTGTCTAGCCTGAGTTTGAATCCCGACCCAGCTATAAACAGTCATCCTGGTGTTTCACAGGCTGGATGATTCATCAATGTGTGTGCCGTCCCTCGGATGGACATTAAACTGGTTGTCCCATCTGTTGGCATTAGTTGGTGGACGTTAAATATCCCATGGTGTCCTTCCCGAAGAGTAGGCGAGCTTTCGCTGGCATTCTCAACAACTACCAAATTTCTGCTCTAATCTACAAGGGGCACTACATCACTACATCAGTGGCCAAGCCGCACTACTGAAATCGCTGATGGTAATCCTCAGTCATATGCTACATACGAACGTTGATGATCAACGACAAATTCACAACTATTTTTTTTATCACCTTCTCAAAACGTGTCACCTTCGCTAACACCATGCCCTGAATTGTGGTAGATTTCAGGGGTAGTCTTGCATTGTAGTGCAAGTGCAAGTAGAGAGGTGGATTGAGGTTTGCTGATTTTTCTTAGCTTAGCTGGCCAGTGCACATTTTCAATCTTCTTCTACACAAACCACGGTTCTTAATACACACAATGGTATTTGTAAGGTGTGTTATTATACTGACCCTGGATTGCAATGAAGTCTTGTTTATCCTTAAGAGGAGGATAAGCCAACACCAGGCTGTCTGAGTACTGTAACATTGTAACACTCTGCTGTAATACAATCATACGAGTAAAAAGCCCGTCAAATATGATGGGTTGGAACAGTTTATTCGACGGTGCAGCCTCGTGAGCGTGCCAAAGTCTGAAGCCTCGGCCTAGTGTCAAGTGCGCTTATATCTTCTTTATTTATTAGTTATTAGTTATTTTATTAATTTATTAGTCATCTTAAAGATGTAAATGAACACTCATTTTACTCTGTGCACGTTGCACATCACGTGCAGCGAATTTCATATCCATGCGCCTTGTGTTTATTGTTATTCTTTTTAAACGCTTCTGCCCTTGAGGCTCGGTTTGCAAGCCACCGTCTACAATTCCAATAGAAGAGACTTAATTACTCTTTTATGGAAAATGTTTTTCGAGTTTGTTTTATCCTCAAAAATAGACCGTAGTGAACACACATTCGTGTTAAAAGATTGGCCTTTAAAACCAACCCTTACGAAAAGGGGACAGACATCTACGAAGGGGGACAGACATCTACGAAGGGGGACAGACATCTACGAAGGGGGACAGACATCTACGAAGGGGGACAGACATCTACGAAGGGGGACAGACATCTACGAAGGGGGACAGACATCTACGAAGGGGGACAGACATCTACAAAGGGGGACAGACATCTACGAAGGGGGACAGACATCTACGAAGGGGGACAGACATCTACGAAGGGGGACAGACATCTACGAAGGGGGACAGACATCTACGAAGGGGGACAGACATCTACGAAGGGGGACAGACATCTACGAAGGGGGACAGACATCTACGAAGGGGGACAGACATCTACAAAGGGGGACAGACATCTACAAAGGGGGACAGACATCTACAAAGGGGGACAGACATCTACAAAGGGGGACAGACATCTACAAAGGGGGACAGACATCTACAAAGGGGGACAGACATCTACAAAGGGGGACAGACATCTGTACAAACACACAAACTGACTGTTTTATATGGTAGAATATGTTTGGTGAAAGGGGGTGCGAACTTTCGAGAACTTTGGTTTAACTGAGGTGGGGAGGGAGGGGTGGAGTGGGTAGATGACTTTTGAGCACTTGGGGTTGGCGTAGTTGATCATCCTCTGCTCCCTCTCCCGCTTCATCTCTCTCCCCTCTCCCATCTCCTCCCAACCTCTCCTCTCACACCTCCCCCCCCCCCCCTCTACTCACCTCCTCCCTCTCTTCTCCATCCCCTACTCCCCATCCCCTAGGGAGAGAAGAGGACAGAGTTGGGGTTTTGACGGGGGGGGTGGGGTGGAGCAAATATGTAATCAATTTGGGAGTGGAAGGGGGTTGGGGAATGTCGGTTGGGGAGGAGGGGGGTGATTGAGGAGTTGTGGTGGGTGGGGATTAATGGTGGACGGGACCAAGGAGGGGTTTGAAAGGCTTGGAGTGGGTAGGTGATTGAAGCCTTCATATTGGGGGAAGGGGGTTGAAACTTGGGGTATGAGAGGGGGGTTGATAATTTGGGGTTTGTGAGGGAGGAGGGGTGACTTGTGGACTTGAAGACACATTATACATTGTGCGGATGTTCTGTGGGTACCTGTTAGTACACTGTATATGATAGCTGCTGAGGAGCAACGTTGCTAATCCAGTGGACCAAATATACATTTCTGATTAAGAGATACACCGACAGGCTCGACTTACCAGCCACTAGAGCATCTTTTGGCCAACGGCTGAACCAGTCCATAGTGCAGCCTGAAATTAGGGCAGGGAAGCGGAGAGTGCGTGCTCTGAATTGCTTTCCCGCAGGTGACATGCACAGCACCACATGCAGGTTGCGCTGTGCACGTGCCATGAAGAAGTCCAGCATTGCCTCGGGAGTTGCACGGCGAGAGATCTCACGACGCGTTGTCGGCATCAGCTCACTGATCAATTCCTCCAGCTCTTCCCGGGAGAACAAATTTAACACCTATGGAGGGCAAAACTATTAAGGAATCAGCGGTGTGACTTTTTTCTTGAGAGCAATCAAAACTCATCGCTGGTACATACAAAACACCAATTTACTTGTACATTATAATTACATACTAAAAATGGCTTGCTTGCTAAAATATACCGTGATGAATAATTTACATGAAGGTACAAAAAAAATTCAAACAGTTATTGGCTTCGTCTCCCAATATTCTTCCTTTAGATGGTTTCTTCATATCTTGTCTGGGTTTCAGCACCAGACTTTGAAGGTTGACCCAGACCTCGTATGCCAAATGTATACATGACAGCTAATTCAAAACATGGACTGATGATGTGAAAAATTGGGAATGGATATTTCAACAAACTTAAAAAAACGTTTAAAACAAGTTCCATGTGACTTCATAAACTTTAGCTATCCATATTTCGAATACACCCCACAAGTAATCTGCGGACATCGGCTTGAATGTTTCCATCGGTGGAATATTAATCTTACTAACGGACCACAAATTGCCATGAAGCTGAGTTTTTATATTCTAAACCAAAATTCCGCTTGCGCAACATTCATACAAAAAAGCATCAATGGCTGATGAACTAAACCTAATCTGCAATTTCTGGATTTCAGCCAAATATCGATGGATATAAGTTCCATACATCTGTGCTAAATTAGAAATGGCTCCAATTGTGTTTTACTTTTGACCATGATTTTTTGTTTATAACATGCAGAGTGAAGTATGAAATACGTCAACAAGCAGTTGAGGATAAGAGGAGGAGGAGAAAAGAAAGACAAGAAAACAAAACAGCCAATCCCCTTCCACCTGGAAACAAGTTCCCTCACTGCAACAGGATTTGCTGCTTGAAGATCGGCTTCTTTAGCCACCTGCAGACCCACAACTCGTGAACTGGAAAACGATCATACTCGGCTACGAGTGATCGCCGAAGAAAGAAGTATGAAAATAAAATTTCCGAGGAAACTTGGTTTATAGTGTTGGTGACCAATCCCCATCACGACGTGTTTTCTGCTTTAACATACGTGTTGAGAATCGAGATGGCGGCGAGTGAGGTAACAAAGGGGTTAGAACAGCAAATCATATGGAATTGATGGTCAACTGCAAAACATCAAGCCTGTGAAAAGTTGCAGATGATTGACACAGTATGTTGACGCTTGCCTCTAAAAGACTTCTGTACTAAAGACACCTTGGGGGCAAGAGGTTTTGATGAATGAGATTATGAAAAATGGGGTCTGGCATGTGTTTGGTACACATCCTAAATAATTATGCAGACATATGAAAGCTGAAGGAAGACATATTAAAGAAGACGCAAGAAAGGTCAAATTCCAATGGGATGAGTGTGTGTTCAAAGTCGGAGAAAACTTTGAAAAGTTGCAGAAGTATTGCTTTTGTAATATACACTACCGGTCAAAAGTTTTAGAACACCTCAATTTTTCCGGTTTTTATTTAAAATTTACGCAGTTTACAAACTACATTTACGCAGAATAAGCTGAAATGGTACAAAGGTAAGCAGTAAACTGCTCGAGGTTTAAAAAAAGTTTTGGTTAGCAAAAACGGGAAAATAAAGTAAATTGCAGTTATATTGTAAAAAAGGCCTTCTTCAGGGAACAAGTAATGGGTTAACAACTTACAGCTTTTCTGCAGCAATGTAAGTAAATTAAGCCTTGAAAGTTGATGCAAACAATTCCTACAGGTGTCCCAACCTCTGCTGATTACTTGATTACAAACCCCCTGTCTGTATAAAAGCAGTGTTGGAACAGACTGTTATTACTCCCTCTGAAGCATTATTTGGACAATATTGCACTGCAGGAAGTAGTATATTGGAAACTGGAGGAAACTCTGACAGGAAGAGGTTTAGCAGACTCAAAGCCACAACAGAATCAGAAGACAAGTTTCTGAGAGTCAACAGCTTGCGTGATAGGCGGCTCACAGGACAACAGCTTCAAGCACAGCTTAACATTGGTCGAAGTAAGCAAGTCTCAGTTTCAACTGTGAAGAGAAGACGTCGAGCTGCAGGTTTGACAGGTCGAGTGGCAGTAAGAAAGCCATTGCTAAGATGGCAAAACAAGAAAAAGAGGTTTGCCTGGGCCATGAAGCACCACCAGTGGACTACTGAAGACTGGAAGAAGGTCTTATGGACCAATGAATCAAAATTTGAAATATTTGGTTCATCACGCAGGGTTTTTGTACGCCGTCGAGGAGGCGAAAGGATGGTTCCTCAGTGTGTGACACCAACTGTCAAACATGGAGGAGGAAGCATGATGGTCTGGGGCTCTTTTGCTGGATCCAGAGTCGGCGACTTGCATAGAGTGACTGGCACCCTGAACCAAAAGGGCTACCACGGCATTTTGCAGCGCCATGCAATACCCTCTGGTATACGCCAAGATGGTCAGGGGTTGATCCTACAGCAAGATAATGACCCTAAACACACCTGCAGGCTATGTCAAAACTACCTTCGAGGAAAAGAACAAGACGGTAGGCTTCAAATCATGGAATGGCCAGCACAGTCTCCAGACTTCAACCCCATCGAGCTGGTTTGGGATGAACTGGACAGAAGGGTGATGGCAAAGCAACCTACAAGTGCAACACATTTGTGGGAACTTTGCAACAGTGTTGGGAAGAACTTCCCAAACAATATTTGATTTCCATTGTAGAAAGAATGCCACGAGTGTGTTCGGCGGTTATATCTGCAAAAGGTGGCTACCTTGCTGAGTCAAAAATTTAAATTAAATTTTGTAAAACAAAATTATTCTATGATTTCTTTTTATCTCCAATTGTTTATTTGTTCCATGCTTAATTTCAGAGTACATTGAGACATTAAACTGCGTAAATTTCAATAAAAACTGGAAAAATTGAGGTGTTCGAAAACTTTTGACAGGTAGTGTATATAAGTTTATTAGTTCCGAGAACAAAACACCCCAGGTCAAATCTGAAGTGACCTTGGATACAAGAAACTTAGACTGTAAGATATTATTTGGCCAATCATGGTTGTACCTTAACCACATCCCCTTAATTAATCTAATGCATTCGATCTTTGCAAAACCTTATTGGCATACTGTCTACCTGTGTTTCACAGGCAGGTTGATCAATCAATGTGCATGACGTCCCTTGGATGGATGTTAAACTGGGCGTCCAGTCTGCTAGCATAACGTTGGTGGATGTTGAAAATCCCATGGTGTCCTTCGTCAAGAGTAGGCGAGTTATCACCGGCACACTGAACAAATTGCAAATTGCTGTCCTAACGTACAGAGGGCACTACATCAACAGCATAGCTGCACCCCCAGCAAAAGATTCTACCTGCAGCCTTGCGTTGCATACAAAAGAAGAAGAAGAAGATAACGAAGAAGAAGAATAAAAAATATGTAGGAAGGAAATTTAGTCATGGTTTCAGCACACAATGGAATTGCTATTTTTGAAGAATGCAGAAGAAACACCTGGCTTGACAACCCCATCAGGAGGACTCTAAGATGCAGCATCCGCCAAACACCAGGACGGCCAGTTTTGGTTGGGTTTGATGCGACATGGGTTCAAAATCTGTGACTAAACAGCTCAGAGGCGATTAATGACCAAATTAATTTCAGCACCCTACTTCAATTACCGAGGTAGGGTACTGTGTGTGTTCCAGGTGGGTCTGCAACCAAGTATGCCAAGTGGATTCAATTCTGCTTTGTTTCAAATATCTTACAGAATCGGGCGCATCCAAGCTGACAAGTCACAGGTTAGGTGTATCAACATATCAAGGTTAAATACCTTTGCTATGACTATGAACTGCAATTTTACCATGAAGAAGGCCTAGTAGAATGAATGAATGAATATGAATGAATGATCGTTTTAAGGCCATTTTCCCCGCTGGAGCGGGGGTTAGCCTTGCAGGCCCCACGACAATCATGGTACCCTGTTTGAGGCAATGTTTTTATGGCCGGATGCCCTTCCTGACGCCAACCCTTGGTCACCTCTTACGATGCGCAGGGATACGGTGTACCTATTCTAAATCGGGGTACACACCGAGATCATTCATCCCAGCAAGCTGGTACTCAATTTGCCGACCTCGGAAGGATGACAGGCTGAGTCAACCCCCTTGGCGTTAATTCAGCGATCGACCGGGATTCGAACCCAGGATCCTAGTATCCCAAGCCAGCACCCTAACCACTAAGCCAACACCTGGCTTAAGCCTAGTAGACAGTAGAAAAATTCTAACAGGGATCTCACCTCACCCGAGGACAACACGTTGTTCAGGTATTCCAAAAATGATTCTTCCTTTATGTCACTGTCTGTAAATATGAAAGTGACACCCTTGTCCTGCAGGCCAGCTGTCCGGTACAAGATCTTGAGATCATCAAGTAGGTTGCTGGAGTTGTACGACCTGCATTGCATTGAACACGGAAAGAAAAGTACTCGTTTTTCTGCTACTGCTTCAACAATAAAGTGCATGTCTTTACTCTGTAATACCCCAATCACATTGTACATACATAGTTCGTGTTATTCGTCTTTAAATTATACTTTGTTAAATGTGTAAGAGTGCATTGCATAGTCTTATTTTATTAGGAACAAGTGAGCACCTTTTAAAAAGGGATAAAAGGTAAAATAAAAACTGAAATTGACTACATCTGGTAAATAAATAAATATGAGCAAATCCTTACAATGAAATTCAATGCAGGAAGAGGCCATCAAGCTTGCACAATGGTTGCCAACCTATGGTTGATTGTCGGTGCTCTATTCTTTTTAAATGCTGAGCATCAAGCAAGGAAGCAGCACGTACCACTAGCCTCATTAACCCCATCTAAATCCCTCCTCCTTCCAGTTCTCCCTCCTTGGAGTTGGACTTTTCCCCCTTTGGAGTTTTCCTTCCTTGGAGTTTCCTTCTGTATCCATTTTCTCCAACCCATGCATGAGTGTTTTGTGTCCTGTTTTTGTCTGTTGCGTCCTGATCTGTTTGCTGTACTAGCTCTTCCACGAGCCTTGACTATGTATACAAAAAAAATGTCTGAAGTGTACATGAATAAGCTGATCTCATCGAAATTATGAACCTGTATGGATTTCCGACGATGATTGCGTGTCTACACATTTGTATAAGTGACGATTTATATTTTTACAAATGGATGGTATTCATACCCTTCCATGGTCTGCAATGTTTCTGGACCGACTGCATCTCCACTATATCACCTCTGGGATGTTTTAAACATAGAAATTAATCCATTGTCAGAACTCCCTTATAATGCCTGAACATGTTGGCTGACGATGGATTATAAACGATGATGCAATAATTGATCGTCGTATGTATGAGTTGCAGCAATTATCTGCAGGCTTGCTTCATTTATGCATGTTCTGCCATATTGTGCCCATTACCAGACCCTTGGTACGAACAGACACGTATGCAAACTTTGGTAGAGATTGGGTCAGCCTTGTTTTTACCCGCACACACGAAGCAAAAAGTGGAATTAAGCAATTGGTTCATATCCGTCAATCCATCTGTCCATCTATCTCATCAGTTGAAGATTGTCAGTTTATGATCGAGAAACAACTTATTTAAATCAAATGTTATATTTTGATCACAAATCGGAAGACAGGTTTGCCATTTATTGGATCAGAATTTATCCCCACTGCACATGCGCAGAAAGGAGTGAGATAATATTTTTACTCTGTCTGTCTGGCAGTCAAAGAAAACTGAAAATCATTCCAAACAAGTCAGGAGACGACGATGGTTCACGAGCGAGCAGTATTCAATGACAAAGGACGGACTACTTTGAAATGGCCGTCCTTTGTGACCTTTAAAAGTCAAAAACGACATTGAAAATACATAAATAGGAATGTATTATCTGTTATGAGACTAGTTAGCTACACAATACCGAAAATTTAGTTCGATTCCGACAACTTTGAAAATTTGACCTTTGCGTCCTTGAAATGTCAAAACGAAGGTTACTGACCTTGAAATGAGATAGAAAATAATGTATAATCAGTTTTGAGGTTAGTTAGCTACACAATACCGAAAATTTGGTTCGATTCCGACAACTTTGAAAATTTGACCTTGAAATGTCAAAACAAAGGTTACTGACCTTGTAATGAGATAGTAAATAATGTATAATCAGTTATGAGGTTAGTTGGCTACACAATACCGAAAATTCGGTTCCATTCCGACAACTTTGAAAATTTGACCTTTGTGACCGTCAAAGGTCAAAGGTCGAAGATTCTGAAATTTGTTGGAAAACTTGTATTTCATGATGTATGTGATAATATAAAATCATGTACGTTGACGTATCCCTGGTGTTGGGCTAGCGGCTAGGGTGCCGGCTTAGGATCCTAGGATCCTGGGTTCGAATCCCGGTCAATCGCTGAATTAACGCCAGGGGGGTTGACTCAGCCTGTCATCCTTCCGAGGTCGGCTAATTGAGTACCAGTTCACTGGTAATTCCCTGCTTGTCGTTAAAGGCGGCAAAAAGGGTTGGCGTCAGGAAGGGCATCCGGCCGTAAAACATTGCTTCAAAAAGGGGACCGAAAAAACAACAACAACCACAGTTCCTGAAAAAGGACCAACCCCCGCTTGCGGGGAAAAATGGCCTCTAAAGGTGTTTTTTTTTTGTTTTTTTTAATGACATTTCACCCTATCAGGAAGTGAACAATGTAATAAAACCATCAAAAATCGAATTTTCTAAATTTCGTGACCTTGTGACCTTGACCTTGGGGCGAAAATGAAAAATCGAGCTCAGTGGGGCTAGACACATGACATTGGCCTAACCAAATAACGAAACCCCTGTCAGATTCCACCAAACCCCTCGGAGAAGATGTAGCTTGAACTCGATTATCCCCTAAAAAGACATCTTTTTCGGGCATGGCTCCACCCACAATGGGCGCAATACGCCCACTCTAGGCAGGACACAACTAGATCATGATATCAACCTCCCACCCAAGTTTCATCAAGACCGGATGATATCATCGGGTAGTTATGCTGCAGACAGACACACACCCATTACGAATATTGTGGTCACTCTGTTTGATAACTCGTGAACCAATCGGAAACTTACTGTTTTTAAGGATGTCATAAATGACACAAACAACAGGCACTAAAAACTAATGTAACGTGTTAGTTTGAACAGTTTACATTTTGTATTCCACTGTTAGGCCAGGTCTGTATCTGGACCTCAACCAAAATTTAATCGGCTTTTTCTTGTCATATACCCAACTCATTCACCGGGTTTTGTCATAACCCTTCCACAACTTTTTGAGATATTGTGCTATATATTGTTTTTGGCCCCATCTATAATGCTCAAGAATTACTTCAAAATTTCTAAATAATTTTCGTATTCGGATCTTGATCCAGATCTTCACCAAAATCAATTCAATTTGTCCTTGTTAAACACCCAACATGTCCTCTAAGTTTCGTCCGAATCCGTCCACAACTTTTTGAGATATCCTGCTTACAGACAAACAAACAGGGGTGAATACATAACTTCCTCCACTTACGGTGGTGTAGGTAATAATGGGACATTATTGTTATTGTTAACATGTGTTGATTTAAAAGGTACCCAAATAAATAGTTTGTGAAATTGTTACCATTTATTTTATGGTATCACACCTTAGCATGCCCCCATTATTTTGTGCACCGTATATTACATCACATTATTACTGAAGTGTTGTTACATTATCTCACATCAGTGGGACTTAGTAGGGGAGCTCCCAATAGAGTTCGTGACCATTTTCCCGTGATCAAGGTTTGAAGGTTGATTTCGAAAGATAAAAATATATATAAAAAAATAAGCTTGGGTATCTTTTTTTAAAATGCGGGCTAACTCGGCCAGAGGACAAAATCCAAGATATCCGCCAAAACCGCGAAATCGGGCATATTTCCGCCTACGTGAATGCTACATATACATATTGGGTGTCCATATGTGGGTTTTTCTGGGCCCAGATCTTGCATCTTACATCAGTCAAGTGATATTGTGACTTAAAATGATATTAAATGATTAATGTTGACCAAAATCCAAGATGGCCGCTGCAAAAAACCATGTATTGTATATGTTCATAATTGTGCATACCATAGATTCATCGCTGGCGTCTAAATACAGTTTTACATGACTAGTGTTTTCATTTATAACCTTATTGTTACTATGAATGACTTTTTGAGCAGGTAACGAACCAAGATTGCTGCCTTATCTACAAGATGGTTTGATTAAGTTTCACAGGTATTTGTTCACAGGTAGTTGTTAGTATTAATTTCCAGGGAGTACCAGGGTGGACAATGGATCAAGGCATTACAGTTAAGTATATTCAACTAATAATAGTTAAAATATTAGTTAAGTCCCTTTCTTTAAAAGATAAAGATCTGTCCTGTTCAATATTTAAGTTCAGTTAAGTATTAACATCATTCATATCATGCTGTCTGATGTACGGTATGTACAGTAAGTAATAGGTTTTATTTTTCATTGCAGAGTATACCATGGCGACACCACCCATTCAAGGAAAGAAGAGAAAGAGTGAAGATGAGGACCAGCCTCCAGGACTATCAAGCTCCAGTGAGTGTATCCTCTGTCATAAGCATTGTGATGAGGAAAAGAGTAGCTTAAGCCCAGAAGCCTGGCAGCATCTCCAACAACAAGCAGAACGATGGAGAGGATTGGACAAATATGGTCAAGTCTTTGATGCAGTGCCATGGCACAATGGACCAGCTGGAATATATTTCCACAAACTGTGTAAAGTTCAACTGGCCAGTAACTATAAATTGGAGCAGGCACTAAAGCGACAAAAGAAATGTTTTGAAACAGAAATCTCTCGCAGCGATGATGTAGCTGACGAAGCACCTGGACCATCTTGCGCTCAGAGACAATCACGATCACAAACCGGTATTATACAAGACAAACATTTGTGTATTTGGTGTATGAAGGGAGAAGACCTGAAACACCCTGGACGGGACAAGTGGCACATCATGCAACAAATGGATGCATGGCATGTCTTCAAAGGTCACACAGTCCATCTGGACGACGAGAATATGCGGGATCGCATTTTGACACTGATTGATTCCACGTCAGATCCATTTGCCACAGAGATCCGCTACCATCGGTCATGTTGGACGAAATACATCAAAGTCCATGATTATAATGATCAACATTTGCACATGCACAATGTACGACTGGCAGAAGTACGTCAAATGTTTTTCAAACATGTGCGCACTGTAATTTTTGAAAGACATGAACTCCGAACACTACAGAGCCTTCTACAAGACTACACGCAAATGCTGGTGAACTTTGGCATGACTGTGAACACTGTGAAGTCTAGCACAATAAAATCTATGCTCCAAACGGAATTCAGCGACCAAATTGGTTTCCACGAAAGAGTTACAAAAAACAAGAGCTCAATGGTTTTTGACACGTCAGCTGGTGGAACATACATAGAAGCTGCTGTAAATTGCCTAGGTGCAACTGATGACCAACTCGTCTCAATTGTAGCACAACGAATTAGAGCTGAAGCAGCAAAAGTATCGCCAATGATCTGGCCACCTCACATTGACGATTTACTCAATGAGGACGAAACAAGCAGCCTACTGAAACAGCTCATTTCCCGTCTAAAGTCTTCAAAACCTCAGCGTGACCTTGATATGGAGGATGACGACTCTGCAGTTATCGCTTTGACTGCCTTGCTCTCTTCATATATGACAGGCAAACGAACTTCATTTGGAACAAGGTTGTCTGTTATGATACACGGACTAACCAGAAGCCGGGAACTTGTCGAGTTATTGAAAAAATTCTCAATTGGGATCAGCTACAAAGACGTGCTACATCTCTATGATGCTTGGGCCAAGTACGATATTGAGCAGAACAAAGCATGTCCAGAGGAGCTTGCACTGGGTATGCCAGGGACAGCAGTAATGGACAATGATGACTTTTCTGAGGACACGCTAACTGGCGCGAACACTTCACACCGTACAAATGTTATGTTTGTCCAGCCACTTGATTTGGTTCATGCTCCAGAGGAATCGGCCCCAGAATTAACAATTCCCAAGTCTAAAGAAATGAAGCATCTTTGCATCGATCAGCATAAAGTCCATCCTTACAAGACTGTCCAGCGTGGAGCTCCAAGTATGCGAACAGGTGTTGACATTACTCCTTCAGATACTAAAGTCCAGAGGCAGCGAGGACTCATTCATGCCATGGCACGTCTAGATGAGACTCATACACCACCTGCACCATGCAGTCAAACAGTTGGGGGATTTGCAGGTTTCCAGTCAACAGTTCAGCCGCATGTTGTCAAAAGCAAGCCGTATTACTTCTTGACTTTTCCAAATCCTCCTGGAAAATCTGTAGTGCACGAAATAATGTGCCGGATGGTTGATGCAGCAGGCAAAAAGAACATGCCCTTCATCCAGTTGGTAGGAGATCAACCAGTGTATGCCTTGATAGTGCAAATGAGATACGAACACCCTGATAAATTCAGTGTCGTGTTGCCTTCTATGGGCCCATTTCATATTCACATGTCTTACATTTCTGCCATGAATAAGCGTTTTCACGGGTCTGGCTTGTCTGACATCCTCGTTGCGGCAGATGTTATTGCAGAAGGGTCTGTGGACCAGGCATTACGGGGCAAACACTACAAGAGGAGCATACGATGTCTCCGATTGATGTATGAAACTCTGCTGAGAAGAATCATACAACAGTCACTACAGAATGGGGGAAGCATCTCAGATGAACTTGAAGCTCACTTGACTGTCCTGCGGAATCCTTCCTCAACAGCAGAAGAACGGCAGGAATGTTATGCACTTCTGGAAGCCAACCAAGAGGTTATTTCATTGGTGGCAGATGAGTTCAATAGAATTGAGGAGTCCGGTGGTTCAATGGCAAAGTACTGGATCACATTTATGGAGATGACTGAAATATTGATGATGAATCTGCATGCGTTGAGAATCCAGAACTGGGAACAATTCAAGTCGACATTACGTTTAATGCTACCATGGATCCAGATTTATGACAACGATAAATATGGACGGTGGTTGGTTGAGTATTGGCTGGAAATGGAATCCCTCCCAGAGGATGTAGCACAATACATGCGAGATGGCTTATTTGCTCAATCCATGTCGGGAAAGCCTTACTCATGTTTGCCATTGGATCTCTGGATCGAGATGACAATGAACAAGGGTTCAAAGATGAAAGCTGGCTGGCTCAAAATTTTGAAGAACGAAAAGATGCTGCTGTCACATTCCCGAAATGCTAACAATGTTAATAGAGTCCGATCCTCACTGCATGATCTTGCCAGCACATCAGAATCAAAACGACATCACAGTGAAAATGCTCCCACTCGCATGAAGGAAGACGAACAAGCTGTACAAGATATTAACAACTGCATCACTGAATTCGGCTGTGACCCTTTCAATGAAGAAAACAAGGTCTTGAAGTCACTACAGTCTGGAATGGTAGCTTCTGATGACCTCATTCAAGATTTTGAATCGGTCCACACCGATGGCGAGAAATGCTTGAAGGCATTCTGTGAAGACAGAATGTTCAGCAGCAACAAACCTTTCCATGCAACCATTCACAGGAATTTGAGACGGAACTTCAGCAACCCACCTTCAGTCAAGACTGGCGAGCGCATCATGAAGTCAGACGCAATGGAGAACAGAGCGATGGCAGCAGTTGTCTCACTTGCTGAAAATGACACCGAAAATTTCACCTTGTCAGAGATAATGTCGTACCGAGTCACAGATGAATGTCTGCCAATATTCAATATCAACGGCACCATGAAAAAAGTGCAAAAATCTAAGTTGGTAGAAAAATTCAAGCTACATGCGTTGGAACCAACACCAGACAAGTACACGGCGATCCTGGACATGGGATTTATATGGCGTTTGTCTACGCCATCGGTAGAAGACAGGGAAAAGGCTGATGGAATTTCCTACACCTGGGGAGACTACGCATCGAAGGTGTTCGCCGTCATTATGAGCAGACATAAATATGCATCACAAGTTGTGTTTGTCAATGACAGATATGATGTTTCCCTGACCGTCAAGGATAGCGAACGCAAGCTTCGAAAAAGCACTTATGGATTTTCAGATGGCTCCAAGAATGTATTTTTCAAGCAGTCGGACAAATTCCCATCTGCCAAAGGATTTCAAGACTTCTTCCACAATGCAACAAACAAGCAGCACCTACAGATCTTTCTCAGAAACGAGTTCAGCGTGTTGTACCGAAACTATTCTAACACTGAATTTGTGTACTGCGTCGGGCCCACATGTGTCAATCTATCGACAGGTTTGCCTGTTACAGACTTCCAGTGTGAACAGTTAGAAGCAGACACATGCATGTTCTTCATCTACTCACAAATACGTAAAGCTGGAATAGAAACACCTGTTATCATCGACGCAGAAGATACGGACGTGCTTGTATTGGCATCGTATGTTGCTCATAGAACTGAAGGGGTGCTCGCAATGAAGTACAAAAAGCAGTTCATAGATTGTACAGCTTTCTGCCCGAAGGAAATAGCAGATATCATAGTTCCTCTTCACGTCCACAGCGGCTCAGACACAACAGCAGCATTCTTTGGACATGGGAAGAAAACCATCTTCGACATATCATCCACTTCACCTGAAGCTAGAGCGTTCCTCAGTGAAGTAGGGAAACACCTACCGGTCCCTCAGCAGGTGCTTGATCATATGACGCTGTACACCATACGGTACATATACAAGGACAAACAAAGTACCACTCTGTGTGATGCTCGGGCCAGGAAGTGGCGACAAATGAAAAGGAAATCAATACTGCGGCTTCCACCAGACAAAGAATCCCACGATTTGAAAGTCAAGAGAGTGAACTATCAAACCTACGTGTTGCTCAACTACGAAAAACCTGATGCGCCACCGTCTCCTTTATCTCATGGCTGGCATCTCGAGGAAGGCATGTGTCTTCCATTGAGGTACATTCACCCAGCACTCCCAGAAAAACTAACTCAGGCTTTGGAAAGCAGCCCAACTATGGATGATCCAGTCGAGTCTGGGTCCGAGACGGACGATTCGGACAGTGAATAACAATTTCAATCTATCCAACACAAACAAACTGTTATAACAACTATTGTCATTTTCAACCCTACCGTATATGCTACTTGTGCAATGTGTATCACTGCTTGTAAATGTAATGTCATGTCACTGTAAATATAATAAAACAAAATAGAGAAAGATAAATTCTTTCTTACTGATTGCAAATGAAAACCTTGAACATTGTGTCAAATAAAAGACGTTGCAATAGATACAATGTACAGTAGCCATAACTGCTTATCTAACGGGCGAGAGGCAGCCATCTTGGTTCGTTACCTGCTCAAAAAGTCATTCATAGTAACAGTAAGGTTATAAATGAAAACACTAGTCATGTAAAACTGTATTTAGACGCCAGCGATGAATCTATGGTATGCACAATTATGAACATATACAATACATGGTTTTTTGCAGCGGCCATCTTGGATTTTGGTCAACATTAATCATTTAATATCATTTTAAGTCACAATATCACTTGACTGATGTAAGATGCAAGATCTGGGCCCAGAAAAACCCACATATGGACACCCAATATGTATATGTAGCATTCACGTAGGCGGAAATATGCCCGATTTCGCGGTTTTGGCGGACATCTTGGATTTTGTCCTCTGGCCGAGTTAGCCCGCATTTTAAAAAAAGATACCCAAGCTTATTTTTTTATATATATTTTTATCTTTCAAAATCAACCTTCAAACCTTGATCACGGGAAAATGGTCACGAACTCTATTGGGAGCTCCCCTACTAACTGGCAGGAGGGCCTAGAAGTACACAGACTCGCCTCTGAGCCGTCTTTCCTGGGTTTCAATGTCAGTCCAGCTATAAACTGTTATACTGGTGTCTCACAGGCAGGGTGAGGCATCAATGTGTGTGTCGTCCCGTCGATGGATATTAAAGTGCGTGCCCTGTCTGCCAGCATTGGTTGGTGGACGTTAAAGATTCCACGGTGTCCTTCGTGCAGAGTCGGCGAGATGGCCAAATTCCAAATTATTGCCTTAACCTACAGGGGGGCACTGCATCAGCGGCACAGATATGCTCCCATGATTGATGCAGCCAGCAGCCACAGGCTGCATAACAAATTAATGATGAAAATATGTCACATTGGTATGGGACAAACAATGGACGAAGTTTATCACATACTCTGGGTCACAAGTCATAAGTGTCCTTTGGACAGATGACTGTGTCTGCTAAAGTTTGGAACAGTTCAAATATTTCCTTTTGATCTGCAACTTAGTCACAGAACTAGCAAATCTAATCGCTTCTTGTCTAAATCAATGATGCTTACCTTGTGAGATTGATCTGAAAGATGGAATATCCAGCAATGAAGGAGGCGAGACGTGTCAAGCTCTGTTTTCCAGAACCACCCACACCGACGAGCAAGGCATGACCACGAGGTATGTGCAGAATACGGGAAATCTTACATGGAGGACAGGATGGAACATCATCAATACAGCAAAAACAAAAAAAAAATTAATACACACTTTGGAGTGCATTAACCTCTACATAACATTTGATGTTCTCTTTAAGTAACTTGGCCTAGTTGTCACAGTTTAGAAAAAAAAAAATTTGATGTGTTAATGTCCAAAAACATTTGCTGCACAAGTGACTGGACTACTGAATGTTGCTATGGAAAGAGGATAATTTAGCTTAGTCCATAAACCTTTGGGTTTTTTAGCAAAACTTTATTGAAGTGAAGAACGACACTTGATAGAGCGCATACCTTCACCAGGCTGAACAGTTAATGATTTGTATTCCACTGAGAGGCCGGATACAGATGCGGACTGACTAAACTAAAACTAAGTAACTAACTAACTAAAACTAACGAACTAAACTAACTAAACTAACTAACTAAACTAACTATTTAACTAAAATCTATTCGGGTTCTTCTTTTCACATCGCAAACTCATCCACCAAATTTCATCCAAATCCATCCATAACATTTTGAGATATCCTGCTCAGAAAGACAGACAAACAGATAGCATGATACCTCACAAATGTTATGCACAGTTTCAGACGAAACTTGGTTCACAGGTTGGGTGTGTGACAATGAAGAATTGATTCACTTTTGGTGAAGATTCGAATCCGGATCCAGATCCGAGAATTTTCCAAATCCAAATCTGGAAAATTAAAATCTGGAAACTAGCATTTAACATTATGTTTTCGGGTTGTCAGTCCATCCGCACATCTGTCCGTCCGTCCGTCCGTCCGGGCTAAACCTCGTTTTTCTCAGCAACCATATGTCCAATTGAGACGAAACTTTCAGGGTAGGAGTGACACCCATGCAGAATGTTTTTATGATAATTATGACGTCATAGGTCACGTGGTCTGGCAGCTATCTTGGATTAAATGCAAATGAGAAAAAAATATTTCTTGGAAACCACTGAATGGAAAAATTTGAAACTTGGCACATTGTCAAGTACTCCCAGTAGGGAACAAAAGCATGATAATGATGAAATCATAGGTGAAGTGGTATACCAGCCAAAAATGTTTTCATCAAATTACTTATCCTAAAAATCTGAAATTGCATGCACATGATCTATGACCCATTTGTATTGAAATATTAAATTTATGACATCATAGATCACATGGTTTGGCAGCCATATTGGATTGAATTCATTGAAATATTGAAAATTGAAAATTGAAAATATTAAATAATTTTATCTCTGAAACCGCTCACCCTATCGATGCGAAATTTTACAAATATCATTTAACAGCACTATTGCATATAGTATTAAAATGATGATGTCATAGGTTACGTGGTTTGGCAGCAATCTTGGATAGAAAAACAAACCTTATCCCATCAACACGAAAGTTCACAAACGTGATCCCCTACCCATACACACAACTAGCAATCCCTCTCTTCCCTAGAGGGTGGAGAGGGATTGAACAGATACATATGCAGAGTGATGGCATCTACCCATTGTGGGACTATGCGAAGGCATATTGGTGACGCAGTCACATTTTTCTAGTTTTAAGTGCTTCTTCACCATTGAGCGATAGAGCTAAAAACTATATATAACACGATACGTCAAAAGGTTATAGATGGATGCGGAAGAAACTTGGTGGGCAGGTTGGGTGTGTGCCAAAGATGCATCAATTTGATATTGGTGAAGATCCAAATCTGGATCCAGATCCGAGAATTTTTAAAGTGATTCTTCACCATTGAGAGATGTTGAGAGAGAGAAGCTGGGGATTCGAAGAGGTGGATTTGGGGCGTTTTAAATGGGGTAGAAAAGATCAAGGTTTTGTATGGGGGATGTTTTGGATGGGGTTTTCTACCCCCGTTAATAAGAGATGGTGGTGAACAGCTGTTTTAAAGACCTGGAGGGAGGAGTGGGATTGAAGAGAGTGTGGGAGTTTGTTCCAGAGGCGGGAGAAAAGAGGAATGAAGTAGTGAAGGTGAGCAGAGAGTCTTGATTTTGGCAATTTCACCAGAAGAGGGTTGCTAGCAGATCTTGTGTGTCCTGCAGGAATATTTGGGGGACAGAGCACAGACAGAGCAGGGGGAGCAAGGCCGGAGAGAAGTCGGTAGAAGATAGAAAGACCACCAACCTGCCTGCGGTGAGTGAGTGAAAGGCCCTCACAATCGGCTTCATCGCGGGAGATTCCAATGATTCTGAAAGCTTTGGTTTCAACTGCGTGAAGCCGAGCGAGGTGTGAGGCAGGAGCACCAGCCCAGAGGGGAGAGCAGTACTCCATTGAGCTGCGGATGAAAGCTTTGTATGTGGTGAGGAGCTCAGAAGTGCCCAGAAAGGACTTCGCACGATGGAGGATGCCCAGTCGGCGACTGGCTTTGAAGGCCAGCTTGGAAATGTGGTTTTCCCAGGAAAGATCATGGCAGATATTGAGAGCCAAAAGCTTGAGTGACAGAACTTCACTTCTTCAAGAGGATTGTGCAGAATGTAGATGGGAGGGTTGTCCAGACGGACTTTTCGGAGAGACAAAATGAGAGTGTGAGATTTAAAGATTATAAAGATTAAAATAAAGATTATAAAGATCATGTGAGAAAGAAGAATATAGAATATAGAATAAGAATAAGATTATAAAGCTAAAACTCCCAATTATTTCTACAATCAACTGCCAGAGATGCATCTTTGGAAGTCCTTGCACTAACAATCTGCCAGGATTTTTCCTCGGCCAATCATGTATCTAAACTGGCCTTCAGGGCAGGAAAGTCTCAATGGAGCTATCATTCCTTAGCCAACCTCGACTCATAATAGTATGCAAGACCTTCACCCGCAGCGCCATTGAGTATGGTTCTCCTGTCAGCTAGTGCCACAAGATCTCAACACCATGTAACCTTGGAAGTGGTGGAATCCAAGGCCCTGAGGGTAATTGAAGAGACTAGGGCGGATGCTCGGGTGCAAGACCTACTCCTCTCCGACAGCAGAAAATGTGGTGGCCTAGCACTCTTCTACTGCCTCATTTCTGGTCTTGCTCAACTGCCCTCAGCCATTCCTCCCTCTCAAACCCCACTAGATCACGCTCATGCCGACAGCAATCCATTGCCAAAATCTAAACGAATTACTCACCTCCACTCGTTTGCGCCTCTGTTCTCTCTGGAATCCATTCACTGAGTTTATTCATTCATGTAATTCCTTCCCAATCCTTTAAGATGGCAGGACATCACCATCTTGTGAGAGCCTTTATTCCTATTCCTGGTCTCTTATTTTCTCACGTAACCTTCTTTTCAGCTCACATACACTTTTCAACCGACCCTGCATCTCGTAATTTCTCCTGTCTGCTCACATGTCCTTTGGCCACTCTTCTCCCGTGTTCCCTTCTCAAGTTTGTTGTCCCTACTTATTATGTTGCCTGTCTGTTCATGACATTTTGTCTTACAAAGCAGGTCATTATAATTAAGGTCACATCACCACCACTACGACATTCCGCAAACCTTTACGAGGTGCGCCATTGCATCGGTGAAGAAGACGAGATCCATAGTAGCCCCGCGCACTGTCTCGTTGTACTGCTGGAGGAAGTGCTCCAGTCTCTGGTGTAATCGTTCAACAGATGGCACGGGCTTGTATATCTTGGGAGAGGTCAAGCCTGATTCATCAGGTTTCTCACCTGTGGATACAACCATCCGACAACTCTCAAATTGTAATAGCTTTGGCCTATGCTCGGATGCTCCCATTTAAAGACCTTTAAGCTAGGCCATGGACTTACTAACCAAATCTTGTATTTATAAAAGCAAGACTGATCGAAGCATTAAACAATTAGAATAATGTCGACGAATACGTTGTAGATACTACTTATTTCAACACCACCTGTTGTACCTGGAGGATCAGGAAGAAAGTCTACAAAGTGTGTGTTGACACCAACAGCGATGAACGAGCTCAATTCAGCATTCAGTACATCATGCATTGTATCCAGAAAAGCACTCTCAAACCAGGCCACATCCTCCATGCAAGTGAAACGATCCGTGATGACACGCATGCACTCGTGCTTCAGGAGCTGCAACAAAACCTGCACACCACAACCCCAAATCACCAAAACGACCGACGACTAACAGATAGATCCTAATTTTGTGTCTTTGTTGATGACATAGAACCGCTTGGAATAAAAAGGAAAATTATCATTTTCTTAACAGAAGTTGTTGTATCAATGGCTTTATAATTGTCTGCAGTTCGGCAGTTTCCAGAAGGTTCCACCGTGATTGGATGACCGATACATTGAGGTAAATTATTACCTTTTTCCGAGATTTGACTGCTTTGAAAGTCTTGGAATGACCCAGGGATCAAAGTACCACCACATGCATCCTATGGCCATTATTCCACCACAGAGACTTTGCTTTGAACTTTAAAT
Organism: Myxine glutinosa; assembly: GCF_964187855.1. Taxonomy (NCBI): domain Eukaryota; kingdom Metazoa; phylum Chordata; class Myxini; order Myxiniformes; family Myxinidae; genus Myxine; species Myxine glutinosa. The sequence continues at coordinate 98,838,277 of NC_136269.1, forward strand.
TGAAGGGAAAGCAAAGTGAGAGTCAATTTATTAAACAAGGTTGACCTGGGAAGTACAACCTTCAGTATATGAAACATACCACAAAGAAAGCTATGCCAATTATTAATTTCAATGTGAATACAAGGAGTACAGGAAGTCGACCCTTATAGACAAAACTATGTTTGTTGTTGTTTAACGACCACTATTATCCCACCTTGTGGGGTCGGCCGGGGGAAGCTTGGCCAAAGTCTTTCATGAACCGGCCTAGCCAGGCCTGACATTCGCCGAGTTAGGGCAGGAATTTGGAATTTTGCCACGGTGCCTTTGCGAATGACACTATGGGATATTTAATGTCCACCAACTAATGCTGGCAGACGGGACTCCCGGATTAACGTCAATCCGAGGGACGGCACACACATTGATCAATCACCCTGCCTGTGAAACACCAAACTGACAGGTTATAGCTGGGTCAGGATTCGAACCCAGGCTAGACAGCTTAGAGGCGAGTGTGCGTATAGACAAAAACTATATTGTTGGAAAATGAAGCAAAAATGCTTATTTGGAAATCTTTTCATAGCCTTATTTTTCAGGACAGTTTCTGATTGGAACACAATGACTCTCGACAATCGTTAATGACTGATGAATGGTATTTCGTCGAGAACTGTTCATATGAAACTGAATTATTATTTTAAAATCATGCTGATAGCATTTGTAAAATAGGAACTGTTAATTATGAATACTCCTCACAGCTTCAAGTACTCAAGGAAAACCTGGGCTTGAGAGATAGTCTAAAGGTATGCGCATTAGCCTCTGAGAGCACCTGACACGGCTATAAACTGTAATCCTGGTGTTCCACAGGCATGGCAAGGCACCAATGTGTGTGCTGTCCTTAGATAGACGTTAAACCGGATGTCCCATATGCTGGTATTAGTTCAACAATGTTGCATATCCTTTGGTGTCCTCCATGAAGTGTAAATGAGTTATCGCCGCACACTGGACGAATTACAAATTCCTGCTCTAACCTACAGGGGGCCCACAGCATCAGCATCCCAGCTGTACACCAGCTCCCCCTGCCAGCCACAGCTGAAAGTAAATAACTTTTATAATTTGTTTTGTGATACCATTAGGTATGCACTAGGAAAGCCAAATAGGCAGAAGATTCCACACCAAGTGAGGAAACATCCTCCAGCTAAAAACGCACCAGTTCTGAGTTGATGACTTCTGCGGAGGTGCGAAGCAGGCCCTGCCAGATACGGGACAAATCTCGTAAGTTGAAGATGTAGTGAAACTTTGCCGGCGTAGGTAGTAGCTTCACCTTGGTTGCCTGCCACAACTGTCGTGTCAAAGGCACAAGCTTTGTGGCCAGTGAGCAAACAGACTCGTGGAAGCCACGTGCCGCACAAAAATGGGCCAACGCCATTACTCCTAGACATGACACGAGTAAAAAAAGGAAATAAACGTTTTTTGCATCCTTCTGTCTAAAATATTGCATCAAATAGGGGCACTTGGAAATATCATACTGTGGCGGACACAAAAGCCCACTGGCGTGGTGACATCATTCCACGCACCGAGTGGGCGGTGGCCACGCCCGAGGGGTAGGCGTGGCCTCATGATATACCCCGGGCGACCAGCCCGGAGGAGTTGAGTGTTACAGTGCAGTCTTACAATAAAGACGTTTATATGTTACCGCTTGTCCGCTTCCTCCTTGCTCACAAGCAGCGCGCGTAACGCCGCGCTTTACTGGTGACCCTCGACGTTGGATCTGCCGGAGCGATCCTTCCACACGCGACGCCATCGCCATGGCCGCCTTCGTCAAACTTCCGGAATTTTGGGAGGCTCAGGCCGAAGTCTGGTTCGTCCAGGCCGAAGCCCAATTTCAGCTTCGGCACCTCACCGGCGATGACACGCGCTACTGCCACGTCGTCGCCTCCCTCGGGCCCGGCACGGCCGCTCGAGTTGTGTCCGTCCTTCGCCACCCACCGGACGGCCACAAGTACGAGGCACTCAAGCGGCTACTCCTAGCCACGTTCAGCCTCACGGACGACGCACGGGCCGACCGCCTCCTGGATCTCCCTGAGCTCGGTGAGACGCGCCCGTCGGTCCGAATGGACCATATGCTGTCACTGTTGGGCGACGAAGCCCCCGGTTCGCTATTCCGGGCGCTTTTCCGTCGCCAACTTCCAGCGCAGGTTCGCCTCGCGTTGGCCGGGACCGGGCTAACGGAACCCCGAGCATTGGCGGCCGAGGCGGACAAGTACTTCGCCGCTTCGGACACGCGGGCGAGCGTTGGCGTGGCCGTCACGGCCTTCGACGCTGATGTTCCACAGCATCATCTTCTACAGCACGCTGATGTTCCACAGCATCATCTTCTACAGCACGCTGATGTTCCACAGCATCATCTTCTACAGCACGCTGATGTTCCACAGCATCATCTTCTACAGCACGCTGTGGTTCAGCAGCATGCTGATACGCACCTCGTGAACGCCGCCACGCCCCGCCCACCGCCGCGGCGAAAACCGCCACCGCGGGGAAACCCGTCGACTCCACCGGCCTGGCGGAGCCAGCCGCACTCCTCCAGCTCCACCACCTGGTGCTGGTTCCACGCCAAGTTCGGCCACGAAGCTCGGCGGTGTCATCCGCCGTGCTCCTTCAACGGGTCGGGAAACGCCCGGGCCGGCGCTCAATTGTGGCGATGAGCGCCGGCCGTTCGAGCAGCCTGCTGTTCATAACGGACACCTTCTCCGGGCGCCGTTACCTGTGCGACACGGGAGCACAGGTGAGTGTCATTCCCGCCGGCACGTCAGACAAGCACGCCGCGGGTGGGGGCCCCGCGCTGCTTGCCGCGAACGGGACGCCCATCCGTACGTACGGAAAACGCTGCCTCTCTCTGCGGTTTGGAGGGCAGGTTTTCCGATGGACGTTCGTCACCGCCGACGTGCCCATGGCACTGCTTGGCGCGGACTTCCTGTGCGCTAATGGGCTCCTGGTCGACGTCAAGCGCAGACGGCTTGTCCAGGCCGAGACGTTCAGCTCGCTCGCATGTGCGTTGCCCAGCTCAACGAGCGGCTTGCCAAGCAGCTTGCCGAACGATTCGGTTCCGGCCACGTTGGTCTGCACGCTTCCGGCAGCGGACGCATTCACCCGCCTCCTCGCCGGCTTCCCGGCCCTCACGCGGCCCACCTTCTCGGCGGGGGCCGTCAAGCACGGGGTGGCCCATCACATCCCCACCGTCGGGCCACCGGTCTACGCCCGGGCACGCCGCCTCGAGCCGACGAAGCTGGCGGTGGCAAAAGCGGGGTTCGCTACCCTGGAGCGACTCGGCATCGTTCGGCGCTCAGAGAGCGCTTGGGCGTCGCCGCTGCACATCGTGCCGAAGCCCGGTGGGGGATGGCGACCGTGCGGGGACTATCGCCGTCTCAATGACGCCACGACTCCCGACCGCTACCCCGTCCCCCACATTCAGGACTTTTCCGCCCGTTTGGCGGGCAGGTCCTTCTTCTCGAAGGTGGACCTCATACGCGGCTACCATCAGGTCCCCGTCAGGCCGGAGGACGTCCCGAAGACGGCGGTCATCACGCCATTCGGACTCTTCGAGTTCCTGCGCATGCCCTTCGGTCTGAAGAATGCGGCTCAGGCGTTCCAGCGACTGATGGACAGCGTCCTGCGCGACTTGGATTTTGTCTACGTCTACCTGGACGATATCCTCGTCGCCAGCGCGTCCCGCGAAGAGCACCTACGCCACCTCCGCACGCTCTTCGAACGCCTGGGCCAGCATGGCCTGATTGTGAACCCCGCAAAGTGCCGGTTCGGCGCCGCCACAATCGATTTTCTGGGGCACCGTGTCACCAGGCACGGCGCCGTCCCCCTGCCGGCCAAGGTGGAGGCGGTGAAGGGGTTTCCGCGCCCCCGCACGATCAGAGGGCTGCAGGAGTTCCTGGGCATGGTGAACTTTTACCATCGGTTCCTGCCCCGTATCGCCCAGCTCCTGCGCCCCCTGCACGAAGCTCTCCGAGGTAAGCCGGGCAAAGGCGACGTTACCTGGACCGAGCAGATGGACACGGCGTTCACGGGCGCGAAGCTCGCCTTGGCTAACGCCACCATGCTCGTGCACCCGGCGCCCGATGCACCGATCGCCCTCACCACCGATGCCTCGGACTACGCGGTGGGCGCGGTGCACGAGCAATGGGTGCGTGGAGCTTGGCAACCGCTGGCGTTCTTTAGCCGGCAGCTTCGCCCGCCCGAACGCCGTTACAGTACCTTCGACTGCGAGTTGCTCGGACTTCACTTGGCGGTCAGGCACTTCCGCCATCTGCTCGAGGGCCGGGCGTTCACTGCCTTCGTCGACCACAAGCCGCTGATCTTCGCGATGGGCAAGGTCACCGAGCCGTGGTCGGCCCGGCAGCAGCGTCACCTCTCGGCCGTGTCCGAGTACACGACGGACATCCAGCACGTCGCGGGGAAGGACAACCCGGTGGCGGATTGCCTTTCCCGGGCCGTCGCCCACGCAGTCCACCTCGGCATCGACTATGCCCGGATGGCAGCGGACCAGGCCGCTGACCCCGACGTCCAGGCCTTGCGGACCGCCGTCACGGGCCTCCGCGTCACCGAGGTGCCGTTCGACGGCGCGGGCGCGGCTCTCTTGTGCGACGTCTCCCTCGGGCGTCCTCGCCCCATTGTGCCCGCGGGCTGGCAGCGCCAGGTGTTTGACGCCATCCACGGCCTGTCCCACCCGGGCGCGAGGGCCTCCCAAAGGCTGATCGCCGACAAGTTCGTCTGGCATGGCCTCCGGAAGGCCGTCCGCGGCTGGGCCAGGACGTGCCTCGCGTGCCAGCGCGCCACGGTGCACCGGCACACCCAGGCCCCGTTGGCCCCGTTCACGGTGCCGGAACGCCGGTTTGACCACGTCCACGTGGACCTGGTGGGACCTCTGCCCCCCTCGCGGGGTTTCACCTACGTCCTCACAATGGTGGACCGCACCACCCGGTGGCCGGAGGCCGTGCCCTTGGCGTCGACAACGGCGGCCGATGTCGCGCAGGCTTTCATCGCCACCTGGGTCGCCCGGTTCGGCGCCCCCTCAGACATCTCATCCGACCGCGGCCCCCAGTTCACCTCGGAGCTCTGGGGGGCGGTTGCGCAGGGGCTCGGGGTCCGGCTGCACCGAACCACGGCCTACCACCCCCAGGCTAACGGCCTGTGTGAGCGATTTCACCGCTCATTGAAGGCCGCGCTCCGGGCCACCCTCCGCGACGGCGGCTGGGTCGACAGGCTCCCCTGGGTCCTGCTGGGCCTCCGGATGGCGCCCAAGGAGGACCTGCGCGCATCCGCGGCGGAGTTGGTCTTCGGGCAACCGCTGCGGGTGCCGGGCGAGTTCCTCCCCGACTCCACGGCACCATGGTCCGCGGCACAGCAGCGCTCCGCTCTGCAAGAGACCGCCCAGAGGTTCGCCCCGGTGCCAACGGCATGCCACAGGCACCCACCGACGCACGTCGCCCCGGAGCTTCGCACGGCGGAGTACGTCTTCGTCCGCCACGATGCCCATCGGACACCACTGCGGCCCCCGTACGACGGGCCTTTCCGCGTGCTGGAGACCGGGGCGAAGCACTTCACCCTGGACATCGGCGGTACTCCTGACCGCGTTTCGGTAGACCGCCTCAAGCCGGCCCACCTCGATGTGGACCATCCACCGCCAGTGGCCCGACCCCCACGTCGGGGCCGCCCTCCTGCGGGCGGACCCCCGGCACCGCCCAGCCCCGCCGCCACGGCGCCCCCCGGTCCTGCACCCATCCCAGGGGCAGCCAGGGGCATCCCACCTGGTATCCCTGCACCCCGGACGCCGCCGATCGCCAGGGGGCGCTTCGGCCGGGTCATTCGTCTGCCCCGCAAACTGGCCCTCCAGGTGCGCGGGAATTCTGGGGGGGCGCGTGTGGCGGACACAAAAGCCCACTGGCGTGGTGACATCATTCCACGCACCGAGTGGGCGGTGGCCACGCCCGAGGGGTAGGCGTGGCCTCATGATATACCCCGGGCGACCAGCCCGGAGGAGTTGAGTGTTACAGTGTAGTCTTACAATAAAGACGTTTATATGTTACCGCTTGTCCGCTTCCTCCTTGCTCACAAGCAGCGCGCGTAACGCCGCGCTTTAATACCATGATTGAGTCATTAACACAAACACAATCCTAACAAGTAGTAAAAAGGGAAACCAGCGATGTTTTAATACTCTTCTCCTTTATGCAAGATTTGAAGAAGAAGTAAAAGAAGATTTCCTGCCCATTCTAAATTCTGGTTTCATCCCCCTCTCATTCTGCTGTTCCTTTTGTTCCATTACATTCTGATCCGTTCTATGCTCTAGCTCCTCCATGAGCCTCGACATTGTATGCAACAATGAAAGCCCTCCATAAGCAAGGAAAATATTTCTTCTATTGCTGCTATTGTTCTCCCCATACTTTCCCTTCGTAGAGTGAGGGTACCAAGGTGCCCATGGCTTGTCATAAACATTTACTTCTAAATTCTGAAAATGCTAATGAAAAGTCATGGGTACCCTGATACCCTGCTCAATCAGCTCTCAACTTGGGCAGCAATTTTCAATTTGAGTAGAATACTGGCAAATACTGGCCTACTCTATTTTGAAATCCACTGTGGGATATTTTCCATCCACAAACAAATACTATCAGATGGGACAACTGCCGGAACAGAATCATTGGAATCTCCCGCGATGAAGCTAACTCCAAAGGCCTCTCACTCACTCACCGCAGGCAGGTTGGTGGTCTTTCCGTCTTCTACCGACTCCTCTCTGGCCTTGCCCCCCCAGCTCTCTCTGGGCTCTGTCCCTCAAATATTCCTACAGGTCGCACAAGATCTGCCTGCAACCCTCTTATGGTTAAACTGCCAAAATCAAGACTCTCTGCTCACCTTCACTCCTTCATTCCTCTTTTCTCCCGCCTCTGGAACAAACTCCCTCACTCTCTTCAATCCCACTCCACCCTCCAGGTCTTTAAAACAGCTGTTCACCACCATCTCTTATCTTCCCCCATCCAAAACCTTGATCTTTTCTACCCCCGCTAATTTCACCCCAAATCCACTTTTTTGAAATACCAACTTCTTTCCTGGAAGTCCTTGGTGTCCTTGTGTTTTATACTTCTCCCTCCCCCCCCCCCCCCCCCTTCCCACGCCTCCTCCCCCCAAGCCCTCTCCCTTCCACACATCTCCTGCTCTCAAATGTTGTGTTTGTGTGCCTCCCCTTCTCTCCCCATCTTGTCTTCCGCTCCCTCTTTTTATATATTTTGTTTGTCTGGTTGATTTGTTTGTGAAGTAAATGTTAGCTCTTTCACGAGCCTCGATTCAGTATACAAAAAAAACAAACAACAACAAAAAAAAAAACACTCTGAAGGCAGTGTGAACAAAGGCCATTAGTATCACAATAACGTTTAAATACAGTATTGATATATTTGTACCAAATATTTTGTCGATGGAAGTGTTTGAAGGTAGCGTGCAGTTGAAGATGGAGAAGTGACGTTTTAGGCGCTGAGGAATATCATTGCGGCCTCCACCCGGTTGGATCATTGCAGCAACAAGTTGGACATCTGCTATTGTGGAAAACTCCCCAGGTTTCTCCACATTGTAGAAACCACCCTGTTCCATAAGCTGGCGGACAATTTCATTGGTTACCTGCAACCACATGACAGGTCAGAAACAACAGCTTGGTCCTGATACGATCTATTTCCAAAAATAACAAGTAAATAAATAAATCGATAGGTTGGGTACAACCACCACGCCTCACTCCCTACCAAGAAACAAACAAGAAGACGTCATGTGGAGCACAATACTTGCAAAATCCGCCCCCCCCGCCCCCCATTGATACAGCAAATTGTCCATTTCATCAAGATTCAAATTGACAATCTTCATCAAAGCTCGGGTCAATAGGAAGAAAAGTGACGATTTTTCAGATAAAAAATGATGATTTTGGAAGGTTGACCTTGAGTTGACCGTTTGACCTCAATTAGTTAGTTTCCCTATTTAGTGACTCAATGTGCAAATGCTGTTCAATTTTCAAGTAAATCGGATGAAAATTGAGGATTTAAAAAACTTGGCCTATGTTGACCTTTGGCCTATGTTGACCTCAAATATACTTGGTGGTTGCATTCAGTGACCAGATATGCAAGTCCTCTTCAAATTTCAAGTCAATCGGATGAAAACTGAGGATTTTAGAAATTTGGCAAAGTTGGTGACCTTTGGCCTATGTTGACCTTTTGACCTTTTGACCCCCAAAACAATATGCTTCTCAATTGGGACGACCTATACAACTTGGTGAAGTTTCGTGACAATCGGTTTAGAATTGTAACCTGTAGGCCGGTGACAAACAAACAGACAGACACACAAACAGACAACCACAAACGCAACCGACCAATACACTTGAAAAGTCTTCGATTTTGCAAGTAATAAGAATCAAATGTGACAATATACTCATAACAGAAAGCGAAGTCTGAGATCTTACCTGATCTCCCCACTTATTAACTATGGGCATATTTATGTCATCAATGAAGACTGTCAGCTTCTTTCCCCCTGGAGGTCCATACGTTGTTCCCATTCGCTTGTCTACGTGGCCTTCGATGGCATGCTATGTATCACACAGGGAAGCAGAATGAGGAAATTATCAAAGTCCCACTTTTGGTGATAATAACCATTCCTTTCACACTGTGAGGTGCATAGGAGCTCCCACGGAGGTTTCATTGGCTAAGGAGTACAATCATAGACGGGTCGCCATTGTGACGCACGATACTCGAATGGCTTATTACCCCAGTACTCATTTTGCCAACCCCGGAAGGATGACAGGCTGAGTCAACCCACCTGGTATTATTTGAACAGCACGACAGGGGCTCAAACTCAAGACCCTGAGATCTTAAGGGGAGCCACCTTAATCGTCAAGCCAACACCAGGCATACTTTTAGTGATGTCTCAGTTATTTCTGAAAAACTGAGAAACTAAACTTTTCTGATGCAAGCACTGCAGGATGTTTGTCAAAGAGTGATCGAGTTATGAAAAAGATGATTATGAGCATATTATAAACATCCCAATTAACTAACTCCCCATGGCCTTGCTTTCGGTCATACCTGGAACATCAGTGGCGTAGTTGCGGATGAGAAGTTGAGGACTTTGATGAGATGAATTTCTGGGTCATGCTTGTTCAGGTATCCTTTCAGCATCACCGTCTTTGCTGTGCCTTGCTGTCCAATTAGCAGCACACCCTAATTTCATGCGAAAATGAGACAGGTCAAGGAGAGAAATGACATAGTGTGAAAACTTCAAGCTCTGTATACCACACAATGGTTATGTCGTTACTCGGGCTGTTTCGTTTTCTCTTTCCTACCTGCGCTCGTGGTTACCCTGCACTCACGAAGTGTATATTTGGATATTTATACATCTTGCATCAAAATGGCTGAATGTTTGACCCGTCTCATTTCTCTCTTCGAATATCCCATATATCCTACCTTCCCTCTTTGCTTACTTATATTTGCATTTTTCCTTTCTCATCTGCATTTCCCTTCCTTTTTTAAATTTCTTTTTCTCAACTTATTCTAACCCTTCTGCTGGCATGGACAGTACATGGTCCATCATGAGTATGTAGTTTGCCAATAGTAACAGAGGAGATAGCTGTACCTTTCCTTGCTTCGCCACAGTATGAATGAGGAATTCTGTGCGAACATTGTCCATGTTCGGAATAAGGATAGAAGTGAAGTCAGAAGTGTATTGAGTAGGGTACACAAAGCTCTCCACACGTTCTGACCAGTGTTGCCAAGAGCCTGTGTCCAACACACACCCGTGTCTGTTTCATTTTCAAGCCACAACCCAAACACACAAAAATGCAAATTTGCACTGATTTATTACAGAAGCTGAAAACAAACAAACATTAATCATACCATCTGAATTGATGAAATAGTTGTAGGCGGAGTCATCAGTTTCAGGCTGGAGAGTTGGTAACAGTGGAGCAAGGCATGCATTTGTGTAACTCCAGGCCTCAAGCTTTGCCCTTCCATCAGTTTCGAGTAGTGCTCCAACACTCCAAAGAAGAGCAAACACAAAGAGCCGACTCAGGTGCTGTGGTGTAATCTGTCCTCCCAATTCCTGGCAAAACCACGAGACAGGGTCAACTCTCGGTGTCCTTTGCAATTTCAAAACTAAATCCCTCCACCTTCCTTCATATTTTGCTCTTAATTTTCAGAACTCAATGCATTCATTACCTTGCTTTGAATGAGACCCTGAAGTAGAGTGAGACTTTGGGACATAGTAAAGACCTCAAAAGTGTCCATGCGAAGCACCAATGCCTGTGTGGTGAACTTCCACATGTCCAAGAAGGATGACTTGTACAAGTGACGCAACGTCTGCACCTCATTTGTTGGGCGCCCTTTGAGCCAGCCCTTCAGGTGTAATGAATATAACACAATGACAGACACAGTTCAGAACAAAAAAAGAGACAAAAGCCACTTGTGAAGCAATTCATTCTCCTAAAGAAGGCAGGAGCATGACAAACAAATAATTTGTCCTCATCAAAAGAAAAAAAATAAACAGCAATCTTACCTCGAGAATGGGTTTCCAGTCAAGCACGGATGAGCTCATGAAGACCATCCCATTGCGCGAGACAGTGGCTGGAGATGCATTATCAACATTGTGTGGCTCAAAGATTATTTTGCAGTTGGCAGCCATTGGAATGCGGTCTCCATTGGCAAGTGTGAGCATTTTGTTGTCATCCAGCACAGAGTTGAGATTCTCAATCCAGATGGCGTCCACTGGCCCATCAAGCACGATCCACACATGCTCTCCTGTGATTTGATCAATTTTAACAATTGCACAGGATTTTCAGTATATAAAAGTTTGACTTAAAAAAAAAAAAATTCTTCTAATATATTTTTTCTAATCTTCCAGATCATAATCAAGACCGAGCAGACAAACTTTTTAGTGTGTGTGCAATGGACGAAGCACTCTTTTTCTCCACCAAAGGGTTAATGACTGAAACGTCAGCTCCTAATTACTTCCCATGGCGCTTCGCATACGTCGAAGAATGACCTGCTCATTACTACACAAATGCAAAGCAAAAAGCCGGAGTTAAGCAATTGGTTCATGGCCTTCCATCCATATCTTATCAGTTTATGATCGAGGAAGAACCTATATAAATTGAATGTTATATTTTGAACAGGAATGGAAGACAAATCTGCTGTTTACGGTACTTTGTCTCTGAATTCGTCCCGAATGCACATGCGCAGAGGAGTAGAAAGAAGAAGAACCACCTTTAGACGCCATTTTTCCCCACAGAGCAGGGGTTGGCCTTTTTCGGGCACCGTGGTCCACTTTTTGAAGCAATGTTTTATGGCCGGATGCCCTTCCTGCCGCCAACCCTGTAAGTCGCCTCTTGCGACACACAAGGAATTACCAGTGAACTGGTACTCAATTTGCCGACCTCGGAAGGATGGCAGGCTGAGTCAACCCCCCTGGCGTTAATTCAGTGATCGACCGGGATTCGAACCCAGGATCCTAGGATCCCAAGCCGGCACCCTAACCGCTAAGCCAACACCAAAAAGAGGAGTGAGATATTATTTTTACTCTGTCTGGCAGTCAAACAAAATTGAAAATAATTCTGAACAGGAAACTTTTGGTTTTTAACGACGTTATAAAGGACACAAGCAACAGACACAAATAACTAATGTAATGTGTTAGATAGAATGATGTAGTAGACACTGGGTAAAATGGTGGCAAAATAGAGGTCAATCTCTTTAAACCTTTATTTAAATTGAATTGTATACCTGAACACTAGAACATAAATAACCTTCATAATACTTCCAAGAACCTCCAGTTTTTCAGTGCAGTTGGACCTCGACATTTGCAGGGGATATGTTCCTGGAAAATGTCGCGAATTTCGGACTGTGAATGTGGGGGCATTGTTTCAATGGTAAAAGGAGGGGGTAGGTTCCAGGCAGTTCCTGATTTGCGGAAAATCCTGTGAATGTCGAGGAAAATCTGCAAATGTCGAGGAAAATCCTGCGAATGTCGAGGAAAATTTGTGAATGTTGAGGAAAATCCCGTGAATGTCAAGGAAAATCTTCAAATGTTGAGGAAAATCTGCGAAAGTCGAGGAAATCCTGCGAATGTCGAGGAAAATCCTGCTAATGTCAAGGAAAATCCCACTAATGTCAAGAAAAATCCGTCAATGTCAGGGAATTGATTCAATGGGGAAAAAGAGGACAGCTAATTGCACTAATAGTTGTGGTGGAGTGTTTTCATTCTGTACAGTAACTCGCGGGGGATGATGTGCTTCTCAGCTGATGGGATATCCTGCGAAGCTATGTTCACGGTGTGTGAATGGTGGGATATCCCGGGAAGCTATGTTTACAGTGTGAATTGTGGTACATCTCCCGAAACTATGTTTACAATGTGAATGGTGGTATGTACCGCGAAGCTTGCTTATAGCACAGCTAAAATATTTTCATGTGGCTGCGAAAATGCTGGGAAAATGCGAAGCACTGTGCTGTGAATGTCGAAGCAGGTCATGCTCGTGGTCCATGGAAGATATATTTTTTGCATATGTCCTGTTGCTTTGTATGTGGCTGGTGGACGATATACGATATGGATATGGATATGGATGATAATATGGTTTAGAGCTGTCATGCTAGTGGCTCGTGGGAAAAAAAAATTTGCGCCCGCAAAAAACCGCAAATACGTGGGATACAGGGCTGCAAATGTAGAAGCAGATCGCAATTTATCAACCACGAGTACGCGGAACCCCCGAATGTTTAGACCGTGAATGTCGGGGTTCGACTGTACCATACTTGTACATGTTGTATAGGGTGGTGTATTTAATAGGAACGCAGCCCCTGGGAAGTGGTCATGGCATGGGAGAGGGTACAGTTATCAGGGTGAAGAAGAGGCCACCGTATGGCGATATACAATGCCAATTGATGTGGCATTCTCTGGCGATCAATAAAGCCTCCATCTCCTGAACTGTGATATTTCAGTGTATAATAGTGTTGTATAAGACTGCTTCAGTAGCGCTAAATGTCTGGATTTTTTAGCGATCTTTAAAATCATTATTTTATTCAATTTTAAGTATAAACTTGAACACTGTGCATGTGCGGGGTATCATGTTCTATGAACTCCCGATCATGTTCTATCTGTTGTAGTACCTGTCCGCCGATGCAGATGGATACTAGCCTTCGCAAGTAAGACTAGTTCTTTCTTCTAATTTAATGTATGTATGCACTGAACCCTCTAGTTTTTTAAAACAAAATGTCAACTGAAGTTTAATACAATTTTATAGATGTGGCATATCCAGACTTCTATACAATTATAGAATTATTTCCCCAGAAATAAATAATACTCCTTCTGAAGCAACCTAAAATTATAGTTGCCTAATATTCATTCATTCATTCACTGCTTGAGTGTTTTGTCTACACACATTAGTAGACATCAGTGTACCTGTACCTTATCTAACTGGTGCAGAATACCCACATTACAAAAATAATGTCGCAGTTGTCTCCACATAATCCCAAAGTCCACAGCAATACTTTCAAAAACCGTTCTTCCCGTCAAAGGCAAATTGTTGACCTCCAATTCCCTGCTGCTTCCCTTGATCTTTTCAAATAATCCAATTGTTGTTAAGTGCTATCGCAGTGGCAAATATAAAAAGTGACACAAGACGTGATAAGACACAACACTACAATCAGGTAGTCATTTTGACGCGAGTAACCCCACGAGGGTGGCTCACCTTTCTTGGTGCGAAGAGTTTTGCGCCATAAGGTAGAGAATATCCCATCAGTCCAGTCATTGGTGGCTACGTCCAGACGTCCAAACATCTGAGCAGCTGTGATTGCCTTAGGATTCATGCGCATCTCACGATGGGGCATTCCACATGCTAGTTGCAGGAAATACCGGCAAGAAAATGCATAAAACTAAGGAACTTGAATCGGACACAACCTCACAGCACAGTATAGTAAAAATAAAACCTTATAGGATAGCTGAGCAACCTCTTTTTTTAACTTTATGGTCTAGAATCGTTTCTCTTTACACACTGCAGTTAGTCACAATACTCACCTGTCATAGCTTTCAATAATGTATGGATGCAGGTGGTCTTTCCAGCACCACTCGGGCCAAGCACCATCATGCCATGTCGCACACGCTGTGTTTCATACAACTGCACCACCTTCAGCTTCCACGGTGGATGGCTTACCAGCCCTGAAGCTTCCATCTGCCACATAAGGAGTGCAGGCCTTGTACCAATGATGACATTTAATTACAACCCATACAACCTGTTCAACCTTTTTCAATTATAAAGCTCATTGAAGAGCTTACCTGTATTATCACATGCAGGACAAAGAGATTTGTAGATATCAGTGCACCTTTACATGAATTACAAGGACATTAGTAAACAATGGATAAATCAATAGTGTATGGGCTTTTACCCTGCGTTCGCGAAGCAAAAAGCGGGGTCAAGTGATTGGGTGCATACGTACACGCCTGCATATGTTGTACGTACACGTCGGCATTTTAAAAATTCATTTTCTCGGCCCATCCCCTAATCCATACCACTACCACAAGTTATTAATAAAACGTATCTTAGGACAAATTCAGACACATGATCATGACCTATCACCATGACTCATGCAACATATTTGACATTTCACCATTCGTTATATCAAATTGAAATTCATTCATAGCTAGATGGTGTTCCTAGAATACTTATCCCATGCAGTTGACTTGTTGCGAGCCAACTCTTATGTTTTTAAAGGGGTTTTTTGATCCAATATGGCGGCCAGACCACGTGACCAATGACATCATAAATTTACTTTCTCTAATATAATTGTTGCGTAGATCACGCTCAATACATTTCAAATTTATTGGACGAAGCGTTCGTTGTACGTGTCGAATTATTACATCATAAATAAGGCACCAATTATATCATCATTAACAACATTTATTCCACATGCGGAGTTCTTTTCAATGAGCCACATTTCAATTTTTCCATGGAGCGGTTTCGGAGATACAAATGTCCAATTTTTTCGGTTTTCCCAAAATGGTGCCCGTACCACGTGACCTAGGCCATCATAATTATCACTAAAAAAATTATACGTGAGGACGCATACTATGGTGAAAATTTCATGTCAATTGAACCAACGGCTGCCGAGAAAATAATTTTTTAAAATGCAGACGTGTACATACAACATACGCAGACGTGTACATACAACATACGCAGACGTGTACGTATGCACACAATCACTGGACCCCGTTTTTCGCTTCGCGGACGCAGGGTAAAAACAGGATGGTTCACTAAAGGGCCATTCATTATGACATTCATTGTAACCCGTAGTTTATATAATGGAATCCTGCTGTATACAAGAAGGGTGCAAACATTATTTATTATACACTTTCAATTCTCTGAACAATTTGGTATGTAGGCCATACACAGTCAAAGGTATCTTCCCCACTTACGGCTGCAATTATAACTTATTACCTCCGCCACAAAAGGTGGATGGAGGTTATGTTTTCACCACTGTCTGTCTGTTTGTTTGTCTGTTTGTTTGTCTGTTTGTGAACAAAATATCTCAGAAAGTTGTGGACGGATTCAGACGAAATTTGGCAGAGATGTAGCGTATGTCACAAGGACGAAATGATTCGATTTTGATGAAGATCCAGATTCGTGTCCGGCTACTACAATTTTTATAGTGATTCTTCACCATTGCGAGATAGGGCCAAAAACGATATATAGCAGGATATCTCAAAAAGTTATGGACGGATTTGGACGAAACTTGGTGGACAGGTTGGGTGTCTGAGAAGAACGATTCTATTCGATTTTGGTGAAGATCTGAATATGGATTCAGATATGAGAGTTATTTAATTTTTAAGTGATTCTACATCATTACGAAATAGGGCCAAAAAACGATACACAGCAGCATATCTCAAAAAGTTATGCATGGATTTGGACGAAACTTGTTGGACATGTTGTGTGTGTGAAAAGGAAGAATAAATACAATTTTGGTGAAGATACAAATCCGGATCCAGCTAGTATAATTTTTAAAGTGATTCTTCACCATTGAGTGATATGGCCAACCAGGCAGAGGTATGCTCTCTACTGAGTGCCCTTCTAGTTACAAATGTGATAAGGCACCAATGAGTTGTGACGAAGTTACATTGAAATATCCAGCAATCAGAGTAGGAGTGTTTATAATGGCAGAAAAGCTAGAAATTTCATACATGAAACTAGAACAGCACTCGCTAGAGCACATACCTCCGATAGACTAAACATTTTACGTTTTGTATCCCACTGAAAATATAAATAATAACCACCTTTAGAGGCCATTTTTCCCCGCAAAGCAGGGGTTGGCCTTTTTCGGGAACCGTGGTTGTTGTTGTTTTTTGGTCCCCTTTTTGAAGCAATGTTTTACGGCCGGATGCCCTTCCTGACGCCAACCCTTTTTGCCGCCTTCAACGACAAACAGGGAATTACCAGTGAACTGGTACTCAATTAGCCGACCTCGGAAGGATGACAGGCTGAGTCAACCCCCCTGGCGTTAATTCAGCGATCGACCGGGATTCGAACCCAGGATCCTAGGATCCTAGGATCCTAAGCCGGCACCCTAGCCGCTAGCCCAACACCAGGATCCCACTTATAGGCCGGATATGCATCTGGACCTTAACCAACATGGAATCGGCTTGTTCTTGTCACATAACCATCTCATCCAGCAAGTTGTCATAACTTGTCCACAACCTTTTGAAATATCGTTTTTGGCCCAATCTCTCAATGGTGAGGAATCACTTTAAAAAACATTTTTTTTCATTCTCAGCGCCGGATCCGGATCTTCACCAAAATTGAATCATTTCATCCTTGTCACACACCCAACCTGTTCAAGAAGTTTTGCCCGAATCCAACCATAACTTTTTGAGATATCATGATATATATCGTTTTTAGCCTGATCAATCAATGGTGAAGAATCACTCAAAAAATTATAGTATCCGGATCGTGATCCGAATCTTCACCAAAATCGAAACAATTCGTCCTTGTCACACATCCAACTTGTCCAGCAAGTTTTGTCTGAATCCGTGGTGGAGGTAATTACAGACAAAACTTCATCACAGAACCTGACGAACATGTGAGAGTTACAAGTCAAAAACACAATTATTGCAGCATGACTATGTGTTCAAAAAATGTTTGCATTTTCCAAACCTTTGCATCTATGGCTGCTTCCAGTTGGGGATAACCAACTTTGTCCAGTTGAGTTTTGGGGAAAAGGTCTTCAATCAGGCTCAGGAATAAAGGCTCATCTTCATCAATCTGTTTGTTCAGGGCATAAAAAAAAACACATAAATAGAGAAAACGTATGAAGAGAATAATACTTTTTAAAATATAAAATTGCCAAAATGATGTGGCCTACAAGTTTGGAGAGATTCATGTCACGAAGAATGCGCACGACGATGGTTGTTTCCGCATCTTGAGGGTTGGCCCTTTTGGCTGTGCCCAATGTTCGTAACACAGACAAAATGTTCCGAAGTCCAAAATCATAATGGACCTGTGGGATAGCAAAGGCAATGGAAGGAATGCCATTATGGAAATGTTCAAACACGTTAAATCACATCATGACGTTGGAACAATATCAAGATCGCAAGAATGAAAAGAACAACACAAAATGATACTCCTTTTCGATAAAAACAAATTTTAAAAGAGTTGTTTCTTCCTCGGCGGTGAAGCCTTACTCGATATAAAATATGATAATAATAACAGTAATAATAATAATAGTAACAACAATAACAACAACACAAATGCCAATACAAAGCACTTTTCATACCAAGATAGTCAAGATGATGAAATAAAAACTCAATAAGGTGTTGGTTTGTCGATGATATGAGGAAGAAAAAGAAATTAAAATGTGGTTTAATGTTTATGGAGGTATTTTCTTTGTTGAAACCTTTTTGAAAGGGAAGAGAGTGGGAGCTTGTTTGGGTCCATTGGTGCAAATGGAAAATACCGTAATCGCTACTGGAAGCTCAAACAAAGCACCAGATGTTTTGTACACGTTAATATACCTTTGGGCCCAATCACTCACAAATAAAGGTTATTTCCTATTCTTTTTTTTAATGAGTCAATGCATCTTAAAATGTCATTGAATTTATGGCAATGTGACCAAGAGTGCAAGTCAAATAATGTTGCTTTACTTTTCAAAACGTATCAGTTAAAATAAAAACACGACTTCCGTACCACGAGCATCAGGAAACTCACCAAATGCTGGGAAATGGTGACACTGGCTGGAAACTACATTGAAAAGAACTCGCAATTGGTCTTGTTTCAGCAAACACCTCCCCCTGCCCTTCCCCCGACCCCCGCTTCCAAAACCCCATCACCCCACTCTCCCTCAACTCTAAATACCAAAAATGAAGGGAGCCTCTGCAAATTCAGGAGTGCAAGTGCAAAAAACATGGCATTACCCTATAAATTAAATAAAGACCTGAACCATACTCTATACAGAGCATTGGTGCTGCTAAAGCAGTTTCATGGCAAGCGTTATACTCGGTGGTTTGCCATTGCCTTCCCAGCATTGCTTGTCCATGCTTTATCCTTTGAAATGCAGAGCGACAAGCAAGAAAATAGCACATACCATTTTTAAAGTTATTGGTATGACTCAGTCGGTGCTGGACCCACCGACCTCAAAGACTTGGAGTGGACACTCTAAGTCTAAACATTACGCCACTGAATCTGGTATATAAATTAAATAATCATACTATTAATCTCGGTAATTCTTTTGATAGATTTTAAGGTTCTCACCATTCTCACCATTCTTGTTGGATCTTCTCACCATTCCCACACACACATATACAGTCACGTGAAAAAGTAAGTACACCCCATGTAAAGTTTTGACTTTTTCAACATATTTCAACATACAGCTATTTGATCTTCATTTCAACAATATTGATTGATAAAGGTGATATAATATAACAAATATCATGAAACATTTACATTTTGTAGTCCATTGTATAATTTAAATAACCATAAATGCAAATTTCGCATGTGGAAAAAGTAAGTACACCCTTGGCTCTAACAGGTGGTATTGCCCCCTTTGGCAGAAACAACCTCAAGTAGGCGTTTCTTATAACTGTCTACCAGTCTCTGACATCGACTGGGAGAAATTTTTGCCCACTCCTCCATGCAGAATTCTTTCAGCTGTGCGATGTTTGAGGGGTTTTTGCATGCACAGCTCGTTTCAAATCCCCCAAAACATCTCGATGTGATTTTGATCCGGGCTTTGACTTGGCCATTCCAGAACCCTCCTTTTCTTTCTTTTCAGCCATTCCTTGGTGGATTTACTGGTATGTTTAGGGTCATTGTCATGTTGCAAGGTCCACCTTCGGTTGAGCTTCAACTTTCCGACAGATGGCCTCACATTATCCTCAAGCACCCTCTAGTACAATGAAGAATTCATAGTGGATTCTATGATGGTGAGCTGCCCCGGCCCTGATGCAGCAAAGCTGCCCCAAACCACAATATTTCCACCACCATGCTTTACAGTTGGTATCAGGTTCTTGTGGTCAAATGCTGTCTTTAGTTTTCGCCAAACATGTCTTCTAGTACTGTGGCCAAATAGCTCTACCTTTGACTCATCTGTCCAGAGCACATTGTTCCAGAAGTGCTGGTCTTTGGAGAGATCTCGCGAGATCTTGGAGACTATGGCAGGGATTTTCGAAGCTGCACACGTTCTCCACGTTTTCAAAGTGAAGTCATTGTTCACAATTGTATTTTGTCGAAACTGTATTTATCTTTCGGTGTGTGAACCTATAGTGTGTCCCTTGGAAGTTTATCGGTGTTTATCTTTCATAAATTAATCATTTCTGTTTGCCGCGTGTGTTGCGGCCTTGCCTCAGGCTCCCCCTGTCCCCCGTCGAAGTTTGTTTCTTCCTTCACTGTTTTTGCTAGGTTTTTAGATTTCCCTTTCTCCCCCAAACTTCCCGGTACATCTACTCTTTGTCTCACGCCTTAACCCCCCACCCCCCAAAACAAACAAAAAACAAACAAAAACAACAACAACATTTATTTCCCATTCTCCACGTGTGAAGTTGTCCCATCGTGTGATTCTGCCCACGTGCGCTGTCTCGCCCCGCTCCCATTATCTCCTTGCCTTCCACCTTTTCCCCTGTTCACGTGACTCGTGGTTGTCCCTCTCGGCTCCCTCTCCCCGTTGGTATTTTTGTGAATATAAGATTGTTCTTCACGGTTCTGTTTAAATGTTTAAACTTTCCCCTGCAGTGTTTTATTCAGTGGTTTATTACAACACGCAGTTTTTCTTCTATTTAAAAGGCCTTTTTCAATTTCCTCTGCAACTCATTCCATTTCAAAAAAATATTCAATCTCTTATAACTCTAAATCACTATATGCTCTAAATTCACATTCATTCCACCCCTCCTCCATCGTTCTTAAACAGATCGCTAACTTGAAAATCACAATAAACCCAATTTGTTATAAATGTTCGTCTTTCATTAATCATCCACTTTCTAAACTCCCCCCTTGCCCCTCCCCTCCAAATCTCCCCCCTTGCCTGTCCCCTCCAAATCTCCCCCCTTGCCCCTCCCCTCATAAACTCCCCCCTTGCACCTCCCCTCCTAAACTCTCCCCTTGCCCCTCCCCTCCAAAACTCCCCCCTTTCCCCTCCCATTCAAAACTAGCCCCCAACCCCTCTCCTTCTAATCTCCCCCCCCAACCATCCCTCCCAAATTCTCCCCCCTCCCACCTCCTCCTCAAAGCTGCCTCCGACCCACTTCATCTCCCTTCTATATCATACCTCCACCTCCCCCAACCTTCTACTTTCCTCTGCCCCCCCTCAAACAACCCCTCACTGTGCCTGATCCCATCACCATCAAACCTTTCGTCGGCCTAATCCTTCCATCTCTTGTAACTCTTCTGTAATCTCTGACACACTATCAACTGCTCTACCTACCTCCCCGTCTCATCGTTCATCTGACCCTTCCCCACCCAACTAGTAAGGGCATTTTATGAGATATTTCACAAATCTGTTAACTAAATTGTTACCAAAAAATTTCTTCACCAATATGTTTGTAAAGGTGTGTAATAACATGTGTTAAAATGTTGAAGGTCAACTCCCGTGGGAAACCCAGAAAAAAAGCGGTTGAATTCGGGTACCGAAAAATTATTTTCGAGAATTTTTATTTTTTTTAATCGGCCCTTAAGTAACTTATGAGGGGTCAAATAAGGGTTTTTCATGATTCTGAGTTGATTGTTAACATTTATATTTTCACTTTTACATTTACACACAAAGTAGCTTTTATTTCACATACATATATAACACTCAAGAGTATTATACACTCTTACACCCTTACACCAAACCACCCAACCTTGGAATGACGGGTAGATTTGCCTGCTTTATTATATTCACAGCCTTCAGCCAAATCGGAAGATCAAAGGTCACTATAGCGACCCCAGCGCGCCGTATGCACTCTTTCAGAGTGGTGAAGATGGTGTTGAGGTCATTAGGGTCTCCTTCAATAACTGGGAGGAACTCGATCTGTGTGCTCTGCTTTGCATCATTAGCATGGATTCTCTTCATCCAGCCATTCCAGTTGGAGTGTGGGAACTCAGGATCGTTGGCTTTGATCACCCACCCCGCTGCCCAGAGTGTGTCACCTGGAGTGAGGAGTGGCTGATCATGAGCCAGGGAGGAGGAAAGCTCAGCGAGGGGGAGAAACATGATCGCATTCGTTCCTATCTGTTTCCTATTCGTAAATGGAATAATCTTTACTTCAGTTCCTCTCAGGATCTTAGCTTTGTCGAGTGCCTTCAACTTCACCCGGGCGAAAGCTGCTGTTGTCTGTGGATCTGGCAAAGGTGGTGCCGGAGAGGTGACTTCGATCCAACCCATTGAGTGAAAGGGAGTGTTTCCGTGAATAGAGACAATGTTTAAATCTATATTGTCTCCAACAAACTGAGTGACTGCATTGTTTGTTTCCCCAACCTCCATAAAGACCACCTGATCATTACTTGACAATTCACTTTCACTGGCTGGCACTTTGGCAGTCATCACTGATTGATCCTCAAGCGCAGCATCAACCGCAACCTCATCATTGATCTGTTCATCGGTTTCCTCCACAATGGTGTCAAGAGTGCCAGAAGTATCTGGAACATCATCTCCACTCCTACTATTAAGGAAGCAGTATTTGTAGTTTTGTGTCTCCGTGTAAGACTCAGTGTATCCCAGCCGGTGGAACTTGTTGAGCATCCATTTTGACCCAAATCTATGATCAAGTTGTATGGCAAGCCCCATTTGGTGTGGCAATACTCCAGACCGAGGTCGACAGGCCTTAATAAAATTCTGCCCCCAAACGGCAACTCTTTCGTCTGTCTTGACAATCGGTCTCAAGAACATCTGAAGGCTTGCAGGAACAAGTGTCAGCTGACTATCGATGTCAGTCATACTGTGTGTGGTGGGGTATGACTTTGGACCTAAATCAATCAAGGCAATATCATTGGATATGAACTTGAGTGCCGTCTTTATGATCTGAGTCTTCTCATCTCCATGGTCAAGATTAGCATGATGCCCTCGCAGAATATTGTCGGTGCCATCTTTGAGACAGAGTACATCTGCCCTTCTTTCCTGTGTTGTGAAATACAAGGTGTCTTCGTATTTCTCTAGAAGTTTTATCTTTAGCCAATCCTTTGAATAAGAAAGGCTCTTCTCTGGTGACTGATCAAACTCCTGCAGCTTTTCATGGACTTGGTCCATGTTCATTACCCCATGCTCTAATTCTGAGTCTAACCATTCGCAGAATTCAATAAAAACTGCCTCTCGCTCCTCATCAATACTCCTCTGTCCTCTCTTCCTTTTTCCTTCCTCATCAGTCTTGGACAAACTGTCACCTCTCGCAAACATAAGTTTGCATCGCAAATGGTACAGTGTTTCTTCTGCTACCAAGTTGTTGATCCCTTCCAGGCGTCCAGTGACTTCAGTGCCCCAGTCATCCCCGCGACTCCGTGCTGTCTTCAGCAAGCTTGCCTTCAGTGTATCTGCAGTCAAATTATCTGGCACTCTGTATTTCTTTCTAGCTTGTGCTGGATTATTTTTGTAGAGCTGGGCTGGTTGGTTGCAAAGAATGCATACATCCTTATACAGGAGGTCAACTGACTGTGATCTTCTAGAACTGCAGCCAGTTGATGAACTGAACTCACAAGTAGTGCGTCTTCTCTTCAACTTTGATGACTCTTTCTCTGCCTTTGATGCTTGAGCTGACTTCTTGGTGGTTGCAACAAAGTTGTTGTACAGATCATTTTTACACTTCTGGTGGTACCTCAGTTTTCCTTCCTTTTGAGCCTCCTTCATACGTTCCACAACAGTAACATTTTCGACAGTTTCTGCTTGTTTCAATAAAGTTGAGTATCCCTTTGGAGTTGCCTGTATGAGCCTTTCAGCTGGTGTATCCGAGCGTGCACAGATGAAGCAATTGAGCACAGGTGGAGTAACGTCTTCATCCATATTGCTAGACTCCATGTCCTGCAAAGTAGAAAATGAGATATATTTAGAAATTATTTTTCCACAAAGGAGTGTCTGTGGTGAAATATAAATGTTAACAATCAACTCAGAATCATGAAAAACCCTTATTTGACCCCTCATAAGTTACTTAAGGGCCGATTAAAAAAAAAAAAATTCTCGCAAATAATTTTTCGGTACCCGAATTCAACAGCTTTTTTTCTGGGTTTCCCACGGGAGTTGACCTTCAACATTTTAACACATGTTATTACACACCTTTACAAACATATTGGTGAAGAAATGTTTTGGTAACAATTTAGTTAACAGATTTTCATATGTTTCCCTTACAAAACCCCTGTCCTACACCTGATGCTCCTCCTCTCTCCTCATTAACGGTATGGACCTCAAACATCCGGGGCCTTCGCTCAAACCTGATTGATCTCTCCATTCAGGTTGCTTCTGACAATCCAGACTTGATCGGCTTAACAGAAACTTTCCTCCTTCAAGATGTCTCTGATTCCTTAATATCTCTTCCTGGTTACTCCCTCCTCCGGTATGATAGACCTGAGCCTCGTCCTGGTGGTGGGGTTGCTATCTTTCTGAAAAACTCTCTTCTTCACTCTCCTTGCACTGCCCTCTCTCCAACCCACCCCCAGGAGTACCTCTGGCTATGGCTTCCTCTCCGCTCCCACCTTTTGTTCATATGTGTTCTGTACCGTCCTCCAAACATTAATGACTCCATTTACATTTCGCTGTCGGACAACATGGACCAACTTCTATCAACTCATCCAAACTCTCTCTTCCTCATATGTGGCGACTTCAACTGTCATCATGCCAGCTGGCTGGGTGTGGGTTCCTCTCTCACCAGCCATGGCACCTCAGCAAAGGACTTCTGCGACTCATTGGGACTGACACAATCTGTCAATTTCCTGACCCAGATCTCAGTCAATGGAGTATCTTCTCTTCTAGACTTGGTTATGACAAACTTCCCTGCAAATGTCTGCTGCTCTTCTTCTGCTCCAATCGGTTCTTCTGATCATGTGCTTGTGAAAGTGGACATCTCTCTGGCCATTCTCAGAGAGCCTCCTCAGCGCCGATGAGTCTGGCATTTCACTCAGGCTGACTGGCACGGTCTGCAAGCAGCCATCAATCATCTGAACTGGTCTCCCATCTCTACTGCCTCTGACATCAATTCTTCCTGGGAATTATTCCAAAGCAAACTGCTCTCTCTAATGCACAGATTTATCCCATCTCGTCTTCAGTTGTCTTACCCTTCCTCCCGTCCATGGTACACTGAATCTTGTGGTGAGGCAATTGCTCTGAAACAACTTGCCTTTGCCTCTTGGAATGCTAATCCAACTGAAGGCAATCTCAGTTCCTTCCACCAAGCTCGGAGCAAGTTTGTGTGTACCCTCAGGAGTGCCAGGAAGCACTATCTCTCCACACTCAAGATTGAACTCTCAAACCTGTCTTCTTCCTCCAAATCCTGGTGGCGTCTGGTCAAACCCGTTTCTGGAGTTTGTTCCCCCTCCATCCCCTCCCTTACCTCAAATGGCTACACAGTTGACACCGCATGTGACAAAGCCGAATGCCTCAACTCTGTGTTTGCCTCAAAATCTTGTGTCCCAAACCCATCGCTCTCTGTACCCACCATACCCAGTCGTACCCTGCTGCTCCTGGACTCTGTGTCCTTCTCTCCTGACAAGGTGGAGAAGTTTTTGTCAAACCACGACTCTGATTCTGCAACTGGACCAGACGGCATCAGCCCACGGGTCCTAAAATCCTGCTTTTCCGCTCTATCTCACCCTCTCTATGTTATTTTCACCCTCTCTTTTGCTCAAGGTCATATGCCAGCATCTTGGAAATCAGCAAACATTACCGCTTTACACAAAAAAGGTGCAAAAACAGATCCTTGCAACTACAGACCAATCAGCCTGCTCCCAATTATCAGCAAAGTGATGGAATCCATCATTGCTTCGGATCTTAAATCCTTCCTCTTCTCCAATGGCTTGATCTCTGATCAATTTGGATTCAGACCAGGCCATTCTACTCTGGACATGCTGCTTCTGCTGTCTCAACGATGGATGGAGGTCCTCGATGCCAAACAGGAAATCAGAGCTGTCTCCCTTGACATATCACGTGCCTTTGATACGGTCTGGCACCCAGCTCTGCTCACCAAACTCTCCTCCTAGGTATCCATGGAAATCTCCACTCATCGCTTGCGGTAGGCAACGTGTGGCCCTGAATGGATTTCTCTCATCTCCCCTTCCTGTTCTGGCTGGAGTTCCCCAAGGTAGTGTTATGGGCCCTGTGCTATTTCTGGTCTTCATCAATGATCTCTCCGACTCTCTGGAAAATCCTCTCTATCTCTTTGCTGATGACTCCACTATCTGCCGCTCCATTCCTCATCACTCAGATCGGCAGTCTGCAGCCTCCTCACTCTCTGCAGACCTGGACAAAATCACACACTGGTCAAACAAGTGGCACATGTCTTTCAATCCTGACAAATCCCACACTCTTACTATGTCTCTCCGAAAAGACCGACTGGAAAACCCTCCCATCTACTTTCTCAACAATCCTCTCCAAGAAGTTCTGTCGCTCAAGCTTTTGGGTCTCACTATCTGCCATGATCTTTCTTGGGAAAACCACATTTCCAAGCTGGCCCCCAAAGCCAGTCGCCGACTGGGCATCCTCCGTCATGCGAAGTCCTTCCTTGGCACACCTGAGCTCCTCACCACATACAAGGCTTTCATCCGCAGCTCAATGGAATACTGTTCCCCCCTCTGGGCCGGTGCTCCTGCCTCACACCTAGCTCGGCTTCACGCTGTTGAAACCAAAGCTTTCAGAATCATTGGAATCTCCTGCGATGAAGCTAACTCCGAGGGCCTTTCACTCACTCACTCACCGCAGGCAGGTAGGTGGTCTTTCTGTCTTTTACCGACTCCTCTACGGCCTTGCTCCCCCAGCTCTCTCTGTGCTCTGTCCCCCTAATATTACTGCAGGTCGCACAAGATCTGCCAGCAACCCTCTTATGGTTAAACTGCCAAAATCTAGGCTCTCTGCTCACCTTCACTCTTTCATTCCCCCTTTTTCCCGCCTCTGGAACAAACTCCCCCACTCCCTTCAATCCCACTCCTCCCTCCAGGTCTTTAAAACAGCTGTTCACCACCATCTCTTATCTTCCCCCATCCAAAACCTTGATCTTTTCTACCCCCGCTAATTCATCCCAGATACACTTTTTTGAAATTACAACTTCTTTCCTGGAAGTCCTTGCAGTGTCTATATGTTTTGTACCTCTCCCACCTCCCCCCAAGCCCTCTCCCTCCCACAGATCTCTCGATGTCCCTGCTCTCAAATGTTGTGTGTGTGTCCTTCCCCCTCTCTCCCCATCTTGTCTACCGCTCCCATTATTTTGTGTTTTATCTGTCGGTTTGAGTTTTTGTGTGATTGTTAGCTCTTTCACGCGCCTCGATCTTGTATACAAAAAAAAACAGCAAAAGAAAAGAAACGATTTTAATAATTATTTTAAAATTAATTTGTTGCTCATTATATGGAATTGAAATTGGTTTGTTAAGACTATTGTCCAGCAACAGTGTTGCTCGTAATGCAATTTGTTATCATGGGTGTTCTGATGTGGATCTATATATTTAAAACTTTATGTCTCTGTTTGCGATTATATTTTGATGACCGAATATAAAAACACCAACCTGCTTAGACAGCTGCTCTTCACAAAGTTGATAGAGAGTGAAGAACTTTCGTGCCAGTGAAACATTGTCAACAAAGCCACAGCTGGCAAGCTTCACACGGATAATGATTTGCCGATCAGGAACCATCATGGCCACCGAGCGGAAGTTTACTTTGAGGTTCTCGGGTAGCTCCTGTCTTCCCGCATAACCTGGGTTCTAAGCAGTAAATAGTTTCTTTTAGTATGTAAAGCATGTGCACGTTCTATAAAACTCATCAATTAGTGGTCGGGAGCAAAGGTCAGCAAAAAAATTCCACTCATCTTGGCCTGCAAGCGATCTCTAACTGGCTTACCATGGTAATAAACACACCAAACTCAGGATTCATGTTTACGGTGTCGCCATCTGTGAAGACAAAGCGTGCGCAGCGCTCTCTCTTGCAAGCCAGGATCACGGCGATTTGTTGTGCTGCTACGGACAGCACCGGCAACTCGATGCGGTTGAACTCGTCAAAGCAACCCCATGAACCAGACTGTGCCAGCCCTAGGGTGAAACCCAAGGCATAGTAAATGTAGTGCTGTCCGATCACTATCAAAAGGAAAGAGATATGCCCTATCACACATGTGGGTGATGATCCTCCTCGCACCGTCAAGTGTATACGGCTGCTGAGACAGTTTCATTAGCTAGGGGGCACAATCCCGCATGGGTCACCACTCCGATACAGGATACTCGACTGGCTCATTCCAGGCAAGCTGGTTCTCATTTTGCCAAACTCGGAAGGATGACAGGCTGAGTCAAACCACCTGGTGTTAATTTTGGCATAACTGAGGACCGACTTGAAATTATGACCTTAAGATCCTAAGTCAACTATTACATAATTGTCACATCTTAAATCCAGTACTCCAATACAACTGATCATTTGCAAAGGCAAAATTTGGGACTTATAACACAAAATTATGCATCCGAACGTAAATACTTCACACACAAGGAAATAACAGGAGATACAAAACAACATGCAAATAACAAATTAATGATGAAAAGCAATAAAAACAACACGTCGATGAAATGTTTACAATTGACATCAGGATTGACCAAGATGACCTTCCACCAGCAATATCAGTGCATTAGGGTTGGCCTGTTTTAGCATTTACATCTGAAACAATGACTGATGGTGCATGTTTTCATGGTCAATGTGTTAGCTCTTATACGAGCCTTGATTCTGTATACAGAAAAAGAAAAAAAAAAAAAAAAAAAGATGCTTCCAACAAGCATCACCAAATCCGATATACTTGAGGAATTTGTCTCTTGTCTACAAATGTCTTTGTAATTCACATAAAGGTACACTTACATCTACTAATGACTTTGTTCTGCACGTGATTTATGTGCAAGCTCCACTACGTCTCTTCGGTCAAAAATTTAAAAAGGCAAAAAATACCTTTGAAGATGCGTCCAAGTCCCCGGAAGTCCATCTGGTCTGAACAATTGAAGACAACTACGTATTTACCAAGGCAGCGGCCCATGTCCTTGGTTGTTTCGGTTTTTCCTGTTCCAGCCGGACCTGCAGGAGCCCCTCCGAGGTTCATTTTCAAGGCTTGAGCAAGAGTTATGTAACACCTGGGAACAGGGAAAGTTTGCAAATGGGTCTCAACATTAACTTTGAATTGTACATTTACGAGTGCCACGATAATACTTGTCTGTATTCTCACCATTCTCACACAAATCTGAAACAACCATCACCTGTCCGTCAGAGGTGTAATGACAAGGCGATCAGTGCATCCCAGGAACTCATTCTGGTAGGTGAAGTCGACATCTGTTATGCTGATCACCGTGTGGTCGATGTCCTCTTTGAAGTATAACCGGCACTGCTTGAGCCACTCAAAATCCTTTGGACTGCGGACATGTGCTCTACACTGCAAAAAAAAGAAACGGTTACTCAGATTTACTAAGCTCAATGTTTTAATAAGTATCCAGCTTATTGAAGCTGACTCTAAAATAAAAGCTCGATGGAGTCAATAACAACAACAACAACAACAACAAACAAACGGGTCCCACCAGTTCATCAAATATATCTCGCTGATGGACATGGACAGTGATTAGAGTCTCATATTTGACACGTTCAACAGGTGAAAGGTCTCGTGTCGTCATAGAAATCAGTTGGTTTAACAGATCCAGGAAGGCACAGTTTGTTTGTGCCATAATTTGTCGTTCCTGCCAGGATTAGAAAAAAACAAAAGAAAATGTCACAGAGAAGCTGATCTGATTACTTTGCCTTGAACATTATAACAGAGTTTTCATTCAAGCAGAAGTTGCCAATTGTACAAACTCAATTTTCATGCCAATTGTCTGAACTTTAAAGGTTTTTCCAAACAAATGGAAATTGTTAAGAGGAACCTTGCCAGTTTTGCCTTGATCACACACTGCCTCACTTTACTCACCTGGCGGGCATAAGTAAGGGCTTCTTCTGCATCTCTTGTCCAAATCATCTGGATTCCCAAGAGCCCAACCTGAATGAACACCAATGACGAATTGGATTTCATTTTCGAGATAACTAATAAATAAATAAATAAATAAGAAGAACGGTCACATGCAGTATATGACAATATGCAACATGTTAAGTGGAAACATCTGACTGAATAATAATTGCCAATGGTCATCGTTATTGATACATATATACATATACAGTACGTCTATATATATATATAGACGTACTGTATATATATATATATATACACACACACAGTCGTGGCAAAAAATATTGGCACCCTTGAACTTCTTTCAAATGCACCATTTCTTCCAGAAAATTCTTGAAATCAAAAAATATTTCGGTATCCACTTATGTATTTCTTTGGTTTGCAATGGAACAAAACAAAAAAGCTGAAAAAATTACTAAATCTTAGCTTATTCCACACAGAAATCCTAAAATGGCCCGGACAATATTATTGGCACCTTTTAGAAAGAATTCGATTTCAAGCAGGTGATTCCCCTTTACTTCGGAATTGAACTCACCTGTGGTGAGTTGCAGATGCCTGCAATATAAAAATAAATAGCACCGCAAAGCGGGCGTATCCCCTCAGCCCATGCATGGTAGAAACCAATTTCAAGATGGCTGCCGTGGCGGCCATATTGAAAATTGCGGCACGCCCATTTTCGAAAGGAACCTTCCTCGAATCAACCCCAACACACACTGCAAAAATGGATTTAATCGGACAAGCCGTTCTGCTTGAAATTGACGGAAACCAATTTCAAGATGGCTGCCGTGGCGGCCATATTGAAAATCGCAGCGTGCCCATGAACCTTCCTCTTCTCAACCCCAACACACACTGCAAAAATGGATTTAATCGGTCAAGCCGTTCTGCTTGAAATTGACGGAAATCAATTTCAAGATGGATGCCATGGCGGCCATATTGAAAATCGCAGCGTGTCCATGAACCTTCCTCGACTCAACCCCAACACACTCTGCAAAAATGGATTTAATCGGACAAGCCGTTCTGCTCGAAATTGACGGAAACCAATTTCAAGATGGCTACCGTGGTGGCCATATTGAAAATCGCAGCGCGCCCATTTTCGAAAGGAACCTTCCTCTACTAAACCCCAACAGACACTACAAAAATGGATTTAATCGCACAAGCCGTTCTTGAAATTGACGGAAACCAAAAGTTGACGGAGGCCCGGAAGACGCCCATGACGACAATACCCCTTAGCCCAATTTGGGCTGAGGGGTGATGACTCATTCAACCAGTTTGAATGGAGAAAAGCAGTCATTCTGCTGTTTTGTGACACTGTGTGTACCACAATGAGCATGGAGAAAAGAAAGAAAACCAGAGAATTGTCTGAGGAGGTCAGACACAAGATTGTAGCCAAGCATGGACAATCTCAAGGCTACACGTCCATCTCCGGAGACCTTGATGTTCCTGTGTCCACCGTACGCAATGTTACCAGGAAGGTTAAGGCCCACTGCACTGTAACCAACGCCCCTGGACATGGCCGCAAAATAAGCTTTGATCGAAGATTGCAGTGAAGGGTTGTTTGAATGGTGGAGAAAGCACCTCGATCAACTGCCAAACAGATTCAAGCTGACCTTCAGACACAAGGTACGACAGTTTCAACTCGCACCATCTGTGGCCAACTCAATGAAAGTGGGTTCTATGGTGGGAGACCCAGGAGGACTCCACTACTAAGAAAGCCCGACTGGAGTTTTCCAAAACACACCTGTACAAGCCAAAATCCTTCTGGGATGATGTCCTGTGGACAGATGAGACCAAATTCGAGCTTTTTGGTAAAGCACATCATCTCTCGATCTTGTATATACGATCAGTGATGTTCAATCACTAGATATACGTGTTCAGTGATGTTTTCGGGTTGCTGCGCTGCCTCTGGCACTGGGTGCCTTGAATGTGTGCATGGCAACATGAAATCAGGAGATTACCAAGGCATTTTGGAGTGCAATGTTCAACCCAGTGCCAGTAAGCTGGGACTCCATCGAAGATCATGGGTCTTGCAGCAGGAAAATGACCCCAAAAATACTTCAAAAAGCACCCAGGAATGGTTCAAGACAAAGCGCTGGACTGTTCTGAAGTGGCCGGCAATGAGTTCAGATTTAAATCCCATTGAACACCTGTGGGGAGATCTGAAAACAGCAGTTGGGAGAAGGCACCCTTCAAATCTGGGAGAACTGGAGCAGTTTGCACAAGAAGAGTGGGCCAAACTGCCAGTAGAGAGGTGTAGGAAGCTCATTCATGGCTATAGGAAGCGCTTGACTGCAGTTATTTTGTCCAAAGGCTTTGCTACCAAATATTAAGTCTTGGGTGTCAATAATTTTGTCAATGCCATTTCTTTTTATTTTCTGATTTAAAAGGATATATTAAGTTCTGAATCAAAAACAAAGGTTCTGTAATATTAACAGTGAAATAAAGAATTGTGGAGACCAAATACTTTTGTCAATTTCAACTTATTTTTAGAGAAAATTGAGTTATTTGAAAAAAGTGCAAGGGTGCCAATATTTTTGGTCACGACTATATCAAGTATATATATATACATATGAAGGAGCTGCGCTCCAACGCGAGTCGAAAGAATTGACGCGACCAAAGACGGAATTCGTCCGAGTTGCTTTATTGAAACAAAACAGCTCAGGTATTCTGACAAGCCCGTTTATCGGGCAGCAATATATATACACATTTATGTCGGGGCGTTTGCCCGGGAAAACCGAGACCGGGCATGCCCGGGTGTCAAGGGCGAGTCCTGGAAAGGCGAGTCTGGACATGCCCGGGCGTCCTGGACGCGGCCTGGCAAGTCGAGGCTGGGCGTGCCCGAGCGCTCTGGGCGAGCCCTGGAAAGGCGAGAGCGGGCATGCCCGGACGCTCTGGGCGAGCCCTGGAAAGGCGAGTCTGGACATGCCCGGGTGTCCTGGACGCGGCCTGGCAAGTCGAGGCTGGGCGTGCCCGGGCGCTCTGGGCGAGCCCTGGAAAGGCGAGTCTGGACATGCCCGGGTGTCCTGGGCGTGCCCGAGCGCTCTGGGCGAGCCCTGGACCGAGAGCGGGCATGCCCGGACGCTCTGGGCGAGCCCTGGAAAGGCGAGTCTGGACATGCCCAGGTGTCCTGGACGCGGCCTGGCAAGTCGAGGCTGGGCGTGCCCGGACGCTCTGGGCGAGCCCTGGAAAGGCGAGTCTGGACATGCCCGGGTGTCCTGGACGCGGCCTGGCAAGTCGAGGCTGGGCGTGCCCGGGCACTCTGGGCGAGCCCTGGAAAGGCGAGAGCGGGCATGCCCGGGAAAGACGAGACCGGGCGTGCCCGGGAGGGTTCGGGCGTGCCCGGGAACAGCGAGTCCGGGCATGCCCAGGAGAGGCGCGTCTGGGCCCGTCCGGACGAGCCCGGCATGGCGATCGCGCCCTGGCCGCGTCCTGGCAGGTGCAAGGCGATTGTGTACATTCAGCGGGAACCGCTACACATATATATATATATATGTATTTAACCAAAGAAGCACACTGACCCGATGACATGATGCTGACATCGTGTGCATAAATTATACCAACATATCACCTCCAAACTCGGAGGCATCCGTGTGGTACTCAAATCTTTGCAGACTGAGATTCAAGCTCTATGGTCACAAATAGACAAAGGCATATAAAAGGGCACCAATTTCATTCATACAGCTGCATGAAGAAGTAAATGTATTGTTATGAATTTGGTAGAGCAATATCTAGAGCTAGGTAGATCTGAATAGGTAGGTATTCGGCTGTCGTGACAGGGACTCTACATGTAATAAGTTCTTGATGTTTAGGCGTTTGTCGGGGTAAGATGTATGATTGTGGATCTACCTGGAGGTCCGAGTGTTAAATAGTGAGGGATTAAAGGTAACGCCCCTGTGAGTCTCACCTGGTAGTCAAACCTCTGTCCATTATGGCACTGCAAACCACATAAACATTAGTTAGGTCCTTAGCGCAACATTAAATAATTCCCTTTCCCTGACATTGACTTCGTAATAAATAGACAGGAAACCAGGCCAAAAACACCGCCACGGTTGGCCGCCGCCGTTCGCACCTCAAAGGCCTACCAACCTCACCTGGCACGTGTTACAAAACGACCGCGGGGGGGTCGCGGACGGGAGATGTCAGGAGTCGCATGCCGCAGAGGGCGTGACCTGGGCGAGTTGGGAGGCTGTGATTGGCTGAGGAGTGCGCCAATGTGACGTCATCGGCCACCAATATATGCGACGGTCGGACGCCTTTTCGGGGAGTTGAGTTCGTTGGAGCAGGCAGCAGACGCAGGCAGACACCAGAGAGTTCGTAGGAGTTGGTTGGAGCACACAGTCGACGCAGAGACACAGTTGGTGGAAAAGCTCCCCGAAGGCAGTTGGTGGAAAAGCTCCCCGAAGGCAGTTGGTGGAGAGTTCGTTCACACACCGAGCACACCAAGCCCACAGAGCACGCGGCAGTTCGCAGCAGTTCGTTGCAAGTCGAGCCCTCCGTTGAACCATTGGTGCACGGGCCTTGTGGAGATCGTCCTCGTGTGAAGCTGCTGGCCACGCGTCGGACGCGTGGTGCTTGGAGCGGGGCCTCGTAGAGCTTGGAGCGAAGGACCTGGTGGTGTGCGATCGGGCCAAAAGGAGCGGTGTTGGACGGCCGCCCCGAGAGACGACGAAAGACAGATAAGCCGCATCCGCGTACATTTGAACGACGTGACGTGTTATTTTTGTATCCATAATCTCCCTCGTATCGTGTTTGCTGTCAGTCGTGTGGGGACGTCCCGATTTAGAGTTATTAGATTTACCGGCGCGGCTTTTTCACTGTATTACTATTCGATAATAAATCCTTATATTATTTTCTGTATATATATCTGAACGCAGTTTTCCTGGGTGTTTGATTTTAGTAGGTAAGGTTGCGGAGCCTTCGCTGTGTCCCGCCATTCCGCGCGTTTGTGTTGAACTTGAGTCCGCCATTGAGTGTTCGCCTCGGGAGTTAAAGTCTCGCAAATCGGCCATCCGTAACTGTGGTGTTAATCACAGTTGCGTGACAGTATTTTATTTGTCAGATATATAAAGGGGACTTTTACTATGCCCCTGGCATTTTTCCCAAGAATGTCCCTTCTTTTCTATACTTTGCCACATGGAACCGCCTTTAGAGGCCATTTTCCCTGCAGGGCGGGGTTTGGCCTTTTTGGGCACCATAGTCCCCTTTTTGAAGCAATGTTTTATGGCCGGATGCTCTTCCTGCCACCAACCCTGTTAGTCACCTCTTGCAACATACAGGGAATTACCAGTGAACTCGTACTCAATTTGCCGACCTCAGAAGGATGACAGGCTGAGTCAACCCCCTGGCGTTAATTCAACGATCGACCGGGATTCGAACCCAGGATCCGAGGATCCCTAGCTGGCACCCCAACCGCTAAGCCAACACCAGGCTATACTTTGCCACATGGCACATACCCATATATAAAGGGGCCTTTTCTATGCCCCTGACATTTTTCCCAAGAATGTCCCTTCTTTTCTATAGTTTGCCATATGGCACATCCCCATATACAAAGGGGCCTTTTCTGTGCCACTGGCATTTTTCACAAGATACATTTTAAATACGATCAAAATGCATTTGTGCATCGTACAACACTTTATTCAAGACGATATAAAAGACTTGAAAAAGTAAGGGAAATAAAATATTCAACCCAGATGGAATTTGAACCCACAACCCCCTTTCCTCCTGTGTCCTTTCCTCCTGACAAGGTGGAAAAGTTTCTGTCAACCCTCGACTCGGATTATGCAACTGGACCTGACGGCATCAGCCCACGGGTCCTAAAATCCTGTTCTTCCGCTCTTTCACTCCCTCTCTCTGTTCTCTTCACCCTCTCTTTTGCTCAAGGTCATCTTCCATCTGCTTGGAAATCTGCCAACATCACCGCTTTGCACAAAAAAGGTGCAAAAACAGATCCCAGCAACTACAGACCAATCAGCCTTCTCCCAATTATCAGCAAAGTCATGGAATCCATCATTGCTTCAGATATGAAATCTTTCCTCTTCTCCAATGGCTTGATCTCTGATCATCAATTTGGTTTCAGACCTGGACACTCTACTCTGGACATGCTGCTTCTGCTTTCTCAACAATGGATGGAGGTCCTCAATGCCAAACAGGAAATTAGAGCAGTCTCCCTTGACATATCACGTGCCTTCGATACGGTCTCGCACCCCGCTCTGCTCACCAAACTCTCCTCCTATGGTATCCATGGAAATTTCCACGCATGGCTGGCGGACTTCCTCTCTAGTCGTAGTCAACGTGTGGCCCTGAATGGGTTTCTCTCATCTCCTCTTCCTGTTCAGGCTTCTTTTTTTTTTTCTTTTTTTTGTATACAAGATCGAGGCTCGTGAAAGAGCGAACATTAATCACACAGAAAGACAAACAGACACATAAAACAAATAACATCGGGAGCGTTAGAGAGAGGGGGAAGGACACAAACACAACATTTGAGAGCAGGGACCGAGAGACATGGAGACATCAAGAGAACTGTGGGAGGGAGAGGGCTTTGGGGGGAGGCATGGGAAGGGGGGTGGGGGGGGGGTGGGAGAGGTATAAAACATATGGACACTGCCAGGACTTCCAGGAAAGAAGTTGGAATTTCAAACAAGGTGGATCTGTGGTGAATTAGTGGGGGTAGAAAAGATCAAGGTTTTGGATGGGGGAAGATAAGAGATGGTGGTGAACAGCTGTTTTAAAGACCTGGAGGGAGGAGTGTGATTGAAGTGAGTGTGGGAGTTTGTTCCAGAGGTGGGAGAAAAGAGGAATGAAAGAGTGAAGGTGAGCAGAGAGCCGAGATTTCGGCAGTTTAACCATCAGAGGGTGGCTGGCAGATCTTGTGCGACCTGTAGAAATATTTGGGGGACAGAGCACAGAGAGAGCTGGGGGAGCAAGGCTGGAGAGGAGTCGGTAGAAGACAGAAAGACCACCGACCTGCCTGCGGTGAGTGAGTGAAAGGCCCTCAGAGATAGCTTCATCGCGGGAGATTCCAATGATTCTGAAAGCTTTGGATTCAACAGCGTGAAGCCGAGCCAGGTGTGAGGCAGGAGCACCAGCCCATAGGGGAGAACAGTATTCCATTGAGCTGCGGATGAAAGCCTTGTATGTGGTGAGGAGCTCAGGTGTGCCTAGGAAGGACTTCGCACGACGGAGGATGCCCAGTCGGCGACTGGCTTTGGAGGCCAGCTTGGAAATGTGGTTTTCCCAAGAAAGATCATGGCAGATAGTGAGACCCAAAAGCTTGAGCGACAGAACTTCTTGGAGAGGATTGTTGAGAAAGTAGATGGGAGGGTTGTCCAGTCGATCTTTTCGGAGAGACATAGTAAGAGTGTGAGATTTGTCAGGATTGAAAGACATGTTCCACTTGTTTGACCAGTCTGTGATTTTGTCCAGGTCTTTAGGGAGTGAGGAGGCTGCAGACTGCCGATCTGAGGGATGAGGAATGGAGCGGCAGAGTGGAGTCATCAGCAAAGAGATAGAGGATTTTCCAGAGAGTCGGAGAGATCATTGATAAAGACCAGAAAAAGCACAGGGCCCAGCACACGGCCTTGGGGAACTCCAGCCTGAACAGGAAGGGGAGATGAGAGAAATCCATTCAGGGCCACACGTTGACGACGACCAGAGAGGAAGTCCGTAAGCCATGCATGGAGATTTCCATGGATACCATAGGAGGAGAGTTTGGTGAGCAGAGCTGGGTGCCAGACCGTATCGAAGGCACGTGATATGTCAAGGGAGCCAGCTCTGATTTCCTGTTTGGCATTGAGGACCTCCATCCATTGTTGAGACAGCAGAAGCAGCATGTCCAGAGTAGAGTGACCTGGTCTGAAACCAAATTGATGATCAGAGATCAAGCCATTGGAGAAGAGGAAAGATTTCATATCCGAAGCAATGATGGATTCCATGACTTTGCCTATAATTGGGAGCAGGCTGATTGGTCTGTAGTTGCAAGGATCTGTTTTTGCACCTTTTTTGTGTAAAGCGGTAATGTTTGCTGATTTCCAGGATGCTGGCAGATGACCTTGAGCAAAAGATAGGGTGAAAAGAACAGAGAGAGGGTGAGATAGAGCGGCAGAGCAGGATTTTAGGACCCGTGGGCTGATGCCGTCTTGTCCAGTTGCAGAATCAGAGTCGAGGTTTGACAAAAAAGGCTGGAGTTCCACAAGGCAGTGTTCTGGGCCCTGTGCTTTTTCTGGTCTTCATCAATGATCTCTCTGACTCTCTTGAAAATCCTCTGTATCTCTTTGCTGATGACTCTACTCTCTGTCGCTCCATTCTTCATCCCTCAGATCGGCAGTCTGCAGCCGACTCACTCTCTGCAGACCTGGACAAAATCACAGACTGGGCAAACAAGTGGAACATGTCTTTCAATCCTGACAAATCTCACACTCTTACGATGTCTCTCCGAAAAGACCGACTGGACAACCCTCCCATCCACTTTCTGAATAATCCTCTCCAAGAAGTTCTGTCACTCAAGCTTTTGGGTCTCACTATCTGCCATGATCTTTCCTGGGAAAACCACATTTCAAATCTGGCCTCCAAAGCCAGTCGCCGACTGGGCATCCTCCGTCGTGCGAAGTCCTTCCTTGGCACACCGGAGCTCCTCACCACATACAAGGCTTTCATCCGCAGCTCAATGGAATACTGCTCTCCCCTCTGGGCTGGTGCTCCTGCCTCACACCTAGCTCGTCTTCACGCTGTTGAAACCAAAGCATTCAGAATCATTGGAATCTCCCGCGATGAAGCCAACTACAAGGGCCTCTCACTCACTCACCGCAGGCAGGTTGGTGGTCTTTCCGTCTTCTACCGACTCCTCTCTGGCCTTGCCCCCCCCAGCTCTCTCTGGGCTCTGTCCCGCAAATATTCCCTACAGGTCGCACAAAATCTGCCTGCAACCCTCTTATGGTCAAACTGCCAAAATCAAGAGTCTCTGCTCACCTTCACTCCTTCATTCCTCTTTTCTCCCGCCTCTGGAACAAACTCCCTCACTCTCTTCAATCCCACTCCACCCTCCAGGTCTTTAAAACAGCTGTTCACCACCATCTCTTATCTTCCCCCATCCAAAACCTTGATCTTTTCTACCCCCGCTAATTTCACCCCAATTCCACTTTTTTGACATACCAACTTCTGTCCTGGAAGTCCTTGGTGTCCTTGTGTTTTATACGTCTCTCCCCTCCCCCCCCCCCCCTTCCCACGCCTCCTCCCCCCAAGCCCTCTCCCTTCCACACATCTTCCTGCTCTCAAATGTTGTGTTTGTGTGCTTCCCCTTCTCTCCCCATCTTGTTTCCCGCTCCCTCTTTTTATATATTTTGTTTGTCTGGTTGATTTGTTTGTGAAGTAAATGTTAGCTCTTTCACGAGCCTCGATTCATTATACAAAAAAAAAAAAAAACCAAAAAAAAAAAAAACCCAACTTGGGAGTGTGATGTCTTACCCATTAGGCCATTGAGTCAGCACACTAGAATTTTTTTTTTTTAAGGGGTATAAAGTGTGTATGTATATATATTTTTATATATTATATTATATATATATATATATATATATATATACATACAGTATATATATATATATATATACATACAGTATATACATACAGTATATATATACAGTATATATATATATATATATATATACATATATATATATATATATATATATATATATATATATATATATATATATATATATATATATATATATATATATATATATATATATATATATATATATCAGTAGAGGTCGAGAAACAAATTTTCAGTCCCAATGTTAAAGTTGCATACAGAGAAACCGCCCCCAAAAAAAAAAAAGGGGCGCTTTGCGTCTCCATTGATTTCCATATAATAAGCAATTTGATGTGGTGCAATGATACTCATAATGACGGTGAAAATCAGGTTTAATAATCATTACGTTTTAAATATGAATAAAATGCATTTGTTAATCGTACAAGACTTTATTCAAGACGATATAAAAGACTTGAAAAAGTAATGGAAATAAAATATTCAACCCAGACGTCTGATGCTTCATCCATTTGGCCAATGGGCCAGCACGTTAGATTTGTGTATAGACCGCAATGCAATGGGCAGAAAGAGCTCTATTTCTTGACTTTTGCAACCACCATCTGGCAACTACTTGAAATTTTGTAGAAAGATGAGGAAAAATACATTGAATAAACACACAAAGTCGTCAAGGATAAAACTTGCACATTATTTAGTAATAGTAATTTAAAATTTCAGAACTTCTGTTTGTCGCCCT
Source organism: Myxine glutinosa (assembly GCF_964187855.1). Taxonomy (NCBI): domain Eukaryota; kingdom Metazoa; phylum Chordata; class Myxini; order Myxiniformes; family Myxinidae; genus Myxine; species Myxine glutinosa. The sequence continues at coordinate 98,878,185 of NC_136269.1, forward strand.
CTTGAGTCCTGTTGGGGGATTGTATAATAAGGATTATTACTGACTGACTTCCAATGGAATCCTCTCCGCGAGTACGTGATATACGAATTTGGTATGAAATCTTGAAGACTCAATTTATTTTCTATGATCCAGGAACACATTTGAGTTTACATCCTACCCAAAGGATGCTTGGATAACTATGATTTACTGTATTTTCTTTTCTATAATCACTGGTGGATTCTTTGAATGAATAATGGCAAATAGAGCTCCCATCCATGGCATATATGTGCTATTACTCGTCAAAGAAATGTTACATGTGGGTGTTTTTTATGCAAATTAATTTACCATGTTTGGTTTTACATCCTATCTGAAGGATGCATTGACAACTATGATTTAGTGGCTTTTTTTGGTCTAGAACCACCAGCGGATTTAAAAAAAAAGAATAATGGCACTAACAAAATACAACACCAATCCATAGCATATTTTGTATATTACAGCTTGCTAACTATCCAAGAGATGCTCCATGTATTATTTCATTTAATATTCAATTACTTTCTTTATTTTTTGTCAAAACCAGTTTGAATATTCTGTGACATGGTCATTTTTTTCTCCCTCCCCCCCTCCCCCCTCTCTCTTGTCTATTATCTGCTACATTTTATATGTTCTGCTTGAAATGAATTTTCTCTCTTCTCTGACATCGGGTTCATCAACAATTCCATTCATCTATTCCACTTCATCAAATCCACTCTTCACATCTTGTAAAATCACTGAATTTCTAATTTCCTTTCCTCTCGCAACATACTCCATTACAACAATGAACAAACTTTCCATTTCCCTTTGTCTCATTCAATTTGTTGTGAAATAACAGCTAATTAATTTAAATGCACATTCTTTTTCATTAATAAATGTTTTATTTGTGAACATGACACATGCAAACCAAGCCTCTTCATTTATTTCTGTTGTTGTTTTACTATCTTATTTGAAATTGATGAACTGTCAAAGACGAGACAAAAAGCTTTAAAAGCTTTTTAAGTGCCAATATGTATCAAAACAAAACTGAAACGTTTCGGAGGCAATGTCCATCATACCATAAACCACATCCAATACTAGAATGTATCTCCAGATAAAACAATGTTATTCTTTGTGTCAAAGAAGAATAGAAATTAAGACAACAAAATTTCATAACCAAACACAGTTCAATCATTAAATTACATGTATATGGTAATTGTGCACCATATGACATGTACACATTAATATGTTTAGTTGACAAGATAAACATTGAATATTTCATAATTTCATGGATTATGGATGCTGTTACACATACCTAACCATCTTTGTCCTGTTTCAGAATTACTTATCAATAACAAATATAAATATGCCCTTGGCCAATCACTAGCAAGCATTTTGGTGAGTTGTAACAATTGTCGGAACAAATTAAAACAACTTCTTATGAAATGAGACACTTGATTAAACTTGATGTAGTAGTTGTTGAAAATTAGATTGAGATTTATAGTGAAATCACTACAGGGATGTACATTATATAGTGGAGATATGATACTCATCCCCACATAACATCTTCCACAAATATGACCAAATGAAGATCATATATTCACAAAGTGTTTGTCATTCTACTGTTCATAAATTAATGCTTTCTGATATATCTTGCGCTCTGACAAGTACACTGGCCTTTACATTATCTAGCAAAATGTACGCATCTAGCAATTGATAAAGAGCATCAAAGGATCACCATGCATGTCTGCAGGCAATCTTTCCTCTTGTAATACCCTGATGTATCACAGGCCAGTAAAATATTCAAGTAATTGCACATTATGTATTGTATTCTTTATGACAGGAACATGTTTTTTTTACCCCTGCATGTCTGACATGACCTTTACAAGCAAAATTACATTTGTGTTCATCTATTCAACTCACATTTCATTTAGTATGTCTACAATAAAACATGATTGTACTACATGCAAAGGATGATGGCAAACTTCTAATCTATAATCATCCCAATAATAGTAATGATAAAAGGAATACATGCCCCAAATTATGGCAAAATACATGTCACACAATTATGGCAAATTGGTAAAACTATGTATGTACACAGAGGGTATTCTGGTGACATAGCTTCTGGCACTGTACATTCAGTGGTTAAACTGCAGCTTCATACATTTCAACTAAATAATGCTTAGAGCAGTGAGTAATATCTGTACCCTATTAGCAATAGTCTTTCTGTCTAGAGGTACACAACAGTACTACATACAGCATACCTCAAGGAATCTATCTAATACATTATCATTAATTGGCAACCTGTTTGTTTTTTACAGCATACATACATGTACACATCATTGCCAATAAGCAATCGGATTGCCAATAAGCCAATAAGCACACAATGAGCACACAGTCACGAATTCTATTGAGCATAGCCAACTTAGAAGAAACAGTTTTCTTTACGTATTGAAACATGCGGGGTCCATGATTAGATCTAATTCTTATCTGTATCGGTAGTGTAGGTTTCTGTACAATCCAGCAAGGTTATCATGACTTGAGTTGTACCTGTGTACAGTGACTTGTGCTTGTGTGCAAATTGCTGATGTTGTGCCAAATTAGTCATAAATATAAAGCTTCGTTCAACTGGGATACATTTTATTTATCCAGCTCTCATATTGCTTCCACATTTGATGAGTATTTGACACATGTTATGTCCTTCCGGCAGGACATTTCATCCACAATTGCCGCTCCTCATCAGGACGGTGAACAGGCTTTGATGAGTAACAGAATAGAATAGAAAAGAATAGAATAGAATAGACTTGTGGACCGTGGGCGTTGTAATTGTCAACTGAATTTGATTGAATTTTTTACTTTCAATCAGGATTTAGTGTTCACACTGTTCTCGTGTTGATCTGATGATCATCGATCATGAGCAGAGAAGATAACACAGGTTGACAACGCTGATACTAATAGTGATACGTGATAGACCTTGATGAGTGTTACGTTGGTAACAAATCTTGCTGCCTTCTTTCTACTCAGCCACTGCTGGCCACTCTTTGTACTCAAAGCCGAGTCAGATCATACAGAAAGTATCCTGGCCTGACTCGAACCGAAGTTGAGCCTGGCTTGACTTGACAAGAGGAGGGTCGAGACTAGCTCCGACGGTCGGCGACCGACTATAGACCCCTAATTTATTTGTTTTAAAATACAAATTAGACCTAATAAACCATGACATTATACAACGAAATTGACTCTACCAAAATACACAATCTAAAACACTGTTTACGAAGGCCTACCGCGTGGAATGTCCATTTTCAACTTCACTTGATCCTGACCCATGGCGTGATTTAATGCGAGCACCATCCCGGTCGAATTCCAGACTTTCTGCATTCACAGCAATCGCACTTTCCGGGCTCCCATCCAACTCTTTCCACAGCTCGGCACATTCTTTGAATTTTTTAAAACTTTTCTCACTGAAAGAAAGAACCTTGCCATGCGTGTCTACTGTGTGCATGTAGCAAAATGCAGAAGATTTTCCTTCGGAATCTGCCTCAGACGACATGGAAGACACATACGGCATGTAGGTCGCCATGTTGTTTAGTATCGCGCAAATGTAACAAGAGGCATAATTGGTTAAGAGGAGATGGCGATTGCGGTTTCGAGTAAGACACGTGCTGTGATTGGTCAATATTTTGGATAGGAAAAGCTAATTTTTTGTTCGTTTTTTCTCATTTTCTCTCTTTTGTGCAAGTTATATTCTTGACGAGTTTCACAAACTTACTGAAATATATTTATATACATCATGTTAGGATATTATGTAGTTGCAGCACGGTGGTCACAAAAGTGAAAGATTTTCGGGGTCAGCATGCAGTCTAGTAATAATATTTGTAAAGTGGTATAAAGTGTATATATATATATATTGTTGCGGATATGAGGATTGCATTTTTTTGATTGTGTTGTATTATATTGGAGATGGTGATGAACATTGTTGGACATGGCCCCTCCTGCCTCCGGAGTTGTGTAAAGGTCAAAGGGCGTCCCATAATTAGTCCAAAAGCATACACGTCAGCCAATCATAGAATACCCCTGTTCGATAGTTATATCTTATTATGTGTTTTAGGGTAAGGCTGTGTCTCCCATTAATTGAAATACTCCATTGCACCAGTGAAAGAGATAGATTCCCTTCATTCCCATTCCCAAAAACCTCCATTCCCCCTTTCGTCGATTGGCAATTACCTCCCCTCCAATTGCCGCCATTGACCACGAGGCAGGGTCGGAGAAGAAAGGCGTGTCTCCACCTCGTCATAGAGGGGAGGAGTGAGCCAGCCCCACTCGACCAACCATGAGCCAGGGGTTTGGCTAGAGAGGGCGGAGGAAGAGCGATCGGGGAGGTTCGCAAAGGTTGAGGGGCGGGGCCTATATAACCCACGGCAGGGCGTTTCCCGAGGCAGACGAGAGGGAGTCCAAGCAGTTGAGACAAGGAGGGAGAGACATGAGATGGGCTGAGAAAGGAGAGGAGCTTTTAAGAGAGTCGCAAAAAGGTCCAAGGCAGATGAGCTGAGAAGAGAGAGGGTCCAAGAAAGAGCTGAGTTGTGAGGTCCAACAAGCAGAGATCATCCAAGGAAGCACCAAGCCTGCTATTCGTCACCTTGCTCGCGAGCGGCAGCGTCTACAGCAGCAGCAGCAACAACGCTCGCCAACCGCTAAGGGACCTGGACGGCAGTTCGGAGCAGGGCCGCGAAGGAACGGTGGCTGCCCAACGTGCGGATCGTGCTGCCGGACCCAGTGGACTTTCCTCTCCTTCCAGCCAATTCCTGTCATCATTCCCCGTGTGAGTCGTCTTTGTTTGTTCTGTCCTGGGTAGGTAATTAAGTCTGTATAAGCTAAAGATTTCACTGTGTCACCTGCGTCTCATGTCCCTGTAAATAAACGTGACTGCTTTCTTCTTGCTTATATGTGTGTAAATAATAAACCCAGTTACTCTTCTGTACGTCTTCTTCCTCTTTGCATTCGGTCGCTTTAGAGTTTTCCCGATTGAATAGCGGTGGCACGATCCGGCCAAAGTTTGGGGTAAATCGGGTTTTAGAAACGGGGAATAACTGTTCGGTCGCGGAGCCTCCGCTCGGCAAATATAACATCTTTAACCGCGTCCGTAACAATTGGTGTCGGGGAGTGAGATACGAGGCCCGAAGCGCGCTTAACGCGCTCAAAATTACAAGCTGCTGGAAATTGTTTTGTTTTTAAAGGAAAACCCGAATTTTGAAATCGCGCCATGGCTGGTCAAGGCGACGGGATGCCGGTGGGAGAGATAGAGATAGACGGGGTGAAATCGACCCAGGACCTCGGGGAAATGTATATGGAGGATGTGGTTGAGGGGGTATCAGACGCACAAAATGGCGCTATCGCGCATGTGGTTGCAGCGGCACCAAATTTTGCCGCGCCCGTGACCGTAGCAGCACCAAGTTGCGCCGCGCACGTGGTCGCGGCAGCCGAGCCAGAAATGCCAGAGTACATGCGAGTCTTTATGATTCAAATGATGGCAAAAATGGAAGTAATGAGGGACGAAGCGAGGGCTCAGAGTGAGCAATTGGGGGTAATGAGGGACGAAGCGAGGGGTACCGGTGAGGGGTTAGACAACGGGATAAAAGAGGTAAAGAATGGGTTAACGGGGGTGGAAAATAGAATGGCTGCCCAGGAGAATCAGTTAGAGGGGGTGAAAAATGGGTTAATGGGGTTAGAAAATAGGATGGAAGACAAATTGCGGGAAATAGGGGAGCAATCCGCCCGGGAAATCGAATAGATGGGGAACCAGATAGAGGAGGTGAAAATCGGGTTAGAAAGTAAATTGGATGCTCAGAGGGATGAATTGGGACAGATGAGGGTGGCATCTACAAAAGAGATGGAGGAGATGGAGGAGATGAAGGAGGAGATACGACGAGGTGTAAGTGAGGAGGTCTCGGGGGTACGCGAGGAGGTAAAGCGAGGTGAAAAGCATATGGAGAAAGAGGTGAGGAATAATACGGCGAGGTTACAAGGGGGAATAGAGGGTCTGACGAGGGGAGTAGAACAGCTGACAGTGGGACAAAAGGAACTAGTGGACCAGGTGGAAAAGAACACGGCAATAATCGGGGGGTTAAAAGCGACACAAAAAGACATTAAGAACGAATTAATAGCGACACAAAAGGAATGTCAGATGGTACCTGAGGGGTTGACGAAGAAGTTGGAAGAGGTGACAGAAGGAATGGAGACGAAGGACCGAGAAGTGAGGACGCACATAGAAACGGTTAAAGTGGCGTTAGAGGAAGAGATGAAGGAGGTAAAGGAAAAATTAGAGGAGGTGGATGAAGGGGTGAGTGAAATTAAGAAGAGACGGAGGGAAACTAAAAAGGAAATAAAGGAGGAAGTAATGGAATTGGTACAAGGTCTGTGCTCGAATCGTGATGATGTGCTCACTAACCAAATAAAGAGTTTGCAGGTGGCAGAGGAGGTGCGGAGACGAGGTGTCAAGGTGAGTGGCGATATATTCGGAAATGTATATGATGTGAGGGGAGCTTCAGTCGGCTTGGGGGTTGATTTAGACCCGGGTGTTCGTGAGGGACCAATAGTGAGGTGTATGACTGGTCCGGAGTGTGTGGAAAAAGGAGGTGTACAAGGAGGTCTGGCTATGGGGAGTGAGGGGGGTGCTGGTGAGCAAGAATGTGCGGGTATGGAGTGGGTAGCGGGTTGTGGAAGGGCGACCCAGGCATCGACACCAAGAGGGGTAGTGTTTGGAGGGACGGGGGACGCGCGGGAGCCCCCCGGGAATAGCGTACTGTGGGAGCCCGAACGGTTTGGTCCCGCGTTGATCCCGCAAGGAGTGACGCGCGGGGTCCGACCTTCGGGCGCCCACAAGGTCCCACTCGCGCCGTATGATGGCAAAAGCGATTTGAGGGCATACCTGGCGCAGTTTGAGTACGTGTGTAAAGGCAACGGTTGGAATCCGGACGAAGGTGGAGCACACCTGGTAGGGGCGCTGCGCGGTGCGGCGGCGCTGACAGCTTTACCACCGGATGCTCTCACCTTGTCAGCTCTCCGTGTGGCTTTAATTAACCGTTTCGGTATCGAGCAGCAAAGCGAGCTTGTTAAAGCTCAACTTGCGCAGCGTAAACGCAAGCCCCAGGAGACCATCGGGGAACTTGCTCACGATATTCGCCACGCGGTAGGGATTGCACACGCGGACATGGCAGCGAGTTCCCAGGAAAGCCTGGCGCTGGATCACTTTATTCAGGCCCTTCCGGACCTGGAGCTCCGACAACAGCTCGCCATGTGGCGCCCGCAGACCATGAGTCAGGCGGCCGACGCTGCAGCCCGTTGGGAAGCAGCGAGGCCCCTGGCCCGGGGAGGCGAGCGCCACGCAGTGGCGGTGCGTCAGGTAGGGTCCGTGATGGGGGTCGCCCCCCCCGGGGGGCCGGCCCCCGACGGGGTCCCTGACCTGGAGAGCATGGTTCGGAGGCTGGTGGATCGGCGTCTAGCGGGACCTGGACCATGGCAGGCGGCTCCAGTGATGGCACCCGGTAGTCCCCGACAGAGTACCCCAATTCGGACATACAGGGGGGGGAAATTTGGAATACCGGAGGCAAGCACCTTACCAGGTGAGGTGCTATAATTGTGGTAGGATGGGTCACCGTGCGTGGGAGTGTCGAGCTCCGCGCCGGGACGGTCCCCGTCAGCCGATGCCCTCAACTCCGCCCAGTATCGATCGGCCTAGCCGACCACAGACACCCCCCCGCCAGGGCCAGGGAAACTAGAACGTGCCGGGCATGCAGGGCGGTGTTCGGCAGTAGGGGATGGAAAGAAGCCCTCGTTGACGCGACAGGTCATTCATTGTGGCCAAATTGGAACAGGTAGTTTGACAATTCGGTGCAAAATTGCCGGCGTGGGTGTAGACGCCGTGGTGGACACGGGAGCCAGCGCCACGATCATCAGCCCCGTGGTCCTTAATTCGAGTGCAGACGGCTGGGGTAAAATCCAGCATCTGGAAAATCACAGCTTGCAGCTGGCTACCGGGGCAACGGCTCCGATCATAGGGCGTGGTTTTGTGACCCTCAAGTTGGGATCGGTAAAGCAAGAGATAGAGGTTTGGGTGGCGGAGGTGTGCGACCCGTGCTTAATAGGGTTGGATTTGTTGACTGCCGGCGGTTGTGAAATCGACTTGGGCCGGGGGATCCTGCAATGGGGGGTGGACGAGCTACCGTTGGAGGGGGTGAGCACGGCCGAGAGGGTGGAGCTGGAGGCTCCTGAGGCCGTGACCATCCCTCCGGGGGCCGAGGCCATAGTGCCGGCCCGATGGTCAGCCCGCCCGACATGGCAGGAATCCTGCGGCCTGGTCGAACCGGTGGCAGCGCGATCCATACCTGGTTTAATCGTGGGCCGCACCCTTGTAAAAACGGACGGGCCGGTAGTGGCCGTCCGAGTAATTAATATTAGCACAGAACCACGCACTATGGTAAGGGGCACGAAGATAGCTGGCTGCACCCCAGTTAGAGAAGTCGCGTCAGTGAGGGGCGAGAACGTCCAGCCGAGCCGGCCCCAGGGGGAGCCTTCAATAAATAGTAGGAATTGGCCAGATCCCATTTGCGAGATGGTAAATCGTAGTAGCGTAGAGTTGGGAGGTACCCAGAGGGAGGCCTTACACAAACTGGTTGGGTCCCATTTGGACCTCTTCTCCTTGTCCACCGAGGATATTGGACGTACGGGCCTGGTGAAACATCAGATCCACACTGGTGAGGCCCGGCCTATTCGTCAGGCCGCCCGACGGCTCCCTTGGAGCAAGAGGGTGGAAGCTGACGAGCAGGTTGAAAAAATGCTCGACGCAGGCGTGATCGAGCCCTCGGGAAGTCCTTGGATGTCACCTGTTGTGCTGGTCAAAAAGAAGGATGGGACCACGCGGTTCTGCGTGGACTATCGCCAGTTAAACAACGTGACACTCAAGGACTCATATCCCCTGCCAAGGATTGATGACACCCTCGATGCCGTTGTGGGCTCAAATTGGTTCACAACTTTGGACCTCAAGAGTGGGTATTGGCAGGTGGAGATGGATCGGACAGGGAAGGAGAAAACGGCATTTTCCACAGGTAAGGGGCTGTATCAGTTCACTGTGATGCCGTTTGGTTTGTGTAACGCCCGCGCCACCTTTGAGAGATTAATGGAGCATGTGCTAGGCGGCATGCCATGGCAATCATGCCTGGTATACCTGGATGACGTCCTGGTACATGCCAAGACCTTCCCCCAGGCGTTAGCTAATTTGGACCAGGTGTTCGGGTGCCTCAGACAGGCAGGGTTAAAGCTGAACCCGAGTAAGTGCACCTTGTTTGCAAGAGAGGTGGCCTATCTAGGTCACGTGATCGGCCGCGAGGGGGTAAAAACGGACCCAGACAAAATTAAAGCGGTAGAGGAGTGGCCCGCACCACGTACCATCAAAGAGGTGCGGGGATTTTTAGGACTCTGCTCCTACTACCGGTGCTTTGTGGCAAAATTTGCGGAGTTGGCCCATCCCCTCCACCGGCTTACGGAGAAGGGGACGCGATTTAATTGGACACGGGAGTGCCACGAGGCCTTCAAAATATTGAAGGGGTGTCTAACATCCGCACCCCTTCTAGCTTACCCCACTAGTAACGGGGCATTTACCCTGGACACGGATGCGAGCCAGGAAGGATTGGGCGCAGTTTTGTCTCAGACACAGGAGGGCGTGGAGAGAGTGATTGGTTACTATAGTCGGGCGTTACGTAGGCCCGAGCGAAATTATTGTGTCACTCGCAAAGAGTTATTGGCTATGCTGGCTGCCATGAACCATTTCCACCCGTACTTGTACGGGCGGAAATTTTTGGTTCGAACTGACCATTCCTCCCTGCAATGGCTCCTGCGGTTCAAGGAACCGGAGGGCCAAATTGCAAGGTGGTTGGAAAAGTTGCAGCAGTACGATTTCAATGTGGCCCATAGGGCCGGGAAGGCCCATGGTAATGCGGACGCACTCTCTCGGCGTCCTTGTCTGGGGGAAAACTGCAAATTTTGTGCGAGACACGAGGAGAGGGAGCAATTGGGCGATTCTGCCCCAATTCTCGTCGTCCGGGCAACCCGGGTGAGAGGGCCAATTTTGCCACTAACCGCGGATGAGGAATTTGGAGATTTGGCTTGGAGAACGGCCCAGCAGGAGGATCCTGTCCTGGGGCCGGTGTTCAATTGGGTCCAATTGGGGCAAAGACCAAAGGGGGAAGAGGTCACCCCCCTCGGGGCGCAAACGAAGGCGTATTGGGCTCAGTGGCAGACCCTGGAGTTGAAAGGCAACATCTTATATCGCAAGTGGGTGGAGGTTCCCTCTGATAGAACTTCCTGGCTGGTGATAGTCCCAGACAAATTCAAGAACGTCATCTTACAACAGGTGCATGGTACCCGCTCCGGCGGCCATTTGGGCAGGACAAAGACAATATCTCGGGTCCGCCGGAGGTTCTATTGGGTGAATATGGGGCGCGACATACAGGACTGGTGTCGGAGATGCGACGCCTGCTCTGCCAAAAAGGGACCAGCACGGAGGATGAGGGCCCCCCTTCAATTACATCAGGTGGGGGCCCCCCTTGAGCGGGTGGCTATGGATATTCTAGGACCGCTGCCCCGCACCCGCCAAGGTAATAAGTATATCCTCGTTGTGATGGACTATTTCACCAAGTGGCCAGAGGCCTACGCCCTCCCCAACCAAGAAGCCGGGGTTGTGGCGCAGGCCTTCGTAGAAGGATTTGTATGTCGGCACGGGATTCCACAGGAGCTGCACACCGATCAGGGTCGAAATTTTGAAAGTCAATTGCTAAAAGATGTGTGTAGACTCATGTCAATTCAGAAAACCAGGACCACGCCCTTGCGGCCACAATCTGACGGGATGGTGGAAAGGTTCAATCGAACATTGATCCAACAACTGGCATTGTTCACCACCACCCGTCAGGATGACTGGGATGAACATCTCCCGTACCTGTTGATGGCCTACCGAACTAGCCAGCACGGGGCCACCGCATGCAGTCCAGCGTTGCTTATGTATGGGCGGGAGTTACGGGCTCCCGCCGACTTGCTATGCGGTCCCGTGCCAGACACTACGGACACACCGCCGAGGGAGGGTTACGCACGTCACCTGGAGGAAGGCATGGAGTGGGTCCATGCCTTCGCCTGCCGCCAGCTCCATCTGGCGGGGGCCAAGATGAAGCGCAGGTATGACGACCGGAGCCAGGGGAGTCAATACGCTCCGGGGATGAAGATTTGGTTCTTTAATCCCCGGAGGCGGAAGGGAAGGTGCCCAAAACTCACCTCCCCCTGGCAAGGCCCAGGAGTCGTCCTGTCGCAAATCTGTGACGTGGTCATTAAGATCAAAATGGGGCCACGGACCCCCCCTCGGATCGTCCATGCCGACCGGATAAGACCTTATGCCGGCGAGCAGGCACCCTCATGGATCGCCTCGGCTCTAGATGCCGAGGCAGGACACAGTACCTCTTGCGACGGGGGCTCGTAGCGTCAGAGGACTGGGGGGATGATAGTAAGAGATGCCCCATGTGATGGGATGGCCAATCCACCATCCCTCGCAACGGGGGGCAAAGGAGCACTAGATTATGGGGTGTATGGCAGTGAAAACTAGCCCGGGTGGGTTAGGATATCGTGTGTAGGGATCTAGCGAAGATGACATGAGGTAACGTTAAGGTTTAGTTAGTGACTGATACCTGTAGTGGGGACGCAGGTAGTTTAGTGTGGATTATAATGACGCGGTATGTGCTTAGTTTAAAGGGAAGACGGGGAGCACTAAGTTAGCAGGGCAACAGGTAGTTCAGATGATGCCGTGTGAGTGTTGGAGGTGTATTCAAGTGTATTGAGCAGGGTATGAGTAACTGATTGTGATTGTGTGTTGTAGTGTGATTGCACAGGTGTGCAACTGAACAGGTGTGTGGAGCAGTGTATGAGTGAGTGAAGGGGATGGATGTTGTGTTGACCGAATGGTCCAGGAAGGAAGGAGGGTGCAGGTGGCACCAGGTGTGAGTGCACAGGTGTGCACCAACAGGTGTGTGGAATACATGGAGTGTGGAATATATGGAGTATTGGAATGGATGGTCGTGGAGTGAGTAGGATGGTGCGGAGGTGTGAATGGGGGAAGGATGGACCCCCATCACGGATACCCGGGGCGGGTAGTGTAAGTGTTAGGTAGAGGGTACAGGTAAATTGTGGTTGGATATTGGCATCTGTGGTGCGAGGTGAAAGAATGGTATTTGGATGGGTGCATTAGTGTTGTGGAAATGGCTGGGCGTGTAGCCTGTTAGTGTGTGTAGTTGGTTTGGGCACTCCACCACTGTGAGGATGTCGGCCAGGTGAGGCCGCAGGTGGGCTCTGGGAGCCGGTAGTTGTGGATGGGGCCCGAGGATCCGGAGGACGGACCCGGGTATCCCAGTGCCAGAGGGCACCAAGGGGTGACAGAGCCAGGAGGGGCCTTCCCCAGTAGATAGGTTAGGTTAAGGAGCAGGTAAGCTCGGGTGGCAACTACAGTGGTGGAGGTGTGCAGGTGGGTAGACCTGCTGGGAGAGCTACACGTCACAGCCCAGAAATTGTGCAAGGGCACCGGGAGATGAATCGGGGGAGTGAGACCCCAAATTGAGAAGCACCACAGTTTGGTCAATGGGAATTTGGTTTTTAGAACCCATAGTGTAAGTTGGCCAATGGATTGGCAGGGAAAGACCCCGGGTAGTGTAAAGTGTGTTAATGTCATTTAGAGGATAGTTAGGATTGAAGTCTCCTCGCACCATCTGCATCCACTCACCTGAGGTGACAGGTACTCCACACCATGCCAGGTTGTTTGATTATTTTATGATGCAAATGTTTGGGATTGTGAGACGCATCATGACGTGGGTGTGACATTGTGCTTTGATGTTCCATCTCTTCCTCCTTATGAGGATTGATGACGAATTGGGTGATGGCAAATTTTGGATAGAGGGATTGTGGAGACGAATTTGGTATGGGAAATATGGGGAAGACGGGACGGTAGCGATGGATTGGTAAACCATAGATTTTGTACATATGGGGTAAGGGCAAGGGTAGTGTAGGTGACAGGGGGGTGACGTACGGTAGGGATGAGCTTTCTCACTTCGCCCTCCGTACGCATTACGCCTTGCATTGCCTTATTGATGTGTACCCTTGTGACCTTACCCCTCGCTCATTTGTCTCACCCCTTTTGTCTCCCACATGACCTGTGCGCCATTGGGCGCCGAGGGGAGCGTGCGTGAGTCGGCCATTGTGCGCCCGGAATTCCCAGAACCAGCTGTCTGCATCGATGCACCACATTATGGACCACATGTCGGTGGCCGAGCACCAATTATGGACCCCATGGGTTGGGGCATGGCCCCTCTGCTGGAACCGGCCATGAGGGCCCGAAATCTTGCTGGCGGACCTTGGCCACAGGGCACCGATGCCCCACAGGTGAACCACACGTAGTCGGCCCTGTGGGCCATAAATAAAATAAATAAAATGGACACGTTTGGGCAAGCTTTATTGCAAATAGGCCGCCAGTAAGAAAATGAAAGAAAGACAACAACTGGAAGAAATAGTAATAGCCAGCAGAGGGAGCCGAACAGCAAGAGATCACCTGCAGGGTTAGGGGTTGTTTGGTTATTTTTATTGTTGAACACTGATGAACAATGGTGACTGCACCGATTGGTGCTTGGGGGTGTATTGGTGCGTTTTTAGGTGCTTTCATGGTGTGTCGATGCAGAGCAGACTGTCTCCCCCCCAGAAAGAACAATTACAGGTCCTGGGTTAGTTTTGTAAATAAAAGTAGTGTCAACTGTAAATAATGCTCCCCACCATCAATGTATAGTTTGAAGACCATTCCGCAATTCGGTTAACTGTGGGCGTAAGTCTGTTAGGCAGGGTGCAATGGAGCAGCGGGACACATTTATTTATGTTTTAAAACTGTCGCACTCAGGGTCAGGTTAAAAGTAGAGGGAACTACACCTACGTGTCACACTAAATAAAGGTTGTAGGCCCGGGCCGTGCCTAAGAGGAGGAGGGTGCAATGTTGCGGATATGAGGATTGCATTTTTTTGATTGTGTTGTATTATATTGGAGATGGTGATGAACATTGTTGGATATGGCCCCTCCTGCCTCCGGAGTTGTGTAAAGGTCAAAGGGCGTCCCATAATAAGTCCAAAAGCATACACGTCAGCCAATCATAGAATACCCCTGTTCAATAGTTATATCTTATTATGTGTTTTAGGGTAAGGCTGTGTCTCCCATTAATTGAAATACTCCATTGCACCAGTGAAAGAGATAGATTCCCTTCATTCCCATTCCCAAAAACCTCCATTCCCCCTTTCGTCGATTGGCAATTACCTCCCCTCCAATTGCCGCCATTGACCATGAGGCAGGGTCGGAGAAGAAAGGCGTGTCTCCACCTCGTCATAGAGGGGAGGAGTGAGCCAGCCCCACTCGACCAACCATGAGCCAGGGGTTTGGCTAGAGAGGGCGGAGGAAGAGCGATCGGGGGAGGTTCGCAAAGGTTGAGTGGCGGGGCCTATATAACCCACGGCAGGGCGTTTCCCGAGGCAGACGAGAGGGAGTCCAAGCAGTTGAGACAAGGAGGGAGAGACATGAGATGGGCTGAGAAAGGAGAGGAGCTTTTAAGAGAGTCGCAAAAAGGTCCAAGGCAGATGAGCTGAGAAGAGAGGGGGTCCAAGAAAGAGCTGAGTTGTGAGGTCCAACAAGCAGAGATCATCCAAGGAAGCACCAAGCCTGCTATTCGTCACCTTGCTCGCGAGCGGCAGCATCTACAGCAGCAGCAGCAACAACGCTCGCCAACCGCTTAGGGACCTGGACGGCAGTTCGGAGCAGGGCCGCGAAGGAACGGCGGCTGCCCAACGTGCGGATCGTGCTGCCGGACCCAGTGGACTTTCCTCTCCTTCCAGCCAATTCCTGTCATCATTCCCCGTGTGAGTCGTCTTTGTTTGTTCTGTCCTGGGTAGGTAATTAAGTCTGTATAAGCTAAATATTTCACTGTGTCACCTGCGTCTCATGTCCCTGTAAATAAACGTGACTGCTTTCTTCTTGCTTATATGTGTGTAAATAATAAACCCAGTTACTCTTCTGTACGTCTTCTTCCTCTTTGCATTCGGTCGCTTTAGAGTTTTCCCGATTGAATAGCGGTGGCGCGATCCGGCCAAAGTTTTGGGTAAATCGGGTTTTAGAAACGGGGAATAACTGTTCGGTCGCGGAGCCTCCGCTCGGCAAATATAACATCTTTAACCGCGTCCGTAACAATTTATATATATATATATATATATATATATATATATATATATATATATATATATATATATATGTATATATATATATATATATCAGTCACTATGCGACCTTCATATCATCAGTGGAGAACCGCCAGCAAGGTGTCCCATACAGCTGCTGCTGCACCTTGCTGGGAGCGATACGCACCGCCTGCCACGCGGTGACGTTATCTCTGGTATCCACTCATCATATGGAGTCGACCTGGTTGCGGTTGGGAGTTACTAATAATGGTATCTGTAATCTGGTTCTCCAACCTAATGAGCGGACAACATGACGTCATCGCCATGCACGTCCGCCTTGCCTGCAAAGTTCCAGAGGAACCATCTAGCAGTGCGTCATTACGGATTATAAATACAGATACTGTCACAAGTGCATGCAAAACTCACAGTTACCGACCTGGTTTCGCCCTTGTTGGGGCTTCATCAGGGCAACGCAGTGAGGCTTTCCATACACTTGTAACTCTGTGACCCTTTCGGTTTTTATATCAGTCACTATGCGACCTTCATATCATCAGTGGAGAACCGCCAGCAAGGTGTCCCATACAGCTGCTGCTGCACCTTGCTGGGAGCGATACGCACCGCCTGCCACGCGGTGACGTTATCTCTGGTATCCACTCATCATATGGAGTCGACCTGGTTGCGGTTGGGAGTTACTAATAATGGTATCTGTAATCTGGTTCTCCAACCTAATGAGCGGACAACATGACGTCCATATGATGAGTGGATACCAGAGATAACGTCACCGCGTGGCAGGCGGTGCGTATCGCTCCCAGCAAGGTGCAGCAGCAGCTGTATGGGACACCTTGCTGGCGGTTCTCCACTGATGATATGAAGGTCGCATAGTGACTGATATAAAAACCGAAAGGGTCACAGAGTTACAAGTGTATGGAAAGCCTCACTGCGTTGCCCTGATGAAGCCCCAAAAAGGGCGAAACCAGGTCGGTAACTGTGAGTTTTGCATGCACTTGTGACAGTATCTGTATTTATAATCCGTAATGACGCACTGCTAGATGGTTCCTCTGGAACTTTGCAGGCAAGGCGGACGTGCATGGCGATGACGTCATGTTGTCCGCTCATTAGGTTGGAGAACCAGATTACAGATACCATTATTAGTAACTCCCAACCGCAACCAGGTCGACTCCATATGATGAGTGGATACCAGAGATAACGTCACCGCGTGGCAGGCGGTGCGTATCGCTCCCAGCAAGGTGCAGCAGCAGCTGTATGGGACACCTTGCTGGCGGTTCTCCACTGATGATATGAAGGTCGCATAGTGACTGATATAAAAACCGAAAGGGTCACAGAGTTACAAGTGTATGGAAAGCCTCACTGCGTTGCCCTGATGAAGCCCCAACAAGGGCGAAACCAGGTCGGTAACTGAGTTTTGCATGCACTTGTGACAGTATCTGTATTTATAATCCGTAATGACGCACTGCTAGATGGTTCCTCTGGAACTTTGCAGGCAAGGTGGACGTGCATGGCGATGACGTCATGTTGTCCGCTCATTAGGTTGGAGAACCAGATTACAGATACCATTTGATATACTAGGGCATGCCCGTACTATATCTATATCTAAAATTATATCCCCCCCCTCTATTTACATGAAATGGTTTGGTCCAAAGCGAACGGCTTGCGAGTACGGTGACAATCCCCCCCCCTCTATTTACATGAAATGGTTTGGTCCAAAGCGAACGGCTTGCGAGTACGGTGTTTTTTATCGGACCCGTGGAATTATAGATAGTAGTTTTAATTAGTTTTAAAACATAGTTTAACGGCAACATAGTTTGCCAACGTGAAATAAATGAATACGCTCTCAAATGTGCCGTCCGAGGCAGAGTGTGTTCGCCACGTTCGGCACACGCGATAGCTCGCTGCTCTCTGATTGGTTGAATCGTTTTTTGGACATAGTTCGGTAAGTAATTGTCCGATTAATATGAAACCTTGAAAAGGCACATCCTCGGGTCCCCAGCAATATACCTGGCAAGTTTAAAGTATATCGGACCCGTGGTTGTCGAGAAACAGCGGTCACAGACAAACAAACAAACAAACAAACAAACACACATACAGAGATTACTGGAATTATACATGTATATATATATATATATATATATACATATATATATATATATATATATATATATATATATATATAAAGATATATATGTATAGTTATATACAATTTAATTTTAAAGCAAAAACTATAGCACTTGGGGGTGAAGTTGTTTTGAAAGCCATTAACTAGACTTATTGGCCAATGTATATTCCAGGTTTCAGATAGTTTCCATGTATTGTCCTTGAGATATGAGCGCGAACACATTTTGAGCGGACGGACGGACAGACACCAACGTGATTTCGAGGGTTTTCTCAATAAAACTCAAGAATGCATACACAGACGTTGCTGAAATTTGGAACATATTACCTCAACATACAAAGCATTTACTTCTAAAATTTGCAGCCGATTTCGTCCAGTAGAATCCAAGAAACGTATTTTTAGTCCCCACGTTAAAGCTGAAAAAACAGAGAAACAATCCCTTATAGAAAGGGAAGGGTGCCTTGCGCCTCCCTTTGATAAATTGAATCCTGTTCCAATATGCATTTGCTAACAACTGAATGTATTGAGACAAGGTGCAGCATAATTATTCCCAACCCTTTGTTCTATTTATCTGAAGGTGTTACTGTCACTAACATTTTGCACTAAATGTTGATCGGTGTCTAGCATACTCGTGTGACATTCCTCCTTCAGAGCAAATTCAGCAGCGGTTTGAAATCTGTTTGTCCTAGGCCTCGGGCTGCGTTTCAAGATATTTCACAGTGGTTTTGGTGGATTTAAGTTGAGGCTTCTGAGATGGCCACTGCAGATTTTTACCATTATTATCATCAAAACTAATTCCTAACAGGTGCAGCAATATTGCATGCACGTAGACAAGACATGCACATAGACTTCGTCACATCGTGATCCAAGTCTCATGCAGGAACCAGAACACATATCACCTTGAGAAAAAATGCACAAATCAACAAAATATATCAGAAATCAGAAGTGGATTGTGTTCAGATGGGAACACCAAGTAGGCCTACCAAAATGTCCATTATATTGGGATTGAATTACAAAATAGGTCTTCTGGTTTTAATGTTTCCCGGAGTTTTGTGGAAATTCCCAACCCTCTCGGCTTTCTATTAATATTACAGTTATAGAACTGCAGGAATTATGGAATTTGGACCAAGCACCAGTCCTCTCTAACTCTGACAATAGGCTAATGCTGGAATGACATACTTTTTTCAACCATCAGTTAATGGAACTGATCATTCAAATTGTCGGGCAATGCCTACTGACCAACACTAACCTTGTCAAAGTCTGGTAAAGTATTCCTCTACCAGTACAAAGGCCTACTCTTTTCAGAATATAATCATTGCCCTTCTTAAAACACTTCAAATAAGATAATTTGTTGACAATAACAATAGTGAGGAATCAGCTCAAAATAATCCTGCCTGTGCCGGATACGAGTTCAAGAACTCTGCCAAGTTGAAGGAGTCTATATCAGAGATGCTTGCAGCGGCTGAGCGAATGAGTGCATGAAGCGAGCGCTGCACTTCTTCTAAGAGCTGGATTAGCCAGAGCTCCACATTGCCCTCAGCCATGACAGGCTTGTCCAATGTGATGCATTCTTGCTCACGTGACACCACTGCCAGGATACGGTCATACACCTGTAGAGGAGCACACCCACTGTCAAAAACTTCCGCAAGCATAGCGTGAAAAGCAGGGATCTTAAGGGATGCCAATGTGATATTAGAATGGATAAGAAGGACATTGGGAGATATACAGATAAATCAATGTATTGTGGAATATTCAAGCATGAGGTCAAAGTGTTATGGACCAATTATTTTTTGAAAGCTCATTTGATTTAACTTATGGTTTAGGCAAGGAAAAAGATTTTGTTCTAAAGTAATATTTCTAAAATAAAGAATGCAGGATCATTGGGAAATATTTGAACTATTCATTACTAGATTTATTTTATTTGTCTTGCCGAACAGCATCCGCATACAGAATTCAACACGAAGGATTTTGCATCATCAGATTTATCCATTTGAATACATTCCAATCAATGTTAGAGATAAACCATATTTGAACAATTTTTGTTTTGCAAGTAAAATAAGCTAATACGGTGCTACAAAAAGCAAAGGGACAATTTTACAAATCCCCCTAACAAAAAATGTATTTACAGGATAAAAATAATAATAACAGTCATGACGATACAATTACATTTGGTTGCATTATAACGTCGACAAACTCCATCAGGCACTATACAAGCCCGGCTATCACGTACCCTGCCATGAAATTGGACGTTCTTGATGTTATCAAACACATTAAGGAGATGTTCCTGGATTTTATGCGAGTCGGAGGCCTGTCCCAGAATCTCAAGAAGCGTGGGGTCAGAAACAAAGAAGAATCGTGGGAATAACAACCGCTTCCTCTCCAGGTATCTAGGAGAGGTCAGGAGAATATATTCTTACTGATCATAATCATTATAATGAAGGAGCTGCGCTCCAACGCGAGTCGAAAGAAGTGACGCGACCAAAGACGGAATTCGTCCCAGTTGCTTAATTGAAACAAAACAGCTCAGGTATTCTGACAAAAGCCCGTTTATCGGGCAGCAATATATATGCACATTTATGTCGGGAAGTTTGCCCGGCAAAAGCTATACCGGGCATGCCCGGGTGTCAAAGGCGAGCCTTGGAAAGGCGAGTCTGGTTCTCCAACCTAAGTCGTGTTTGGCTGCGGCCTGGCAAGTCGAGGCTGGGCGTGCCCGGGCGCTCTGGACGAGCACTGGAAAGGCGAGAGCGGGCATGCCCGGACGCTCTGGGCGAGCCCTGGAAAGGCGATAGCGGGCATGCCCGGACGCTCTGGGCGAGCCCTGGAAAGGCGATAGCGGGCATGCCCGGACGCTCTGGGCAAGCCCTGGAAAGGCGAGAGCGGGCATGCCCGGGAAAGACGAGACCGGGCGTGCCCGGGAGGTTCGGGCGTGCCCGGGAACAGTGAGTCCGGGCATGCCCGGGAGAGGCGCGTCTGGCCGTGTTCTGGCCGGTGCAAGGCGGTTGTGTGCATCCAGCGGTAACCGCTACACATGCCCCTCCAGAATCGACCTGCACCGGCAGGGTCAATTTAAGGGGGGACCGGATGACCCGGCCGAAGCGACCCCTAGAGGGTCGTGGGGAGGGGTCCGATGTGGTGGTGGGTGGTCGAGCGGGGGGAACTGTGGACGGGGGGCGGCCTCGCCGCGGAGGAAGGGCCAACCGTGGTGGTCGGTCGACGTCCATGTGCGCCGGTTTGAGGCGGTCCACAGAGATCCGGTCCGACCGGCCGCCAACGTCGACGACAAAGGACTTGTCGCCCCGTCGCAGGACCCGGAAGGGCCCGTCGTACGGCGGCCGGAGTGGCCCCCGGTGCGCATCATGACGCACAAAGACGTACTCCGCTGTGCGAAGCGCCGGGGGGACATAGGACTGGGGGCCACCGTGGCGGGACGTTGGCACGGGGGCAAATCGGCGGGCGGCCTCCTGGAGGTCCGAGCGCTGGTGTGCGGCAGACCAGGGACTTGTAGCGTCGGGCACGAACTCGCCCGGGACGCGGAGCGGCTGGCCGTAGACGAGCTCGGCGGCGGACGCCCGGAGGTCCTCCTTGGGGGCCGTGCGGAGGCCCAAAAGGACCCACGGCAGCCGGTCGGTCCAACCGTCGTCCTGAAGGCAGGCCATGAGTGCGGCCTTCATGGAGCGGTGAAACCGCTCGCACATCCCGTTGGCTTGGGGGTGGTAGGCCGTGGTGCGGTGCAGCGTGACCCCCAACGAGCGGGCGACCGCGCCCCAAAGTTCGGACGTGAACTGTGGGCCGCGGTCGGATGAGATGTCCGCCGGTGCGCCGAAGCGCGCGACCCAGGTGGCGATGAACGCCTGCGCCACGTCGGCGGTGGTGGTGGAGGTGAGGGGCACGGCCTCCGGCCACCTGGTGGTCCTGTCCACCATGGTGAGCAGGTGGGTGAACCCCCACGATGGGGGCAGGGGACCCACCAGGTCCACGTGGACCTGGTCGAAACGCCGTGCAGGCACGGTGAAAGGTGCCAGCGGGGCCTGGGTGTGGCGGTGGACCTTGGCCCGCTGGCAGGCCGTGCAGGCGTTGACCCAGTCGCGGACGTTCCGTCGAAGGCTGTGCCAGACGAAACGCGCCGACACCAGCTTCTGAGAAGCTTTCCGGCCCGGGTGAGAAAGGCCGTGGATGGAGGCGAAGATGCGGCGCTGCCAGGAAACGGGCATGATGGGGCGAGGCTGGCCCTGGGAGACGTCGCAGAGCAGGACGGTGCCCGCGAAGGGGATGTCGGCCAGGCGAAGGCCCGTGTCCGCCGCCCGGAGGGCCTGCACCGAGGTGTCGGTGGTCTGGTCGGCCGCCATGAGCGCGAAGTCCACGCCGAGGTGGACCGCGTTCGCGCTGGCCCGAGAAAGACAGTCGGCCACAGCGTTGTCTTTGCCGGCGACGTGCCAGATGATGTCCACCATGGTGAGCAGGTGGGTGAACCCCCACGATGGGGGCAGGGGACCCGCTGGCAGGTGGCAGGTGGTGAATTCCGACACGGCGGAGAGGTGGCGCTGCTGGCGGGCCGACCACGGCTCCGTGACTTTGGCCATTGCGTAGACCAACGGCTTGTGGTCGACGAAAGCCGTGAACGGGCGGCCCTCCAGGAGGTGTCGGAAATGGCGAACGGCCAGGAATAGACCGAGCAGCTCGCGGTCGAACGTGCTGTATTTTAACTCGTTCGGCCGGAGCTGCCGGCTGAAAAAAGCGAGTGGCTGCCAAACCCCGTCCACCCATTGTTCATGGACGGCGCCCACCGCGTAGTTGGAGGCGTCCGTAGTGAGGGCGATGGGCGAGTTGAGCACCGGGTGAGCCAGCAGCGTTGCGTCGGCGAGGGCCCGTTTTGCGCTCGCGAAGGACGGGTCCATGGCCGCGGACCAAACGATGTCATGCTTGGCCGGCTTGCCCCGGAGGGCCTCGTAAAGGGGCCGCATGAGCTGAGCAGCGCGGGGCACGAATCGGTGATAAAAATTCACCATGCCGAGGAACTCTTGTAGGGCCTTGATGGAACGGGGACGCGGGAACGTGGTGATGGCCTCGACCTTGGTCGGCAGCGGCACGGCCCCGGTGTTGGTGATGCGGTGGCCCAAAAAGTCAACGGTCGTCGTGCCGAAGTGGCATTTGGCTGGGTTGACAATTAAGCCGTGCTCGCTGAGGCGACCGAACAGTGTTCGGAGGTGGAGGAGGTGCTCGGCGCGGGACGTGCTGGCGACGAGGATGTCGTCCAGATAGACGAAAAGAAATGGCAGGTCGCGCAGCACGCCGTCCATTAAGCGCTGGAACGCCTGGGCCGCGTTCTTGAGGCCAAAAGGCATCCTCAAAAATTCGAACAGGCCGAACGGCGTGATGACGGCCGTCTTCGGGACGTTGGCCGCCCGGACAGGTACCTGGTGGTATCCCCGTATCAGGTCAATTTTGGAAAATATGACCCGTCCCGCCAAACGGGCGGAAAAGTCCTGGATGTGCGGGATCGGGTACCTGTCGGGGGTGGTAGCGTCGTTGAGGCGGCGGTAGTCGCCACACGGGCACCATCCGCCCCCCGGCTTTGGCACGATGTGCAGTGGTGAGGCCCACGCGCTATTGGAGCGCCGCACGATGCCGAGGTGCTCCAACGCGTCGAACTCGGCCTTTGCCACGGCGAGCTTGGCCGGGTCGAGGCTGCGGGCCCTGGCGTAGACCGGCGGGCCCGTAGTGGGTATGTGGTGCTCGATCCCATGCCGCACTGCGACGGCCGAAAACGTCGGCCGTGTGAGGGCCGGGAATTCCGTGAGCAGGCGAGCGAACTCGTTCGCCGTCGGGAGGGCGCACGCCAGTTCGGTCGGCACGGAGCTGCTCATCGTGCACGCCAGGGAGCTGAAGGTCTCGGCGTTGACAAGGCGACGACGTTTGACGTCGACCAGCAGCCCGTGCGCGCAGAGGAAGTCGGCGCCCAGCAAAGCCATGGGGACGCAGGCGGTCACAAAGGTCCACTGAAAGCGCTGGCTGCCGAAGCAGAGGGTGACATTGCGCGGGCCGAAAGTGCGTATGGCCGAGCCATTAGCAGCGACCAAAGAGGGGCCGCAAACGGCGTCCCGCCTGTCCTGCTCGGAGGCGGGTATGACGCTCAGTTGGGCGCCGGTGTCACAAAGGAAACGCCGCCCGGACGCTTTGTCCCGAATAAAAAGCAAGTTTCCCGAGTGGCCGGCGCTCATGGCTGGGAATGAACGCCGGCCTGGCCGTTTCCCGACTTGCCGAAAGTGCACGGGGGTCGGCACGTCCGAGCCTTGTGTCTGAACCTGGCGTGGTAATAACACCACGCCTGGTCAGGTGGAGGCCCCGGCCGTCGTGTCGGAAGCGGTCGGTGCGGCGTGGCGGCCGCCAGTTTCACCGGCAGTTCGGCCTCCAACCGCGCAGGGCGCTCGGGCGTCGTGGGCGTCGCCTCGGACGGCGGCAGGCTCCAGGTAGCCGCGCCGATGTGTTGGCCCGCCGAGGAGATCTTATCGGCTTCCCTGGCGAGGGCGCGGGGATCGGTGATCGACGTGCCAGCCAGGGCGAGGCGTACCGGGTGAGGCAGCTGGCGAAGGAACAACTCGCGGAACAGAAAATCCGGAGAGTGCTCACCGAGCAACGAGAGCATATAGTCCATGCGCTCGGACGGGCGCGTGTCGCCGAGCTCGGGCAGGTCGAGCAGGCGCCGTGCGCGTGCCGCTGGTGAGAGGGCGAAAGCGTCGAGGAGGAACGTCTTCAGCGCGTCATACTTGTCGGCAGCCGGCGGGTGCTCGAGGAAGCTCAGGGCGCGGGCCGCGGTGGCGGAACCGAGCGCTGCCACGACGTGGTGGAAGCGGGTGTCGTCCGTGGTGATGCCTCGCAGGGCGAACTGGGAGTCCGCCTGGGCGAACCAAACAGCCGCGTGAGCCTCCCAGAAGGTAGGCAGTTTAGGAGTCACTGCCGTGTCCATGTCGGTAGGTCACCAGTGAAGGAGCTGCGCTCCAACGCGAGTCGAAAGAAGTGACGCGACCAAAGACGGAATTCGTCCGAGTTGCTTTATTGAAACAAAACAGCTCAGGTATTCTGACAAAAGCCCGTTTATCGGGCAGCAATATATATACACATTTATGTCGGGAAGTTTGCCCGGCAAAAGCTATACCGGGCATGCCCGGGTGTCAAAGGCGAGTCTGGACCTGCCCGGGCGTGTTTGGCTGCGGCCTGGCAAGTCGAGGCTGGGCGTGCCCGGGCGCTCTGGACGAGCACTGGAAAGGCGAGAGCGGGCATGCCCGGACGCTCTAGGCGAGCCCTGGAAAGGCGATAGCGGGCATGCCCGGACGCTCTGGGCGAGCCCTGGAAAGGCGATAGCGGGCATGCCCGGACGCTCTGGGCGAGCCCTGGAAAGGCGAGAGCGGGCATGCCCGGGAAAGACGAGACCGGGCGTGCCCGGGAGGTTCGGGCGTGCCCGGGAACAGTGAGTCCGGGCATGCCCGGGAGAGGCGCGTCTGGCCGTGTTCTGGCCGGTGCAAGGCGATTGTGTGCATCCAGCGGTAACCGCTACAATAATAAGATTTCCTTTACAAGGATAATCAATGCAGAAGGAGGCCATTAGGCCCATTAAAGCCTGCACAATGATTGACAACCTTGCCCAAGCCACGGCTTACCCAGCAAGAGACTTTTGGCAGATCTCAAGCTGCTCCATCAGGTGGGGAAGAACATGGATCATGGTCTCGTCACTGCAACAGCAGGACACAACACCAGGCATCTCGTGTGCCCTTGTCATGATTCGTACCCAAGACTTGTCAATGATGGAAAATCTCTTGGCTTCCTGGTATGGCACATGTCGTTAAGTCATTACATCTTGCACATAATTGGAATTTCAGACAGTACGATAAAATACCATTGATATCTCCTTGTGTCCTTGTCCTGAACATGATATTTGTTCAAGCCTCCAAATAAGCCTGACCAAAAATGGTCCAAACCTGACCACATAATGAACTCTAGACAAGTCTCATTTTAGGATAACTTGTACCTTAGGCAACTGTCTTGCAATGTCTCCTCCGACAAAAACGGCTTCCAGATAGACCCAAAGGTTTTGTACCATCATCCAGCTCTCAATAATGTCTGTCATATTGGAGAGGTTTTGCACCCATTTCTGAATCTGTTTTTTGAATGGTACATTGTACCTGTGAAGATGGATGGATCAAAACAGATGAAATGAAATAATTTCAAGGCAATATATTCAACAATAATGTTAAATGCATGTTCATCAACCACATGTTAAAAGTAATATCCAGGCCACTGCGAATATCACCTGAAGTTGGTGATTTAGGTTCATCGAGTTAAAACCATATTCAGTATATTTTGGTGGCGTTGAATCAGCAGAATGCCAATCTAGAGCTGTAGGCCCAATATTTCATGCAGTGACACATACCTGTTGCTTACAAGTGAGCCAAGCACAACGAGACCATCTTCCAATACAGAAATCAGCTCTGCGGTACGATCCCCTCGCAGTAGCAGTTCGCCACGCCCCTTGAACTCAGCAAAGCTGAAAGTTCGAGTGTTCCACTCTGTAACCACTTGAAGCAACTTCTGCTCAATATCTCGCTCCTTGATTGCACTGATGCAGATGTCCTGATTGTGGGTAAGGTCAAAGGTCATTAGTTCAAGGATTTCATGTGTGCTGCTGGGATCAACAGTGAGAACTAGAGCGTGTGTTCCAAAGTCTCTATAAATGACACGCTCACAAACGAAAATGAGGTATCAAATAAAAAAATACATTTGTCTATTTTATTATTATTATTAGTCCCCTACCGGTGTACACCGCAGGGGACTATAGGTTTGCACTCCGTCCCTCCGTCTGTCAGTCTGTCAGTCTGTCAGTCTGTCAGTCTGTCAGTCCGTCACACAAAGAACAGCTTTCCGGACTTTTTTCCTAAACTCTTAACGCTAATGATTTCAAACTTGGTACATGGTTTCCTCATGATAAGTTACAGATCAAGTTGGAACTTCACGACGTTTCGATCATTTTTGACAAAGTTATGGCACTTTGAACTTTGGGAATTTCCCCAACAGTTTTCCGGACTATAATTTGGAGTGCGGTAAGTCAAAATACTGTCTTCTATGACAGTGCTACCCAATGCCGGTAGGGGACATGTATTGCAGCGCAATACTCAGAATGCTTGTTATTATTTAAGTTCTTATTAATATATTGAAAAATAAAAACCAGTGCCCAATATGTTATAATATTGTGAATATCACGTTCGTAAAACCTTTTCAACATCCCCACGTAGCTTCTTCCTCTAAAGGTGTATTACTTGGATTTTTATTAGTGGTGAACATCGAGGCATCATTATAGGAACAAATTACAAATATCTGACTGCTACTCAGACAACAATTACATCGTTCATATAATGAGTGGTTTATAAGCCAAAACTAACGAATCCAGGAAGCTTTATGCAAACAAAGTAAATTTGGTCTTATTCAAATAAAGTGATAAAACTACCATTCATTTTTACTCAAATTACTACAAAATAAAATTAAATAAAACAACTTTAATGAAATTACTAAAATATGTAAATTCCTAATCAGATGAGATGTTTCAAATAGACAAATACTCTGAAAAAATAAATAAATAAATAAACTAATGTATGAATAATACGCAACAAGAAAAAAAATCCACATTTTGTGAGGATACATAAATAATGAATAAAGCTACAAATGACATTACATTAGTTAACCAACTCATATAAAGGTGATACAAAACCTCTGTATGTTATAGTTGATGAAAATCCAGGGAATTGTAAAAAAATATTTCCTAGTCTTACAAGAACCTTAAAAGGATTTTTTTTGCAAACTCTCTCTCGCTCTCTCCCTCCCTCTCTTCCAAGAAGCTGAAAGGTCATGATTGGCAGTTTGGTTGGAAAAGATGATTTTCTTGTTCAGTTGCACTGTGTCACATAACAGGGCTGGCAGGATAGCCTAGACCCTAGAGGTATGTGCAATCACCTGTAAGCTGTTTAGCCTGAGTTCAAATCCCAGCCCAGCTGATTTGTGCGTCTTCGTGATGTCTCGCAGGCAGGGCAATTCATTAACGTGTGTGCCATCACTCAGGTGGAGGTTAAACTGGGTATCCTGTTTGCCAGACTCAGTGAACCTTTAAGATCTCATGATCACTTCCATGAAGAGACGAGTTATTTGCGGCACCATGAACAAATTACAAATTCCTGCCCGAATGTACAGAGGCACCGCATCAGCAGTGCAGCCATGGCTCAGTAAAGACAAAACCAGCATAATAAACGGAAATAGTGTTTAGAAAAACTGGACAATGACTTACAAATTATTCATGTTCAAGATCACCTTCTGTTTGAAAATATTCATGATATTTGTTTTCTGTACAATTACCATGCAACGTGTTTATTAAAGAAATGAAACAAAATTGAAGCTTCCAAATCTGAGAATTAGATTATGTTCAATAATGAAATGTTGACTTTCTAATGCACAGTATATAAAAAGTGAATCAGTGAATGCAAGTTAATGAATTTCCTTGTAATGTTTGTGGAAGAAGCCTGCTCTTGCTTTTTTGAATCTCTTCATGCAGGGCATACCATGGCCGAGTCAAACCAAAGACTTTTAAAATGGAATGTGCTGCTTCCTTGCTTGGTGCTTAGCTTTTAGAAAGGATTTAGCATTGACAAACAACTATAGGATGGTAAACATTGCGCAGGCTTGATGGGCCTAATGGCTTCCTCCCGAGTTGAAGTTTCTTGTAAGGGAACTTGTATTATATTGTTACGGATCTCTGACGTCGGCTCTCCCCTTATCAAGGGGGGGTTAATCCCCTTGTCCTTTTATCTGGCCGACCCGAGTCATGGAAGTTATACGCTCCTTCCGGTAGGTGTTAGGTAGGGTTATTGGTCAATTTAGTCCCAAATACCTAATTTGGTCGAATCGAATTGATCGGAATTGGCAAATGTAAACATTGATTTTCAGATTTTCCATGTAATAACGTTTCCAAAAATGTATAGGTTTGCTAATCTACCATGATTTTGAACGAAAAAACATAGTGAACCTGACTATATTGGAAACACGGCCTTACCTGAACACATACTAATGAAATAACTGAAGTCCTATGGTGGCCTACATGTTGCTTGTGACCTAACTATGGGGTGCAACCTTTAACCCTTTAATAATGTCATATTTACAAGAATGATGTCATATTTACACAAGTGTGGGTTCTCAAAACCGCAACAATATTATTATGAATCAAGCGGATACACACCTCAATCTCCTCCTTGTATGTTAGTAGTGGAACCTTCATTACACTTTTAAGCTTGAACAGTTCACCCATAGCATCAAGCTTGCAACCGGTGACTTCTGAAATTCGTCGCCAGTGGCGCCCAAGCATCGCACGATCAGCCATCATTTCCAGAAGTGGACAAGTTTCTGTCAAGTCATCAATAGTCTTTTTGACATCTTTGCAGGCAAGCCAGGTCTTCAGTGCTCGTGGAAGCTTGCAGAATCTGCAGTACAGATATCTGACTTACTTTATTATTGTAAAAACAAATCTGTAAAAGAACAATATTAAGTTCGTGCACAAACATATGGCATTGAGCAAATTTCCTACACATGTAGCGAATATGTTATCTACGCATGAAGACCAATCAATCTATGCATGTTCAACCGAGATTAAGACTTTAACAACTATTTACATATTTGTCTCAACATCTCAAAAAATAGAAAAGGAAATGATGTTTGAAAAAGAATTGTACACAGAGTCGAGGCTCATGGAGAAGCTAGAACACAGAATGGACTAGGCCATATAAACAGAATGAAAATAACAGTGGGAATAGTGATGGAGGGGAGTGTGGGAGCACACCAACAGCGGGATAGAGGGACAAGACAGAAGCAGCCCTGGAGGAAGAACAGTCATAGGGACGAATGAGAGCAAATGGAGTGGGAATTGATACATTTTGTATGAAATTAAATCAGCACTGAACTAGCCATTGGATAAGAGTGCAGCATAGTTCCAAACATGGATATATAAACACATCAAGCTTAACATTACAAGTCTATTTCTCCCAATGCCGATCCTCAAGCTAAGCAGAACATTAATGTCCACTAAATAACCTTCTTGATTGTGTCATTCAACAATGAAGGGGGGAGGGGTGTTGGTTGGGAGAAATACTATTATTATTTGACAATATAGACGAATGTGGAGGAAAAAGATCAGAACAGAAAATCTTGTGAATAGAGTCATCAATTCTTAATCTCCATACCTACGTTGCAGCTCCTCTAACTCAGCAATGATTTTGCCCAGATCCAGGTCAGACCAAAGCTTGTTAAGATGTTTCTCCATCATTTCATCAATAGCCATATGTAGCTCATAAAGGTGCTGCAGGAGGTCCAATTCTTTACCAGCTTCTTCTAGTCTAGGGTAGGCTGAAATTGGTAGGCCAAACAACTCTTCTCCAGCACAAGAAGTCACACAACGCCGCCAGAGACCATCAAAACTGTTCTGTTGAAAAAAAAAGAATAATAATAATAAGAAAAATGTTTCTCGGTGACATTAAGATAGATTGCAAAGTGTAATTTCCCAATATTCTTCGGAGAACAATCTATATATAATGGCAGGAAAGTATGTTGTATGAATGTTTCATCTACTCCATCTACTTTCATCTACTCCATCTACTTTCATCTATTCCATCTGCAGCGGATATTTTGGCGATACTGTACACCATCCAAATAAAGGGACGTGTCAGAAGAATGTGTTGCGCACTTGGAACAAAACCACCCATAGAGTGGGTACTCTGCTTTTATATAACTAGCAACGGTACACGCCCTATGGGCAGGGCTTCAATTGGGAGGCCCAAATGAAAAGGCAAAATATCAGAAATTGAAGGCTTTTTTTATTTTAAACGATTTATATAAACATCTGTTGAATCATATCACCCGAAAATCATCAAAATCTAAACAATACATGGCGCCCATTTTGAAAAAAGATTGAATTCTGCAAAACGGAAGCGGCCACTGCACGTCTTTCTCAGTCGCACGTTTATGTGTGAAGAGTGCACGCCGAATCTGTAACACGGAAGCGGCCTCTACACCTGTTTCTCAATCGCTTTGCACATGCTGCCATGTTACTTCGGAGCCGCACATTTATATAGGAAGAGTTTGTCAGGAGTCGATCTACTCTCTCCTGGTACGTAGAATAAACAGTATTTGTAGAATTTCAACAAAAGCCACATCACTGTTCATATCCGAAAATATTATTCCATCGTGTTTGGAAAAACTGGAAAATTGTAAAATTGGAAAACTTGGAAAACTTGGAAAACTTGGAAAACCATTATAGCCTATTTTACTCCCAGGGCTCCCAGGAATACCCACTCAAAATATCGTTGCAATCGGTTGAGCCGTTTTTACGGTACCTTCGAACGGACGGATGGACATTTGGTGAATTATAGTAAGATGGAGCTATGGCATATGTGGGTATGTATGTATCATGTATGGGATGGAAATATCGTCCTCTGGTGGTAGTGTGCTAAAATTTGTGGTGTCACAGAAGAAAGTATCACTTTGTGGCAATATCACCACTTTAAATATTGCCCACCAAAGTTGGGCTGATTTGGTATTGATAATAATCGTAAGGATAATTACGTGACCCCCCATGGTCGCTCCCTTAGTAACAGCACTGATGCTTATTTATTTGTTTCAAAATTTATTTGAATTTACCAACCGTGTTAAACAGAAAGCATACTAGACTGGTCTTCTAGTCGTCATAATACAGGAAGATGTATTAATAAGTTAGATTACAGTAAATATAAATATAAAAGGAGTACACAAAACGTTATATGAACAACATACTGTCTCACAATTAAGACTATAAAAGTGAAAATTTATTATTTATTTGTTTTATATAGGTTTGAAAAACAAAAAAAACAAAAAAAACGAAACCGAATCAAACCAAATTTTGCATGTTACCTCTGGGTACCCCAACTATGATTTCTGTCTGAGTACCATATCTGGGGGAGACGGTTCATGGTGGGGGGGAAAGAAACCAATCCCCTCTATGAAAACGTGTATCATATAGCACCACACTGGTAGCCAGTATTCCAAATCTTCATCTTCTTGTATAAAGAAAGTTAAAAAAAAAAAAAAAACTTAACAATATGCATTTCGGTGATGTTGTAATCCGAGTGAGAATAATTCTAAATTGTTGAAATGTTTCATTTCAGTCATATTAAGTGCAGGTTCATTCCAAAACATTGAACACTGAGCTTCGCAGCAAAGTGGAAGTGATTTTTGATAGCACCATATATAAGCAGCAAGGTTGGTTGACGAAGGTGATGTTAGCTGACTTCCAAGCAGATGGAAGATGACCTCATTCAAATTATAGGGTGGATAGAGCAGAATGTTTGTGAAGTACAACATGCCGTCTTTTGACACCCATGGTTCCCTTTTTGGGGTGGACTGGGTCTATAAAATTGAGAATGAAATTCTCTTCTGGTATTGGCTGCAGTACAATCCTATGCTGATGTAGCTCTGCTCTACAATGTAACTCCGCGTTCGGCCCAAGAACATCCAGCATTCCCACATGACCGGGGTGCTAAAGGAGTGGAGAGACGAATCCAAGAGGGAGTGCGTGGGAGGCGAACTCGAACCGCCAAGCATTGAGGCGACCACAATCACAGCCAGGGTTGTGGAAGGTGTGTCATGGCTTGCAGAAGCCTCACTACCTCTTAATCACTACTATTCTTCACCCTTTTTCCTGCAATTTTTCTCACTTCTTCGGATGTCTGGATCCATTTACATCGAGGTGATAAGTAATTTCTTTAATGATCTGATGGCGGGTATATCACATAAGGGGTTTTTTTTTTTTGTTTTTTTTTGTATACAAGATCGAGGCTCGTGAAAGAGCGAACATTAATCACACAGAAAGACAAACAGACACATAAAACAAATAACATCGGGAGCGGTAGACAAGATGGGGAGAGAGGGGGAAGGACACAAACACAACATTTGAGAGCAGGGACCGAGAGACATGGAGACATCGAGAGATCTGTGGGAGGGAGAGGGCTTTGGGGGGGAGGCATGTGAAGGGGGGGAGGCATGTGAAGGGGGGGGGGTGGGAGAGGTATAAACATAAGGACACTGCCAGGATTTCCAGGAAAGAAGTTGGAATTTCAAACAAGGTGGATCTGGGGTGAATTAGTGGGGGTAGAAAAGATCAAGGTTATGGATGGGGGAAGATAAGAGATGGTGGTGAACAGCTGTTTTAAAGACCTGGAGGGAGGAGAGGGATTGAAGGGAGTGTGGGAGTTTGTTCCACAGGCGGGAGAAAAGAGGAATGAAAGAGTGAAGGTGAGCAGAGAGCCGAGATTTCGGCAGTTTAACCATCAGAGGGTTGCTGGCAGATCTTGTGCGACCTGTAGGAATATTTGGGGGACAGAGCACAGAGAGAGCTGGGGGAGCAAGGCCGGAGAGGAGTCGGTAGAAGACAGAAAGGCCACCTACCTGCCTGCGGTGAGTGAGTGAAAGGCCCTCAGAGATAGCTTCATCGCGGGAGATTCCAATGATTTTGAAAGCTTTGGATTCAACAGCGTGAAGCCGAGCCAGGTGTGAGGCAGGAGCACCAGCCCATAGGGGAGAACAGTATTCCATTGAGCTGCGGATGAAAGCCTTGTATGTGGTGAGGAGCTCAGGTGTGCCGAGGAAGGACTTCGCACGACGGAGGATGCCCAGTCGGCGACTGGCTTTGGAGGCCAGCTTGGAAATGTGGTTTTCCCAAGAAAGATCATGGCAGATAGTGAGACTCAAAAGCTTGAGTGACAGAACTTCTTGGAGAGGATTGTTGAGAAAGTAGATGGGAGGGTTGTCCAGTCGATCTTTTCGGAGAGACATAGTAAGAAAGTGAGATTTGTCAGGATTGAAAGACATGTTCCACTTGTTTGACCAGTCTGTGATTTTGTCCAGGTCTTCAGAGAGTGAGGAGGCTGCAGACTGCCGATCTGAGGGAAGAGGAATGGAGCGGCAGAGAGTGGAGTCATCAGCAAAGAGATAGAGAGGATTTTCCAGAGAGTCGGAGAGATCATTGATAAAGACCAGAAAAAGCACAGGGCCCAGCACACTTCCTTGGGGAACTCCAGCCTGAACAGGAAGGGGAGATGAGAGAAATCCATTCAGGGCCACACGTTGACTACGACCAGAGAGGAAGTCCGCAAGCCATGCATGGAGATTTCCATGGATACCATAGGAGGAGAGTTTGGTGAGCAGAGCTGGGTGCCAGACCGTATCAAAGGCCCGTGATATGTCAAGGGAGACAGCTCTGATTTCCTGTTTGGCATTGAGGACCTCCATCCATTGTTGAGACAGCAGAAGCAGCATGTCCAGAGTAGAGTGACCTGGTCTGAAACCAAATTGATGATCAGAGATCAAGCCATTGGAGAAGAGGAAAGATTTCATATCCGAAGCAATGATGGATTCCATGACTTTGCTGATAATTGGGAGCAGGCTGATTGGTCTGTAGTTGCAAGGATCTGTTTTTGCACCTTTTTTTGTGTAAAGCGGTAATGTTAGCTGATTTCCAGGATGCTGGCAGATGACCTTGAGCAAAAGATAGGGTGAAAAGAACAGAGAGAGGGTGAGATAGAGCGGCAGAGCAGGATTTTAGGACCAGTGGGCTGATGCCGTCTGGTCCAGTTGCAGAATCAGAGTCGAGGTTTGACAAAAACTCCTCCACCTTGTCAGGAGAGAAGGACACAGAGTCCAGGAGCAGTTGGGTTCGACTGGGAAAGGTGGGAACAGAGAGAGATGGGTTTGGGACTAAGGATTTCGAGGCGAACACAGAGTTGAGGCATTCGGCTTTGTCACGTGCGATGTCAACTGTGTGGCCATTTGAGGTACGGGAGGGGATGGAGGGGGAACAAACACCAGAAACGGATTTGACCAGACGCCACCAGGATTTGGAGGAAGGAGACAGGTTTGAGAGTTCATTCTTGAGTGAGGAGAGATAGTGCTTCCTGGCACTCCTGAGGGTAGACACACACTTGTTCCGAGCTTGGTGTAAGGAACTGAGATTTCCTTCAGTTGGATTAGCCTTCCAAGAGGCAAAGGCAAGTTGTTTCAGGGCAACTGCCTCACCACAAGATTCAGTGTACCATGGACGGGAGGAAGGGTAAGACAATTGAAGGCGAGATGGGATAAATCTGTGCATGAGAGAGATCAGTTTGCTTTGGAAGAATTCCCAGGAAGAATTGATGTCAGAGGCAGTGGAGATGGGAGACCAATCCAGACGATTGATGGCTGCTTGAAGACCGTCCCAGTCGGCCTGAGTGAAATGCCAGACTCGTCGACGCTGAGGAGGCTCTCTGAGAATGGCCAGAGAGATGTCCACTTTGACAAGCACATGATCAGAAGAACCGATTGGAGCAGAAGAAGAGCAGCAGACATTAGCAGGGAAGTTTGTCATAACCAAGTCTAGAAGAGAAGATACTCCATTGGCTGAGATCCGGGTCGGGAAATTGACAGATTGTGTCAATCCCAGTGAGTCACAGAAGTCCTTTGCTGAGGTGCCATGACTGGTGAGAGAGGAACCCACACCCAACCAGGTGGCATGATGACAGTTGAAGTCACCACATATGAGGAAGAGAGAGTTGGGATGAGTGGATAGAAGTTGGTCCATGTTGTCAGACATTGAAATGTAGATGGAGTCATCACTGTTTGGGGGGCGGTACAGAACACATATGAACAAAAGGTGGGAGCGGAGAGGAAGCCGTAACCAGAGGTACTCCTGCGGGTGAGGAGGAAAGAGAGCAGTGCAAGGAGAGTGAGGAAGAGAGTTTTTGACAAAGATAGCCACCCCACCACCAGGCCGAGGCTCAGGTCTATCATACCGGAGGAGGGAGTAACCAGGAAGAGATATTAAGGAATCAGAGACATCTTGAAGGAGGAAAGTCTCTGTTAAGCAGATCAAGTCTGGATTGTCAGAAGCAACCTGTATGGAGAGATCAGTCAGGTTTGAGCGAAGGCCCCGGATGTTTGAGGTCCATACCGTTAATGAAGAGAGAGGGGGAGCATCGGGTACAGGACAGGGGAGGGGAGGAGTAGGGTAAGATGAAGGATGAGAGGGGGAGGTAGGGAGAGCAGTTGATAGTGTTTCAGATGTTGCAGAAGAGTTCCAAGAAAGGGAAGGATGAGGAGGATGAAAGGTTTGATGGTGAAGGGATGCGGCACAGTGAGGGGTTGTTTGAGGGGGGGCAGAGGAAAGTAGAAGGTTTGGGGGGGTGGAGGTATGAGATAGAAGGGAGACGAAGTGGGGAGGAGGCAGCTTGGAGGAGGAGGAGGGAGGAGAGAGAATTGGAGAGGAATGGTATGGGGGGATAATTGAATGGGAGGGATTGGGGGGGAGTTTTGAAGGGGAGGAGTGAGGGGGGAGTTTAGGAGGGGAGGGGCAAGGGGGGAGTTTTGGAGGGAAGGGGCAAGGGGGGAGATCAGGAGTGGAGGGGCAAGGGGGGGGATTAGGAGGGGAGGGGCAAAGGGGGAGTTTAGGAGGGGAAGGGCAAGGGGGGAGTTCAGGAGTGGAGGGGCAAGGGGGGAGTTTAAGAGTGGAGGGGCAAGGGGGAAGTTTCGGAGTGTAGGTGCAAGGGGGGGGGATTTGGATGGGAGGGGCAAGAGGGGAGTTTAGAAAGTGGATGATTAATGAAAGACGAACATTGATAACAAATTGGGTTTGTTGTGATTTTCAAGTTAGCAATCCGATTCAGAACGATGGAGGAGGGATGGAATGAATGTGAATTTAGACCATGTAGTGAGGGAGACGTATAAGATATTGAATTTCTTTTTTTTGAAGTGGAATGAGTTGGAGAGGAAATTGAGAAAAACCTTTTAAATAGGAAGAAAAACAGCGTGTTGTAATATACCACTGAATAAAACACAGAAGGGGAAAGGTTAAACATATTTAAATAATATTTAAACAGAACTATGAACAATCTTATATGCACAAAAATACCAACGGGGGGAGAGCCGAGAGGGACCACCACGAGTCACGTGAACAGGGCAAACGGTGGATGGCAAGGAGATAATGGGGGTGGGGCGAACAGCACACCTGGACAGAAAATACAGGATGAGACAACAGTACACGTGGAGAAAATAAAATAAATGTTTTTGGTTTTTTTTGGGGGGGGGGGGGGTGGGGATTTAGAACGTTAGACAGTATTATGTTCGGGGTAGAAGGGAAAAAACCAAGAGCCAAGCAAAACACGCTTAAGTTAACAAAACACCGACGGGGGTACAACTACAAGGCCACACACGAGGAGCAGAACACGATTAATTAATTACGAGTTACAGGAAATTCAAACCAAAACTAACTATAATCAAACAATATCGCATGGACGATAAAATAACGAGTTGAAATTTGACAATCTATCTGGGGAAATGGGGGAGAAACACGTGGTCGAAGAACGAACGAACGAATAAGAATGAATAAACGAATGAGCACAGAGAAGGTAATGTCTTTTTTTTTTGTTTTTTTGAGTTGAGATTTACATAAGGAAGTAGGCTTTGGGGTGGAAAGACTGCGAAAACAGAGAACGAAAGTTATTGGATCACAAACGACAGGCGCTGAGAGAAAAACAAAGCCTCAAGGTTGTACAGTGTACACTGTACAAGGCCTCAAGACGACACGGATTAACACGATTTTCAATACAGGTATGAAAGATTTGCACCGAAAATCTTTGTCGGGACAATATACGTACATACACCATAAAAGAAATACAGTTATAACGAAAATACAAAAGGGAACAATTACTTAACTTCGATTTCGATGGAGAGCGTGTGGAGCTGCGAAAAAACGAACCCTCACCAGCAAGAAGGGTAATGGGAATTGTAATAAAAATGAAGAAGAGGATTCGAATGGAATGGCATTGAGAAGGGAATATAACGGGTTGCCCGAGAAAGGAGAGGGTTTTTGGTTTGATATCTGTCTATTGTCTATTGTGATGCAGAAAGGGTGTCGGAGTGAATTCCATTCAATGCACAATGTGCGCTGAGTGGGTTCATCAAAAATGTAGTGGTTTGAGAGGGTCATTAACCAGTGTGGCAGCTACATTCAAGTGTAAGGTGTGCACAGATGGAGCTGCAGATGGAGGAAATGTTGAGTTGGATCTTGGAGATGGCGTGAAGCTGGAAGGTGTGAAAACATTTTGTTACCGAGGAGACATGCTGAATGGAGAAGGTGGATCAGACTCGGCAACGGTTGCGAGAGTGAGATGTGCATGGAAGAAGTTTCGGGAACTGAGTGGCATACTGATGAGGAGAGGAGTGTCGTTGAACCTGAAGGGAAAGGTGTATGCTGCATGTGTGAGAAGTGTTATGATTTATGGGAGCGAGACATGGGTAATGAACGTAGAGCAGCAACGAAGGCTGGAAAGGGTGGAAATGCGAATGGTTCGGTGGATGTGTGGAGTATCGTTGAGAGAGAGGAATACAAATGATGAATTGCGAAAGATGATGGGAATAGAGCCTGTGATGGATGCTGTGAAGAGAAACAGTTTGAGATGGTTTGGTCATGTGTTGAGGAAGGATGAAAGTGACTGGTTGAGAAGAGTGATGGAAATGAATGTAGAAGGAAGTAGAGGACGGGGAAGACCAAGAAAGACTTGGCTGAAGATGGTCGAATAAGAAATGCGGGCAAGGGGGTTAACAAGGGGAGATGCAGAAAATAGGGCAAAATGGAGAAGATTGTGATGGGGACCGCAAGGCTAACCCCGCTCTTGCAGGAAAAATGGCCTTAAAATGCCTGTTGTTGTATCTGTCTATTGTGAGCGGATGCTCGAGAAAGGTATGACGGGGAAAGAATTATTCGCTTGCTTATGAACAATGATATGCTCGTAGAATCTTTGCTGTAGTTCTGATATTATTCTTTGTTCTGTTCGTATAGGGTATGTGGAGATATATTCCAATAAAGCCTCATATCTGGAAACAGAGGTCTCGACTTGATTTCCTAACAGGCATGTATGTGTGCTTGTATATTTGTGAATATTGCTTGCCTTGCCTTTTCTGATTTTTCCCAACATTTGCCGTTTGAATTCACCAACCGTCATTTCTCATAAATTGATGAAAAAGTTGATATCGTGTCTTGACTTATTCTGCTCGGATTTGATCTGAGATAGTGCTCATGGGGAAATTGGCCCAAGTGATTAATTGGTTTTATAGATGAAAGAGTGCGGCACATGAAGCTAGTTTAATCAGCCAATTAATATCCGTTACGCAGCCACTGGCATCATTCCCCATCTGCTTCGTTCATTTCACCCGGCGCGCAAATGTCCAGACAGAGGTGAGTGTTGTAGACTGCGTCTGTGGTCTTTTGATATGCACATGCCAGCCTTTCAGAGTTAAGAGTTATCCGGACCGCATTTGTGACAACACATACAGGGAATTGCCTTGACAGGGAGGGTGAGAGGGAAATGGACAGGAATGGGAGTTCCTCATAACCTGACCCCTGGGTACTGCCAAGACGTGTGCAAAATTTGGTAGAGTATGGAAATGTATAGAAATCAAAGAAAAGGACGGACGGACGGACGGACGGACGGACGGACGCACGCACACACACACACACACACACACACACACACACACACACACACACACACACACACACACACACACACACACACACACACACACACCTACAAAATTCAGTGCATCCCAAGAATGTACCTGCCGAGGAAAGGAGGAGGTAGCGGTCTGATAGAACTCAATCAAGTGCACAAGGCAATGACTGTAGGATTAGCAGAGTATGTGAAAAGCTCAACAGACTATTGAATAAAATTTGTGTACAAGCATGACCACATGACCAGTCCCTGGTGTTGGGCAAGCGGCTCGGGTGCCAGCTTAGGATACCAAGGATCCTGGGTTCGAATCCCGGTCGATCGCTGAATTAACGCCAGGGGGGTTGACTCAGCCTGTCATCCTTCCGAGGTCGGCTAATTTGAGTACCAGTTCACGGGTAATTCCCTGCTTGTCGTAAAAGGCGACAAACAGGGTTGGCGGCAGGAAGGGCATCCGGCCGTAAAACATTGCTTCAGAAAGGGGACCAAAAAACAACAACCATGGTCCCCGAAAAGGCCAACCCCCGCTTTGCGGGGAAAAATGGCCTCTAAACGTGGGTTTTTTTTTTTTTCATGACCACAACAAACCAGAAAAAGTATGTCACTGACCTTGCAAAAAAACTTCTAAAACAGGTACGATGGAACTCACCAAACCGAAACAGCAACAAATACAACCATAACGATTGCAAAAAAGACAAAATAACAATACAAGAAAAAATACCAGGAGATATATATATTGCTACGGTTTTGAGATTTGCACATTGAAGTCATTAAAGGTTAAAGGGTTGCGCCCCATAGTTAGTCACACAAGCAACATATAGGCCCATTTGTAGTATAGTTATGTCTTAGTATGTGTAAGAATAGGCCATTTCCCCTCTTAGTACCTGCGTTGTGTAAAGACAGGAGAGTAGGCCCCATTCATTTTGTTCCACTCTCCAATTCTACCTCTATGGGCGTAATCCATCCCACGCCCCATTTGGCTGCCCACTAGTCGAGTAACACGGGGTAGGCCTAAAAAGGTGCGGGTGGCGTTGAGGTCGGGAGCGGCAGAGGCGATGGCGGTAAGAGCCACCAGCCAATCAGAGCTCGAGCGGCATGGCGTGAGAGGGCGTGGTAAAGCACGTCTGGTGAGTTCCAGAAGGTTCGCGGGGCGTGCCTATATAACCCGCTGCGCAAAGCCCTCGAAAGGACTAGCGCGGCAACACTTGATTGAGAAGGACTTGGTCGAAGGACTAGCGTGGGAAGACTTGATTGAGAAGGACTTGGTCAAAGGACTAACGTGGGAACACTTGATTGAGAAGGACTTGGTCGAAGGGCTTGCAGAGAGGGAGCTTGATAAGAGGACTCGCGTGCACACGGTAGTGGCAAAAGGACCTGCTCGTAAAGGATTCGTTTGAGGACTTGCGCAGAGAGAGAGAAGAAGAGGCGTTGAACCATACAAGTACGCGGGCGCAGCCAGACGCGCCGGTAACGCATATAGCGCTTTTCAGCCACGCGAGTAAGCGCGGCCATAGCCGCAAGTGAATAACCGCCAGCCACGCCAAAGTCCGCTCCCTACCATTCGCCCCGTGATAACCCGCTCCGTTCAGACGACACGCGGCGAGCTCCTGCTTTCACCTACTTCCATCTCCAAGGGATGTGCCGGGGGCCGGAGAGAGCTGCACAGGAGCCATTCCTGGACGCGCTGGTGAACATCAACCTGCCCATCAGCAATCCCTGTGTGAGTGTGTGTGAGACGGGCCCGTTTGTCCTGGGTATTAAGAATAAGACTGTATAAGCTGCTCTGTGTCTCTTCATCCTGTACTGTACATACGTGTGATAGTAATTAAACCATTTGTTCTTCCTTTCTTTCCAATTCGATCGTCTTTGTGATTTCGCCATTGACTAAGCGTGGTACGAATGAGAACAGCTTGAATCGGGGTCTAGTAATTAATAATAGCGCGAATCATGTGTACGCAAACCGCTCGGCGTATCACCAACACACATGGTTCGTGCGGGGATTATTTCCTCGCTTCCAGGGCAGCGCTAGTACTTAGGTAACAGCGAATTTGGTCCTGCAACCCTATTTAGTGCTGTCCGAAAGGGACATAATAGGTCCCGGGTCGCGCCAGGTCAGTCAGGACAAGGAGACTAATCCCCCCTTGGTAAGGGGAGAAGGCCGGCGGCAGATCCACAACAATATACATATATATATATATATATATATATATATATCTATATTATAATAGCCGTAGATGATTCTGTCTGTCTGTCTGTCTATCTGTTGGGTGTCTGTCCGGGGTGTGGCTTACTCGGTTTGCAGAGTAGCTCCACCCATAGCTCCACCCATTCTGGGAGAGCCTTCATATAATTATAAACAAATATCCACCATTTTATTAACTCGCGTAGCTTTGAGGCCTGTTTTGTAGGCCCGTGGTATCTTGCTCTCTCCCAGTTTTATTTCAAATCAAA
The DNA here is from genome assembly GCF_964187855.1 of Myxine glutinosa. NCBI lineage: Eukaryota > Metazoa > Chordata > Myxini > Myxiniformes > Myxinidae > Myxine > Myxine glutinosa. Next base: position 98,919,635 of record NC_136269.1, read on the forward strand.
TTCGATATATCATTTCATTTTTCACAGTCGCTAATATAGTTTTAGACTCGGTTGAAAAAAAACGGGAAGAAAATCCGATGAAAGTTGCCCTTTATAGAACGAAATGATTTCTCAAAGGCCTGTAACATAAAGCCCATTCATTGAGTCTCCCTCACGGCTTTATCTCGACTAATTCACCATCACAGTCGCTGGGATGGTTCAAGTCTCAGTTTCAGCTAAAGGAGTAAAGTTGAGAAAATCGGCGACATGTATTCCGACAGCCGTTTTGAATGTGTCGACTGTTACGTCGGCACGGGGAAGGAGAGAGGGGAAGGAGAGAGGAGAGAACGTTCCCAGGACTTCATTATTTAAATTATCACTTAGTAAAAATACAGCGACTGAATACTGAAGTTCGGGATCCAATCAAAGTGTAATTATATTTTTCCATATCCCTGGGGTGTACATACAGAGTTTGTTTTAAGCGAGTCAACTCTTTTCCAACCATGGAATTAAACAATACAGTACTTCAAAAATTTACATAATAATGTAAACTAACTATGGAATACAATATTTATTAATAACGTTTGGTTTTAATCTATTTTTACTTTGTAAAGCGAAAAGTTATCGATACATTAAAGTTTAAAAATGAAGAAGAGTCATGGGCTCCATAGGCCGACGATCGGCTTCTGTATGTTCTGTATGTCTGGATGATTGGATGTGCATTTTAAGACTCAATCAACACGTCTTCGATCATGAATTACTTTCAGAACAACTCGAGCAAAGGAAACGAGGTAATGCCTGTTTCGTTCGGGGCGATTATACACCACCCAAAGAAAATGCGTTTCACAGCTGCAGGAACTACAATCGTGAAATCTTTATTTATTTATTTTTAAATCGTGAAATCTTTAATTTAATTTAATTGAAAAAAAATTGTTTTCACATGAGTTTCCGTGTGTGTGTGTCACCCACTCCAGTGTGTGTGTGTGAGAGTGAGGAGCGATTGGAGAGGAGAGTGAGGAGCGATTGGAGAGGAGAGTGAGGAGCGATTGGAGAGGAGAGTGAGGAGCGATTGGAGGGGAGTGTGAGGGATTGGAGAGGAGTGTGAGGGATTGGAGAGGAGTGTGAGGGATTGGAGAGGAGTGTGAGGGATTGGAGAGGAGTGTGAGGAAGTATTGGAGAGGAGTGTGAGGAAGTATTGGAGAGGAGTGTGAGGACGTATTGGAGAGGAGTGTGAGGAGGTGTTGGAGGGGAGTGTGAGGAGGAGTGGGATTGGAGAGCGGTGAGGGTGGAGAGAGGAGAGTGTCAGGTGGAGAGGAGTGAGGGGTCACATATTATGTGAAATATATAAATTGTGTTAATTACACCATTTCTGGATCTGATGAATTGCCAGTAACCATTTTGTAAAATTTAATGTGCAGCATCTAAATCAAGATGTAAAAATGTAACACACGTTCATGCCCGTGGGATTCCCACGGGTGACCCCACGAGACTGCAGAAAGAAAAAGAACGAGACGGGAGAACGAGACCCTCGACGAACGTGATCACAGACTCGCATAGGATGCTGCTGCAACGACGATGAGGAGGGTTGGAGAGGAGCGAGGGGTTGGAGAGGAGTTAGGGGTTGGAGAGTGAGGAGCTATGGGTTGGAGAGTGAGGAGTTAGGGGTTGGGAGTGAGGAGCTAGGGGTTGGAGAGTCAGGGGCTAGGCGTTGGAGAGGAGCGAGAAATTGGAGACGAGTGAGGGGTTGGAGAGTGAGGAGCGAGGGGTTGGAGAGCGAGGAGTTGGAGAGGGAGGAGCTAGGGGTTGGAGAGTGAGGGGCTTGGGGTTGGAGAGCGAGAAATTGGAGAGGAGCAAGGGGTTGGAGAGTGAGGCGCGAGGAGTTAGAGAGTGAGGAGCGAGGGGTTGGAGAGTGAGGAGTTGGAGAGTGAGGAGCGAGGGGTTGGAGAGTGAGGAGTGAGGTGTTGGAGAGTGAGGAGCGAGGGGTTGGAGAGCGAGGGACGAGGAGTTGGAGAGCAAGGAGCGAGGGGTTGGAGAGCGAGGAGCAAGGGGTTGGAGAGCGAGAAGCGAGGGGTTGGAGAGCGAGGATCGAGGGGTTGGAGAGCAAGGAGCTAGGGGTTGGAGAGCAAGGAGCTAGGGGTTGGAGAGCGAGGAGCTAGGGGTTGGAGAGCGAGGATCTAGGGGTTGGAGAGCGAGGAGCTAGGTGTTGGAGAGTGAGGAGCGATGGGTTGGAGAGTAAGGAGCGAGGGGTTGGAGAGTGAGGAGGAAGGAGTTGGAGAGTGAGGGCCGATTGGAGCGGAGAGTGAGGACCGATTGGAGCAGAGAGTGAGGGCCGATTGGAGCGGAGAGTGAGGGCCGATTGGAGAGGAGAGTGGGGAGCGTTTGGAGAGGAGAGTGAGGAGGGATTGGAGGGGAGTGTGAGGAATTGGAGAGGAGTGTGAGGGATTGGAGAGGAGTGTGGGGAAGTATTGGAGAGGAGTGTGAGGAAGTATTGGAGAGGAGTGTGAGGAGGTATTGGAGGGGAGTGTGAGGAGGTATTGGAGGGGAGTGTGAGGAGGAGTGGGATTGCAGAGGCGTGAGGGTGGAGAGAGGAGAGTGTCAGGTGGAGAGGAGTGAGAGGGCACATATTATGTGAAATATATAAATTGTGTTCATTACACCATTTCTGGATCTGATGAATTGCCAGTAACCATTTTGTAAAATTTAATGTGCAGCATCTAAATCAAGATGTCCAAATATCACACACATCCATGCCCGTGGGATTCCCACGGGTGACCCCACTAGTATATATATAGTAACAACTGGGAGTGAAAAGAACAGAGCACATATATTTAAAAAAGAGTTGGACAGATTGGGAATAGACAAAGAAGGATCACTGGAATGGCTAAAAAGAGGTCAGCTCAACTGGGACGGAGAACGCATCATTACTAATGCCCAAGACCAAGGACAATACACTAGTGGCTTAAAGAAGATGGCAGAACTGAGTCAATCGACAAGTGTAGGTTCTGCAAAGTAGAAACAGAAAGCATGAGTCACTTCCTATCAGGATGTAAAAAAAACTCATGTCAGAACAGCTGTACACCCAAAGGCACAAGAAGGTATGTAAAGCAATCCACTGGCACATCTGCAGAAATTTCAATATCCCAGTTCTACAAAACTCATGGAAACATGAACCAAAATAAATCATTGAAAACAAGGACATAATGCTCTCATATGACCTGATGATCCCATCCAGTGTGAACATAGAAAACAAGACATTGTGACAGGACATAGTACTCAGGAACAAAAAGGAAAATATAGCATTGCTGATTGAGATATCAGTACCTGCCAATTTTGGCCGAAATAATGCAGAAATCAAGAAAAAGGTCGAATACCAAGACCTCAAGAATGTAGTGAAAAGATCCTGGAAGCTAAAGAGCACCAACATTGTAGCAGTGACAATTGGAGCAATTGGAATGATAAAGAAGAACCTTACAGAGATCTTAAGAACCATCCCTGCAAAGATTACCACAAATAAACTACAGTTGGAAGCTGTATGGGGCTCAGTGACGATCCTGAAAAGAGCCCTTGGAAAAAACTCTGAGAACAACACAACTTCACAACTTAAACCATGAATCGCAATCCTTCACCGAAGCGGAGATGGATACTTCGAGTCCTGGGTGGACTCTGTTCCACCTTCTAAAACCCAAATTATTGAGACAACAACCAACACACACACACATACACACACGAAAGTGGATACTTAGGGACCTGGAAGGGCTCGGTTCCACCTTCTGAAACCCGCATATGGAATTAACAACCAACAACCAATGACCACCAGTGTGTGTGTGTGTGTGTGTGTGTGTGTGTGTGTGTGTGTGTGTGAGTGTGTGTTTGTGTAAATAAGGACTTTCTCAACAAACGAGGGGCCGAGTTTGATGAGACTTGGCAGAATAGTTTGGCCTCAACTAAGGATGAAGAAGAAGCATTTCATTTTGGTACATGTAGATCTATGTTCATGGTCATAGCTAAGGTGAACATTTTGTGGGATGTCATTTCAAAGGTCATCAATGGCAAAGAGTGAACGTAGTTACTAAGAAACCAGTAGGGCATTTGTTTTCACAGAGTTATTGGAAGTTTACCAGGAAATAAATCATTAAATTCTGGAGGGTGTAGGTCAAATGTCAAGTCGCAGCGGCCATCTCACTATATATGCATGTCTGTATATGCCTCTGTTTTTCTCAGTTTTATCAAAATAGCTTACAAGCGATGAACCTCACCTTGAATATAACAAGCCGATCCCTTGCCTCTTGAGCGGAAAGACCAGGAATCATGGGTCCTGCCTGACATAGTACATAGAAGAAATTTTAATAACACATGACTGCATATAAATTATGTCATCTACCACTAGATTATATATGGAGTATTTTCAATGACAACATTGAGACAATGGCATGGTAGAGTTACCTTGCTGTGCATTTTCAATAACTTGCTAAGCGTGTTTTCATTTTTGAGAGAAGGACATATATAATGTATACTAATGAACGACTTACAACATTTCTGGCAAATATAATCTGGGAACGCCTTATTTGAAATTGCAAATATTCAGATTTCATTCATCATGTGCAGTTTAATAGTGAATCTTAAACCGTGCTGAAACGGCTGAAGACTAACTTTGTGGCAGAAACTGGATTGAACAAACCATAAGGTTAATGAACAGGATGAAATAATTAAATTGATATATGTGGGAAAATTACAAGCCCAGACCAGGAATCGAACCCAGGTCGTCTGGAAAACCGTACCAGTGCTCTGCCGTCTGAGCTATCTGGGCGACCCTGTCTGAGCATCAATTTTCCCACACATATGATTGCCGCTGTCTTTCTGAAAAGAGAGTGGCAATCATATGTGGCAAAATTGCATGCTTGGTCAAAATCCATTCAAAAACAAATACCTGTGTGAAGATATGGTTTTCAAAAGGGACAAAATAGTGAGTTAACAAACAAGAGTAACATTTGCAAATATACAGAGGTTAAACAAGACAATTAATGGCTCATTTATCTCTTTTTTCATGACAAAATTGCCCAATTAAAAAGTTTCTACAAAGCAGCCATGTTTGTTGTTATGAATTAAAAATTGTATTTCTTCAAAGCAGAAAGATTTAGTCTACTAAATTAAACGGCAATAAACCAGTGTTTAGAAAATGCAAATGACTTGCACTCGATTTCTCATTCGAAAGGCTTTCAAAAGTGTAACAGTGCTTACCCATTGGTAATCATCTAGGAACTTTGTGCAGTCCAATTGGAATGTAGCAACATTTTGGGAAAGTTTTTGTCGGAGTGGAATCTGCAAGGACACAAGCTTGGCCTGAAGGTTTTCACCCTGGGCTAGCAGACGGCGCCAGTTGTAGCGCAACGTGTCTGCCCTCTCTGCCTCTTCTCGGGGCACATGGAGTCCATACTTGCTCAGAAGTCCATAAGCCTCCTGTTATGAAATAGCAAAATGGAAAAAAAAAACAATAATTTGTCCTTATCCACCAAACTACTGTTATGGATTCGTCACTTCCGTTGTTGTGGTTTTCATCCACTGTAAACATTTTTGATTCCATGTACTATTATTGTTGTCTTTTAAGGGAAATAGATATTACTATTTTCAAAAGGTAAAAAAAGTTAATGTTTTAAATGAAACCAGAACCGGATGACGATGAAGAGGAAGAAGAGGAAGAAGGCGGAGCAAGTGAGTTGGACAAGAAGCCTAGCTGCTTCGAGGTCTGGAGCGAACGATTGGCGAACGAGAGTCACGAGTGAACTTTGGGTTTCCCAGGAAAGGGATTCCTACGACAGAGTTGTTATCGCTGCGACAGATCAACCTGCGTGTCAGGTTTTTGCGGTCGATTCCGAGGAGAATCATCGTAGTGCTGTTATGCCTCGAGAACGGGCCGTCGGCCATTTTGACTCGCGCGCTTTGCGCTTCGCTCAAGGTTTTTCACTTCGCTTCAAACCATTTTCACCGCATTCAGATGTTAATCTGGTGTGTGTGTGTGTGTGTGTGTGTGTGTGTGTGTGCAACGTGGCTTTTGAGTTGGAAATCTGCGGTTCGCCGAGTGGGAGCCGTGGAATGCCCATACCCGAGGGTGGGATTTCCCAGTCGCCTTGAGGGTGCCTTTACGCAGCTTTGGAAGCGGGACTGTGACTGTCATCCGAACGGGATTCTGGTCTCGATTAGACATCGTTCTGACGATCGCTGGAGCAGATCAACTTTGGCTTGATGCCGGAATAAAGACATTGGGGAATGTTCTTCTTTTCGCTCACTTGGAGCACAGTGAGTTATATTGTACGAACCTGATGGTACCATCATAGGAAATATATATTGGTTGTACAATTGATTACTATTGTTTTTGTGTTGTTATTCTTGTGTGACCTTAATACAATATTTGTTTGTTGGTAACAATTGGTGTGGTTTCACCATTGATCTTTGACACAGAATAACACATCTTTTTGCCGTGACTCCTCTCTGGGCTCGGAGGTACACCATGACCAGGGGGTTTGGGGAGGAGCACGTAACACTACATAATATTAATGGTAGTGCCATTTGCAATTTTCATTTGGAAATGTCTGAATTTAACCTCTTTAATGTCTTTTGCTAATTAACAAAATATCCCAAGTGGCTTCCTTGTTACCATGCGCATGTGAAGTGAAAAGCGGCGTTAAGCAATTGGTCCATGTCTATCTGTCCATCCGTCCATCTTATCAGTTTATGACCGTCAGTTTATGACCGTCAGTTTATGATCGAGGAACAACTTATTTAAATTGAATGTTATATTTTGAACACGAATGGGAATATGAATCGGAAGACAAATCAGCTGTTGAACAGTACTTTGCCTCTGACTTCGCCCCAACCACACATGTGCAGAGAGGAGCAAGATAACCTTTTTATTCTGCCTGCCTGGTAGTCAAACAAAATTTAAAATCATTCCAAACAGGAAGCGTACTGTAAAGACACAACAGCCACAAAAAAATTCATATAATGTGTTACATAGGGTAATGCAATAGACAATGCATAAAACGGCGGTAAAACCTGGGAATTAATTCATTTATATGACTTTAACAACCTTTATTTTATTGCAATTTAATTATACTAGTGGGGTCACCCGTGGGAATCCCACGGGCATGGATGTGTGTGATATTTGGACATCTTGATTTAGATGCTGCACATTAAATTTTACAAAATGGTTACTGGCAATTCATCAGATCCAGAAATGGTGTAATGAACACAATTTATATATTTCACATAATATGTGCCCCCTCACTCCTCTCCACCTGACACTCTCCTCTCTCCACCCTCACGCCTCTGCAATCCCACTCCTCCTCACACTCCCCTCCAATACCTCCTCACACTCCCCTCCAATACCTCCTCACACTCCTCTCCAATACTTCCTCACACTCCTCTCCAATCCCTCACACTCCTCTCCAATTCCTCACACTCCCCTCCAATCCCTCCTCACTCTCCTCTCCAAACGCTCCCCACTCTCCTCTCCAATCGGCCCTCACTCTCCGCTCCAATCGGCCCTCACTCTCCGCTCCAATCGGCCCTCACTCTCCGCTCCAATCGGTCCTCACTCTCCGCTCCAATCGGCCCTCACTCTCCAACTCCTTCCTCCTCACTCTCCAACCCCTCGCTCCTTACTCTCCAACCCATCGCTCCTCACTCTCCAACACCTAGCTCCTCGCTCTCCAACCCCTAGATCCTCGCTCTCCAACCCCTAGCAACTTGCTCTCCAACCCCTAGCTCCTCGTTCTCCAACCCCTCGATCCTCGCTCTCCAACCCCTCGCTTCTCGCTCTCCAACCCCTTGCTCCTCGCTCTCCAACCCCTCGCTCCTTGCTCTCCAACTCCTCGTCCCTCGCTCTCCAACCCCTCGCTCCTCACTCTCCAACACCTCACTCTCCAACCCCTCGCTCCTCACTCTCCAACTCCTCACTCTCCAACCCCTCGCTCCTCACTCTCTAACTCCTCGCGCCTCACTCTCCAACCCCTTGCTCCTCTCCAATTTCTCGCTCTCCAACCCCAAGCCCCTCACTCTCCAACCCCTAGCTCCTCCCTCTCCAACTCCTCGCTCTCCAACCCCTCGCTCCTCACTCTCCAACCCCTCACTCGTCTCCAATTTCTCGCTCCTCTCCAACGCCTAGCCCCTGACTCTCCAACCCCTAGCTCCTCACTCCCAACCCCTAACTCCTCACTCTCCAACCCATAGCTCCTCACTCTCCAACCCCTAACTCCTCTCCAACCCCTCGCTCCTCTCCAACCCTCCTCATCGTCGTTGCAGCAGCATCCTGTGCGAGTCTGTGATCACGTTCGTCGAGGGTCTCGTTCTCCCGTCTCGTTCTTTTTCTTGCTGCAGTCTCGTGGGGTCACCCGTGGGAATCCCACGGGCATAAACGTGTGTTACATTTTTACATCTTGATTTAGATGCTGCACATTAAATTTTACAAAATGGTTACTGGCAATTCATCAGATCCAGAAATGGTGTAATTAACACAATTTATATATTTCACATAATATGTGACCCCTCACTCCTCTCCACCTGACACTCTCCTCTCTCCACCCTCACCCCTCTCCAATCCCACTCCTCCTCACACTCCCCTCCAACACCTCCTCACACTCCTCTCCAATACGTCCTCACACTCCTCTCCAATACTTCCTCACACTCCTCTCCAATACTTCCTCACACTCCTCTCCAATCCCTCACACTCCTCTCCAATCCCTCACACTCCTCTCCAATCCCTCACACTCCTCTCCAATCCCTCACACTCCTCTCTAATCCCTCACTCCTCTCTAATCCCTCACTCCTCTCCAATCCCTCACTCCTCTCCAATCCCTCACACTCCCCTCCAATCGCTCCTCACTCTCCTCTCCAATCGCTCCTCACTCTCCTCTCCAATCGCTCCTCACTCTCCTCTCCAATCGCTCCTCACTCTCACACACACACACTGGAGTGGGTGACACACACACACGGAAACTCATGTGAAAACAATTTTTTTTCAATTAAATTAAATTAAAGATTTCACGATTTAAAAATAAATAAATAAAGATTTCACGATTGTAGTTCCTGCAGCTGTGAAACGCATTTTCTTTGGGTGGTGTATAATCGCCCCGAACGAAACAGGCATTACCTCGTTTCCTTTGCTCGAGTTGTTCTGAAAGTAATTCATGATCGAAGACGTGTTGATTGAGTCTTAAAGTGCACATCCAATCATCCAGACATACAGAGCATACAGAAGCCGATCGTCGGCCTATGGAGCCCATGCCATGACTCTTCTTCATTTTTAAACTTAATGTATCGATAACTTTTCGCTTTACAAAGTAAAAATAGATTAAAACCAAACGTTATTAATAAATATTGTATTCCATAGTTAGTTTACATTATTATGTAAATTTTTGAAGTACTGTATTGTTTAATTCCATGGTTGGAAAAGAGTTGACTCGCTTAAAACAAACTCTGTACGTACACCCCAGGGATATGGAAAAATATAATTACACTTTGATTGGATCCCGAACTTCAGTATTCAGTCGCTGTATTTTTACTAAGTGATCATTTAAATAACTAGGGCATGCCCGTACTATATCTATATCTAAAATTATATCCCCCCCTCTATTTACATGAAATGGTTTGGTCCATGAAATGTTTTGGTCCATTCGCAACGCCAAAGCGAACGGCGAACGGCTTGCGAGTACAGTGACAATCCCCCCGGGGTTTTAATTAGTTTTAAAACATCGTTTAACGCCAACATAGCGCCAACATAGTTTGCAAACGTGAAATAAATGAATACGCTCTCAAATGTGCCATCCGAGGCAGAGTGTGTCCGCCACGTTCGGCACACGCGATAGCTCGCTGCTCTCTGATTGGTTGAATCGTTTTTTGGACATAGCTCGGTAAGTAATTGTCCGATTAATATGAAACCTTGAAAAGGCACATCCTCGGGTCCCCAGCAATATACCTGGCAAGTTTAAAGTATATCGGACCCGTGGTTGTCGAGAAACAGCGGTCACAGACAAACAAACGTACAAACAAACACACAGAGATTACTGGAATTATAGATAGATGAAGTCCTGGGAACGTTCTCTCCTCTCTCCTTCCCCTCTCTCCTTCCCCGTGCCGACGTAACAGTCGACACATTCAAAACGGCTGTCGGAATACATGTCGCCGATTTTCTCAACTTTACTCCTTTAGCTGAAACTGAGACTTGAACCATCCCAGCGACTGTGATGGTGAATTAGTCGAGATAAAGCCGTGAGGGAGACTCAATGAATGGGCTTTATGTTACAGGCCTTTGAGAATTCATTTCGTTCTATAAACGGCAACTTTCATCGGATTTTCTTCCCGTTTTTTTTCAACCGAGTCTAAAACTATGTTAGCGACTGTGAAAAATGAAATGATATATCGAATTTGATTTGAAATAAAACTGGGAGAGAGCAAGATACCACGGGCCTACAAAACAGGCCTCAAAGCTACGCGAGTTAATAAAATGGTGGATATTTGTTTATAATTATATGAAGGCTCTCCCAGAATGGGTGGAGCTATGGGTGGAGCTACTCTGCAAACCGAGTAAGCCACACCCCAGACAGACACCCAACAGATAGACAGACAGACAGACAGAATCATCTACGGCTATTATAATATAGACTAGCGGGGTCACCCGTGGGAATCCCACGGGCATGGATGTGTGTGACATTTCGACATATTGAGTTATATGCTGCACATTCATTTTTACAAAATGGTTACTGGCAAGTCATCAGATCCAGAAATGGTGTGAATTTAGTTATTTCACATAATATGTGACCCCTCACTCCTCTCCACCTGACACTCTCCTGTCTCCACCTGACACTCTCCTGTCTCCACCTGACACTCTCCTGTCTCCACCTGACACTCTCCTCTCTCCACCTAGCACTCCTCTCCTCTCCAAACCCTCACATCCCTCTCCTTTCCAATCCCTCACCTCTCCAATCCCTCACACTCCTCTCCTCTGCAATCCTTCACACGCCTCTCCAATCGCGCCTCACACTCCTCTCCAATCGCGCCTCACACTCCTCTCCAATCGCGCCTCACACTCCTCTCCAATCGTGCCTCACACTCCTCTCCAATCGTGCCTCACACTCCCCTCCAATCACTCCTCTCCAATCGTGCCTCACACTCCTCTCCAATCACGCCTCACACTCCTCTCCAATCGTGCCTCACACTCCTCTCCAATCGTGCCTCACACTCCTCTCCAATCGTGCCTCACACTCCCCTCCAATCACTCCTCTCCAATCGTGCCTCACACTCCTCTCCAATCACGCCTCACACTCCTCTCCAATCGCGCCTCACTCGCCTCTCCAATCGGCTTTCCCCGTCTCGTTTCTCTCCTTTTTCTCCCGTCTCGTTCTTTTTCTTGCTCCAAATCGGCCCGTCGGAATCGGAAATCGGCCCGTCTCGCCCGTCGGCCCGTCGGAATCGGAAATCGGCCCGTCTTGCTTTTGTGCTTGTGCGTAAATAAATTGTGTTCATGACACCATTTCTGGTGTTGGGCTAGCGGCTAGGGTGCCGGCTTAGGATCCTGGGTTCGAATCTCGGTCGATCGCCGAATTAATGCCAGGGGGGTTGACTCAGCCTGTCATCCTTCCGAGGTCGGCTAATTGAGTACCAGTTCACTGGTAATTCCCTGTTTGTCGTTGAAGGCGGCAAAAAGGGTTGGCGTCAGGAAGGGCATCCGGCCGTAAAACATTGCTTCAAAAAGGGGACAAAAAAACAACAACTACCACGGTCCCCGAAAAGGCCAACCCCCGCTTTGCGGGGAAAAATGGCCTCTAAACGGTGGTTTTTACACCATTTCTGGATCTGATGACTTGCCAGTAACCATTTTGTAAAAATGAATGTGCAGCATCTAACTCAATATGTCGAAATGTCACACACATCCATGCCCGTGGGATTCCCACGGGTGACCCCGCAAGTTTGCATTGACGTTCGTCGATGGACTCGTTCGCCCGTCTCATTCGTTTTCTTGCTGCATCCTGTTCAAGTCTGCGTTCTTCATCGATCGTCTCATTCATTTTGGAAATAGAAGTTTCCACGCAGCGCATGAATTGTCACGATCCTCAAGAGGAATTTGTCTCGTAATCATCAAATGATAAATGGCAAGTAAATTATATTGTGGAAAATTAAAGATTTCAAATAAACCTATTTAAAGTGTATTCGCACATAACTAATTTTAAAAAACGAAGAAATATCTCTCGGTAATTTCCTGAAACATATTTTACTTCCGGCTAATAATGTTGAATTAAATAAAAACGAAGAAATATATGTCGGCATCATTGTTGACGTTTTTGTGACGACTGTCATCAAACGAAAAAGTAATATATCTTAACGGAAAAGCAAAAGCGAATTTTTAATATATATCGACACGTTGCCGTCGGTGTCATGTTGGGCGGTGTATGATACACCATGACGCGATTTTTAAAAATATATCTCTGCATTTTCCCGCGTGTGTGGAATGTTCTCAATTATTGCTGACACCGAGTCCAAAACCATCGATAAAAATGAAATCATATGGTGAGTTAGATTGGAGATAAAGGCGTGAGAGAGACTCAATGGCCTTGAAGTTGAAGTTACAGGCGTTTGAGAATTCATTTCGTTCTATAAACGGCAACTTTCATTGGATTTCCTTCCCGTTTTTTTTCAACCGAGTCGAAAACTATGTTAGCGACTGTGAAAAATGAAATGATATATCGAATTTTTAATATGTATCGACACGTTGCCGTCGGTGTCATGTTAGGCGGTGTATGATACACCATGACGCGATTTTAAAAAATATATCTGCATTTTCCCGCGTGTGTGGAATGTTCTCAATTATTGCTGACACCGACTCTAAAACCATCGATAAAAATGAAATCATATGGTGAGTTAGATTGGAGATAAAGGCGTGAGAGAGACTCAATGGCCTTGAAGTTACAGGCATTTGAGAATTCATTTCGTTCTATAAACGGCAACTTTCATCGGATTTTCTTCTCGTTTTTTTTCAACCGAGTCTAAAACTATGTTAGCGACTGTGAAAAATGAAATGATATATCGAATTTAAAATAGATATCGACACATTGCCGTCGGTGTCATGTTGGGCGGTGTATGATACACCATGACGCGATTTTAAAAAATATATCTCTGCATTTTCCCGCGTGTGTGGAATGTTTGTGGAAAATTAAAGATTTCAAATAAACCTATTTAAAGTGTATGCGCACATAACTAATAAAAAAAACGAAGAAATATCTCTCGGTAATTACCTGAAACATATTTTACTTCCGGCTAATATGTTGAATGAAATAAAAACGAAGAAATATATGTCGGCATCATTGTTGACGTTTTTGTGACGACTATCATCAAACGAAATAGTAATATATCATAACGGAAAAGCGAAAGCGAATTTTTTATATATATCGACACATTGCCGGCGGTGTCATGTTGGGCGGTGTATGATACACCATGACGCGATTTTAAAAAATATATCTCTGCATTTTCCCGCGTGTGTGGATTGTTCTCAATTATTGCTGACACCGAGTCTAAAAGTAAAACCATCGATAAAAATGAAATCATATGGTGAGTTAGATTGGAGATAAAGGCGTGAGAGAGACTCAATGGCCTTGAAGTTACAGGCCTTTGAGAATTCATTTCGTTCTATAAACGGCAACTTTCATCGGATTTTCTTCCCGTTTTTTTTCAACCGAGTCTAAAACTATGTTAGCGACTGTGAAAAATGAAATGATTTATCGAATTTGATTTGAAATAAAACTGGGGGAGAGCAAGACACCACGGGCCTACAAAACAGGACTCAAAGCTATGCGAGTTAATAAAATGGTGGATATTTGTTTATAGCCACTCCCAGAATGGGTGGAGCTATGGGTGGAGCTACTCTGCAAACCGAGTAAGCCACACCCCGGACAGACACCCAACAGATAGACAGACAGACAGACAGAATCATCTACGGCTATTATAATATAGATACTTGAACACCATCAAACACAAATCACCATCATAATACTTATAATAACCTCCAGTTGTGCAGGACTGTACTTGGGCAATGGAAATGTTATATGAGGTGGTGTATTGGGGTGGTGTATTAGGGTGGTGTATAAGACTGATTCAATAGGGCTAAACTTCTGGATTTTTTAAGTTTTAAAAATTAATATTTTATTAAAATTGAAGTATATACCTGAACACTGCATGGGGTATCGCGTTCTATTAACTCTCTAGTTTTATTATGCATCAGTGTTACACAACACTGCTATATAATTTATCATGATAGAAATCTGATGATCTCATAAGACATTTTTGTAAGAGTAATGTCTTCCATTATGTTAAAAATGAATGTTTACCCACTTAAAAATTCACCATAACATAACTTTGGCAATAACTAAGGACAAGGAATCCACAATGTTATGAGATTTCTCACCTCTATAGGTCCCACTTTGAAGTCAACATCAATTTCTTTATTGCGGATCTCATGTAGGGACCCCATCACGAACCGTGCATCCTCCAAATCATTAATGGGATGGCCAAGTTGCTTTACCGACTCAGCCATGAAGTTCAATATGTCTTCCATCTCTCGTCGATAGTGCTCGATGCAGTGCTGCCCCAAAGTTGAAATCCACAGCTTTATCTCGGCTATCAGGGCAGTCTTGAGATCGGCTGCAGTGCAAAATGGATTTCTTAACTCAAAATAAACTTTGTCCCTTCAAAGTTTTGCAGAACACTTTTGGCTTCTAAGGAGGATATTCCTTAAGGTGTTATTACATTGCAGCTGTAATTACATGACCTTGTTGTACAATAAACGCTATTCTAAGAAGTGAAAGAAATGGTAATAAAGTTTCACAACAATTTAATACGACATAAAGAGGACACTAGTATATGTACAGCTAGCTATGACTAACCAGACAGGGTCATCTCAAAAGCATGTCTACAAGGGTCATCTCAAACTACATTAGAGACAACACTTCATTGGTTTCACATTATTCGACATCTACCATAAGGGTAGGTTTGAAAGGCCAATCCTTATATGTATTTTTTTTTGTATACAGAGTCGGGGCTCGTGTAAGAGCTAACACATTGAACAAGAAAACATGCACGGACACATAAAACATACAATAAAGGGAGGGGATACAAGAGGGGGAGAGAGAGGAAGGCATACAAACACAGCAACAGTAGAAAACAGGGATGTCGGTCGATCTGTGGAAGGGAGAGGGCTGAGGGAGAGGGAGAGGGGGAGGGGTGCATGGTACAATGGAATAAGAGATGGTGGTGAACAGCTGTTTTGAAGACCTGGAGGGAGGAGAGGGATCGAAGAGAGTGTGGGAGTTTGTTCCAGAGGCGGGGGAAAAGAGGAATGAAAGAGTGAAGGTGAATAGAGAGTCTTGATTTTGGCAGTTTCACCAGAAGAGGGTTGCTGGCAGATCTTGTGCAACCTGAAGGAATACTTGGGGGGACAGAGAACAGACACAGCTGGGGGAGCTAGGCCAGAGAGGAGTCGGAAGAAGACAGAAAGACCACTAACTTGCCTGCATCAGTGAAAGGCCCTCAGAATCATCTTCATCACGGGAGATTCCAATGATTCTGAATGCTTTGGTTTCAACAGCGTGAAGCCGAGCTAGGTGTGAGGCAGGAGCACCAGCCCAGAGGGGAGAGCAGTATTCCATTGAGCTGCGGATGAAAGCCTTGTATATGGTGAGGAGCTCAGGTGTGCCAAGGAAGGACTTCGCACGACGGAGGATGCCCAGTCGGCGACTGGCTTTGGAGGCCAGATTTGAAATGTGGTTTTCCCAGGAAAGATCATGGCAGATGGTGAGACTCAAAAGCTCGAGTGACAGAACTTATTTGAGAGGATTGTTGAGAAAGTAGATGGGAGGGTTGTTCAGTCGGTCTTTTCAAAAAGACATAGTGAGAGTGTGAGATTTGTCAGGATTGAAAGACATGTTCCACTTGTTTGACCAGTTTGTGATTTTGTCCAGGTCTGCAGAGAGTGAGGAAGCTGCAGACTGCCGATCTGAGGGTTGAGATATTGAGTGGCAGAGGGTGGAGTCATCAGCAAAGAGATAGAGAGGGTTTTCCAGAGAGTCAGAGAGATCATTCATCTGTCTCTATCTCACCTCATCTCACAGAGATCATCTGTCTCACCAATGAAAATATTTTCCTAGTGAAGGAAGGAATGTTGAACCGTTAAGTTTGTTATTACTGGAATATTGCAATTTAGATCATCCAAAATCAGTTTAATGATGCATTTAACAATTCTAACTTGTGCAATTCACATCTTCAAGGTGCTTTCATTGGCTGAAGAAGACGTGCACAAAAATCTTTCAAACTGCGTGATTGTTGCAACACACATCGGCCAATAGCATGGAAGCTTTCGGATCTATTCACAGAATTTGTGCATTAATAGGGTGCAACAAGCGCATTTCATGGAAACATTTTCGAGTTCCCTTCATTCTTAAAAGAACAGCCACAAAATGGGTGTTTCACAGAGTGGAATGTTGGTTAAACGCAAATATGCTCACAAATATTCTGAATGGTTTTACAAATTTGGCAGTTTGTTGTTGTTGCTGCTGTCATGTGCCGGGGTCTAGCCTGGGTTTAGAATCCTGACCTAGCCTGGGTTTGAATCCCGACCCAGCTATAAACTGCCGTCCCGATATTTCACAGGCAGGGTGATTAATCAATGTGTGTGTCATGCCTCAGGTGGATGTTAAACGGGCGTCCCATCTGGCAGCATTCATAGGTGGAAGTTAAAGATCCCATGGTGTCCTTTGCAAAGTGTAGGTGAGCTATCGCCGGTGCATGAAAAATTCCAAATTCCTGCTCTAACCAGCAGAGGCCATTGCATCAGCAGCACAACCGTGTCCTTAGCCAATAATGCTACCCCACAGCCTTGTGCTGCAAGAAGAAGAAGAAGAAGAAGGAAAGTTGCTGTTTCATACTCTGTCATACGTTTGTGAAGCCGATGGACTTAATATATCCAGCAACGTCAGCTGGTCTCTCACAGAGATCTTTTATGGAAGTAAAGTTAAGGGAACTATATCCCTGGCTATAAGAAGCAGGTGTCATTTGTGATAGGATGAATAAAGTTTTCCAGGAACGTGGTTTTGGTGCCAATCTCCTAGGCCCACCAATCTCTAGAGAATATCAAGGAGAGACAAGGATTGTTTGTCTTATTTCAGAGCATCAGCACTGTGGGTTCACCATGGTCCATCTGCTCCTCTTGAAGAACAGTGCCATGACTTAAAGGCAATCATCCTCAGCACCTTGGCAGTCTGTATGCCTTCATTATGGTGAAAATGTTTTTCAGCATTATCCTTTCATCCAACGACTTTCCATGCTTCCAGAAAGATTGATTCATGGCATCTGGTTCAGAAAATGTTATTTTTACAAAGATTGGATAAGTTGAAAAAATTGACAAAAGTATCAATCATTCTCCAAGCTTCATTCACAAAAATAATTACTTAAATGAATAAACCATTTTCATAAATAAGGAAGAAAGCATAAATAAATGATGTACTCTCCTCATATTAGTTACAAAAATTGTTAGACAGTGGTTAAGAAAAAAATGGCGTAAAACAATTGAAGTGTCACTGTCACAACAAACAATTGAAGGAACCTGTGTGCACAGCCACTGGACCCACGGACAGGATCTCTGGCTCAGCAATGATCTGCTGCTCAAGCGCACGGAAGTGCAGCAGTTTGCCCTCGATCTCAAACAGCGATGGGTCATTCCTGATGAAATCCAAGAGAGTTTTCTCTTTGTCTTGTTCCCATATTTCCTGGTAAGGTCTAAATCGATCAAATGCTGTATGAACTTCCTGCAATGACAACGGTCAGTACCATTCTCATCGAAATAGGACCATATGCAATAGAGGGTCAAAGGGGTTTTCCCCCATAAAAATATTTTCAGAGTAAAAGAACACGACTTCTATTCCATTTGCATTGGCAAACTGACCCACTGTTGGGAGGAATGTGTAACACTGGCTGCAAAGTACATGGAAAAGTAGTAACACCTATCCATCCAGAGGTCATCTGTCGAACAAAAACCTAGTTTTCATAGGATATTCTGGACTAGTTCATATTTATTCCTGGTTATTCCTTACAATACTTGTGCCGACACAATGCTTGTGCTAGTCGTGGTGTTGCAACCAACATCAGGACCACATTTCCCCTTTGCCCTTGACCCCATAATGTCTCTGCAAAACTCTACGAAACATCTCAGGATTAATGGACCGCTCTGCAGCAGTCTTAATTTTGTGTGTGGTCTTCCTTGCTCCCAAATGTGATAATTCAGTTCATGAGGCCCTCTCAACCAAATATGACTGAATATCATCCCAGACCAACTTTTTTAAAGTGCCAATTTCATTGCCACAATTTCAGTTCATCTAGTACTAGTCCTCATACCACTATCTACGCTATTGCAGCATTTGTGACTTTTCAGGCATTACCCAAACAGTTGAATTCCCACTCTCTGCTAGAGAATATCATGTCCAATTTCCAAATCATTCCTGCTTGGCTTCTCAAATCATGTCCTCTTTAAAAGTCTGTCCGTCTCTGGCAGTTTTCAGGAAATCACCAAGGCACAACAATGTATGGAAGTTTTATCAAGCAGATTGATCTGGCCTACAACCACAACCTCTTTCACCGACTGGTCAGCTGTCTCTTCATCTCTGCATATAGACAGTGCCTGGAAGTCATTGCCCAACACTACGTCCTCTTCTTAATCAGTTCATTCCTTCAGGCCTCCAGTTATCTGCCCAAATCCAGTCTCCAGTAAAATGATTCGTGCAGAGGCAATTGCCAGAAAGTAGAAAGCACGGTGATATTTTACTTTTTAAATGCAAATCCAGGAGGAAACAAACACCAGACCTTCTTCAAGGATGTAATTGACACTCCAATGATAGATAACAGCTTTGAGATCTCCTTGTTGTCCACGATGGAGTAGTAACAATTGTTGGCTGGGATGGTAATAGCAAGGCTTGGTGGGATGTCACTTACATTGCTTTCTGTGCAAAACAGAGAGAGACAAAACAGAGCATTCAACATTACAAAACTCGCCGGGGTAAATAGTTTCAAGTAGACGAGTACCTGTCGAGACTCACTCATTGACTGACGCAGCATCGTTACAATAGATTATTGTGTTCCTTCAGGAATGTCCGAGGGTAACAAGTCATCAAATAAATTCCCACATCCATATATCGTACAAACATACTTAATGGTTTGCATATTTAAAGGTTACCTGTTATTATAAAATAACTTATATGTGAACTAGCAGAATACTCGTCACACACAGACAAACCTCCCCTATATGAGTAGAGATAAGAAAAGTGTGGCCCTCAACAGCAACACACAGATGCACAGACAGACACAAGGTGAAGAGACTTCAATAATTATATAACACAGGATTCATTTTAATTGTCTCTAACTTGTGCAGTTTATGGTCTTCCGTTTGATTATGTTTGTACCTATCCTGATGTCGTGTGGACTGTGCTTCTCCCCTGATGGACCTCTTGTAGCTTGTACCTGTTGCCTGGGGAGTAACTTGACATCTATCTATCCGGGTTCTTGCCAACATCTGTGTTCATTGTTCCTTTCACACTTTTCTACTTTTTCACATTTCTCTTTATTCATTATAATTGTTGCTTTTTCTTGTACTCCACTGCTTTCCTATTGCATATGCAGGCGCTGCATGACGTCATCGCCGGCCGAAGGTGGCCTGGCGATGACGCATGCCAAAAGGGTGCACTCAGTTTTAACTCCGTTTGTTACTTGCAAAATCGAAGATTTTTCAAGTATATTGGTCGGTTGCGTTTGTGGTTCTGTCTGTCTGTCTGTTTGTTTGTTACTTGCCGGAAAAGATTCCGGCAAGTATGTTGGTTGGTTGGTTTGTCTGTTTGTCTGTCTGTCTGTGTCTGTCTGTCTGTGTCTGTGCGCAGTACTACGTCTACACCGTTGCACATAGAATCGCCATACTTTACAAACATGTTTGTCTTGCCCTGGAATAGACTGTGCCAAATTTTTAACTCTCTCGGCCCAAGGCCTCCATTATGACGTCATAATTCGACAAGTACAAAACTTCATCCGATCAAGATGAAATTTATTGAGCGTCATGTAGGCAGAAATTGGTGGAGAAATTTTTTTTAATGATAACGTCATCGGTCACTTGGTTCGGCCGCCATCTTGGAAAAGTAGAAAAACTTGCATCTCTATATCTCCGAAAGCGCTGAATAGAAAAAATTGAGAGATGGCTCATTGTAAAGAACTCTCCACAGGGAATAAAATATGTTAATGATGATGTCATAGGTGCCTCCATTATGACGTCATAATTCGACAAGTACAAAACTTCATCAGCTATCCATGTCTGATGTGTAACTGCAGGTGCCACAGGAATGTGGAATTTATTGGTTCCATGGTTTAATAGCATTCACCTTTTCCACATTGTCTGGTTGCTTTCGGCCCCCCATCCATGCATAGCACGGGTACCTCACTAGTAGTATATAGACATGGAAACGATAGCTGCCCAATCATTTTGTTAACGTCATTCCTGAAGTTAAAGCACGGAACAAGCCGAACATTGATGTGCTTTTTATCTGTTATGTACCACCGCTGATGCTGCAAGTTCCCGATAGGAGTGCAGAAGTTTCAGTGAGTGTGCTACTTGCACTCTTCCTCCAGAGATCCACTTGCTTTTCATTCTTCTGCTTTTCCTGAAGAATGGAGGAAAAAGAAGGCCAATAAATAAACCTGCTTGTTAGTGAGCCATGGCATCCGCACTTCAACAAAGGTTAAATGTCACTACTATCTATCTATAATTCCAGTAATCTCTGTATGTCTGTGACCGCTGTTTCTCGACAACCACGGGTCCGATATACTTTAAACTTGCCAGGTATATTGCTGGGGACCCGAGGATGTGCCTTTTCAAGGTTTCATATTAATCGGACAAGTAGTTACCGAGCTATGTCCAAAAAACGATTCAACCAATCAGAGAGCAGCGAGCTATCACGTGTGCCGAACGTGCCGAACAGACTCTGCCTCGGACGGCACATTTGAGAGCGTATTCATTTATTTCACGTTGGCAAACTATGTTGGCGTTAAACTATGTTTTAAAACTAATTAAAACTAATTTGCGATTCTTTCGCTTTCCTGCGCGTTTGTGCACGCTATGGCGATTTCTTTACCAAACTCCGCAAGCCGTTCGCTTTGGACCAAACCATTTCATGTAAATAGAGGGGGGGGATTGTCACCGTACTCGCAAGCCGTTCGCTTTGGACCAAACCATTTCATGTAAATAGAGGGGGGGGATATAATTTTAGATATAGATATAGTACGGGCATGCCCTAGTTACAGTAATGTGACTTATTTAGAAACTGAATGTACAGTACATCAATGTATTATTGTGATTACTTCGGTTGAGTAAAGATTTATGAAACCATTTCTTTTCCAGACTAATAACAGAATCTTGCACATGCATTGACATTCACTTAAAGTAGCAAGATGAGGAATGGTTTCTCCACATTTTCCAGGTAAACCGATGAAGGAATCACAGAGTGTTGGCATGGTGGAAAGTTTAGGAACTTTTCCACATTTTAATCGAATAAATTCAGCAGACTTTCAGCACTTTGATGATATTTTAAGCCAGAACAGCATGTCATTGTAAGTTAAGGCATTTAATTTGATAGCTCCATCAGAAAATTTAAAATAAATTTTGTGCATAATTTTATTGTTAAGCTTTTGGAGGTAAACCGATATACTTTGTCCACATTTAATATTTCACTTGCAACAAAAGAAAAAAGCCATCGTATAATTCAAAATGTATTTTGAAAGATCTCGAGATGAGCAACGATAACTGCACTGGGTTATCTTCTTCCTGGTGTTAAGTCAAAATGTAGGTTCAACTGGGTGGTTTGCCTTTGCCTTTCCAATGATAGTCAGGGCAGGAATTTGTAATTCATTCAGGGTGTCACTCGTTTACTCTACATGGACACAGTGGGATTGTTAATGTCCACCAACTAATGCTGGCAAATGAGATGCACAGTTTAACGTCTATCTGAGGGATGGCGCACACATTGATTGATTACTCTGCCTGAGAAATGCAAGGATAGCAGTTTATAGCTGGGCCAAGATTCAAACCCAGGTTGGAGAGCTCAGAGGAGAGTGTGCGCACCTCTAGGCTATCCTGCCAGCCCAGCACTCGGCTTTAAGTGGTCAGAATTCTGAAGAGGGCTGCACTGACAAGATAACTGCAATTATGTTTGTGTGACATTCTTGGTTTATATGTCTCAAACATGTTCCATCTCCTTTTCCCTCCTCCCTTTTGCCTCAGTCTTAGGGAGCATCTACATATTACATACACAGAGGAAGGAATTTTCAGACATATGAAACATAAGGAAAGAGGATAAAGGTAAATACATGAGTTTGGGAGGAGGAAATATAAGAAGGAAAGAATGTTGAGCTTACGTAAGAGGAATAGGGGGAAGAACGTGACATTAGGAAGAACATGCAGAATATGAGGTCTGGAAAATAATTTAAAATTCCCCCTTTATTGGATAAGCAATATGTATACAGACCGTTATTAATTCATACCTTCCCAGAATACTCCTTCCTCCATTGTCCCACAGCACGTGTACCACCCAGGAGTGTCTCTGCTACACGATTCAGCCCTTGCTGCAACTCCTCTAGGTCAGGGTGCACTATGACCACTGACGCAGCGAGAAATGCTCTTGTATGGAGAAATGGGTGGGAGGTTTCTGAAACATTGTTTCTTGGATCTGTGCCTGCAACGATGTTCTTACTAGTGACGTCAAAATAGCCCCACAGTGATATTCGCGTTTCGTCAAAATTCATTCACAAAAACGCGAGTGCTATTAAAAAAGATTTGTTGCACTTACACACATGGTCCATTTAATTATGAGCTTTATCATATGTTAAATGAGGAAAATATGAAAACAGCAAACGTGAAAAAGCAGGGAAATGCGAAAAGTTTGTCATTCAGCCGCTACCATGATATAAATGTGTCTATATTTCCATTTTTTATGAATGCATTTGAACAATCAGATTTAGTGAAGGTTAAAACATAAAAGACCATTAATCTCATCATTCCTCTATAATGTCCTCACATACAGTCACGTGAAAAAGTAAGTACACCCCATGTAAAGTTTTGACTTTTTCAACATATTTCAACATATAGCTATTTGATCTTCATTTCAACAATATTGATAGATAAAGGTGATATAATACAACAAATATCATGAAACATTTTCATTTTGTAGTCCATTGTATAATTTAAATAAACATAAATGCAAATTTCGCATGTGGAAAAAGTAAGTACACCCTTGGCTCTAATAGGTGGTATTGCCCCGTTTGGCAGAAACAACCTCAAGTAGGCATTTCATATAACTGTCTACCAGTCTCTGACATCGACTGGGAGAAATTTTTTCCCACTCCTCCATGCAGAATTCTTTCAGCTGTGCGATGTTTGAGGGGTTTCTTGCATGCACAGCTCGTTTCAAATCCCCCCACAACATCTCGATGGGATTTAGATCCGGGCTTTGACTTGGCCATTCCAGACCCCTTCATTTCTTTCTTTTCAGCCATTCCTTGGTGGATTTACTGGTATGTTTAGGGTCATTGTCATGTTGCAAGGTCCACATTCGGTTGAGCTTCAACTTTCTGACAGATGGCCTCACATTATCCTCAAGCACCCTCTGGTACAATGAAGAATTCATAGTGGATTATATGATGGTGAGCTGCCCAGGCCCTGATGCAGCAAAGCTGCCCCAAACCATAATATTTCAACCACCATGCTTTACAGTTGGTATCCGGTTCTTGTGGTCAAATGCTGTCTTTGGTTTTTGCCAAATATGTCTTCTGGTACTGTGGCCAAATAACTCCACCTTTCACTCATCTGTCCAGAGCACATTGTTCCAGAAGTGCTGGTCTTTGCCTAGGTGTTCATTGGCAAACTTTAGTCTTGCCCTGATGTTCTTTCTGGACACCAAAGGTTTCCTCCTGGCACACCTCCCATTGAGATCAAATTTGTGCAGCCTCTTTCTAATGGTAGACTCGTGCACTTTGACATCAACAGTGGCAAGAGCTACCTGTAGGTCCCATGATGACATTCTGGGATTCTTAGAGACTTCTTTCAGCATCTTGCGGTCTGCTCTCAGGCTGAATTTGCTGGGGCGGCCTGGCCTGAACAAGTTGGCAGTTGTTTGGAATCTTCTCCACTTGTAGATGATCTTCCAGACAGTCGAATGATTGATTTCAAATTGTTTGGAGATCTTTTTAAATCCCTTCCCAGACTCGTAGGCATCTATAACCTTCTTTCTGATGGCTTCAGAGAGCTCTTTTGATCTAGGCATGGTGACGCCGCACACTTCAACCACAAAGAGCAAACCAAACGAAATGTCTGAGGTTTAAATAAGACAGGTTCCTCCAAGATCCTCTCTAAAGATGTTCTAATCATTTGCACCTGAGCTGGTGCACCCGATTCTAATTTTAGGTATTTGAAGTAGTGATAAATGTTGGGGTGTACTTACTTTTTCCACATGCGAAATTTGCATTTATGTTTATTTAAATTATACAATGGACTACAAAATGTAAATGTTTCATGATATTTGTTATATTATATCACCTTTATATGTCAATATTGTTGAAATGAAGATCAAATAGCTGTATGTTGAAATATGTTGAAAAAGTCAAAACTTTACATGGGGTGTACTTACTTTTCCACGTGACTGTATATATATATATATATATATATATATATATATATATATATATATATATATATATATATATATATATATATATATATATATATATATATATATATATATATATATACATATATATATATATATATATATGGGGGGAAACATATATATATATATATATATATATATATATATATATATGGGGGGAAACATATATATATATATATATATATATATATATATATATATATATATATATATATATATATATATATGGGGGGAAACATATATATATATATATATATATATATATATATATATATATATATATATATATATATATATATATATATATATATATATACATATATATATATATATATATATATATATATATACATATATATATATATATATATATATATATATATATATATGGGGGGAAACATATATATATATATATATATATATATATATATATATATATATATATATATATATTGTTGCGGATATGGGATTTGGCCTCCATATCCGCTTGTAAATATTCCCCTATTTCCCCAATACTCCCCAACTATCCCCAATCCCCCATTCCCTAGTCCCATTGTCTGTAAACAACACTCTGTAGAACCGACCTTCCCCTTTTTCCCCCATTAAATGTCGTGCCCAGGTTCACCGCATCTCACGTAGACAACTATAGGACATCTTGCTAGTTATTCTTAGTCTATGTCAGTGAAGGACTCGTTTCCATTAATTCTGACTCTTCGTTGCACCAGAATGTGATTGTATGGCACCAGTAGTGAGTTTAGGACCTCCCCATACCTCCTCCCATCTTCCTCATGAAACTACAACAACAACAACAACTACAACAACAGCGCGCGGGGAGTGTGCGTCCTCACTCCGGCTTGGTTAGCCGCCATTGCCCATGTGCTCCGACGGGGTTACCACGAAGGGGCTGACTGTCAGCTCCTCGTCAAGGGCGGAGCCCGGTAACCCCCCGCACCCAATAAGAAGCGGTGGGCCGATTCCATCTGGGGCGGAGCTAACGAGCCGAGGGCGTGTCACTCCCCGCCGGATATATGCAGCCACTTACCGGAGGCCCGGAGGTGACGTGAGAGATGCGCCCCCAGCTTGGAAAGAGAAGTCGCCACCTCCGAGCGCTGAGAGACCTCCCTGCATCTTTCGGACCGCGCTATCCTGTCCCTGAGCCAAGAGTGCACCTTGTGCTGTCCACCGACTACCTGCCCCTCCTTGCCATCAATCCCCGTGTGAGTCAGTCTTGTCCCGTTTATCTGTCGTCTGTCGGGGCTACTATAAGACCGTATTTAAGTGCCCACCTTCCTATGCTGTCCCTCTTGTCCTTGTAATCTAAACGT
This sequence comes from Myxine glutinosa, assembly GCF_964187855.1. Lineage (NCBI taxonomy): Eukaryota > Metazoa > Chordata > Myxini > Myxiniformes > Myxinidae > Myxine > Myxine glutinosa. The sequence continues at coordinate 98,945,727 of NC_136269.1, forward strand.
TCCGCATATCCCATATTATAACCTCCTCCGGAGGTCTTGAGAACTGTACCCCTGGTGTCGTGTCATTTAACCCAGCTGTTGTGTTTTTTCCTTAATTGACCTAGCGTAGCGCGACTCGGCCAACGTTCGAGTATAATCGGGTAAACTGTGCAGACGCGGTCATACCAAACCGCTCGGTAAACTAACATCCAAAACCGCGTCTGTAATATATATATATATATATATATATATATATGGGGGGAAACATATGGGGGGAAACGTCTGTATATCTATATATATATATATATATATATATATATATATGGGGGGAAACATATATATATATATATATATATATATATATATATATTGTTGCGAATATGGAATTTGGCCTCCATATCCGCTTGTAAATATTCCCCTATTTTCCCCAATACTCCCCAACTATCCCCAATCCCCCATTCCCTAGTCCCATTGTCTGTAAACAACAATCAGTAGAGCCGACCTTCCCCTTTTTCCCCCATTAAATGTCGTGCCCAGGTCCACCGCATCACACGTAGACAACTTTCGGACATCTTGCTAGTTATTCTTAGTCTATGTCAGTTAAGGACTCGTTTCCATTAATTATGACTCTTCGTTGCACCAGAATGTGATTATATGGCACCAGTAGTGAGTTTAGGACCTTTCCCGTACCTCCTCCCATCTTCTTCCCCGTCTACAACAACAGAGGGGCGCTGCGCGGGGGGGAGTGTGCGTCCTCCCACCGGCTCGGTTCGCCGCCATCGACAATGCGCTCCAGACGATGCGCTCCAGACCATGCGCTCCACGGGGTTACCACGAAGGGGCTCCTTGTCAGCTCCTCGTCAGGGGCGGAGCCGGTAACCCCCCCCGCACGCACCCAATGAGAAGCAACGTGCCGATTCCACGAGGCGGAGCTGACGAGCTGAGGGCGTGTCACTCCCCGCCGGATATACGCGGCCACGTAGCGGACGTGACGTCAGATGCGCCTGAACTACGGAGAGCAGAGGAAGCCACCGCCACCCCCAGCGCGACGATACCTCCCCGCATCTTTGGACCGGACCGAACCGGGTCGATTCTGCCCTGAGCCCAGGTGCACCTGGAGCCATCGATACCCGCTTTCCTGCTATCAATCCCCGTGTGAGTCAGCCTTGTCCCGTTTGCCTGTCGTCTGTTGGGGTTAATATAAGGTTGTGTCTAAGTGCCCACCTTTCTGTGCTGTACCTCTCGTCCCTGTAATCTGACCTTCCGCACGAATATAATCTCCTCCGGAGGTCTTGAGAACCGTATCCCTGGTGTCGTCATTTTAATCCCAGCCGTGTGTCTGTTCCTTCATTGACCTAGCATCGCGCGACTAGTCAACGTTCGGGTATAATATCGAGTATAATCTTGTGCAGACGTGGTCATACCAAAACCGCTCGGTAAATAACATCTAAGCCACGTCTGTAACAATTGGTGTCGAGGAGTGGAATTCGAACCCGGGACTAAATTTATTAGGCCCAAATTTGTAACAGTTAGAATCGATTCGGAGCGCGTTTCCCGCGCGAAATTATAACGGCCGAAATTTGAATTTGTTTTACGAAAAAAAAAAAAAAAAAACCGAATTTTGAAAGTCGCGCTATGGCGGATCAAGACAGCTGGGGTCCGGTAGAGGAGAGAGAGGTAGGGTCGATCCAGGACCAAAATGAGGGACAGGAGGAGAGCGAAGCAGTGAGGGCGGCAGGTTCGCAAAATAGCGCCGTCACGCACGAAGAAGCGGGCGCGCAAAATGGCGCCTCGCTGATCACCGCGCCAGCGACCGTGGCAGCGCCCCCGGTGGATTTGAACTTGTTTTTTATGCAAATGAAGGCCCTTATGGACAAGAATAATGAAGAAATGGAAAGCAGAATAATGATGGGAATGAGGGCTGATAGTGAGCGGATGGGGAACCGGATGGATGCTCAGGGTGAGCGATTGGAGGACCAAATGGGGGTAATGGGGAACCGGATGGATGCTCAGGGTGAGCGATTGGAGGACCAAATGGGGGTAATGGGGAACCGGATGGATGCTCAGGGTGAGCGATTGGAGGGCAAAATAGGGGTAATGAGGGACGAAGCGAGGGGTACCAGTGAGGGATTAGACAATAATTTTAAGGGATTAGACAATAATTTTAAGGGATTAGACATGAAATTTGGGAAATTAGACGATAGATTAGGGGAAATACAGGAGGGGTTAACGGGGGTAGAAAACAGAATGGCCGCTCAAGAGAATCAAATGGAAGGGATGAAAAAAGGGTTAGAGGGGTTAGAAAACACCATGGAAGGCAAATTGAGGGACATGAGGGACCAAGCGGAAAGGGAAGTTAACCAAATGGGGCAGCAGATAGAGGGGGTCAGAATGGGGGTAGAAACCAAACTGGATGCTCACAGGGAGGAAATGGAGCAGATGAGGGTGGCATCTGGGCAGGAGATGCAAGTGATGGGAGAGGAGATCAGAAGAGGTGTGAGTGAGGAGGTCGGAGGAGTGCGCGAGGAGGTGAGGCACTGTAAGGAGCACATGGAGAAGGAGGTGAGAAAGGGGACTGTAAAGTTACAAGGGGGCATAGAGGTCCTGACGCAGGAGGTGGAACAGCTGACGGAGGGACAAACGGAGTTAGTGGAGCAGGTTCAAAGGAACACTGCGGTATTAGGAGGTTTAAAAGCGACACAAAACGACATAAAAAACGACTTGATAGCGACAAAGAGGGAATGTCAGATGGTACGTGAGGGACTGACAACGAGGTTGGACGAGGTGGTAGAGGTAATGGAGACGAAGGACCGGCAGGTGAGGACGCACCTGGAAACGGTCAAGGTAGCCTTAGAGGATGAGCTTGAGGAGACGTACCGGGGAATGAAAGAGGTGAAGCAGAAACTAGAAGAAGTGGAAGAAGGGATGAGCGAAATTAAGAAGCGACGGAGAGGGGATAAGAAAGAAATAAAAGAGGGGATAAAAGAATTGGTCCAAAGTCTGTGTTTGGATCGTGATGATGTGCTCATTAACCGGATGAGGGATTCGCAGGTGATGGAGGAGAAGCGAAGAGGAAGAGGACCCGGTGTAAGTGGTGACCAATATGGTCGTGCGTATGATGCGCCAGGGGATTTAAGAAGCTTGGGGGTCGAGATAGACCCGGGTGTTCGTGAGAGGCCACTGGTGAAGTGTGCGACAGGTCTGGTGTGCGAAAGAGGGGGTGTGCGAGAAAGTCCGACTCTGGGGTGTGTGAGGAAAAAGTGCGTGCCAAGGAGTGAGGGTGCTGGCGAGAGTGAGTCGGTCGTAGCGCGTGTGCGAGGGAGCACATGGAAGCGTGGTGTGGTGAGTGTTACAGAGGGTGTGACGGGAGAGTGTGCGCAGGAGTGTGCGCGAGAAAGGTGTGTGACGGACAGGTGCATGAGGAAAGAGTGCGCTGTCAGAAGTAAGGAAGAGTGTCCACCTGTGGTGAGTGTTACAGAGGGTGTAACGGGAGAGTGTGCGCGAGGAAGGTGTGTGACGGACAGGTGCATGGGGAAAGAGTGCGCTGTCAAAGGCAAGGAAGAATGCACACCTGTGGTGAGTGTTACAGAGGGTGTGACGGGAGAGTGTGCGCGAGAAAGGTGTGTGACGGACAGGTGCATGGGGAAAGAGTGCGCTGTCAAGAGTAAGGGTGAGTGCGCTGTCAGGAATGGAGGTGAAAGTAGTGAGAGTGACATGGAGCGTGAGTTAGTTGTGACAGGTGAGCGAGGATGGACACCTGGGATGGAAGGATGCACACCTGGAATGGTAGAGCGTGAGTGGGAATGCACGCTGGAGTTGGTGGTGAGGCACGTGGTTGGGTGTGCGAATGAGAGCACACCTGTGATTGTCACAGAGGAGGTGACCGAGGAGGGGGTGCGAAGCGGTGTATTGGTGAGGTGTGCGAGCAACGAATGTGTGCCAAAGTGTTCGGTGGTCAGGTGTGTGACCAAGGCTGTGAGTGGAATGGGTGTACCTGGGTGTGTAAGGAAAGGTACGAGGAGCATGGGCACGGCTGGATGTGTGAGCAAAGAACGGGCTGCGGGGTGTAAGCGTCCAGGTGAAGCATCGACGTTAGACGGGGTAGAGTTTAGAACGACTTATAGCCGAATCGGGCCCTCGGTGCGTGCTGGGCCTCGCTTTGAACGGCCGCGTCCGTGCTCCACTAGGCGGAGCGGGCAGCCCGATAGGAAGGGTCGTTATGGCGACCACGTTTTGTTGAGACGTGCCGGCAGGTCGAGATCGGGACATTGGATGGCTCCACGCCGAGGTGATGCGTGGGATCTCGGCCCGGGTAAGCCCCCGTCCCTGCACCGAGTGCCGGACGTGTCCAGCCGCTGGCACAGAACAACCCGCATTCATGGCTTGGCTTTACGAAGCCGGGCTTTGGACAGGGATTGGCGCACCGAGAGGTATTAGTGAGTAGACTGGGTGATGAGGTTAGTGTTTTGGACCCAAAATTAGAGAAAAACAAAATTTGATGATTGGCAAGGGATTGGCAGTAGTGATTGGCAGATGATGGGCAGTGATTGGCCAAATTTTTGATTTGTTGAAATTTGATGTGCAAAATTGGTAGTGAGAGACCCCCGATGTGGTGGGATGGCAAGTCCACCATCCTTCCCATGTGTGGGGGCAAAGGAGCAATAGCTTATGGGGTTGATGGCAGTGGAAACTAGCCCGGGTGGGTTAGGTTATTAGTAGGGATCTAGCGAAGATGACAGTAGGTAACGTTAAGTTTAGTTAGTGACTGATACCTGTAGTGGGGACGCAGGTAGATTAGTGTGGATGATAATGACGTGGGAGCGCAATAGTTTAAAGGGACGACTGGGAAGCGCAAGTTTCAGAAGGGAGTAGTTAGATGAGATGATGCTGTGTGAGGATGGAACAGGTGTGATTGCACAGGGGTGCAACTGGACAGGTGTGTGGAGCAGTGTGTGAGTAGTGAGTGTGTGGTTCAGCGCGAATGCGCTTGGGGAGAGAAGGGTGCAGGTGGCACCAGGTGTGAGAGCACAGGTGTGCAGGTACAGGTGTGTGGAGAGAGTTGGAGTAAGTGGTACGGAGTGGTGTGCATGGTGCGAAGGTGTGGATGGGGGAAGAGTGGACCCCTTTCACGGATACCCGGGGCGGGTAGTGTAAGTGTTAGGTAGAGGGTATAGGTAAATTGTGGTTGGATATTGGCATTTGTGGTGCGGTTGCAGAATGGTGTTGTGGATGGGTGCATTAGTGTTGTGGAAATGGCTGGGCGTGTAGCCTGTTAGTGCGTGTAGTTGGTTGGGCACTCCACCACTGTGAGGATGTCGGCCAGGTGAGGCCGCAGGTGGGCTCTGGGAGCCGGTAGAGTTGTGGATGGGGCCCGAGGATCCGGAGGATGGACCCGGGTAGCCCAGTGCCAGAGAGGGCACCGAGTGGGGAGAGTGCCAGAGGGCCTTCCCCTGGTAGTTAGGTTAGGGTAAGGAGCAGGTAAGCTCGGAGGCAACTGCAGTGGTGGAGGTGTGCAGGTGGGTAGACCCACTGGGAGAGGTACACGTCGCAGCCCAGAAATTGTACGAGGGCACCGGGAGATGAATCGGGGGAGTGAGACCCCAAATTGAAGAGCACCACAGTTTGGCCAATGGGAACTGGTTTTTAGAACCCATAGTGTAAGAGGGCCAATGGTTTGGCCGGAGAAAGACCCCGGGTAGTGTAAAGTTGTTAAAGTCACTTAGGAAATAGATAGGATTGATGAACCTGTCGCACCATACGCAGCCACTTACCTGTGGTGATGATGATGACTCCACACCTGTGTTTTCTTTGTTTTGTTGCAGGAAATGAGAATTGCTGTGTGGATTGGTGAGACGCATCACGACGTGGATGAGACATTGGGGTGATTCCATCTCTCCCTCCCGAGGAGGGACTGATGATGAATTGGTAATGGCAAATTTTGATGTTGAGTTGAAAATGGCAAATTTTGATGAGAGTTGAAAATGGCAAATTTGATTGGTTAGGAGGGAGAGAAGACGAATTGGGTTTATGGGAGGAACGGGGAAGACAGTAGGGATGTTTGTTGATTTGTAAAATAGATGTTTATGGGTAGTGTTGAGTTTTGTGGATACAGTAAGGGGTAAGGGAGGGGCCATGTAGGTTACCTGGTGGGGGGGGGCGTACGATAGGAACGTACCTGTCTCACCTGGTTCCCATGTGCCCCCAGTGTGCATCATCTTATATTGCGTGCACTTTTGCGCCCTTACCACCTTACTCACTTGTCTTCTTCTTTTGTCTCCCACCTCCGAGGATCTGGCTTTGGGGTAGAGAGAGAGGAGAGAGCGGTGCTGGCTACGCAGTTGTGGGCCTGCACTTTCGCTGCTTGCTGCTTGGATCGATACACCATACGGACCGCAATGTCTGTGGCCACCCACAATGGACCGCAGTTCTTTTGCGGCCAAGCACCACCCGTGGAAGGACCTATGGGTCAACGTGGCACCTATGCCAACCAGGTGAACCACTTATAGTTGACACCACTGAAGGCCAAAATACAGAAATGGACGCGGTTGGCGCCTTTCTTTATTTTTGAAAAGAAGTAAGAAGGCCAAGTGCACCACACGAAGGCAAGACCAGCGGCAGAACATCGGCCGGCTGCGACACCACACAATGATTTATAAACACTTTATTGGTGCACCGGATGGTGCTCACTGTGTGATGGGGTGGTGCTTGATGCTTGGAAGGGGTGCTCTGCACGTTATTAAAGGCCGTCGGCCACAGAGCACTCGTGGGTTGGTGTATCGATGCTGGCAAGCGTGCTCTCTCTATGCATAACATCTGCATGTGTTCCTCCAAAAACAGGTCCTGGATCGTAGTGTAAATATCAGCGTAGTCTTGTGTAAATAATGCTCCCTACCGGCTGTATGTTTAGTTTGAGAATTCTTTCCGGATTCGGTTATCCTGTGGGTGTGTTTCTGAGAGGAGAAGGGTGCAACGTCGCAGGGGGACATATTTACTCATTTGTGAATATCTGTAAAACTGTCGCACTCAGGGTAGAGTTAATAGTAGAGGGAACTACATTGCGTGCCACACTAAAGTAGGTAAAAATTTATCGGGTCGGGACGCCCCGAGGGTAGAGAAGGGTGCAATGTTGCGAATATGGAATTTGGCCTCCATATCCGCTTGTAAATATTCCCCTATTTTCCCCAATACTCCCCAACTATCCCCAATCCCCCATTCCCTAGTCCCATTGTCTGTAAACAACAATCAGTAGAGCCGACCTTCCCCTTTTTCCCCCATTAAATGTCGTGCCCAGGTCCACCGCATCACACGTAGACAACTTTCGGACATCTTGCTAGTTATTCTTAGTCTATGTCAGTTAAGGACTCGTTTCCATTAATTATGACTCTTCGTTGCACCAGAATGTGATTATATGGCACCAGTAGTGAGTTTAGGACCTTTCCCGTACCTCCTCCCATCTTCTTCCCCGTCTACAACAACAGAGGGGCGCTGCGCGGGGGGGAGTGTGCGTCCTCCCACCGGCTCGGTTCGCCGCCATCGACAATGCGCTCCAGACGATGCGCTCCAGACCATGCGCTCCACGGGGTTACCACGAAGGGGCTCCTTGTCAGCTCCTCGTCAGGGGCGGAGCCGGTAACCCCCCCCGCACGCACCCAATGAGAAGCAACGTGCCGATTCCACGAGGCGGAGCTGACGAGCTGAGGGCGTGTCACTCCCCGCCGGATATACGCGGCCACGTAGCGGACGTGACGTCAGATGCGCCTGAACTACGGAGAGCAGAGGAAGCCACCGCCACCCCCAGCGCGACGATACCTCCCCGCATCTTTGGACCGGACCGAACCGGGTCGATTCTGCCCTGAGCCCAGGTGCACCTGGAGCCATCGATACCCGCTTTCCTGCTATCAATCCCCGTGTGAGTCAGCCTTGTCCCGTTTGCCTGTCGTCTGTTGGGGTTAATATAAGGTTGTGTCTAAGTGCCCACCTTTCTGTGCTGTACCTCTCGTCCCTGTAATCTGACCTTCCGCACGAATATAATCTCCTCCGGAGGTCTTGAGAACCGTATCCCTGGTGTCGTCATTTTAATCCCAGCCGTGTGTCTGTTCCTTCATTGACCTAGCATCGCGCGACTAGTCAACGTTCGGGTATAATATCGAGTATAATCTTGTGCAGACGTGGTCATACCAAAACCGCTCGGTAAATAACATCTAAGCCACGTCTGTAACAATATATATATATATATATATATATATATATATATATATATATATATACACATATATATATATATATTGCTGAGGTTTTGAGAATTGTACATGAAACATCATTAAAGGTTAAAGGTTTTCCCCCCATAGTTAGTCCACAAGCAACACGTAGGCCCATTAGAATTAGTTATGTCATAGTATGTGTAAGAGTAGGCCATTTCACTAGTAACATCTGCGTTGCGTAAAGAAATAATAAGCTTAGGCCCTTTTATTTTGTGGCCGCCCTCCAATTTCCATCATGGGCAAACTCGATCCCGCGCTCCATTTGGCATCCCTCAAGTTTGTTTCGCTTTGGGCTACCCGCAGGTTTGTTACGCTTTGGCCGCCAGCAGCGTTAGCTGCCCGTTACTCGCTCAAACTAGTTGGGTAACCACAAGGTAGGCCTGAAAAGAGGGAGGAGCGCAAGGTCGGGGTGTGGCCGCGACAAGCAGCACGTCAGAAGGTGGTGACGGTAAGGGCAACAGCCAAACAGAGCTCGGTGGGCATGGGGTGATAGGGCGTGGCAAGAAATGTCTGGTGAGTTCCAGAGGGTTCCAAGGGCGTAGCAATAAAACCCTTGGCGCGAGGCCCCCACCTGAGATGAGAAGGGAGAGGCACTCGTCAAGTTCAGATGAGAAGGGAGAGGCGCCTACGAAGGGATATATGAGGACTCGTTGGGTGAATTGCGCTTTGTGAGAGGACTGGCTGGAAGAGGACTGCCATTGAGAGAACTGATCTGGAGCCTTCGTGTCAGAACAGCATTAAGAGGACTGGCGTGCACACGACGCTTTCGAGCCTTGATTGTGAAGCGCATTGTTCACGCTAATTGAACTATTGCGAACTATTCGCTTATTACGTACGCGGCTGAGCTGCAAGTGTAACCGCCGAAGCCAGCCTACCGTCCGCCCTATAATAATCCCGTGCGCGCCAAACGACACATGAAGAGCTCCTGGCCGCTGTGTTCATCTACTTCGCGGTGCGAGCTGGGGACCGGAGAGCGAGCTGCCTGGACGCCATCCCTGGACCATTGACCTGTTCGTCCGCAACCCCGTGTGAGTGTGTCTGAGTGTGACGGGCCCGTTTGTCTTGGGATACGTTAAGACTGTTTAAGGTTGCACTGTGTATTCTTCTTCTTCTTTATTGTACAAAGTGTAAATAAATCTGTTATTCCTTTTCTTCCCAAATTCGACCGTTTCAGTCATTTCCTCCATTGGGTAAGCGTGGCACGATTACGAATCGCTTGGATCGGGTTTAGTCATTGCTAACAGCTAGGGTCACGGGTCGCTACCGCTCGGCGTTTCCACTAACACCCGTGATTCGGGCGGGACTTATTTCCTCGTTTCCGGTCAGCGTTAGTACTTAGGTAATAGCGAATTCATAGTCCTAAAACGCTATTTAACGCTGTCCGGGAAGGACGTCTTAGGTCCCGGGTCCCGTCGGCTAGTAAAATACAAGGGGACTAATCCCCCCTTGGTAAGGGGAAAGGCCGGCACTGAGATCCGCAACATTTGGCGTCAGGAGTGGGATTGGACCCGGAGTGCACCTATTGCACTCAAAATTACGAGCGGCTGAAATTTAGTTAAAAATCCAAATTAAATCGTGCCATGGATAACCAAGACGGTCGGATGCCTGTGGGGTAAAATGAGGAGGATGAGGAGTTAGAATCAACCCAGGACCCCTGGGAAGAATTGGGAGAAATGGAGGATACAAGTGACGAGGGTACAGCAGTAGAGGTAGCAGGGGAAGAAAATGGCGGTGCCTCGCACATAGCGGCGAGGGCCGAGCCCGTGGTGCCAATGGTTTCGGACCTGTACGCCCTCATGATGCAATTCATGACAGAAAGCAGGGAAATAAAAAACGAAACGCGGGAAACGAAAACAATGATGGACGCCCAACAGAATGAAATAAATACAGTAAACGGTAAGATGGACGCCCAAAGTGACAAATCCACCCGGGAATTGAAGGAAATGGGTGGCCAAATGAAGGGCGGGTTAAATAATTTGGAAAACAAAATAGACACCAAAAGTGACAAATCCGCCCGGGGAAATAAAACAGATGGGGGATCAATTGGAAGAGGCGAAAAACGGGCTGGAAAGCAAAATGGACACCTGAGGGGAGTTAATAAAAGAGATGGGGAACGACATAAGGTGCAGGTCGAGCGGGAAAGTCGTATTGGTACGCGATGGGGTAGCGCGACGTGAGGAACGCGTGGAGAGCCGGGTAGAGCAGAGCACAGTTAAGTGGACCGGGGTAGAAATCGCGACACGGGGTATGGAAAAGCCGACGGCCGCCGAATTAGAAAATTTTCTTTTATGTGCGCCAGCGGTCGTCGAGCTTAATAAGGAAAAAGAAATTATAATTGAAATTGGGGTTGAGGAGACGGCAGGGTTAGTACATGTATCACGGGAGATTGAGATGGAATGTACTCAAAGTCTGGATTCACATCGTGATGTCGTGCTGCCTAACCCCAATGAAAGTTTGCAGGTGCGGTTGGAGAGGAGAATCCCAAAGGTGAGTAGGGTTGTGTATGGCACGAAAAGGTATGGCACGAAAGTGTTTGGCGCGAAAAGATTTTTCGTGCGCTTGGGATCCCGACATCACCCAGGCGCTCGTGGAAGGTCCGTGGTGCGCTGTGTGAAGGTGAATGGGGCGCGTGTGCGAACGGCGCCGGAGCGCGAGTGTGAAACCGAGAGCGAGAGTGAATGCACAACGGAGTGTATGTGTGACGAGTGCGACACAGAGTGTGCGATGGCCGAAGGGGGTGTGCGAGAATGCACACCAGAGCATGTTGTACTGTTGTAGAGAGTGTGCAGGAGTGCACACCAGAGCACGTGATTGGGTACGTGCAGGAGTGCACACCCATGGGTGTTACAGAGGATGTAACAAGAGAGTGTGTGCGAGGGTGTGCGATGGCCAAGTGTGTTACAGAGTGTGTAACAGAGGAGTGTGTGATAATGGAGTGTGCGAGCGGTGTGAGTGTGCCTGAGTGGTGTGCACCTGAGTGTGTAAGAAAAGAGAGTGCACGGAGAGAGAGTGCAGTAGTAGAATGCATGGAGTGTATGAGAGGCCCTGGAGCGCCTCGATGTGCGAGAGTGGAGCGGGTCGCATGTGATGAGAATGCGACTCAAGCATCGACGCAGACCGGGGCAGCGTTTCGGCCGACGTATAGCCGACGCGAGCTCTCAGGGCGTGGTGCGCTTTGTGTGCTGCGGGAGCCGGCGGGGATCATTGCTGCGGCGGCGTGCACGATTCGGGCCGGGCCCCGCCCTGTATGGTCGGTGCCGCGCTTTGACGGGAAAGGCAAACCACATGATTCAAGGGGAGGAAGGAGAAGTCGGACCTTTGCCCCCTGGCGGGCGCGGTGCTCTGACCGGGGGAGGTTGGGCCATCATGCCGGAGACCGAAAGGCTCCGCACCAAGATGGCGCCTGGAACCTCGGCCCAAGTATGCCTCCTCCTCTGAATCGAAAATGCCGGACAGACCCAACCAACAGTAGACCAACCACCCACATGCATTGCTCAGTTTTGCGAAGCCGAGCTGTGAAAATGTATTCCTGCACGGAGAGGCTCATAGTTCAGAGGACTGCAATAGCAATAGTGTTGGCGAATGGTAGCTTTACCATTCTTCATCAATTGGGGCACATGAGCTTTAGTTTATGGGGTGGCAGTGAAAACTAGCCGAGGGCGGGCTAGCATGTTGTTAGGGATTTAGAGATGACAATAGGAGACATGAGATTTAAGTAGTGACCTTTGTACCGGTGGAGGGGACGTAGAGAGATTAGAAGGATGATAATGACGAGGGAAGTGCTTAGTGTAAGGGAAGCCGGGAAAGCACGAGTATTCGAGGGAAGTAGTTAGTTAGATGATGCTGTGTGTATGAGCTTGCGATTGAGAATCTTTGTGGTGAGCGTGAGCAAATGAGGAATTGAATGAAATTGTTTGTGGATGAACTTGTGCAAATGAGGCATTGGTTGGGGATGACCAGAGAAAGTGTATAAATGGAGTATTGAGGACATGTGTCATTGTGTTGAGTGAATAGACTTGCATGGCGTGCAAGTGGATAAATGGAAAAGATACTTGTGGTGTGGAGTGAGTGGTGTGGAATGAGTGGTGTGGAGTGCATGGTGCGAAGGAGTGGATGGGGGAATATGGACCCCTTCACGAATACCCGGGGAGGGTAGTTTAAAGTTAGGTAGAGGGTGTAGGTAAATTATTGGATATTGACACCTGTGGTGCGTGTAGTAGCAATGTAGTGCTTGGATGGGTGCATGAGACTGTGCAGACTGGGCATGTGGGCTTAATTGGTGAGTATGGTTATTGGGGCACTCCGCCACTGGTAGTCTGTCGGCCAGGTGAGGCCGCAGGAAGGCTCTGGGAGCCAGTTAGAGTCAGAGTAGTGTTCAGTGGGGCCCGAGGATCCGAGGAGAGGACCCGGGTAGCCCAACGCCAGAGAGGGCATCAGAGGGGTGAGAGAGCCAGGAGGGGCCTTCCCCGATTTAGGGTAGTTGTAAGGAGCATGGTAAGCTCAGGTGGCGACTTCAGTGGCGGAGGGTGCGCAGGTAGTTGGACCTGCTAGTGGAGCCACAGGACCCAGCCCTGAAATTGTGCGAAGGCACAGTTTTGAAAAATTGGGGGAGTGAGACCCAAATTCATGGGCACCGCAGAGTGGTCAATGGGGAATTCGGTTTTTAGAACCACATAGTGTAAAGATGCCGATTGGCAGGGCATGACCCCGGGTAGTGTAAGTGAGTTAATGTCAGTTAGTGTAGTTAGGAATTGAGGAATTCCCTTCGCGCCATCCACAGCCATTCACTGAGGATGACAAAGCTCCGCACCAGCACCAAGTGACTGATTTGAGTAAGTGAGACGCATCTCGACATGATGAGACAATGTGTTTGTTCCATTCCTTCCTTCCTGGGAGGGATTGTGAGACGAATTTGGATTAGAGGGGGATATGGGAGAGAGGGCAAGGGTAGTGTAAGCTGACGTTGGGGGGTACGAACGGTTAGGGACGAGCTTGCTCTGCTCGCTCTCCCGCGCCCCTCATGCTGCATTGCCTTGTATTGCTGTGTACCTCTGTGTCCTTTCCACTTTGCCGGTTGTGCTTTTTCTCTCCCCCACCCCAAGACCATTTTGGAGGTGGAACTGTGCAGCTGCACCTTGCTACACCTGTGCATCACCCCTGCTGCACTTTGATACACCAGTGCAGCTGAACTGTGTGGCACTTTGCTGCCGTATCATTTGTTATAACTTTGCTGCACATGTGCAGCACTTGCTGCCACAGACGCTTTGCTGCACATTACCACATTACACATTATGGACCACAGGTTTTGTGGCCTTACAATTTAGCTGTGCAGCACTTTGCTGCAAACTCACCTTGCATCTTCGGACCACTTGTTTTGAGTGGCATCAATGTCAAGCAGTTGGACTACATAGGGTTGGCCCTGCTGGCAAAATAAAAACGAACACACTTTTTGTACATTTTTATTGTTGGTCTGCTAGGAAAGAAGAACTGTAAGTTTTACGCACACAGAAGATGCAGGAAGCAAGAAGCAAGATGCAGGAGCCAAGCAGCAAGTGTTGTGATGACTTTTGAATGTGTTTTGTGCTTTGCTGTGCTTTCTCTCCCCTCCAATCTTCTTTTCAAAAAGGACAGGTCCTGGGTCATAGAAATGTAAATAAGGTTAGGTTTTGTGATTGTATATAAAATGCTGCCCACCGGCTCTATGTTTAGTTTGAAAACAATTCCGCAATTCGGTTAATTGTGGGCGAGAGTCTGTCAGTTAGCTACACAACGCAGTAGGTGGGACATATTTAGTGTTGTAAAACCGTCACATACACGGGTTAGAGTAAATGTTAGGGGGAACCACATCTAAGTGTCACACATAATTAAAAATTAGTCCCAACTCTTTCTCAAAACCGGTCGTTCCAGTTTTTGTAGGTTCGACTCGGGGACGAGTCTGATGAGGGAGGGGGGCAGTGTTGCGGTTTTGAGTCTGTCAAGTGAGTTTAATAAAGGTTAAAGTCTGTCCCCCATAGTTAGTCACACAAGCAACATGTAGCTGCACGATAGTATAGTTATGTCTTAGTATTTGTAAGCTTAGTCCTTTTCCTTTGTTAGTTCTGCGTTGAGTAGGAGCCAGGAGAATAGGCTCTAATTGCCACCGATTTTCCAGCCACCCTAGCCTCGATACAGTTTGTTAAGCATTGGTTGATCATTGGGCGAGTTAACACGAGACAGGCCTAGGAAGGTCGGGGCGGAGTCGAGGCGGAGTGGCAGAAGCGCTGACGGTAAGCACGAGCCGCCAATCAGAGCTCGAGGGTGGTGACGGCGGCGTAGCGTCAGAGCGCGTGGTGAGAAGGTTCGGGTGAGTTCCAGAAGGTTCGGGTGGCGTAGCTATAAAACGGCTGCGCGAAAGCCCTCGAAAGGACTCGCGTTGTAAAGGACTTGTATGAAGGACTTGCTGCGTGAGAGAAAGATAAGAGGACTAGCGCGGGAACACTTAATGAGGAGGACTGCTGCCTAAGGACTTGTATGAGAGAACTTGCGGTAAGAGGGCTTACAGCGAAGGACTTGCAGCAAAAAGATTGGCGAAAGAACTTGATAAGCGGTGAAAGCTGATGAACTTGACGAACTTGCACGAGAACGCACGCACTAACCAGCGCTGAGTATATAGAAGAAGAGGAGTTGGCCGCTACATATACGCAGGCGCAGCCAGACGCGCTTAGAACGAATACAGTGCATTTGAGACGCGCGAGTGAACAAGGCTGAGTAACCGCCAGCCGCGCTAAAGTCCACCCTCTACCGTTCCGCCCCATCATCTGCTTGTACGAGAGACGCGCTACGAGTCCCTGCCTTCGCCTGCCACCATCTTCGCGGGACGTGCCGGGGACCGTGGAGAGCCGGACGGGGACCATCTCTCGACGCGTGGGGAACACCTGCCCATCTGCAATTCCCGGTGTGAGTGTGAGACGGGCCCGTTGTCCCAGGGATAAGTTAAGAATGCTTAAGGATTGCTCTGTGTCTCTTCGTCCTTGAACTGTATATACGTGTGGGAATAATTAAACCAATTTGTTCTTCCTTTCTTCCTGATTCGACCGTTTCTGTGGTTTCTCCATTTGACTAAGCGTGGCATGAATAAGATCGCTCCAATCGGGTTCCACTAAGTAAGACTGCGCGGACCACGTGTACGCAATCCGCTCGGCATATTCAAACCACACGTGGTTCATGCGAGGCTTGTTTCCTCGCTCCCAGGGCAGCGCGGGGAATTAGGTACGAGTGAAAAGTAGTCCCGAAACCCTACGCCACGTGTGTCCGGGAGGGACGTCTCAAGTCTCGGTTCCGCCAGGCAGAGCAAAGACAAGGGGATGAATCCCCCCTTGGTAAGGGGAAGAAGGCCGGCGTAGAGAACCGTAACAATATATATTGTTACAGACGCGGCTTTTAGATGTTATATTGACCGAGCGGTGGTGTATTTAACCGCGTCCGAACAGTTACTCCCTGATTAAAACCCGATTCCACCCGACGTTGACCAGATCGCCCCACAGATATTCAATCGGGAAATCTCTAAAGCGACCGAAAGAGAATGAAAAAGAAGAAGAAGAAGAATACGGAGGAAGAACAGATTTTATTATACACACACAAGCAATGGATGGAAGAAGCAGTAACACAGCGAATCGTTAACTTACACTATTCATTCTTACTTAACCCCAAGACAATGAGTAGGACAGGACGTTCACACTTACACAGGGGATATATGCAGGCAGGTAAGGCTTGAGATGGATTGCTTGAGAGGGAGGCAAGGTCGGGAGGCCGCAGTTCACAATTCCTTGCGGTTTTGGCGGGAAACCCTCCGTCGTGTATCCACTGCGGTAGACGTCACGCGCTGGTTCGGCACACCTGCTCCTCTTCCTGGGGGTGGAGCCGTCTCCCTCCTTTCAGCGCGTCTCTCCAAAGCTGGTTCCCTTGCCGAGTACCTCTCCTCTTTGGCTTGGAGCGTTTCGCATCTCACCGCCTCTTGGTGCAGTCTCTTTGCTCATCTCCCAAGGCCTCTCCAAGTCATCTCTTAAAGCAGTCCCTTACAGTCGCTTTTATCACCTCGAGCGAAATCAAGCCGCCGACTCCGAGGGCACGCCTACCGGGTCACTCACCGCGGTGTTGATTGGCTGTTAGGGCTGGTTCACTCCTTCCCTCTTATGACGAGGTGGAGACACGCCTTTCTTCCCCAACCCTACCTCGTGGCCAATGGTGGTTTGAAGAAAACCGGCCAAAATGCGGAAGGCAATTGGAAGGGAGGTCTTGGGGAAATTGGAAGGGCCTACGCTTATTTTGTTTGATACAATGCAAAGTCAATCTAGTGGGAAAACACATACTTAGCCTACATGGAATAAGGAAATACACTATTTAAAAGATATATCGTGACCTGCGTGTAAGTTTCATGCAATTAACTAGGACGCCGACTGCGACCATTATTTACATTAACAGGGTGTTACCGTACTTTTGTAACGTTCACATTGTAACGTTTCCACATTCGTTACAATATATATTTGTTGGTTTGTTTCCTATACATTTCTATACCCCTGGGTCATTTACCCTGAAATTTGCTGTACCGCATTATTTTCACGTGCAAAAATGAAAACTTTCAATTATTGGTCAAATTAATATGAAAACAAGAAATAATGGTGCCTTCAGTGACTTTGCGTTGTCTTCTGGCCAAACGCGTGTGAGCACCCAAAGCTCTGCCTCTCTCCCAGCCGAAATAGTGACAAGCAACCACCCGAGCCAATGGGAGAGCGCATACGCTACATGACGTATGATGCAAGGTCACTGGAGATGCCTTTATTTCATGTTTTTACGTCAAATTTATTGAGAATTGAAAGTTTTTGTTGTGGCGTTGACCTTCTGCATGTGAAAATAATGCAGTACAGCAACTATCGGGAAAATTAACCCAGGTGTTTGGAAAAATACAGGGAAAACAAACTAAAAAAAAAAGCAAAGAAACAAATAAACAAACTCACTCATCCATATGACTTTGCTTATTTATTACTCAATCTTAGCTAACAACAATCTTCATGATGCGTTTCTAAAGTCAAAATAACCCGATCATAATAGTGTCACTCAACTTATATGTATATGTATACAGCAAAGCTATGACACAACCCACCGTGTGCACCAAAGAGACTGTGCGAGGTGGTGGTGGTGTGTCTTTTCAGCGTTTCCAGGGCTGTGCTCACAGCTTGCACCAAGGCTTCTGTATGCAAGTAACTGAAATGGTTGAGGAGTGCTGCAGCTGCCTCTTCCATTAGCTCTTTGCTCTCTTCCTTTGAGGGCCGTGCGCAAACCATCGAAGCTTGCGAGTGCATGGTTCCTTTGCTTTTGACTGCAATGCATATTGGAGTAGTGGCCACATCAAGATTCTTTTTGTTTAGTAGTAGGAAATAGTTTGTCATAAAGCCAAATGAAATGAAAAACAATTCTACAGACCTTCTGGAACATTTCGGCAAGCCTTGTCCAAAGCTTGGAAGCTTTTCTTCTTGAGCAGGCTGATAAGTTCATCAGTAGCACACTCCACTTGCTGACTTTTGATATGAAGAATTCTGGCTCCTTGACAACAAAGCTCCTGCATGCATTAAATATTAAAGTCTCATAAAACAGAAATGCGTTAACTTGTTTTTAACATTGTCCGATGTAAAGATGAGAAAAGCTCTAGTGTTAAAATACGAATAATTCACTTTTAAACAATGATACAAATCAAACTAGAACGGCACTCGATAGAGCGCATACCTCCGCCAGGCTAAACAGTTTACGTTTTGTATCCCACTGATAGGCCGGATATGGATCCGGAACTGAACAAAAATCGAATCGGCTTGTTCTTGTCACTTAACTAACTCATCCACTAAGTTTTGTCATAATTTATCCAAAACTTTTTGGAATATCATGCTATATAATCGTTCTTCACCCTATCACTCAATGGTGAAGAATCATGAAAAAAAAATCTCGTTTCCAGATCCGGGACTGCATCTTCTCAAAAATCGAATCAACTAGTCCTCGTCACACAACCAACCTGTCCACCAAGTTTCATCCAAATCCATCCACAACTTTTTGAGATATATCGATATACTACATATCGATATATATACTACATATCGTTTTGACCCTATCTCTCAATGGTGAAGAAACACTTTAAATATTTTAGTATCTGGATCCATATCTTCACCAAAATCTCATAATTTTGTCCTTGCCACACACCCAACCTGTCCATCAAATGTCATCCGAAATCTGTCCATAACTTTGAGATATCCTGCTCACAGAACGACAGACAGACAGACAGAAAGACAGGAAACAGACAGGGGTGAAAACATAACCTCCATCTTCAGTGGCAGAGGTAATTATTTTAATGCCAATGCTAATTGTGCGAATATGGCTTTTGTCATGTTCTCGATACCTGCCAGTCAATGCACATCTGAAAATTTTAAAATATTCTTCCATAGTTGCTGGCAGGATAGCATAGAGGTATGCACTAATTGCCTATATTTACGCAGTCTCACTAAAGTGGTGCATTCTCATTTGTATTGATGCATACATGTAGAGGAATCGATACAATGTTAAATACAAGCTAATAACATGACCTCGATCACAGCATTCACGGGATCTACATTTCCAACATCTTATACCTGTGTTTTCTGCAGCAGCTCCTCGCAGGTGCATGGCTTGGTTGGCACCTCCAGCAGCTTAACTGTGGCCAATTGGTGTAAAGCTCCCTCGATGCAAAAGGTGATGAAGTTGTTTACCCGATCCAAAAAGAGCTCAACATCCTCTGCAATGACAAGCAGTGTGACCTAAACATTTAACTTGTCCTGTGATCGATTTTAAAACATGCACGGTTTGCACTCTTTTAAGAAATCACATTTCTAACAGCTGTACTGATGATTTGTATTTTTTGGAAACATAATTGATATTATACAATGCAAACAATATGAATCCTCACAAGTAACAATGCTCAATGAATCAATCCATATATTTGTGCGGCTTTCAAAAATATATCCATCAGAGGTTATCAAATTTGTTGAAAACAAGACTGAGAGTCTAACAACGGTGTAGCCAGGCTTGGATCTGCTGAGTGGAGGACATGCTGTCCTCCTGTCATGTGACCAGATCCTCAGCTCTGATTGGTGGACGTTTGTGAAGGTCATACATACATACACCGGACAGACAGACAAACGCTGTTCCAGACGGCAATGCCCTATGGGCTACACCGTGAAGATATAGCTGCCGAACCATGTGACCGATGATGTCATCAATCGTTTTCCCTAGATCATGCTCAATAAATTTTATACTGATTGGATCAAACGTTCGACTTGTCGATTCAAGACGTCATAATGAAGGCACCGATGACATCATCATTGACGTATCTTATCCCCATGGGGCGTACTTTACAATGAGCCACCTTTCAATTATTTCCATGGAGCGGTTTTGGCAATATAGAGGTGCAACGTTTATTTTATTTTTTTTTATTTTTTTTGTATACAAGATCGAGGCTCGTGAAAGAGCGAACATTAATCACACAAAAAGACAAACCGACACATAAAACATATAACATCGGGAGCGGTAAACAAGATGGGGAGAGAGGGGGAAGGACACAAACACAACATTTGAGAGCAGGGACCGAGAGACATGGAGACATCGAGAGATCTGAGAGAGGGCGAGGGTTTTGGGGGGGGGGGCATGGGAAGGGGGCGGTGGGAGAGGTATAAAACATATGGACACTGCCAGGACTTCCAGGAAAGAAGTTGGAATTTCAAACAAGGTGGATCTGGGGTGAATTAGCAGGGGTAGAAAAGATCAAGGTTTTGGATGGGGGAAGATAAGAGATGGTGGTGAACAGCTGTTTTAAAGACCTGGAGGGAGGAGTGGGATTGAAGGGAGTGAGGGAGTTTGTTCCAGAGGCGGGAGAAAAGAGGAATGAAAGAGTGAAGGTGAGCAGAGAGCCGAGATTTCGGCAGTTTAACCATCAGAGGGTTGCTGGCAGATCTTGTGCGACCTGTAGGAATATTTGGGGGACAGAGCACAGAGAGAGCTGGGGGTGCAAGGCCGGAGAGGAGTCGGTAGAAGACAGAAAGGCCACCTACCTGCCTGCGGTGAGTGAGTGAAAGGCCCTCAGAGATAGCTTCATCGCGGGAGATTCCAATAATTCTGAAAGCTTTGGTTTCAACAGCGTGAAGCCGAGCTAGGTGTGAGGCAGGAGCACCGGCCCATAGGGGAGAACAGTATTCCATTGAGCTGCAGATGAAAGCCTTGTATGTGGTGAGGAGCTCAGGTGTGCCGAGGAAGGACTTCGCACGACGGAGGATGCCCAGTCGGCGACTGGCTTTGGAGGCCAGCTTGGAAATGTGGTTTTCCCAAGAAAGATCATGGCAGATAGTGAGACCCAAAAGCTTGAGCGACAGAACTTCTTGGAGTGGATTGTTGAGAAAGTAGATGGGAGGGTTGTCCAGTCGATCTTTTCGGAGAGACATAGTAAGAGTGTGGGATTTGCCAGGATTGAAAGACATGTTCCACTTGTTTGACCAGTCTGTGATTTTGTCCAAGTCTTCAGAGAGTGAGGAGGCTGCATACTGCCGATCTGAGGGAAGAGGAATGGAGCGGCAGAGAGTGGAGTCATCAGCAAAGAGATAGAGAGGATTTTCAAGAGAGTCAGAGAGATCATTGATGAAGACCAGAAAAAGCATGGGGCCCAGAACACTGCCTTGGGGAACTCCAGCCTGAACAGGAAGAGGAGATGAGAGAAACCCATTCAGGGCCACACGTTGACGACGACTAGAGAGGAAGTCCGCCAGCCATGCGTGGAGATTTCCATGGATACCAAAGGAGGAGAGTTTGGTGAGCAGAGCGGGGTGCCAGACCGTGTCGAAGGCACGTGATATGTCGAGGGAGACAGCTCTAATTTCCTGTTTGGCATTGAGGACCTCCATCCATTGTTGAGACAGCAAGCAAAAGCAGCATGTCCAGAGTAGAGTGACCTGGTCTGAAACCAAATTGATGATCAGAGATCAAGCCATTGGAGAAGAGGAAAGATTTCATATCCGAAGCAATGATGGATTACATGACTTTGCTGATAATTGGGAGAAGGCTGATTGGTCTGTAGTTGCTAGGATCTGTTTTTGCACCTTTTTGTGCATAGCGGTGATGTTGGCTGATTTCCAAGCAGATGGCAGTTGACCTTGAGCAAAAGAGAGGGTGACGAGAACAAAGAGAGGGTGAGATAGAGCGGCAGAGCAGGATTTTAGGACCCGTGGGCTGATGCCGTCGGGTCCAGTTGCAGAATCAGAGTCGAGGGTTGACAGAAACTTTTCCACCTTGTCAGGAGGAAAGGACACGGAGTCCAGGAGCAGCAGGGTACGACTGGGTATGGTGGGTACAGAGAGGGATGGGTTTGGGACACAAGATTTAGAGGCAAACACAGAGTTGAGGCATTCAGCTTTTTCACGTGCGGGGTCAGCTGTGTAGCCGTTTGAGGTAAGGGAGGGGATGGAGGGGGAACAAACACCAGAAACGGATTTGACCAGACGCCACCAGGATTTGGAAGAGGGAGACAGATATGAGAGTTCGGTCTTGAGAACGGAGAGATATTGTTTCCTGGCTCTCCTGAGGGTGGACACACACTTGTTTCGGGCTTTGTGAAAGGAAATGAGATTTCCTTCCGTTGGATTTGCTTTCCAGGAGACGAAGGCAAGTTGTTTCTGGGCAACAGCCTCACCACAAGATTCCGTGTACCATGGACGGGAGGAAGGGTATGACAACTGAAGACGAGATGGGATAAATCTGTGCATGAGAGAGAGCAATTTACTTTGGAAGAATTCCCAGGATGAGTTGATGTCAGAGGTTGTAGAGATGGGAGACCAGTCCAGATGATTGATGGCTGCTTGAAGACCGTGCCAGTTGGCCTGAGTGAAATGCCAGACTCGTCGACGCTGAGCAGGCCCCCTGAGGATGGTCAGAGAGATGTCCACTTTAACAAGGACATGATCAGATGATCCGAATGGAGCAGAAGAAGAGCAGCAGACATTTTCAGGGAAGTTAGTCATAACCAAGTCCAGAAGAGACGATGTTCCGTTGACTGAGATCCGGGTCAGGAAATTGACAGTTTGTGTCAGTCCCAGTGAGTCGCAGAAGTCCTTTGCTGAGGAGCCATGGCTGGTGAGAGAGGTACCCACACCCAGCCAACTGGCATGATGACAGTTGAAATCACCACATATGAGGAAGAGAGAGTTGGGATGAGTAGATAGAAGTTGGTCCATATTATCAGACAGCGAGATGTAGATGGAGTCATCACTGTTTGGTGGACGGTACAACACACATATGAACAAGAGGTGGGAGCGAAGGGGAAGCCGTAGCCAGAGGTATTCCTGGGGGTGAGGTGGAGAGAGTGCAGTGCAGGGCGAGTGAGGAAGAGAGTTTTTGATAAAGATAGCAACCCCACCTCCAGGACGAGGCTCAGGTCTATCATACCGGAGGAGGGAGTAGCCCGGGAGAGATACTAAGGAATCAGAGACATCATAAAGGAGGAAAGTTTCTGTTAAGCAGATCACGTCTGGTTTGACAGAAGCAACCTGTATGGAGAGATCAGTTAAGTTTGAACGAAGGCCCCGGATGTTTGAGGTCCATACCGTTAATGAAGAGGAAGGGGGAGCATCAGATACAGAACAGGGGGGAGGAGGGGTAGGGTAAGATGTGGAAGAGGTGGAAGAGGTAGGGAGAGCTGTTGAAGGTGTGTCAGAGATTTCAGAATAGCTCGGAGAAAGGGAAGGATGGGGCGGACAAAAGGTTTGATGGTGATTGGGTGAGGCACAATGAGGTGTTATTTGAGGAGGGGGAAGAGCGAGGCAGAAGGTTGGGGGAGATGGAGGTGAGAGTTGGAAGGGGGAAGAAGCGGGGAGGACGCTTTGAGGAGGGGGAGTGAGAGGGGGGAAATTGAGAAGCAATGAGGGTGGGGAGATTTGAAGGGGAGGGGTGAGGGGGGAGTTTGGGAGGGAAGGGACAAGGGGAGGGATTTGAAAGGGATGGGATATGGGGGAGATTTGGAGGGGAGGGGTGAGGGAGGAGTCTAGGAGGGGAGGGGCGAGGGGGCGTCTTGGCGGGGAGGGGTGAGGGGGTAGTTTAGGAGGGAGGGGGCAAGGGGGGAGATTTGAAAGGGATGGGTGATGGGGAAGATTTGGAGGGGAGGGGTGATGGGGAAGATTTGGAGGGGAGGGGTTATGGGGAAGATTTGGAGGGGAGGGGTGAGATTGGATTTTAGAAAGTGTACGATTTATGGGAAACGAACATTTATTGCAAAATGAGTTTCTTGTGACCTTCGAGTTAAAAATACATTTAAGGACGCTTGATGGAGGATGGAGTGCAGGAGAGTTTAGGGAATGTAGAAAAAAGGCACTATAGGAGATGGATATTTTTTTTGGGGATGAATTGATTTGGTGAGCAAGTCGAAAGCAGCCTTTTAAAGAAGAAGAAGAAAAAGGTGTTATAAAATATGACGGAATACATAACTTGAGGGGAAAGTGTAAACATTGAAGGTTAATAACAGTGAAAACTATCTGGGGAAATGGGGGAGAAACACGTGGTCGAAGAACGAACGAATGAATAAGAATGAATAAACGAATGAGAAAAGAGAAGGAAATGTTTTTTTTTTGTTTGTTTTTTGAGTTGAGATTTACACAAGGAAGTAGGCTATGGGTGAAAAGCCTGGGAATACAGAGAACGAAAGTTATTGGATCACAAACGACGGACCGCTGAGAAAAAAACAAAGCCTCAAGGTTGTACAGTGTACACTGTACAAGGCCTCAAGACACGACACGAATTAACACGATTTTCAATACAGGTATGAAAGATTTGCACCGAAAAATCTTCGTCGGGACACAATATACATACAACACCATAAATAAATACAGTTTTAAAGAAAATACAAATGGGAACAATCACTTAACTTCGATTTCAAATCGTTCGCGACGCGGCAAAGGCCTTGCTCGCGACACGGCAAACAGACGATCAATTTATGAAAGATAAACACCGAGAAACAACCAAAGTTGCACACAATAACTTCACACACCGAAAGATAAATACAGTTTCGACAAAATACAATTGTGAACAGACTTAACTTCGAAAAACGTGGAGACCGTGTGGAGCTTCGAAAATCCCTCCCACCGTCTCCGAGATCTCGCGAGACTCTCCCACCGTTTTTTGTTTTTTTTCCAAGATGGCGCCCATACCACGCAACAGGGAATAAATAAAGGGAATAAACTTGCAAAATGCCGGCGGAAGGGGCATACATACATACATACATACATACATACATACATACATACAGCTAAACGCTGTTCCAGACGGCATTGCCCAATTGGATACGCCATAAAAAATCTGACTTGCTCCAGTTTTTTGTCAATAAAACTAAAGAAGATGAAAAGTAGGGAGCCATCTATTTATTACATATGCAAATGAGACAGAATTTAGACCGCCCTCCTCTTCATTTGAAGACTCATTCCCACAAAATGCTCTTTTTGAAGTGTCTTCCCTTCCCTGACTCCATATTCAAAACTGCTTTCCGTTTTTGCCCACTCCCCTGCCATTCTTTTTCTCTACAATGATCCTTCTCTTCTCAATTTAAATTTTCCTTATTTAACTACATCCCCACCCTCAGTGTATGAATGAATGAATAGAGAACCCTTAATGAAGATAGGTCACATGACATTTAACAATTGTTGGTTGTTTTACTCACCCAATGCTCGCCGTGCACTGTCCATGTAAAGAGGGGTGCTCATTGACATCCAGCTAAGTGTTGTAAGGCCTGGCTGCAAGGTTTTGTCAAGCCGTTTCAAATAGAGCCCCAGTAGCGGACGATACACATCCATCACCTTCTTCTTGACACGGATGAACTCTCGGAGCAAGTGCTGTTGTAATCACGAAAAAAGCAAGCGCTGTATTGTAGTTGTTATCAGCTCTTTCTTCAACAATTATAGGCAAGCTGAAATAATGCATGTACTAATATATATATATATACATATATATATTCGTTTTGATTCCTGTTTATAAAAATTAAAAAAAATGTGTATATATATATATATATATATATATATATATATATATATATATATATATATATATATATATATATATATATATATATATATATATATATATATATATATATATGAGGAGGGGTCACGAAGTTGTCTTCATGCATGCAAACACACATCATGCTACTATATCATTTCTTCCAAGTAGTATGTGAAACCCCCATTTCAAAATTATGTTGCAGTTCGTTATTAGCAGTATCCTTCAAGTGCACTTTTCAGTTTTGGGAATATAAATGGTTTCAGGAAGCAATATCTGGTGAGTATGGTAGGCGGTTGACAACCTTACTGCCGTCCAGTGGCGCAGTTAGGGTTTGTGGGGCCCAGGACCAAAGGTCAATATAATAGCTCCCCACAGGCACTGGCATAGTCAGGAATATATATTGGGGGTGTGGCAGTGTACAATAGCATTTTTAGGCCCACCAGAAACCAATATGGCGGCCATAACATTTCATCTCGGTGCTATGGTGGGTGGAATCAAGCGACAGATGTGGGTGTGGTCCGGCACTCTCTGACCAATGGGTGCACATTTCAGAAATCAATCCCCAACAAGAACCCCAATAACAACAGCAACGTGATGCTCTTGTGGACCAGTGACATGTTACAGGTAAAAACTATTTCAACTGCCACAAAAGGCAACTGTAGCCCACAAGAGAGAGAAAACAAGGTAATCGTTTCTCATCCATTTTGCAATTTTATTTTTTTTGAACACAATTTGGCCTGCATAATATTCACCTGCATGTTGTCATAGTTTTCTTTCAGTTGGGACCATTTCTGTTGCAGGATCACAGCAAAAGGCGGTACGTCAAGACCCATCTGGCCCATGCTGGCCGCCTCAAGAAGCAAAGTTAGGATGTGCGGGTCAAAGTTAACTAAAAGCTCTCCTGTGTTAGGATGACGAACTAGCAGGGAGGCTTGTAGCCCAGCTTTAGCAACATCGACCTGAAAATCAACATGAGACAAAAAAAATAGTTTGGAGGAGGAAACAACTCAGATCAAATAATCAGATAAACATGTTTAATAACAGGGTGGTGTTGCCATGACACAGCACCTGCCGAAGCCAAGCTTGATGGTGAACCACTTCATATTCGAGCAAAACCCGTGCCACACGTTTGCAGCTGCGCAGACAACGTTGACCCTCAACTGAGCTCAAAATTCCAGACTTAGCCTGGAGAAACTCAATGGGCTGCTGCAAATGCTGCAATAGATTACGTGCCCAAGAAATACGACCTGCCATTGGAGGAGTGTCACGGAGCAGTTTTGGTTCTGCTTTTTCTTGCTCATAAAGATGGCCAACCATCTCTATGTCCTTCATCATGCTCTGAACGGCCTTCTGGTAGTGGAGAGTCAAGTCCAAGTTGGGTAGGCCAAGGCTTGAGCAGGGGAAGGTGATGTTATAAAGTTAGGTGGAGACATAAATAAACAGCAGTGGGGTTTTTTTTCTTTACTTACTGCTTAGATAAACATTGTAATGCTCAACCCTTCAATAAGGTAAGAGTTATCTGCAGTAGACTCCTCTTATTGATAAAACAATGTAAATGCAAAAAAAAAAAACTTAACTAGAGTTTTTTTAACTTAACTAGAGTTTTAAAGAAACTCAACTAGAGTTTTAAAAACTTAACTAGAACTCAAATTACTCAAATGGTAAAAAAGATACGGCCCAGACAGACAAACACACACAGACAGACACAGAAGTGATTACAAAACCTGGATCCGGACCGCCAAAATCGAATTGGCTTGTTCTTGTCACCCGCTCATAGTCATCCACCACGTTTTGTTTGAATCCGTCCATAATGTTATGAGATATCATGATATATATCGTTTTTGGCCCTCTCAACGGTGAAGAATCACTTTAAAAATTGTCGGATCTGGATCCGTATCTTCCCCAAAATTGAATAAATCCTTCCCTGTAACACACCAAACCTGTCCACCAAACCATCCACTTCCATCCACCTTCGGTGGCAGAGATAATAGTGCTTTTAAGAATAAAACAATTTTGATAATTACCTTCTCAAAATGAATCTAAAGAAACTATTCAAAGTGAATCTATTGAACAATGCAACTACCTGTGAGTCACCACTTCCCCCAATGAATAAAGTCACACGAATACAATAACATTCAATATCAGGGTATTGTGTTACATTCTCATATATGTATGGTGCGCAATGAATTCCCTCACCGCTCAAATCGACTTAGTAGGCTCAATATCCTTGGGGTAGAATTGGCCTTTTCCAGGCTGGAATTGATAAAAATCCCAATTGAAGTCTGAAATAACAGCAATAGAAAGACACCAAATCATGCAGAAAAGAAGTGAAGAAACCCACCATTCATTGATGATTAATCAGATGTATTGAAAAAGGTAAACCTGCCAATAGCTTGCAGGAAACAGATTTAAGAAAAGATAATTCATCATAAAGGTCATCAGTATGGACTCTACATCTGCGATAAAGTTGAAATAGTAGAGAAGTTTTCATTTTACTTGAAGGTCATTCATCCGTTCGCAAAAGTCCTTGAAATCTTGGTCAAACTCCACTTTTCTTTGATCAAGAACATGATAGGGCTTTGCTTTAATCCACCGTACGATATTCTGTAAAACAGCAAATAAATAATTGGAATGAAATTTCCCGTTTACAGAACGCAGCCAAGTGTCAGTGGCTTACGTATCATATACCTTTGAGCGGACAATGCCATAAATGTATTTTTTAACTCCTTATCAACTCAAAATCCCAGAAGTTGTAGATTGACTTGTTAAGATCCAACCATACTTGAGAACTTTATGGCTTTTGTGTAATCCTGACATTCCACTTCTGTGGAACTCTATGCTCTTTTACTGTTCATTTGAAAACCAAATATTTCAATTCCATGAATATAGACATTTTTGGGTTCAGGTTCACATACCTGATATGTCTGTGCAATTGGCTGAAGACCTTCAATGCCGGCCCGCTGCAAGGAGGAATAAGCATCGATGGTCTCCATCATGGTGAGGATGTTTTGCATGTGGCACTGAAACGTGTTAAATTTCCCAAAGACATAAGTTTCACTGAAGTCAAACTGCCGCTGTCCTGATATTTGCTCCAAACGTTGTTTCACAGACTTGTAACTGGAATGGTATTCCTGTAAAACACACGCACACACACACACACACACAACACCTTTTGGTACATCACTGATGATGAAGGTTGAAGTGAAGTTTCATTTAAATTGTATGTGTAGGTTTTGAGAAAAAAACAAATAACTATTTTGGGGGGTAGCCCCACCATAGACAACCTCAGACCCCGATTATTTTTAATGCCAGGAACAAACACTTTAGAACCAACTTCTATCCACTCATGCAACTCTCTCTTCCTCATATGTGGCGACTTCAACTGTCATCATGCCAGCTGGCTGGGTGTGGGTACCTCTCGCACCAGCCATAGCATCTCAGCAAAGGACTTCTGCGACTCATTGGGACTGACACAATCTGTCAATTTCCCTAACGGGTTCTCAGTCAACGGTACGTCATCTCTTCTAGACTTTGTCATGACTAACTTCCCTGCAAATGTCTGCTGCTCTTCTTCTGCTCCAATCGGTACATCTGATCATTTGCTTGTTAAAGTGGATATCTCTCTGTCCATTCTCAGAGAGCCTCCTCAGCGTCGACGAGCCTGGCATTTCACTCAGGCCGACTGGCATGGTCTTCAAGCAGTGAGGCAATTGCCCTGAAACAACATGCCTTTGCCTCTTGGAAGGCTAATCCAACTGAAGGCAATCTCAGTTCCTTCCACCAAGCTTGGAACAAGTGTGTGTCTACCCTCAGGAGAGCCAGGAAGCACTACCTCTCTACTCTCAAGACTGAACTCTCAAACCTGTCTCCTCCCTTCAAATCCTGGTGGCGTCTGGTCAAATCTGTTTCTGATGTTTGTCCCCCCTCCCTTACCTCAAATGGCTACACAGTTGACACCGCACGTGACAAAGCCGAATGCCTCAACTCTGTGTTTGCCTCAACATTTTGTGTCCCAAACCCATCTCTCTCTGTACCCACCATACCCAGCTGCTCCTGGACTCTGTGTCCTTCTCTCCTAACAAGGTGACCTCTATTTTGGTTCTCTTCACCCTCTCTTTTGCTCAAGGTCATCTGCCATCAGTTTGGAAATCAGCCAACATTACCGCTTTACACAAAAAATGTGCAAAAACAAATCCTTGCAACTACAGACCAATCAGCCTGCTCCCAATTATCAGCAAAGTCATGGAATCCATCATTGCTTCGGATATCAAATCCTTCCTCTTCTCCAATGGCTTGATCTCTGATCATCAATTTGGTTTCAGACCAGGTCACTCTACTCTGGACATGCTGCTTCTGCTGTCTCAACAATGGATGGAGGCCCTCAATGCCAAACAGGAAATCAGAGCTGTCTCTCTTGACATATCACGTGCCCTCGATACGGTCTGGCACCCCGCTCTGCTCACCAAACTCTCCTCCTATGGTATCCATGGAAATCTCCACGCATGGCTTGCAGACTTCCTCTGGTCGTAGTCAACGTGTGGCCCTGAATGGATTTCTCTCATCTCCCCTTCCTGTTCTGGCTGGAGTTCCCCAAGGCAGTGTTCTGGGCCCTGTGCTTTTTCTGGTCCTCATCAATGATCTCTCCGACTCTCTGGAAAATCCTCTCTATCTCTTTGCTGATGACTCCACTCTTTGCCGCTCAATACCTCATCCCTCAGATCGGCAGTCTGCAGCCTCCTCACTCTCTGCAGACCTGGACAAAAATCACAGACTGGTCAAACAAGTGGAACATGTCTTTCAATCCTGACAAATCTCACACTCTTACTCTGTCGCTCCGAAAAGACTGACTGAACAACCCTCCCATCTACTTGGTCAACAATCCTCTCCAAAAAGTTCTGTCACTCAAGCTTTTAGGTCTTCCTATCTGCCATGATCTTTCCGGGGAAAACCACATTTCCAAGCTAGCCTCCAAAGCCAGTCGCCGGCTGGGCATCCTCCGTCGAGCGAAGTCCTTCCTTGGCACACCTGAGCTCCTCACCACATACAATGCTTTCATCCACAGCTCAATAGAATACTGCTCTCCCTGCTGCGCTGGTGCTCCTGCCTCACACCTGGCTCGGTTTCACGCAGTTGAAACCAAAGCTTTCAGGATCATTGGTATCTCCCGCGATGAAGCTGATTGTGAGGGCCTTTCACTCACTCTCTGCAGGCAGGTAGGTGGTCTTTCTGTCTTCTGCCGACTCCTCTATAGCCGAGCTTCCCCAGCTCTATCTGTGCTCTGTCCCCCAAATGTTCCTACAGGTTGCACAAGATCTGCCAGCAACCCTCTTCTGTTGAAATTGCCAAAATCAAGACTCTCTGCTCACCTTCACTCTTTCATGCCTCTTTACTCCCGCCTCTGGAACAAACTCGCACACTCTATTTAAACCCTCTCCTCCCTCCAGGTCTTTAAAACAGCTGTTCACCACCATCTCTTATCTTCCCCCATCCAAAACCTTGATCTTTTCTACCCCCGTTAGTTCACCCCAGATCCTCTTTTTTGAAATACCAACTTTTTTTCCTGCAAGTCCTAGCAGTGTCCATCTGTTTTATACCTCTCCCAACCGCCACCCCCCCCCCTCCTTTCCCATGCCTCTTCCCCCCAATAGTCTACTTGCCAAGCCTATAGAGCCCTCTTGTGAACCCGGAAATGTTGAGTACCCCAACGTTTTAAGTTAGAAATGTACAGTATGGGTCCCCAGCACTTAGAAACTGCCGGATGCTAACTTGCATATGTTGGGCAATTAAGCAAAATTAGCATTAATAGCATTAACCCTATCAAACATAGGCCTGGGACACTGAAATTTCTGTTTCGCTCTATTGCTCCGTTTGAATGCTACAGGAAAACTCCCTTCCACTCACCATAGAGACTGCGACCCTCCACCATATCATTAATGGCCAGGTGGCAGATGAAAAGGTGAATGTGCAAGATGCATTGAAGATCGGACAGGACATGAGCACACTGTTCTCTTCATCACTTCCTGAGAGATTTCATGCGCCCATCTCAAATAAGGTGGTGACAATGACATTCACCAAAAAAAGAGTGAAGGTCAATGCGAAGATCATATGTGACCTTGAGGCGTTGTTTGCTCGGCTGCTGGTGGTGGGGAGCAAGAGAAGAATGGAGCTCTCTGCCCTCTTTGACTACGAGCTCGGCCCGGTCCCTGCATCCATCATCGATGAGTATGGATGCCTCAGGAAGGGTAACAAGTCTGTGATCATCCAGCGTCTTGGAATCCTTGCCCCCAATCCCCACCCACCACATGTTGTACTCGTTGATGCATCGCAGCTCATCTACCACGTGGTGTGGCCATCGTCAGGCACTGTGGCTGACCTCGCAGCCAGCATGGGGCGCCGGCTTAATCGCTACATCACCGAAACATTTGTCATCTTTGACCGGTATGAGCAAGTCTCTGCCAAAGACCACGAGAGGCAGAGAAGAGCTGGGGAGAGCTCAACAGAGTACCGAGTACCGACTCTCACTGACAACCCCTCTACCTAGCCGCGACAAAGTGATGAAGAACAAGACAAACAAACGGAGACTGGGTGAGCTCCTGTGCACACAAGGCATAGGAGATCACATCAAGATGGTCAGCAAAGCAGACAGTATTGTCACTCATGACGAGGCTGACGTCTCCCTCATCTCATACATGTTGGATGCAGCCAGTCGCGGAGCTGAAACTGTCAGCATTCTCAGTGACGACACTGATGTTTTCGTACTCATGGTCTATTGGTGCTGGAAGGTGGGTATCACATGTAACCTGCAGATGGAGAGATGGGATGGCACTATTCTCAACATCAATTCGACAGTAGAGAATCTCGGTGAGCAGTGTCGCTCCATCCTGGCTATGCATGCTCTCTCTGGATGTGACACCACCTCCTATCCCGCGGGGAAAGGGAAGGTGTCCGCACTCAAGGCCATGAGAGTAGTACCTGGTGACCTGCTTCACTTCATCGGAGAGGAGGGAGCTACTGATTTACAGATTACAGAGGCAGAGAGTGGTTTCTTCCTGGCTCTGTACAACGAGAGGGAGTCGGCATCTCTGAACGTCGCCAGATATGATATCTACCGAAAGCGCAAAACCCCCCCAGCACTGAAGACACTGCCTCCTACAGAGCGCAACGCTCTCCTCCATGGACGGCGTGCCCATCTACAGGTGCTGCTTTGGAAAGCAGCAGACTGCCCTTACCCACCAGCTGTGGACATAACAGAGTTTGGATGGAATAAGAAGGAAGGCGAGAAGGGAGAGGAAGTCATCATGCCCATCCTGGATGCAAGCCCCGTTGCTCCTCCTGCCGTGTTGGAAATGATCAGCTGTAGCTGCAAAGCTGGGTTAAAGCCCTGTTTAACAGCAAAGTGCAGCTGCGTAGCTGCAGGCCTGGCCTGTACCAGCTACTGCTTCTGCAAAGGCTCTGATAGTACATGTTGCAACACACTCACACACTCACAGCAAGAAGAGCAATATGACAAGAATGTAGAGTCAGGAGAAGAAGATGAAGACGATGAGGATGAGTTTTATGATGAGGATATGCTTTATAACAGTGCAGAGTAGTAGAAGTGCAAGACGCTCTTTCTTGATGGAAGTTTTATGTTGTGTAACTAGTGCACATATTTTTCAGCTCTGATAATTTTGGGTATACTTGTGTTTTAATTTTGAGGATATTATTTACCCATAGTCATATTATTCTAGTTTGGTATGGTACTTGCCTTTGTTACCTCTAATACCTGTGAATAAAAGTGGAGCAATAGAGCGAAACAGAAATTTCAGTGTCCCAGGCCTATGTTTGATAGGGTTAATGCTATTAATGCTAATTTTGCTAATTGCCCAACATATGCAAGTTAGCATCCGGCAGTTTCTAAGTGCTGGGGACCCATCCTGTACATTTCTAACTTAAAACTTTGGGGTACTCAACATTTCCGGGTTCACATTGCTGGCAAGTAGACCACAAGCCCTCTCCTTCTCGCAGATCTCCCGATGTCCCTGTTCTCTGCTGTTGTACTTGTGTGCTTCCCTCTCTCTCTCCCCATCTTGTCTCCCGCTCCCTTTATTGTATGTTTTGCGTGTCGATTTTTATTTGTTTTTTTTTGTGATTGATGTTAGCTCTTACACGAGCCTCGATCTTGTATAAAAATAAAAATAAATCAAACTTTGGTACAACACGGGTGATTAAGGTTGTGGTCAAGTTTAATCAGAATTGCATGTGTAGTTTCTGAGAAGAAAGCAAATACCTATTTTGGGGGGTCTAAGCTGGACCCACTTTGACCCCAGTAAACCGATTAGACCGCGTATTTTTTTTAATGCCGTGAACAAAATTTAGTCACAACATAACAAATATAATTTGTGCCAAATTTGGTCCAATCCCATCAGGGGTTTCGGAGAAGAAGTTTCAAGTGTGTACGGACTGGCGGACTGACGGACGGCCGAAATGATGCACTGACGGACGGAAAAAATGACGGACTGACGGACAGACGGACGAAATGACGGACTGACGAAATGACGGACGGACGGACAAAATGACGGACTGACGGACAAAATGACGGACTGACGGAAAGACGAACGGATGGACGAAATGACCGACGGACGAAATGACGGACGGATGAAATGACGGACGGCCGAAAAGACGGACTGATGGACAGATGGACTGACGACGCGCCATCGCATAAGCTCCCCTGAACTTCGTTCCAGGTGAGCTAAAAATCATTCAGTGTCATTTTTTTATGTTCAAAGATTTAAGTAAAACATGTGACCACAATCCCAATTTGGTTGACTAATTAACTATCTGCATGTCTCACCTTGTTCAAATGTATACAGGCTCTCAGCTTGGCTGTGACATCTTCCTGGTTCTGGTCCCAAAGTGATATTGTCCCTCCACATGTAAGGTAAGCCGTGCATGATGTCACCATCTGATTCGTGACCTAACACAAGAAAATGATATTTCAGACTTGTGGTCATAAATAGTGGTTAATATGGCATCAATATACAGTTTTTTTAAAATTCATTCATTAATTATTTATTTATTTTTGTATACGGAGTCGAGTATACTAGCTACAATCACGTGTCGCTCATGCGGAGCCTGAAGATTTAAAAAAATCATTTTAATGACTTTAAACTGGGATGTAGAAAATGTTAGGCTTCTTTACTTTTTCCATGGGTTTGTACGCCGACGACATAACATTGCACCACATTTACCTCCTTTTGCCAACCAATCAGGTTTCTGCACATGCGCCATCCAACTTCCTGTAATAATGTGAACCGGTTCATTGATCAGCATTTAGTACACTTTTTGTTTCTTCAGCAAAGGAAATGAGAACAAAAGGAGAATTTTCTCCTTTTTTCAACTCTCCACCACCACTCACCCCCTCTGTAGATGTGAGAGAGTCCCAGTTTGGAAGAGAATTCAAATGGAATACAGTTGAGTTAACTTATAAGGAACTCAAATGCAAGAGGATATCATTAGGCCCATCAAGCCTGCATAATGGTTGCCAACCTATTGTTGTCCATGCTATATCCTTTGTGAATGCTGAGCGTCAAGCAAGGAAGCAGCACGTATTGTGTTTATTAAGTTTTAGGATGATTTGGCCGGGGTCTGGTTCGAAATGCCAAGCTCCCAGACTCAGAGCGGGCGCTCTAACCATTACGCCACAGAGTCTGATTAAACCATGTACTGCACATTTCCCTGTTGTTTACATTAGTTTCCCTGCTGTTGCAAATTCACATGCTTTATGGTGTTTACATCCATATTGGTCAAATATCTTTATGGTCTTTATGGACTTTATGGTCAAATGGACTATATGGACTTTATGGTCAAACTTTATGGTCAAATCAACTTCCTCAAGCTTAACTGTGATAAATCTGAAATAATCATCATTGGCCCAAAAACGCTCACAAAATCCACCCATAACTTTGCCCTCAACATCGACGGTTTCCCAGTATCCACCTCCCCTCTCATCCGGAATCTTGGCGTCATCTTTGACCAAACCCTCTCCTTCGACAAATACACTAAACAGATCACAAAGTCAGCCTTCTTTCACCTGAAAAACATCGCCCGTCTCCGCTCATCCCTCTCCTCCACGGCTGCAGAAACCCTCATCCACGCCTTCATCACCTCCCGTCTGGACTACTGCAATAGCCTCCTCTATGGTTCACCCTCAAAAATCATCAATAAACTCCAATACATTCAGAACTCCGCTGCCCGTCTACTCACCCATTCCCGGACCCGTGACCACATCACCCCCGTCCTTTACAAGCTTCACTGGCTCCCCATCCCCCAGAGAATCCAGTACAAAATCCTCCTCTTGACATACAAAGCCCTCCATAACCTGGCCCCATCCTACCTGGCTGACCTCCTCTCCAGACACACTCCCACCCACAACCTCCGCTCTGCTGGTACCAACCTCCTGATCCCCTCCATCCGGACCAAATTCCGATCCTGGGGGGACAGGGCCTTCTCCATCGCTGCTCCCACCCTCTGGAACTCACTACCTTACACCATCAGAGACTCCTCCTCACTCACCACATTCAAAACATCACTAAAGACCCACCTGTTCAACACTGCATTCAACATTCAACCCACAGCATTTAACCCCTGACTATCACTTCTCCTTCTCCCTCCTTTTGCTTTAAATATTTCCCTATTGATTCTTGTCTTTTTGCAATTGTTGTTTCCATGTTTTGTTATGCATTATGTTTTCCACTCTGTCAAAGCGCCTTTGGGCTTCTTGAAAAGCGCTATACAAAATAAATGAATTATTATTATTATTACATCCGAATTAGCCCGTATCATAACACCCAGATTTAGAAGGTATTAGGTGAGCCCAGAATGTGCACTTTGGATATACAATTTCTACCATCTTCTTCTTCTTTCGTATTATTTTGTGGACAATTATTATTGAAGATCATCTAATGAGAGCTATTTGATTGCAGCGTCAGTGACCCCGTGTGGTTGTGCAAAGGACCTGCTGAATCTCCTCTGCACACAGTCCTGTATGACATTTAGGACCGTCTGCTCTTGATGGCCACAGGTACACACTGGGCTCTCGGTTTGCTTCACGGAGACAATTCCTAATTTGCCTAAAGCTCACGGAGGAACTTGTACATACATCACATGGAAGGAAAAGAACGTTATTGTACCTTTGTACATTGATCACAAAGACATTCGTAGATGCTTAACAAAGTAACATCACATAGGAAGTTTGAACATGGAATCCCAGCATTATGTGCAATGTGATAGGATGGGAATACTAAGCAGGAT
Source organism: Myxine glutinosa (assembly GCF_964187855.1). Lineage (NCBI taxonomy): Eukaryota > Metazoa > Chordata > Myxini > Myxiniformes > Myxinidae > Myxine > Myxine glutinosa. The sequence continues at coordinate 98,982,341 of NC_136269.1, forward strand.
AATCCACAAAAATATTTTATGAGCCCAATTTTTTATAACACCTATGGTCATTTGTTCATTTTATAATGAATTCGTTTTATACAAAAAGGAAAAAAAATTATATCTTTTTTTAAATAAAAATTTTCTAAATTTTTCAATTTTCAAAAAAATTTCATTCACCTTATAAAACCTATGTTCAACAAAAAAAGTCTGGTCATTTGTTCATTTTATAATTAATTCGTTTTATAAAAAAGGAAAAAAATTATATCTTTTTTTAAATAAAAATTTTCTAAATTTTTCAATTTTCAAAAAAATTTCATTCACCTTATAAAACCTATGTTCAACAAAAAAAGTCTGGTCATTTGTTCATTTTATAATTAATTCGTTTTATAAAAAAGGAAAAAAATTATATCTTTTTTTAAATAAAAATTTTCTAAATTTTTCAATTTTCAAAAAAATTTCATTCACCTTATAAAACCCATGTTCAACAAAAAAAGTCTGGTCATTTGTTCATTTTATAATTAATTCGTTTTATAAAAAAGGAAAAAAATTATATCTTTTTTTAAATAAAAATGTTCCAAATTTTTCAATTTTCAAAAAAGATTTCATTCACCTTGTAAAACCTACGTTCAACAAAAAAAAGTCTATGTTAATTTGTTTTACTCTGTGCTTCTGTATGTGATGTACTGTATTCTCAACTAATACAACAAAAGTAAACTAGAGAGTTCATAGAACACTATACCCCACGCAGTGTTACTTCAATTTTACTTCAATGTTAATAAAATAATGATTTTAACGATCGTTAAAAAAAAACAATAAGGAGGTTAGTGCTATTGAAGTCCAGAAGCAGTTTCGAATACCACCCTAATACACCACTCCATTGACCCTTTATTTCAATTCAAGTACTACTACAAAACTGGAGGTTTATGGAAGTATTATAACAAGTGATTTGTGTTCCACGGTGTTCAAGTATATAATTAAATTTAAATACAATAAAGATTGTAAAAGTCGTATAAATCAATTAATTCTGGAATTTACCGCCATTTTCTGCAGCGTCTATTACATCACCCTATCTAACACGTTAGTTATTCGTGCCTGTTGTCTGTGTCCATTATAACATCCTTGAAAACAGTAATTTTCTTGTTTGGAATGTTTTTCAATTTTATTTGACTGCCAGGAGCAGACAGAGTAAAACAAAATGTCTCACTCCTCTCTGCGCATGTGCGGTTGAATTCCGAGCCAAGGTAAGGTAAAACGAAAGCCTCGTCTTCCTATTCATGTTCTGCTTCATGTTCAAAATATAACATTCAATTCAAATAAGCTGTTCCATGATCATAAACTGCTAAGACAGACGAACATTGCCCAATTGCTTAACCCTGCTTTTCGCTTCACATGCGCAGGGTAATAAATTGATAAATAATAATTACAGATCATTAGCTGATGGAGTTCCAGAAAAACAAATGTTCATTTTTGGTTTATCTCTATTAGTGTAGCAGCATAGCAAACCTGTTGTGCATTTTGTGATACAAGCACCAAATTTGGCACAAATGTACATTAATATGTTGCGAACATTGTGTGGTCAGCAATGAAGACGAGAGTCTGAATTACATGTATGCAAAAGACCTTGTGAACCAGTGAAGCAAATACACGGGTAAGCATGAATTAAATCTAGGGCATGATATAATTTCCATGATGTTTACCTCTACACTCAATGGTGGAAGGAGGTAATGTTTTGATCCCAGCTTGTCTGTATGTCTGTTTGTCTGTTAGTCCACAAAATTCCAGACAAAGCTTGTAGTAGTGGTAGTTGTAGTGGTAGTGGTGATAACAGAAATTGTTATATAGAACTGAACTTATATTATTATTATATGCAGAAAATAACTTCATTTCTATATGCCCTGCAGTGGACAGGTTAATTGGTTTATGCACTGAAGGGGTCACCCTGGTGTGCACTGCTGTGTTCTGCCTCACTGAGTTGTTCAGGTATGATGTACTCAGCACAAGCTTCCGGTCGACCCGGAGGTGGGGGTGCGGGGCCTGTCACGGAACGTCAAAACAAACGGCCTGCCGGGGCCGCCCAAAAGTCGGGCGTGAGGGGCGCGTCCACTAATGGAACGCCTCTCGCTTCCCAGATCGAGGGCCACGTAGTCAGGAGAACCTCGTCCCTTCCGGTCACACTTTGCCTATCGGCCGGCCTCGAAGACCGAAATTGTGACGGTGTCACCCGAAAAATTTGAAATTACGAAATTTGAAAAAATTTGAAAAAAAAAATTACGGAATTTCAAGTGGCCCAATATCTGAAAATGTTCGCAACATATTAATGTACATTTGTGCCAAATTTGGTGCTTGTTTCACAAAATGCACAATTCTTTTGAATATTTGGGCTAAGCCGCCCCACTATATGCCGATGTTGGTTTTCAGCTCATCTTGTTAAAACACAAGTTGACACCAATTTGGTGCAATAAACATTTCCATAACACATGTGGGCCTTCTTTTTAACATCACACAAAGTACAATTTAAATTTCCACGTACGAAAAACAAACCATTTGAAGAAGACTCACCTTAATAAAAAGAGATGTCATTTTTTCTGCGGTGTTGTAATAGTAAGACACACGATGGATCATGCCTATTGTATTGAGGAGAACTGGAATGACAGCTGCCATGCGCTCCTGGTAAGAAGAAGAATACAGACATACGTTGAGTACCTGCATACTATCTACTCACCCCAGTTCTTTTCTGTGGAGCATGCTGACTGACTCGACATTGGATCATTGTCTTCCAATCATGGCATTGTGGTCAAGAACGTCCGTGAAGCAGTTTCCACACCAGGCTTCTACCACATGGACTTGTGGTCTTCCAAATCATAATATCTAACTGATCCTCTGTTATTAACTGAATTTTTCCTGCTTCTGTGGTGTTCTCACACCATGTCGGGTTCAATATTGGCTACGTTTAGAAAGCAGTTAGTGTTCTTCTTTGTCTACGTTTAGAAAGCAATTGTAGTCTAGCTCTATAAGTGGATGCAACAAACAGGACGTGGATTGAGGAATGCTACCTGCCGTGGAAAGCAAGGAGAAGCTGATACTTTGGGTATTAACCATTTGCTGGAAAAAAAACCCAGAATGGATGGATGAGGGTTGATAAAGGGTAGGACTAAGTCAGAGGTGGGAAGGTCAGAAAGGGGGCAAGGGTCAGAGAGCATATGAGGGTGAGAGTGCCTGATTTTGACGAGAAGGGTCAAGAATCCAGGGTTAAATGTCATGGGGACTGGAAGATTTTGTGGCACAGCTCCTTGATGAATTTGTGAGACTCAGAATCTTGTGGTTGGTGGTTGTAAGATACTCGATTGAGAATAGTGCAAAGCATCATTGGTATCTAACAAGATGAATCTGAAGATCAGGGTTTATTGCTCTCTCAATACAAACAGGTTTGTGGTTCTTGGGCCTCTAAAACCTGTCATCTGTGCTCATTTCACCTCTAGCCTTTCACTCACTCACCGCAGGCAGGTTGGCGGTCTTTCTGTCTTCTACCGACTCCTCTCCGGCATAGCTCCACCAGCTCTGTCTGTGCTCCGTCCCCTGAATATTCCTTCAGGAAGCACAAGATTTGCCAGAAACTCTCTTCTGGTGAAACTACCAAAATCAAGACTCTCTATTCACCTTCACCTTTAATTCCTCTTTTCTCCCACCTCTGGAACAATGGTTTAATGAACCAAATATCTGTGTACATCCAACACTGCTCTTCCTTTCAGAACCTAAAAAATTGTTGGTCCTGCCACTTCAAATCTGCTATAATCCCATGTTTATCCCTATGCTGTCAGACCGATGTATTCTGTCCAAAAACACTTGCAGTTTACGTTAATGGTGCAAAAAGAAAGATTAACATCTGACTAAAAAAGGCTTTTAGGCAGGGCCGACATCTAATGTATAAACAGCATAATTTAAACATTGATGCTATTCATCCTCAGATGGATAAAACTCTTGAGAAGATGAAGGAAGAAGTACTTTCATGTTTGTTTGTTTCAATTCTCATAGTATGTCTGCTATATAAACTTTTGTTTTTCAGTTCATTTACGATTCTGTGGAAAACTAAACAACATATATTCATCCATCAAACATTCATGATGATATAACCAAGACACTGCATAAAAATGCCCAGGTACATATGTCTAGGAATATATAGAGAGTGACTAAGCTTTACCAACCGGATCGCTGTTGTACAGAGGTTCGCAATACTTCTCCAGAGTGTACAAATATTTCATGTTGTCTTTAGCTTCATTTGCAGCTTCTGTAATTTCAGCATCTAGCTCACACCAGATCTAAAAGATTTTTTAAAAATAGAATAATATAAATCAGAAGAAACAAAAATTGAGACATGCAACAGGAAAAACAAGTCAACCATCCTGCGATCCATAAAGTGGTTGGTTGGCAAATGTTTACAGGTCATGAAGGTCACTATTGTGACTCCTGGAAAGCAAATACAGTATGTGTTTCCTTGAAAACTATTGGATGATCTTTGATCATATACACACATTCCTTTTTCCATATTATTGTTTAAAAAATCGGCATTTAATTTGAGAAAGGACACAACTACCATGAAATCTAGCACAGAGCGGCGAGATTGACTCCTGGGCCTGCTAGACTTAGCTATGATGAACGAGTGAAGACTGGACTTTATATTCAGTACAAAAGAGGTGATTATGAGATTATCTTGTAGAGATGTTTAAGATAATGAAGGGTACAGAGGGAAAAAGTGCAGAAAATAGCAGAATGGACAGCAATAGGACCAGGGGCCATAGCTTGAGAGTGAAGAAGAGGAGAGTTGGGATGACATGAAGGCAGGGGCCTTTCACTCAGAGGGTAGTTAATGGATGGAATCGTCTCGTTGGAGCTGTGGTGGCAGCTGAAATGGTGGAAGGGTTTAAACTTCAATTGGATAGGTACCTGGAAACATTTGAGTATAGAGGGGTACATGCAGGGGCGGATCCAGGGGGGGGGGTGCAGGGGGTGCGCACCCCCCCCCCCCCTTCGATCCAGGATGAGGGTGCAGGTGGTGCGAATCTGCTGAACTGTTGGACCAGGGAAGAATACAAGGAACTGTGGAAACTTCCAAGAACGCACGAAATGCCGTTTCTGACGATCAATTTTTTAAAATTTCCTGGGGGAGGACCCCAGACCCCTCCTTTATCCCTCCCCCCCCCTAGCGCTATAGTTTCATGCACCTCCCCCCGTCTTGAAATTCCTGGATCCGCCCCTGAGTCATGGATATTGGTGGAAATGCACAGACATAATGGGTCGGATGTCCACCAACTGCGTTGGTCTTCCTTGTACTCATACAAGTCATTGTATAATACGTGACTTTTGAAATGACGTAATCTGCCCCAGAATATTCCGCCTGTAATCTGCCCCAGCACATGCAGAAACCACTAGCCACAGTGGTCATCGGGGGCAGGGAATGTATACTGTGCATGCCAGATAAGGATTGTTACCTACAATGGTTCACAAAGCTTCTAAAATAATCTGAAAATACTTGGAGAAGTACATGGGAGAAAGGGGTGTGCCTCTGTACAAGGAAATATTTGGAGAACTTTCTGATTAAATATCCAAAAAGATTACACCTTGCAGCCCCTACTGCAAAAACTCCTGACGATTTGGGCCCTTGCAAGACCTGTGCCCGTTGACAGGCACATTCGACCCGACCTCCATGATCATCCCTGTCAGTGAGTGGACTTTGAACCTTGCGGGATTACTTTGTAATCTTGGTGATTTATTTAATGGAGTCTGCAATCGGAAAGATGATGCCATCATTCTGAACATTCAGGCACACTTCCCAGAGGAAGACATTGTCTCTGGTTTGGGTGCTTCCTAACACTAATGGGGAGGTCATATATTGGGCTTGTTGATGTTTAAGGTAAGTTTAAAATGATGATATTTACTATTAATCGTGTTGGGGGGCGGGGGGGGGGGGGAGGGGTGGAGGGCACGCAAGCTTTCTGAGCTGCGAGGACTGTTATATATATCTTTTGGGGGGGGCGGGGGGGGAGGTTGGTTCAAGGGTCACAAGGAGAAATTATCCAACATTTTTGCATCTATTGGTAGAAGGATAAGTGTCCATCCGTGTGTGTCTGTGTTTGTGTTATATCCACTTCCACTTGCCACTGCTTACTTGTACTAACAGGAAATGGTACAAACTCAACAACTCTGGTCCACGGATATTTCTCATACATATATTTATTGCCACATGTATTGAATCCTCATTATGTGATTTATAGTGGTTTGTGCCAATTATTTGATAGAATGTAAAGTCAAAATAAATTTATTAGCCATTGGGAATGTAAGGCAAGCACTTTCGCCCTCACTTCTGTCGAGACAGGTTGTGTCGGGCCGGTGCATTGTTGGAGCGCATCTTGCTGCCCCTTTCCATGTGTTGTATTCCAACTCAAACACAAGACATTCATTTCAAAATGAAGAAATGAAGAGAGAAATCGTGTTGGTGTGTAATTTTTAGCAGCTACATAATGTCATCAAAAACAAATTCTGTTAAGAAACCATCAGATGTTTATAAAGCACTACGTGATAAGCACCTTGACAGAGCGAGATCGAGCAGCTGTGAGCACACCAAGAGCAGAGCGCACCACAGGAACCTTCAGCTGTTCCAGCAAAGAGCCAAAGCGAACCGCACGGCGCTTCCATCGCTCAAGCTCAACCCTTGGCCCTGCAGAGTCAGCCTCACGCCAGAGCTGGCGACCATCAGCAAGCACCTGCAAAGGGTGATGCTGATGAAAAGGCGAAAAGTGCTGAATGGCGATCATAGTAAGCCGGAAGTGGGAAGAGAAGAGTGTGGAAAGGATGATGAATGTCAGAAGAAGTATTTAGAGAGAGGGAGAATAAATAAATAACTAGAACGGCACTTGGTGGTGCGCACACCTCCACCAGGCTGAACAGTTTGTGTTTTGTATCCAATGATGGGCCAGATCTGGATTCGGACCTGAATCAGAGTTGAACCGGCTCGTTCTTGTCGCCTAACCAACTTATCCATCTGGTTTTGGCATAACATGTCCACAACTTTTAGAAATATCATGCTAGATACTGTTTTTGGCCCCATCTCCCAATGGTGAATTTTTTAAATAAAAAAAAACAAACAAAAAAAACAACAATTACCAAACATTTAACAAAAAATAAACTTCTTACGGAAGTGGTCGAAGGTGGCGGGTCCCTCCTTCTTCAATGAACATGGACATGGACATAATTATTGATCAGAGGCAAACTTAATAACCCAGCAATCCATTCGACACATAACATCGAAGTTCACTTCTAAGGTAACACTTCTACTTCTAAGGTAGCCAATCTACAGTACAGTACATTCATCTATGTGCAAAGCAAAGTACAGTAGTTATTTCGGCGATTTTGCGATCTCCCGATTCGGTACTTTAGCGATGTATTGTGGCATTTCAATCACTTTTATAAGTTTTGCAAACGCTCGAGAATAGAGGGTTTGGTTTTAAAACTATGTAAGTGTGATTTGAGACGACAAATATGGAGAAGTGATATTAATAACGTGACAAAGAATTTGCAAAATGACATAAAAAGGGGCAACGTAAACTGGGATATTACTGTATTTGAACACTGGAGAACACAAATTGCCTTTTTTGCACTTTCACTACCCTTCCATTTAGCAGTACTTGGACATCCTGCTATTGATTTGCAATTGGTTACTGGCTTTGACATCAATACAAATTTTTATTACAGACCCCAGACATCAAAAACATACAATCGACCAAACAGTTTCAAATGGAGCACATCACCACCATCAGAGAATTTAAATTGCATCAGATGTGGAAATAAATGTGAATTGTTGCTCACAGCTTGCCGGCTCCATGACAGAAGATGCCATTTGCATTTTTGCCGTATCCATCCCTACCCCGTTTAGAATCCTGTGCGGCCCCGGACAACTTGCTAGTGTTAAATAAGTTGTTGTACAAGTGTGATGTATAAGACTGCTGAAATCGCACAAAACTTCCAGAATTTTTTTTTTAAAACAACCTTTAACATCATTATTTTTTTATTTAAATTGAAGTATATGGCATAACATGTTGTATGAACTTTACTGTTCCCCCCTCTGGGCCGGTGCTCC